>NC_142365.1:25455000-26655000 GCF_059441175.1 Urocampus carinirostris
ATTTGATGAAAAATAGTAGTTTTGTTATCAGATCTTACATCCCTGAATCATAATCTTACACCATTCATTCACTAGTATGGCTCCAGTGAAAATGGTTTTGCCACCACATGGCCCCCGCGCTAAAACGAGTTTGATACCCCTTATCTAACTCACCCAATAAATGCATTCCTTTTTGGGTGGCACAATGACTTTTCCATGTTGTACGAGAATATTAGACCTTGAAGTTGTGGATTTCCCTTAAAACACTCCTTACACAGCTAGTGGTTTGTCATGTTAAAAATCAGATTTTTTTTTCCATTGGTAGAAACTTTGACAATCATATTTGTAACACACAGACGCTCACAAGGCTTGACCCAGTGTTAAGTGTCTGCACTAAATTTCATTGCATCCATCTACTGGAAAGCCTGCCAATATACTGGCAGTGAATTCTCAGAGGAAAATAAATGGCAATAAAAAAAGAGAAATGATAGCCCGTGCAAGGTCTTTTTCTCCGTTAACTTTTTTCCCCCTACTTCTTTTTATTGAGGCCGCCCGTCTTGGTGAGTTTTTCTATTTTTTGGGATGTGTGGGTGGTTTACTGGTTGTGGCTACAGTTTAGGGGTGGGCAGGCTGCATTAGGTAAAAGAATCTGGCAAAAGGGCAGGGAAGATGGATTGTATGCTTTTCTTTTTGTACCTTGGCAATACATTGGATAAAAAAAGATAATGTATGCCTATTTTCTACACATTTCGTATAACATTTTTGTATATTATACTCAGGCAAAATTGGAGATGATTTTTTTTTAGAATGCCAGCGAAAATATGTATTTTCGAATAAATCAACATGCAGACATTTGGAAGTACATGTTGTATTTCTTTCTTTTTTTGTGTGTGTACAAATAAATAATTTACCGTACTTTCTGGACTATAAGGTGCACCTGAAAGGTTGCCAGAAATTCCAAAGTGAGCTTTATAATCCAGTGCACCTTATAAATGTAAAATGTAAATGGTCTTTATATAGCGCTTTTCAAATCACTGAAGACCTCCCAAAGCACATTAAAATGTGCTTCACACTTACACATTCACGCACACTCACACTCCTATAGCCGCGTCAGCCATGCAAGGCAACTACCTGCTTATCAGGGGCGTTAGGGATTCAGTGTTTTTCCCAAGGACACTTCGACATATGACACAGAGGAGCCGGGAATCAAACCTGTGACCTCTTGATCCCAAGCTTTACCTCCTGAGCTACTGCCGCCCAAAACTGCAAATACAGTAAATGCTGAAAAGCATTATTACGATGAAATGTTTCCACATACGATAACCATTTATGAATGAATGCAGTTAATTTAGTTGTGGATGCAGATTTCCTAATATTAATTTTCTTTGAAATATGTTTTTTTTTTGTTAATTCTCTGCTTTTATGTATTGAATAGTCCGGTGCACCTTATACTTTAAATGAAACAAATAGCTCAAAGAGGGATATTTGGAGGGTGTGTATTATAGTTTGGAAAACAAAGTAATCAATGTAAAGTCATATTTGTCTGTTTTAAAAGCACTTAATTTAATAAAATGCATTCAAAAACTCAAACTGCATTACAGCTAGCTCAGTATTTTTTGTAAAATTAAAAGTAAAGAAATATCTTGATGAATTAATAAAATA
This sequence comes from Urocampus carinirostris, assembly GCF_059441175.1. Classification (NCBI taxonomy): domain Eukaryota; kingdom Metazoa; phylum Chordata; class Actinopteri; order Syngnathiformes; family Syngnathidae; genus Urocampus; species Urocampus carinirostris. The sequence continues at coordinate 25,456,642 of NC_142365.1, forward strand.
TATACATGATAAAAATAGCAAATTTAGAACAAGTAGCTAGCTGTTTGAGTGTTGGGGACACTGGGGGGTTTACGGTGCCAGCATTTAATTTAGTAGTCCACTAATACCTTGCTGTTGCTTGGTTTGCTTCTTTAAAGTTCAACTACTTGGCATATTTTCAGAGTGCATTGAGTTCTGCTTTCTGATTCCCTCTGCCCCTTTTCTGCCTGTGTCTGCCTCTGTGCCGATTATGTTACAATCTAAGTTTTAGACGTATGTAAAAAAGCTTGATGAAACTACACTACGTACAGTATGCGCACATCTTTTTCAATTTCAAGTGTCCCCAAAAGCCATGAACAATATGCTTTGGACAGATAAAAGCACCAGAAGGCAGAGCTTTCTATTGCCAACAAAGCTGAATTTTTCAACACCCTAAAGGAAGGTAAAAACAGTTTTCCATAGCATCCACATGATGTTGACAAAATACCATCAGAAGCAAAAAAGTAGTTGTGTCTAGAAATCATTTCTACCCCTCTATGCGATACAGTATAGCAGCAAGATTATTTTTGAAATTATAATTTGACAGCAAAAAGGTTATATGTTAAAAAAGTGTTTAAAGTACAGTACTTTTATACGTTAAACGAATGATTTGGTTTGAACGTATAATCCAGGGTATAGTAGACAAACAAACAAATACATAGATAGATGAAGCTTCTTTGCAGACTACCGCAGGTCCTTTTTTGTTTTGTGGTCGGATGAAAAAGCCTGATGGGTAGCATGTGGGCTGCGAGCCGTAGTTTGCCCAACCCTGCTATAGTTAAATGGGTCTCTGAAAGCCAGTGTTGAAATAATAACATTGTAGCACAGATTTAAGAGCTGGGGAACCATGCAATTAATTGCACACACATTTTTTGATGAGTAGTTATGCGGTGATGAGCATTCATCTGGTCTTCTGTGCGTCTCCCCCCCCCCATTTAAGGGAATTGGTGGTGTGTAAAGTGTGCTGGGAGGGATCATTTTACTGCCGTGCTTGGCCTCTATAACAAGATGTTCAGATATGATCTGAGAGTGTATGTCTCCTGCTGCCCTCCTCTCAGCACTACTTTTTCCCCACTAGCGCCTTCCATTATTAAATCTGGGAATTGTCCCCATAACTCAATGGACCGCACTACAGCATTATATGAGCATTTGTGGGAAGGGAGCGGGGGTGCTTCTGACGCAGGCCAGAGGATGGATGTTAAAAGCATATTGATTTGTCTGTAATGTCGTCATAAATCAAGGATTTATGGCGCTAGATAAATGCAGCCACAAACTTCAGTAGCCTCCAGCTTGTGGTGGAGGAAATGGAGTCCTTAGTATGACTGATGAGATCAAGGTAATGCTCTCAGCTATGCATCTCTGCAGGCCACCCCCACCCCTGAACTTTCATTTGCCTCTTTTCTCAAGATGCTTTTAGCCTGCGGCTTCTGTGACTGGTCCTCAGTGGCTCATATCCTCACTTGGCTTCACATTCCGGCACAGAAGGTATAAAGAGCCACCTCTCTGGCTTTACCGATCCAACCCCTGCTTCGAAAATGATGTCAGACAAGGTCCGCAGAGATTGCTTCAGCACAATGACGTTAGAAGACTAAAACTGAGAAGAAATGGCACTATTCCACAGGTTGGAACGCAGCAGCGTATAACATATTGAGTGGGGACTAACAGCTGGCTTTAGCATAAACAACATGCTTAGGATAACATGCCGTTTACTAGCAATAACCAGTATTGGGCGCATTACTGGAATACAGTAGTTACAGTTAGTATTTACTTAATTTAAAAATAACCTCCATTACCCTCCGGATCACTGACACTTTTTACATTTTGCTGGTGGACCCACACATAGGGAAGCCAGAACAGAGGGATGTGTGCTCAAAACAATAAATGTTGTGTAACAACAAAAAGAGGTGCACAGTAACAAACAAAAACTAAACCAGACATGATGATGCAAGACAGCAGAATTCGCATAGATATGGAAACAGGATGTCAATGGCAACGAATAAGCACCGAGTAAATGATACAAAGTGTTTAAATAGTGAAGAGGGAGAGGTGTGATTGAAAACCATCACACAAAAAATACATACATATGTCTCACCCCCATCTGTTCCCATTTTCAAACATTTCAAAAAAAAATATCTTGGGAGCCACAAGGGCAGTGTTAAAGAGCCACATGTGACTCTGCTGCAGGTTGCTGACCCCCGTACTAGGCTGTCTATTCATCTCGGATGGATTGGTGTTTTCCTAAGTCTGATGCAAGTGTCATGGGTGTGTATTCACAACAATTATGAACATGAAGTAAAACATTCTCACAACAAAACAATAAAGTGATATTAAAATGGATTTTGAACATCAATTAACTGCAAAACAAAAAAGGAGGCAATCAATCAAATGTACAAAATGTCCCTGAATACATCACTAGTGTCCAACTAAGCTAGCGCCACACACATAAACAGCTTCACAAAACTGCAGGCTCGTGCCACTTCAACAAAACAAGTGCTTAATTGAAGTGGAAATAAAATACAGACACAAAGAAAAGTTCTTTAACCTGCATCACAGTGTGAGAAAGATGGAGTGGCGGATGAGTTGGCTGTCTGTACAATCTGCTCAACAAATATGACTCGCGCACGTCATATGTAGACCAAATCTCTCTCTGTCTCTAGCGTGTGTGATTGAAATTATGATTGACTCGATTCACCTATGATCTTATATGTATATGTAATATTATTTTGAATAGAAATGTAATCCTGCAAATAATCATTATTTTAAATAGAATTACCTGTCATTTGAGAACTTCTTTTTTTTCCTGTTACTATAACAAAACACAATTATGTTTTCTTGTATCCGTATTACGTAACATATCTATTTACATGTATTCTATTTCTCCCAAAGCCTGACATACCCTAGCTCTGGCTGCCCCCAAGTAAATTGAGTTTGAGACCCCTGCTTTAGAATAAACGCACGCTTAGGATAATATACCATTTAGTAGTTATCGCTAACTAACAGTGATTTTCTGAAGTATTTTCACACTGGATGCCTGTGACCTACCGAATCCCCCGCCCACCCATACGGCACTAACAATAAACAAATGTGGGGCAATGTTAGCAAAGGGCTGATACTAAGTGACAGGCTACGACAGAGCGTGGCACAAGGACTTATGGGTGACACGGGCGCCAGGCGGGGCTGCTGTCCGTGGCAGTTAGTGCTGCTGGGCCTCGGAGCAAAGTGCTGGGTCAATGTCCGGCCACGCTGGTGGGCTTATTGCACAGCAGCTGTCAAAAAGATGTAGTAGGCCCTCTTGTCGCATCTCTTAGTGACTCTGACCAACCCTAAGGTCCACTTTTCACTTCATAGTCTTATTTGATCAAGCTGCTTGAGTGTTTAAATGGGAGGACAGTTTCCAACTGCTGTTGTCAAGCAATTCAAGGTTATTTACTATTTGCATTGAACCATGTTTTCTTCTTCACTATATACAGTGAACCGTTGATTTTCACAGGGGTTACGTTACTAAAAGTCCTGTAATATTAAAAAAAAATTGATATCAGTAACACATAATACATACTGTATGACTGAACAAAATAACAGCAATAGAGTTAAGAATAATAATACAGAATTACAGATTAAAGAATGAATGGTCTTTGTTGCCATGCAATAGTACAACGAATTTGGAGTGCGTCTCCTTTCAGTGTAAGAAAGCGATGTAGAGAGCGGACGGTTTGCTGCACCCTAGGTATCCTTGGACTGAGCCGGGTCTCTGTCATGATTAAAAGACAAGAGTCACAAAAGTAGCCATTTCCCACAGGTAGTAGTTCCAGGTCATCCGTTTTATTAGTTAATGGATCTGGCGTTGGTGAGATACAAGCTCGGCAGGGATAGCTTGTGAGAGTTGTTACATTGCCTAGCCGTAGAAGGAGGCCGGACCCTTAGCCCCACAATTGCTTTCTCTGACGATGCTGACTCAGTCTCTTCCCCGACCCAGTAACAATGCACAGAACATCTGACATTCCTCAGAGTACAATTTAATTGATGAATTTATTTCTAAAGTAACGGGCTGCTTACACACTAGCTGTCGTTGTGCTTCGCAGTTTGTTTTGGTGGACACATGGACTTGTGCCCTGCCCCGCTGTTTGACTGATAGCCTACCCTAGCATATCACAGTCACACCCACTGAGCAAACAAACAGCCCTCAGTGAATATATATTTAACGTCTAGAAAAGTATGGTAATAGGGCCCAAAACAAGCACCTGTGTGAAATCCACTTGAATTCCTTTAAATTGTTCCTTTTAACTGATGAGAGGCAAGCCTCGCAAGCAGTTTAATAACCTTAGAATATAGACCTCTGAAGACAGCATAAAAAACGATATTCAAAGTGTAGTCGTTGGACACCAAACAGGTTCGACAGTGCCCCAAGAAAAAGACAATTTACTATCAGCAATGTTTCCCAGCGAGTGGGTTATCTATAAAACTTTCATGGTTCTCCCTTAGTGGCAAGCAGCCATAAAACTTCCCAAACGAGGGACTTGTTAATTTACTTGTTAAAGCAAATTAAAAATTCATAAGCGCTTTTAGGTAAATGAGATCCTCTTTCATTGCTGCCCTAGTGGAATTCTTACTGCCGGATCCTGCGAGTGCAGGTTAGCAGTTCTGAGAGCCGCGCAACAACAATAAAATATGTTAAACTGTTCTGGGTTTTATTACTGCCGAGCCCTGTGTCTGCTGCCATGGGTAAGGGAAACCAGGAGATAAAGCCAAAAGAATCCCACTGGGTTTAAAAACAAGAAGGCAGCCCACTAGACGTACTGCTTAAATGTCTGTTGAGGAGGTCGGTGTGATGCTATGTTAGTTGTGCACGACTCGGCTTGAAATGGATTTGTGGTTGGAGGTTTTTGCAGGGCCTACTTTAGTACTTTACGCTGTAGCCTCAAGTCCTTTGAGAATAAGCCAGAGCACTTTGGTCAAATTTCAAAGTGTTTACTGTCAGCTCGTCTTCAGTAAGAGTGTAAATAATTCACACAACACACAAAATACAATATAGCCACCAACGTTTTAACATGCATCTTTAGCTATTTTAGTTTGATTCCTGGAACAAATGAAGGTTCCAGTGAAGAATGTTCTAATCAAATTACTAAAACGGAAATTCTAAAATTAATTTACCTTATCCTGTTATTTCTTACCTGACCTTTGCAAACTAGGTAGGGGTTGTGGCTTCAATAATTCAAAATTGCTCGACTTTTGTGGTGATGTGTTTGTAAATGTTTGAAATTATTGCCATGTTTCTCATCAAGTCTGATACCGACACTTCTCTCTGGTGGATTTGCTTTACGATTGCCTTTTATCTTCCCTCGTTATTAACTGCAACTGGCATTAGTTTCTACCGCATTGTCCTATGAAGCGCCATTGCTCACTACAGGCCACGCCTAAGAGAACATGCACATGCACGCCACACCTAAAAGGACCAGAACGGAGACAGGACCCACTTACGTTGCGTTTCTCACAAGTTTTATTGGAGGAAAGAGAAAGGACTGCGCCCACGATCCGGCGTTCCCAGGACGCAGGAAGCAATTTGCTTTGGTACGCGGAAGTGGATCTTCCTTGGCGAGCAATGGCAGTGTCAGGGACGGAAAAAGCGGGTCGGTAGCCGAGACAGGAGAGCAAAAACGTGTTTGGGGTCGTAAGCGAGTCGTAAGCAAGAATAGGAGAGAAGACATAGTCGGGGACAAAAATAGGTTGAAAGCCAGGACGGGAGAGCAGACGTGGTCAGGATCAAAAACGGGTCGATGCCGGGGACAGACGGGACCAAATAATGGGATAGGTGGGAGTCAGGGTCGAAAAAGGCTTGCATAGTGTTCACTGAGGTTCGCAGACGGACTGACAAAAGGGGAAAGACAGGACTGGGTTCAAATATATTGACCGGGACCCAATCAGAACCCGAGGCAGTTGGCGCCAAAGGAGCGGGCACAGCTGAGTCACATGAGTAATCATGACACTATAAAATGTGCATTAGTGCAAGGATTAGGTATCATTTATAGGCATCTATTATGTACCATGCATTAAATTAAGGCGGCGTCTCCCATTGGTAAAACTTGGTTTGGTAAACTTCCTGCAAATGAAAATGTAGGCTGCATATTACATACAGTTTTTATCCAACACATATATGGAAGGAGATTTGTCCCAATAACAAATATATTTGCGATTTACTCCCGATCTAAAAATCATACGTCTTATCATATATAAATGCCAGATATGTTTGTAGTTCTGAAAAATACATGATTCTTACCAGATTTATTTGTTTAATGGTACAGAAAATGTTTGAAAATTGCTGTTAAAGGTCTATGAAAAGTGCTTGAATTTGGCCATAAAAAACCTGTACGAATCATCCACACAGCAACCAAGATATTTTCATGCAATTACTACACTGGAAATGGCCGGTGAGATTAGAATTACACATACATACAAGCAAATTAGTACACAATGAGTATCATTTATCTGTAATATACAAGCATATGAATAAGTAACATAAAGAAATATATATGTGTAGGAAAATTATATTTTATATGGCTTTGGCATGATGTGACCTGAGCTTGTCCAGTGAAGTAGCAGGTGGATGCAAACGGGCAAGAGACAGCGAATAAGGATTAAAAATGCAACTCATTTTAAAACGTAAAACTTGTGAGTATTATCAGGCCTTATTCTTGTTATATACACAAACGTCGATTCGTGACGGCAAGGCAACTTAACAAAGGTAGCCAATCGTGTGCCTTGTTCGTATTTATTGATAATCGCAAGCTTAGTTTCCATAATTAGCATGTTTTTGCTTCTACTTTAAGCATATAATAGCAAATAAATACTATTCAAAGTCCCAACTCGCAAAGCATGAAAGATTTTGAAAAAATGAAGAGATACAGCTTAGGGGACGTAGTTGAGCCAATATCATGTCGGAATTTTCTAGGGCCAGTATGTAAACCAATAACAGTCTAACATTGTATATGGCCTTGTATACTGGCAACTTAGAGACCTAAGTTTTTAGTAAATATAAAATATTATCCTGTCAATTCCTGGATACTTAACCCTTAATTAACTAAGTATCATAAAGACAATGAAAGAGCTAGAAATCATGTAATGAGAGATTACTTGTTTTTTCAGAACAACCACAACTTTTAAATGTCTAGCAACATCTGCAATAAATATGTGTTAAAACAATGTAATAACCGTTTGAAATAAAAAAAAAAAAAACATGTTTTTTTTTCAGGATTATAATGAAGTTGAGACTGGAACTGAACATGAACATGTTGTATGACAACATAAACTGGATATATGAACTGATATATAAAAATACATTTTTGAGGCTTGCTCTCTCAGCTGTCCATATATTTTCAACTATGTTTCACTATGACCAGGCATTTTATGGGCCTGTGTGGCCGATGGTGAAGCAATTCCTGTCAATGGTTTCACTCACTTTTTTTAATCTCTTATAAATGGTAAAATAGTTTATTTCAACAGCTAACGGCTAACACGTCCTCTGCTCTGCCTCAGTCTGTGTCATTTCTTGCCTGTGATTGGACCGTTGCCATGGGTGAATGACTGAGTTCATTCATTTTGGCATGTTGCTGCCATCTTGTGGGTATTTTGGAGAACTACTTTGATTGAATTTGATTTAAATTGAAGGTTATGCCTTTATTGCCCGTCTTTTCTTCTTCCAGGAACCGTTGTAATGTTTTCTTTAGCTCAACAGCCGTGCTAGGAAAATGGGGTTTCGGCGCTCCCATAGTAATAATAGGGTTAAACAATTACCAATTACTATTCAGAGACACTGCAATTACAATTCAGATCCATTAATAATTTCTGTTGGACCTAGTCCTCCAATAAAACAAGCAAGAAAAAATATGCATCTGATTTCTTGTACTGTGAACATGCAAATTACTTAGCATCAGAAGCGTTAATTATAATAAATATGTGGCACAGAGCGAAATTTTAATCAGTTTGTCCATGTTTGACCCTGTAATTCTCCATTCTCAACGCAAATAAATTAGCAAACATGATGCAGATAAAGTCATTTCCTCTGTTTCATAGATACGCGCTGGTTGCAATAAAGTGCAGTCGTAGCAAAGTTCGTTATTGGCCATAAAACTGGGGCTGTTTAAAAAGACCTACCTGCCTAGAGGGTGCAATCGCTTTAGAGCTGTTAATGAGAAAGATCCCACATACGACTGTTACACGGGAAGGTTTTAAAGTACACCAGTTTAATCGACGAGACCAATTTTCTCTACCGGCGTTAGAAGTTCTCACATCATGGCATAGAAATATCAATTCATCACGTGGAAATTTGAAGAGGGGTGGTGAATCGAAAATAAGTTGAATAGATTTCTTCAAGCCTTTGTTTGGAGCTCAGGGGCAAATTAAAGAGAACAATCTGAAAGATCCATACCATATTTCCCGCACTATAAGGTGCACAAGGTTATTCGGCCTACCCCAAGAAATTGTCTTTTGTGATATATGTGTATCATACATAAGGTGTTATGGACTAAAAGGCACATGGTATTAAAACTACTGCACGGGGAGGTTGCAACAGCCGACGTGCCGCCTGCTTGTGACCCATATATGCTTGTTTTTATGAGTACAAATGGCCCGGAGATAAAATTTGACTACAAAGTTGCAGGATTGGTGCAGGGATACAAATGACACATGAAAAGGCATTAGGTATTATCAAATTATTACACTGTTTTTAGTCACAGCAGCAAATTGTAAATGTCTTTATTGGGCTGGGCCGCGAGAATATTGTCAGGCATTAAACCGGTCCATATTGTATTACCGACTCGCTAAAATTCTGAACTGAAACACAATCCGGGCTTTGGGGGAAGTAATAAGGTCTTTGTGACAGTAAGAACGAGTGTATATTGCAGCATAGACATGCTGTGGCTGCAAATACATAATTTCCACATATCCGGCACATGCGGCAGTCACTTTGGAACATCGGCACCGGCCGATCCGGTATACTGCAATGCAATAGCTCTGTCTCCGTTCTGAACTCAATGAAGATCATTGCAATGTGGGAAGTCATTGGGCAAGCTACTGAACCCCTAAACAGGTAGGAGCCTTGCATGGCTGACTGTGTGAGTGTGTGCAAATGGGTTAGTGTGATGTACATTGTAATGCACCTTGGGAGGTCTTCAGCGACCTCAACAGCGCTATGTAAATATAGCCCATTTACCATTTATTGTTTTGGTTGTCATGAAATAAGTTAAGTAAAGGCATGGCCACACATATTCAAAAGGTTGTCATGATCACGATCAGCCATTCATGTTGCTGTTTTGGATTAACACACTGCTCAAGATGGATCTGTACTGTAACCTAGGATGTAATACAAAAAAAAGGCTCAGAATAGGGCTTTAAGAACAGGTTGGACTTTTCATCTGAAGACTTATTTCCCTGTCCTTGTTGCAAGTTTGCAATCCATTGATGTTTAAGTGTTTACTAAATTTTAAACATATGAATGTCCTGAAAAGTGGGCAGCACGGCAGCGCAGTGGATAGCGCGTGTGCGCCATAATTCTGAGGTCATGAGATCGAACCTCCTGTGTGGAGTTTGCATATTCTCCCCGTTTTTGCGCGGATTTCCTCCAGGCACTCCGGTTCCCTCCCACATTCCAAAAACATGCATGTCAGGTTAATTGGCCGCTACAAATTGTTCCTAGGTGTGAATGAGCGAGTGAGTTGTTTGTCTCGGTTTGCCCTGCGACTGGCTGGCAACCAATTCAGGGTGTCCCCTGCCCACTGCCTGAAGATAGCTGGGATGACCTTCAGCACCCCCGCGACCCTACTGAGGGTAAGCTGTGCAGATAATGGATTGACGGATGTCTGAAAACTTTTTAACGCTCTATGATTAAACTGGATTGAAAAAGCAAAGGCGTATGATGCATTTAAGAAACAATAGTTTGGCAAACATTTGAATTACTTTGTCTTTGTAAAAAAGGACGGAATGATCATTAGTTGGAAAATTGTTAACATGCATCATGAACAGGTATTGCTTGGTGCTTGTTTATTTCCAAGGGAACAGATTGAAAAGCAAACATTATAATGACAACACAGATCGACATAGAAGCCTCATCTGCTAACATATCGGGCATAGCTCAACGTCTACACGAGGAATCAGTTTCTGGGTCAAAGAATGCTTTATTTCCATGTTTCCCCTCTAACTGGCCATAAACTCCCCTCAGTAGGGGTGGGCGAATCGATCCAAATATTAATATTATCCCTGCTAAGCAAGTAATTGCAACGGATTGATACCATCGTCTTGGGATAGATACTTCACTCCTCTAACAATTTCCTCAAAGCATGGCATCACTGTGCAAATATTACGATGCACTTATAAGTTAGGCCAGTCTTGAAGCATCCCTTTGTTAATATTTTTTCCTATTCATTCTTTTATTTTTAATTTCTGGGAAGTATTTATCCGAGAGTGCCAAATCTTATCTTGTTGTAAACATTCTTCACTACGTTGTTAACAACGACAGTAAAGAGGGGAGAGTTAATAAGCAATGAAGCTTTCAAAATATGTATTTTGTTTTTTATTACTTCGTTTTGTGGTTTATGTAGGTTTCTCATTTTTCATTTTTTTTCATTTTTACATATTTTCATTTCACAATTTTTTGACAATGATCAGAAAGCCTTGCACTGCTTGTGATGCATGTTCAGAATAAATAAATGACAAGAGCAACAAGAACAATAAAGACCATTAGAATTCTACTGACTTTATTTTTAAAATAGTGCACAAAGGGAGGTATTTTAGTTAGTTGATTGACATTGTTTTACAGTATTTAAATATAAATAAAATATAGAGTTAATTTATTTTTTATTGTGTTAATGTTTGAATAGTGGTTATTTATTTAAAAAAATATAACATATTTAGTTCATACTATGTTTGTACTGTGTTCAGTTCTTTATAATTGTAAACTATCTCAAATGTTTAGAAGTTGAATTAAGTAATGATCGTGGCATTTCGAAGTAAAAGGTATCGGTATCAGATCGGTACTGGTTAAAACTACCCTGTATCGACTTGGATTCTATCTATACCAATATCCCAGTTTCACTCACCCCTATCCCTCATATGCTGTTCAAAAAAAGGCCTACGATGCGCTCTGGTTTTGCTGGGAATTACACGGGTGATATATAATTCGTGCTATCACAGCAGAGAGCATCGGTTGTGTTGGGTCCGGCGCTCTTAATGTTTTTGCTTCCCTCCAGGGTTTTCCCCCTATCTGTTTGACACTACACAATCACAGCTATCTCTGAAAACACATACCAGAACAGTCACAGAAGCCCATCAGGCATTCCCAATGCAACTTCTCTCTTATTGGTCTCAGCACTCTGGCGAATCAGCCCGCCTTGTCGCCGTCACGCAATCCTCTCGAGGAATTGGATTCCTTTCACACTAATAATGGCGACAGAAAAGAGACAGCAAAAAATACGTTTTAATTATCTGATAAACTCAAGAGTTCTGTCACTATTCCCCTGCCTTGTGGCATTGAATCCCACCAAATGTTGGCCAATATCCTGAAAGGAGTGGGCGGAAAATGTACTGTTTATAGGGCTCAGTAGCTCAACACCCCCTTTCAAATGAACAGGAGAAAATGTCTTATCATCTTCTTGTCCAAGCTCTTTATGCATGCAGAGTACCGCTCTACTTGTCCCATTAAGCGGCTGAGCCACGCTTTACTGCACCGTCCTATAAAGTTGTTTTTATGTGCTTTGAAATGAAATCTGCCATGTTTGTGTGGTTTGCAAGGGACAGCGCAGACACTTTCGACAGACTTCAATCAGACACTTGGACGAGGAGTACACAACCACCCCATTCCACTCAGATCTACACTCCCAAGAGTCTTTTATTGTTTTTTATATTTCTGAAGAGCCTCAGATGCTTTTGCTTGGCCCGTTGTCCTCATCATTTTACTCGCGTTTCCAACCAAGTGTCTAGGGAATAACACTCGACGAGCTCCTGCTGTCTCAGCATGTGGTGTCTGCTTGGAAAGGATAGTGGCTCCGTTTAAAGGTTTTGGAGGGTCCTTTGTCCCCGCTCTGTGCTCCCTAAGCTGCAAGTAGCTTCATACTGAGACATCAGATGGCGACTTGTTGGCAGGCGCCACGACGAAAAGAGTGAAAAACTAGACAATTTCTGTGGGAGGCGTTCTCGGGCCAACAACTTGTTTAATGTTTAGGTTCATCTTCAAGTTGCTAACCTGTGGTTGTATTTTGTCTTTGTGCAGTTAAAACCAGGACAGAAAAGGCCTAAAGACACCGACAGTGAGAGCGCCAGCGGAGTGTCCAAACCGTCCATGAGGAGCAGCTCCAGAGACCAACTGACAGATGTGAGTAGCCGAATGGTTTTTAAGTTTCGTGACTTATCATCATCTATGGTTCCAATATTTATAAGGTGTATGGATATAGATAGAGACAAGTGGTCAGATGCGATCACAAGGTCTGCAATTCAAATTGCCTGAAAAAGGTAATGGTTTTTGGTTGAAAGAGACATGTGGATATTGATTCATTATATATGGTGTCACCAAGGCCTCATGTTGTTTTCAACATGATCTTCTTTTCTGTTTGGCGTTTGTTGCTGAGCTTCCCTCTGCATCTGTCCTGGTTTGGTATTAAGACTGGGAATTGTACGCATTTTTTTGCATAGTTTAGAGAAATAAAGTTATGATTTGGTCGCCAATGGGGCTAGTTTTTGCAATCATAAATCAAATCATCAATAATCACACCATTAACTACTTTAAACTTAACTACATTGGAACACTTTTGCAATTTGAATCTTTATAATAAATGTATCTTGGTGTTCGGATGCGCACTTGTGAACGACTAGGGTGCATCTTGAAGCTGTCCATTAGGGGGCGTTTTTATTACAGAATTATGTCTTGGGGATTGAACCCTGTGGACGTTCTGTCAATCTTGGAGCAGAAAGAAACAGGGGTTTGGTTCTGTCTATCAATGGAGAGATTCAGATTCAGATTCAGATTCAGATCTACTTTATTGTCATTCTATTACACGTGTATACAGAACGAAATGTCGATGCATCTGACCCCCACAGTTTCCTTGAATGTACAGATATAAATAATGTTGTATTGTATTTTGGCTACGTATAGTATTTTACCATAGTGCCGATAGTGCAAGAAGAGTAGCTAACCAGGTGTGCAAAATGGGCAGTCAGGTTAACAAGTCAGGTACACAGTAACATTAACACTGTAACAATAACGCTGTAATTACAATAGTGCAGAGAGCAATGTGCAAGGAGTGGCAAGCTATAAAAAAAAACTGCCAGTAGTGCAAAAAGTCAGATTAGCAGCCGTTTAGATTTAAGTTAACTATGTTAGATTGACCATTTAACAGTCTAATGGCCAGGGGGACTAGACTATTGTGGAGCCTGGTGGTCCTGCACCGCACACTGCAGTACCTCTTCCCAGAGGCTAGCAGAGTGAACAGTCCATGATGGGGGTGAGAGGGGTCCCCGGTAATGTTTTTAGCATGGGATAGGCAGTGCTTCTGGCCAATGTCCTGAATGGAGGGAAGTGTAGTCCCGATTATTTTCTCTGCTGTCCTCGTTACCCTCCTCACACTACCCCAGTCGGTAGCGCTGCAGCCTCCACACCACACAGAGATACAGCTGGTCAGGATACTCTCTATGGTGCCCCTGTAGAATGTAATGAGGGAGGGTGGGGGCAGGTGGGCTCTCCTCATCCTCCGCAGGAAGTACAGGCGCTGCTGTGCCCTCTTAACCAGTGATGCAGTGTTCACGGACCAGGTGAGATTAGGTGAGAGGAAGAAAGAGGCGTGGTTCTGTCCATCAACAGGGGCTTAAAGAGACGGGCATAAGTCTCTGAGTACCTATACCCAAGGAGCAAAAGGGTATCACCCTACACATGATTGCTGTACTACAAGCAGCTACTTTGAGCTACATTTTAATTGCTGCGGCTTCTTTTTCGTGGCGGCACCGAGGAAATAGGATAGCTGCTCTTTTCCAGAATGCATGTGCTCTAAAAAAAACCTGCAGTGGAAAAACATTCATGACGCGTTCTAGAGGAGTATTTAGTCAATCTTTTGCCAACATCATTCATAACAACTTGACGCTGTGGTCTAGAAATGTAGGGCTAACTTTTGACGTCACGCAGCCCTTATTTGTGTTTTCTTTTGTCGCTGTATTAAATATTTGTTTGTCTTCGTAATCAACATATTCAATGATCTGAAAACACGTGACTCTAACAACTCGGGGCGGAAATGAAAAGTAACGCAGCTGAAAATGTGTCGGGTGTGTGAGAGGGAAGAGGCATGGTGCCATTGGCGTTCTACAAACAAAGGTGTAAAAAACAAATACACCTTAGGATCTGGTGCGGCTTGTACAAAGACAAAATTGATTTTAAATCCTGATTGATTCTAAAAATTAAACTCATACCATTTTCTTTTGGAGATAGGTCAAAAAAAGAACTATCAACATACATTCACACATCATTTATTTTTTTCTGAAGAATCCTCAATGCAGCAATCACATCGACGGCCATAATTAAAGCTGTCAGCTGCACGACGAGCTCGTCTTTGAGAAAGACATGGACGAACAACTGGAGCAAAACCGATTCTCCGTGTAGCCTTGGCGCTCGACTAGGCATGAAATGAAATAAGTAATTTGATGTTGAAATTAAAATGATGGTTGCTGATATATGTCAGCCGACACCGTGGTGCCTTGTCAACACAAGCTTGTGAACCCTTGCATCGCTGTAATACAATATAAGATTGAGGAAATAGACACCTTTCAACTGTTGGGACTAATAAGACTCGATTATCGTAAATTTGATCACACCGCAACTTTAAGGATAAAAGCTATACTAAAGGTGTTGCGACCCCAACTAAGAAAGTTGTGCTTATTGGGAGCATTAGGGATTCGGTGTCTTGCTTAAGGACACTTTGACATTTAACCAAGGAGCCGGGAAATTAAACCTGCGACCTCTCAATCTGAAGATGAGCATGTTTCCCCCTGAGCTACTGCCGCCCCTACTTTACTTTATTTCATGGAAATGAGGGGTGAGCGATACTGGGAATGTTTGTATTGATAATTACAGGGTATTGTGGAGCCATATCTATCCAATACTTTGTCCTTGGAAATGTCATGATCATTGAATAACTGGACTTCTTCCCCCCTTGAGTTAGTTTATAATCGTGATTACAAATCACAAACAGAAAGCAGCAGCAGGCCAGGTATGGAATCGCGTTACATGTGCCTGTAATTCAGGACTCAGGCATAAACTTAGAGAGTGACCGAGAGAAGGGCTGTTCTGTCTACAAACAGAATCAGTGCATTTTGGAAGAAAAGTATTGATCCCAGGACAATAGTGTACTGTAAATCCAATCTAAGTACTTGCATAGTATTGGTAGCATCGATATTTAGATCCATCCGCCCACCCCTAGGGGCACTTGTACAATAACAAAACATATAGCTATAAATATGTGACAAGTTAAAAAAAGACTTTTGATCAAAATGATGTGGTTGAATCCATTTTTAAATGTAAATTAATTCTAAACATTGTCTGGCTTTTGTTTTATAATCAACTCCTTCTGGCTGATTAAAACTGTATTCAAAATAAGCCCTGCCCCCTTTACTCAGACAAAGATTCAACATTCTGTAAAAGGCGCTATGGCAAGTGTCACTGTATGAAACATTTGGAAGGAGGGTATTGATGCTCTATGGGCCCAGAAAGATCACATATCATCTCAAAGTCACCGCCACGGTCTGAACTGTGCATTTAAGGGTTAATGATTTCATTGTCGAAAAGGTTGATGAAAAACTTCAGCTAGTCTAAGTCTTAAGTGTCATATTTTTCCAGGACAAGCCTTTTTACCATCTATAGGCTACCAGGAGTGCCATTAGTTTGGTGCTACAGTATTTACGTTGAATCATTAGTATAACATTGGCAACGTTTGTTATCTTAGTTATTTACTGTTAGGTTAAAGAAGGAAAAACCAAAAACCTTGCAAAAGGCTGGGCATAACAAAATCCCGCCACCCATTTTTTTTATCTGCAGAACAGCCAATTTTGCAACATGTCGACTGGCAATTTAATCAGGGCTATGATGACAACCAATCATGGGTCATCTGTTTTCTAAAGTTAAGCCTTGAATGGCCATTACCTGATAGAACCAGTGATAACATTTGGAGTCGCTTGTAGGTAACAAAATGGACACCCCGTACAACATAGGACAATACTGCTACTTAATTCTCATGAATTGATTCACATGAATTGATTCATTTTGAGACAATAAGCTTGTTGTTGCTGTGATTTTAGTGTATTGTACCATTTTCGTTATTACTTATGTTTAGTGTTGATGTTGACTATGTATTTCCCTTTGCAACATCTCGCCCCTCATGTGCGACCCCTTCTCAAGGTTTTTTTTCATTTTCCACATGCTGAGGTTTTGGAGTTTTTACTTGCCCTTATGTAGGTTTCAGAGCAGGGGATGTAGTCATGGTGGTCTGTGAGGCCTTAACATACTTTTTTGTCATAAGAAGTTTTCAAATAAATATGACTTTACCTAAAAAACAACCCATAAAATGAAAAACGACCCCAAAATGAAAACAAACAAAAAACGACAAAAAAACTACCCCCAATAAAATCAAAAAGACCCTTGCCCAAAAAAAGACCTGAAAACTCCAAAAGATAATCTAAAAATGACCCCAAAAGATGACCTACAAACAACCAGAAAAAGACCCAAATAAGACCCAAAACACAACAATAATGCAATAATGCAACCTGACATTAATGCAACCACCCAGAAACAAAGACAAATAATCGAAAAGCGACCCTAAAGATAGCAAAAAAAAGATTAAAAAAAGACCCCCAAAAAGGAAAACAAACTAAAAACCACGAAAAAAACTACCTTACAACGACCTCAAAATATGACAATAAAAGGACTGGGAAAAAAAACCAAAACATGACATGAAAAACTAACGCCCAAAAAACACCACGAAAAGCAACCCAAAAACAACAACAAAAAAGAAAAAAGCTTCCCCAAAAAGAAAAATAACCTAAAAACACCCCAAAATTATCCAAAAAAGAACAAAAAACAAAATTAAAAATTAAAAATGAATAACTACAGAAAAACAACGCAAAAAAAACACACCAATAAATGACCCCCCCCCAAAAAAAGACCCTAAAACAATTGTAAAACATGACCAAAACCAACACTTCAGATAGACGACCCAAAATTGACCCCAAAAAAAGTAAAACATTAAATAAACATTCCCCTCAGTAATGCAATTTTAATCCAGTGAAGCAGAAAAACAAATTTTCCTGACCTGCCTCCAGACAGTCAGAAAATGCAGGCCAGAGAAGGTCAGGTCTTGGCAACCCCCTCCCTGACGTTTTTCTTCCTTTTTCTTAGGATCCTGCCAAATCATTAGGGCTTACAAATGGCATATCAGGTCAGCTGTGTTTGCCTCAACCCTCCCAAAAAAACCTCAACTAAATTTGCTAGCTTAGCCACATTTCTTCTGAAGTGTCGGCTTCCCTTTTGGTTTTGTTTGAAGCCGACATGGCCGCCATCCTACCCCGACCACACCCCGCCCCTTTTTATTCCGGGTGGCGAGGCATGGAAGCCAGTGGCAGTCCCAAGCAGAGGGAATCATCTGGATTGGGGAGGGAAAAGGGAGCTCGGGATGAATCACTCCTGTTTAGTCTCTGTGGCAAGGGGCGAAATGCCATCATTACCCAGCTGCCTATCAAATAAATTGCCAATTACAGGCCTGGGATCGCAAGTAAACAGCGTGTTGCTCCGGGTCCTTTTTTCCCCCCCTCCCCTCGTACCCAAGGCTTTTGATAAAAGCCTTAGGAGGAAGCTTTGGAGTGCTGGGTCAGAGCAGTACAAGAAACAGACTCTAATGAATCCACCTCTACATTTAAGTTGCCATATTTTTGTGACCACTGGAATGTATTTTAGCAAATATTGCAAGTAAATATGGCACTGTTTTCAAATGTGAGTGCAGTCGCTTTAAAAACAAATCAGTAGTTTATTTATTTTTTCTTAAAGGACTCAGGGATGTGATTTTTCCGACTATAGTCGGAATTCCGACTTTTTCACTTGCGTAGCAAACAAATCCGACTGTCTCACTCTTTCCTTTATTGCTCTGGCGCACCCTGGTGGCCTTTAGAAAAATTGCATAAATTGGCCACATCGTTGCACAAGCTGCAGGGTCTGAACTACATTTGAACTGACCTTGCAGTATTTACAAAAAAATCAGGTATGTGGGCCAATTATTTTGTTATTTAAATCTTCTAAAGATGTTAAACTATTAATTTAAGCATGGTTTTGGACAAGTAAATTGCTTAAAACCCAGGAGCTTTGGGGGGGCATCGCCCCCAGTGCCCCCCCACTGGGCTCTGCCCTGGGCCCCCGAATCCCTGGCTAGGTTTCAGACTTTTTCTCCTCACCTCAATCACGTCCCTGAGGACTCCTTTACTAACCCCCAAAAATATCTATCTATCTATCTACCTTGGTCATATCCCTCAAGAGGGGTGACCGACAGCAAGACACACACATACAATAACAAATAAAATAAAAGGGAAATAAATAGCAAAAAAAAAAAACACACAATTGCCCAAACACCCAAACAAGTTGGGCACCTCGGCACCCAAGTTGGTCATGCTTTCGTCCGTCCAGATGAAATGGGACACCAGAAAGCGGCCATGTCACTCGGGTCAGGGTGACACAACACACTCTTTTGTTCAACAGCAGGGCCCGACAGCTTTTCCTGGTTTACCCCGGCCGCATCATACGGGTGCCCAGCCCATCCTTAAGAACGCGTCCACAATCCCACTTTCCTTTCACAACACCTCTCCACTCCTTTCTATCACCAACAAGAGCTCTAGCTTCCATTATATTTATACTTAGTGTAAATTCCAGACTACAAGCCACTACTATTCTTGCTACATTTTAAGCCCAGCATGGCACTCATAGTGGCACCGAAGAAAATCTCAAGCAGTCCAAATGGTAAACGGACTGCATTTATATAGGACTATTCAAGTCACTGAAGACCTCCTACGGTGCTTTACAATGTACTTCACACTTACCCATTCAGACACACTCACACATGGATAGGGAGTCAGCCATGCAAGACACCTACCTGCTTATCGATGAAGGCATTAGGGGTTCAGGGTCTTGCCCAAGGACACTTCGACTTAAATTTAGAGATTAAATCCATGACCTCTTGGTCCCAAGACGAGCACTCTTCCTTCTAAGCTACTGCTAACCTACAAATAACAAAACACCACAGTGACATCTGGAACCATTTATGACGCCCTTCCAGATATATTTTTTTTTTTTTTGCAAAAAATATTCATAGGATACACATGTTAAATGAGTTGATTGTATTTATTGGAGGTGCCAAGACACAAAACATAGCTAAAAACACTACCGGAGGCCTACTGTACAACTGTGAAAATTGTCACGTAAAATGTTTCAGCTGTTTCAGAGTCAATAAGTTACATACTAAGACACACACATACACATGCACACACACACACACAAACACACACATCAGGATTTATAAAGTAGTTTAGATATCAGGATTAAGATAGAAGGTCTGACAAAACAAATTGACAGAGTACTCGCAACAATTTTCTTCCACAAACCAAGTCCTCAATTAATACATCCAAAAAAATGAACAGCAGTGGAAGATATCTATCGAAAACACTACACTTCCCGTTCATCATTGTCAGGTCGCTGAAGTTTCCTTTTGAGGAATGATAACAAACAGACACAATTTGATCTGGTAATCCATCAACCACTAATCAATACACAAAAAAAGGCAACTTTCACCTCTATGTTGCTATCTGGCACTATTCTCAGAATGGTCGCCCTGGCGCTGCCGTCTATAAATGTAGGGCTCACATTATACGAGATGCAGCCCTAATTCGCGTGTTCTTTTGGCGTAGTAGTAAATATGTTCTCGTTTTTGTAATTGCCATCTTTGAATGGTTATATGATCCAAAAACACATGCCATTAACAACTCGAAACAGAAATGACACAGCTGAAAAGGGCATAAGGTGTTTGCGGCATGGCACCTTTGCCATTGTCCAGCCAAAGGCAAAATCACCAGACACTCCCCCCACGCTGTTACTGCCAAGTTGTGAGAAATGGCCGTGAATTAGTTCAATTGTATGGCTTTTTAAACCAGCAATTTTCAATCCAGTGCAGCTCGCACAAACACAGCTATGTTTTGTTCTTAAGTTTGAGCTTCAGCTTTTACCCAGGTGCGCTCGTAGTCCAGAGATTACGGTACTTATAAAATACATCGATCCCAGCGCTTGAGTGAGTTGTTGTAATTGTACCATGAATTCAAAATCTATAGTGCATGTTGGTAATATCCCTGCCAGTTTTGGCTCTGGGTTCGCTTTCACTGAGGTCTTGGAACGCCAGTTTGTAATGAAACATCTGGAAGTGATGTCGTTTAAAGTCGAGCACATCATCTTTGCGCTTTAAAGCGGTTTCAACCTAAAACGCTGCCAAATCCTCGGCCACGGCGGTTGAAACTGGACCTAGTGATTACTTGCATTGTGGTGAAAACATGACAATCTCTGCAGAGTCCAGCATGCATGTGGTAAAAGCATTCCAAATGCTGAAATTACATCGTTTAGAAACCAATTACTGTCATAAAGTATATTTGTTATTGGAAGGATCACTGTTTTGCTGAGTTTTGTCTGCACCTGCAAAACATGCTTGTATTTTAGTTTTTTTAAATTGGCTTTAAGAATTTTTACTCAGGCTTGTCTGAACAAGTTCACAGTTATAGAGCAGCACTACACAGTAGTGTTATTTGAGGTCAAATATGATACTTTTTCATTTTGCACATAAGACAAAAGGAGATGGAGAACACTGGCAAAAAGGCTGGACAGCGAGGCCTTTACCATCAAGAAGTTTTCTCGTAAAGTTAGTGTGTCCCTTTGCTTCCACATTTTTGTTAACCGCTAGCCGAACTTTGACTTTGATGATTAAATGTTAACACTACAGAGATATCTAGCTACAGTGTATCAATCTTAATTAGTCAACATTTACTTTGCGTTTTGACATTCAACTCATTTGGTTCAGAAGTTGATGCTAAGTGTTAAGTTATGTGGGAATAAAAATCAATGTACTATTTTTATTCACATTATTTGATTTGAGTGGATATAATAGTGTGACCCGCTTGTTGCATCACCATCATCATCAGTTTCTTACTTCTCCCGTTTTCCTGTCACTATACCCTTTCCTGTCCTTTAAAATGTAAATTCATGCACGCACTTAACGCTAATATCGTCGGGAATTTGGCATCAACGCCTTTGGCACACTTGAAGCTGTTTTCAGCAGGGCTGTTTTAACTGTTTTAACCCCTTCTCCAGGTTGTTTAAGTTTCAGATCATGTGACACTTCGAGATAGTGACTTCCGCAAAGTAAAAATGCTATTACAAAGACAAACACCTATTTACTACTACGCCAAAAGAACAGGTAAAATATGTTTAATGATGCCAATTTTAGCTACGCCTGAGTGAAGTTTTCGACCATCCAAGTTGCCTCTGTCATGTGTTATCAGATCATGTGGCCATTCAAGATAACAATTACCACAAGCACATATTAAGTACTGTGTAAAAACTACATGAATAAGGGCTGTATGCCCTAAAATATAGTCTAAGCCCTATATTTCTAGACAACAGTGCCAGATTAACCGTACTTGAAAGAAAAGTACCGGACTTTAACAGACGTGAAAAGTTGTCTATTTGTTTTGTTGTTTTTGGTGGGTTCCGCGGAAAAGCCTGGCGCAACACTGGTCAACTGTGTGGGAATTTGGTGATAGACACCATCAGCTGCATAACGCCAACGTATCACATCTGGTATTGTTCAATATTTATAGGGTACATTTCAACTAGTTTACAATCAAAGTGTCACACCAACAAACCCCTTTTTGACTGTACATCGCTAAGGAATCTGTTATATGGAAACTCATTAAACAAACAATGATAATTCTTGAGACAATTTATGATGAAAATCCACATAAAAAAACTGTAAACATCCCAAAACACCAGCAGAGCACCCAGAGCAATTTGATTAGGTGAGCGGTAGGAATGGGCTGAGCTATGAACAGAGCACAAGCGATCGCTCCCTTCTGTCTCCTGCCCTACGGTGTCTGCGCCAATAGTAAATACGTTGGGATACCCTTTTATTATTTATGACCAAGATGAAGTTGAAAATGAGCCTCAAAACTTTTAAGTAACTGCGGGACAAATTTTAAATGGTATATTTATATGGGACACAGGCTCTGGCATTATTATTATTTCATAGAGTTTATCAAATCATCAAACGTCACACAGTGAAATAAAATGCGCTGAAGAATAATCTTTGTCTGAAGAGCAAGTTTAGCTGTTTTTTTGAATGTTGTCTTACAATATGTGATGTGGCCCTTTCGGCCCCACCAAATGTTTTTTGTTTTTTTTGTTTTTTGTTTTTTTTTGCTTTTATGGCTCTTTGAGTCAAATAAGTTGCAACACGGGCATGTTTTGTTTTGTTGTGACTGTTTTTTGCCGTGGTAACTGACCTTATAGCAATATCTTGTAGTTGTTCCCCGAGGATAACTGGAAACACCAGGACCTGACAATGACTTTGTTGGTATGATAATTGAAGTGTAGCGTTTTAATGGGTAACACTGTTCAATTTGGATGAAAAAATTGAGGCCTGTACTTGTGGGTAAAAATGCTGAAACATTGCATGTTGTAAATATTTAACAACACGTCACATCATATTTATTTGTATATTCCTTTATCACAAAAACTCTCAAAGGGCTGTACAGAGCTTAACAACAACAGAAGAAAACAAATAACAAAATATAACAGCAGGTATATAAAATATTTGCACAGCACTATTTAGAGATTAAGCTGCTCCCAACAAAATATGGTGAATGCAACCTTTTATTCTGTGATAGAATTGCACAGTCAAGTCAAGTCACTTTTATTTGTATACCCCTTAATCACAAAAATGTCTCAAAGGACTGCACAGGATTACAATTACACCATCGCCTGATCTTAAACAAACATAGCATTGGGTAACAGTAAACAAAAGATAGTGAACATCGATAAAAGAGAACACTAGGTAACATGTTGAAATTTGTCCGGATAGTTCATGACAGCAACAACGCCTCAAGCCTTTAACATAGTACAAAAGGTCCATTACAGCAACAATGCAGCTTCCCATCTCTTCCAGCTGGTCAAGGCAGGCGTTGACATGCTTCAGGTCAGACGCTGGTCCGCTGACTCATCTCAAATCGTCTTTCTCCTTCGTATCACCACCAGTCAGGCAATCGGAAAAAGACAGGACAATACAAAATATGAGGTCGGCATCAATCATAAGCTTTTGAATGGAAGTGTGTCAAGTCTAGATTTAAAAACTTCCACTGAGGTTGCAGATCTTATCTCCGGAGGCAGAGCATTCCACTGCACCGGGGCCCGGAAGTAGAACACTCTCGAGCCTGCAGTCTTCTTTTTGGCTCTTGGAGTCGCAAGTAGACGAGCATTTTCAGAGCGGAGGCTCCGTGCAGGAACATAGGGGGAAATCAGATCTGAGAGATAAGAGGGCGCAAGTTCATGCAAACATTTGTATGTTAGTAAGAGAACCTTAAAGTTCCATCTTAAGTGGACTGGGAGCCAGTGCCAATACAGGAGTAATATGCTCAAACTTTTTTGTCTCGGTCAAGAGTCTCGATGCCGCATATTGGACCAGCTGCAAACTTTTGATGCTAGACATCGGGAGACCAGAAAGCAATACATTACAGTAATCAAGTGGAGAAGTAATAAACGCATGAATAAGAACCTCTGCATCTGATTGGGAAAGCATCAGATGAATCTTTCCAATATTACGGAGGTGGAAGAAAGCTATTCTAGTAATATCTTTCATTTGTAAATGAAACGACAGATTAGCATCAAATATAACACATAGATTTTTGACCGAGTCACTATGGGTGATCTTACATGTGTTTAGGTTCAGGGCAGTGTTTG
The DNA here is from genome assembly GCF_059441175.1 of Urocampus carinirostris. Classification (NCBI taxonomy): domain Eukaryota; kingdom Metazoa; phylum Chordata; class Actinopteri; order Syngnathiformes; family Syngnathidae; genus Urocampus; species Urocampus carinirostris. The sequence continues at coordinate 25,480,709 of NC_142365.1, forward strand.
AAAACAACTCACAGCATATTCTTTTTTGTACTTGAAGTGCTGTCTCGACCACAAAGTACCTTCAAACTTCCCTTTGTACCCTGGTTATGTATTACATAAATCATGTTGGCAACAACATAAACTAATTTCTCCTCTTTTTTTCAGACGTCACTGCGTGCTTGGTGTTTAGATCACATACGTTGTTCCTCTGTGCCCCGCACTTTGAGAAATTTAGCGACCACAATGAACAATGGTTTCTGATCATCAAACAGTTTTTAATACGACACATTGCCAACCCAAGGAAATGCAGAATGCAGTTTTGAAATGTTGATTCCATTTATTAAGACACAAAAATACAGGCCTAAATGTACCCCGATGCCCTCCCTTTGTTAAATCACAAACTAACTGTGACCATATTTTTGGAAAAGCTGAGTTTACCAGAAAATCCAGAAGGAGAACGTCCGTCCATAAGGTCATGCCCTGACACCCAAGCTCTCTTGGATCATGCAGCACGACCACGATCCAAAACAAACCAGCAGTCCACTTCTGAATGGCTCCAAAAACCCCAAAATGAAGGTTCTAGGGTGGTCAAGTAAATGTCCGGATTTAAATCGCTTCAAGATGCTGTGGTGTGACCTTAAATGGGCAGTTCATACTAGAAACCGCTCCAATATGGCAGATCTAAAAATCAAATAAGAAATACAAATACAAATAAGAGTAAGCCAAAATTCCTCCAAAGTGTTGTAAAAGACTCATGACCAATTAACGTTCGATTTCTATTATCGCTGCCAAAAGTGGCCCAACTCGCTATTAGAATCGGGGGGAAATACTTTGTAACATAGGGCCAGATTGATTTTTGTGGTGCCACAATAAATGGAATCAACACTTTAAAACTGCTTTCTTGATCTGAAACCATTGTGAGTGAAAAATATACAAAAAACACAGAAATCAAAATAGGGGGCAAATCATTCGCAACCTTCGCTTCGCCAATTGCTTCCCTTATTATTGATTGAAAACATTCCTTACTAAACAATAATAAACCGTACAAACACAACGCGGTACCATTCACTCACAGTCAGATTATGTAGAATACCGTGACTATTTTAGCCTCAAGTGAACTACAAGTGAACAAGATGGTCTGGTTTAGAGCAGAAATGAGCAAGACGAGTTTGGTCTTTGTTATTTTTGCCTGGATAAAATGTGTCGAGATAATCAGAAAATGTATAAAATACGTGGGGTTTGTATAAGTTGACAGGTACTTCTGTCACTCTTCTTTGCAAACAGTGATTCCCTCCTTCGCCCCTTCCTCCACATCACATGCAAATATTCGACTGCCTCTGTCGAATATCATTTTATTTATCTTATTACTGTATTTGTTACTGTTAAATTAATATTTGGATATTTTTCAGTGATATGGGCAGCACGGTGGCGCAGTGGTTAGCGCGTGTCACGCACAGTTCTGAGGTCCTGGGTTCAAATCCAGCTACCAACCTTCCTGTGCGGAGTTTGCATGTTCCTCTGGGCACTCCGGTTTCCTCCCACATTCCAAAAACATGCATGTAAGGTTAATTGGCTGGCCCAAATTGTCCCTTGGTGTGAATGAGCGAGCGAATTGTCTGTCGCTGTGTGCCCTGCGACTGGCTGGCAACCAGTTCAGGGTGTCCCCTGCCCACTGCCCGAAGGTGGCTGGGAGGGGCTCCAGCACCCTCGCGACCCTAATGTGGATAAGCGGTGCAGATAATGCATAATGGATGGATGGGTTTTTACTGATCAGTAGGATTTGTTTTACAGCTATTTTGGGTTTCCTTTGGTGCTTTTTGGAGGAAAGCAACAGACAAAAATGTGTTTTTTACACGAGCAATTGGAGCTACAAGCATGCTGGTGGAACGAATTAAGCGAGTATGAAGAGGTACTACTGTACATCACCCCGTTATTGTCTTGCACTGAGAAATGAATAAGGTTGCTGTCACTGTATGTGTCGAGATATGCGAGACAATTTGCTCAGACACAGAACTTGAATTGCTTGCATCAATTATCACTATCTCTGCCTGCCTCCAACTCATTTGAAATGTTTCCCATTAAAGACAAGCTATGGAACTAGGATTGTTGTACGTATAATGAGCACATTATCATTGAATATCTTGTGAAGAGCAGTGTGTGGCGTGCATGTGTGGAGTGGTGTTTGCATGAGTAAGTGTGCAGTCACAGTGTCAAATGAGAGAAAAATGCTCTAAGGCAGACTAAAATGTTCAAAAGGCTATATAGTTACTCACTTCTTCATCCAAAAAGTAACTGAGTTAGTAACTAAATTATCCATCCATTATCTGCAACTGCTTATCCTCAGTAGGGCCGCGGGGGTGCTTGAGCCCATCCCAGCTATCTTCGGGCATTGGGCTCCCTGAAGCGGTTGCCAGCCAGAGACAGACAACTCACTTGCTCATTCACACCTAGGGACAATTTGAACTGGTCAATTAACCTCGACTGCATGTTTTTGGAATGTTGGAGGAAACCAGAGTGCCCGGAGGAAACCCAAGCAAGCACTGGGAGAACATGCAAACTCCACACAGGAAGGTTCGATCTCATGACCTTAGAACTGTACCGCAGACGCACTAATCACTGCGCCGCCGCGCTGCCCTAACTGAATTACTTTATAATAAAAGTAACTAGTTACCAGGGAAAGTAACTAGAACAGAAGAACAGACACATGTGTGTTTTAGAACCTTCAATATTTAAAGCACAGCAACAGATTTATCCTACACTGACGTGTGTAATAAATAATAATAATAAAAAGTAAAAAATATCATCATTAAACAATATAAAGTGAGTTTAATAAATCCAATCTAACTCTCACAACCTAAAAGAACAGGTCAAGTGGACAGACATACTGTACTTCAAGTATTTTGCCCGCAACAAAAGTGAACTGTAAAAAAATAGAAGATGAGTTTCACTCTATAGAATACATCACAATCTCTAGTCAAACAACTGCTCAAGTAGAGATATGCTACTGCACTTCAGGTATTTTCACCCAACAAAAGTAAACAGTTCAACAATAAAAGGTGCATTTTCGTTGTCACAATATGTTAGCCCATTTGTAGCAATGACAATAAAGGTATATTCTATTCTATTCTATTTAACACTGCAGTGTAGAATGAATAAATCAAACTTTCGCAGTCTGAGACACTGGTCAAGTAGAACTAAACAACTGTAATTCAAATAATTTGTTCACAACAAAAGTCAACAGTAATCCAATCCCTCTCTCTATGTGATATTATGGGCCTAATAACATAATAATACATTTTAAGCAAGTCAGGGCAAATTTGGTTTGGGACTGACATTTTAATTTTGGTGTATCGTATACTAAACTGTTGAGAGTACATTCAAAGAAAAATGATTAACATACAACATTCCAGATTTAATATTTTTAAACCCTGTATTTTGTTTTTGGGTGGGTGGAATGGACTTGTGCTGCACGTCAGCTGAGTGGGCAAATTAATGTGATTCTTTTTTTTCTCCCAAATCTTTTTTCATTTCTTTTTTATTTTATCCTATTTTACATATAACTGAGCATAGAAAATACACTGGATAATGCTGCATCACATTGCAGTTTTTAAACGAATTTTTGTACTTACTGGGAAGATATTGAGTTTGTCAGTATGCATATAGTGTGATTCTAATTCCTCTGTGAATTTGAGACAAAGGAATTTTTAACCTTGTTCTCAACCCCAGTATAACATCAAAAGTGTACATAAGCTGTTTTAAGATGATTGCTCGGGGTGAAGTTGATGCAATCATGGTTTGATAAAGTCCTGTGTTCCAAGGTCACGGTAAATTTATGGCAGTCATGGAAGATAACACAAATCCAAAAACTGTTTATCCTTGCACACAAATCCATTTAGAATGAAATATTGAAACTATGTTAACACTACACGCCAATAAATCCAAAGATAAATTAATATAAGGATTTGATAGAAAACAGTGGGCGTGTTACTGAATAAAGGAAATAGTTACAGTTTCTCGTTACAGTACTTCATTTAAAAAACATGATTGAGTTAAAGCCTTGCATGGTGTATTGCAATAATAATTTTACAAATAAAAAGAACAAAATTCAGCACACTTTTAACATAAATTATATGGGTATGTTTGCCCCAAAGCATGGGGACGCAGTGCTTAGTGAGTGTGTGGTAGAGTTCTGAGGTCATGAGATCGAACATTCCTGTGTGGAGTTTGCATGTTCTCCCCGTGCTTGCGTGGGTTTTCCTCCGGACACCCCGGTTTCCTCCCACATTCCAAAAACATGCATGTCAGGTTAATTGGCCCGTTCAAATTGTCCCTAGATGTGAATGAGCGAGCGAATTGCCTGTCTCTGTGTAACCTGCGACTAGCTGGCAACCAGTTCAGGGTGTCCCCTGCCCACTGCCCGAAAATAGCTGGGATGGACTCCACCACCCCTGTGACCCTACTGAGGATAAGCGGTGCAGAAAATGAATGGATGGATGGATGTTTGCCCCACTGTTAGTTTGTTGTTCCTGTATATGTCACGCCCACCTCGCGACGTGCTGCCAACCATTCACTACTGGTGACACATCACTAAATATGTGCATATAAGGTGACTCCCTAAATTCGGTATATAGTTGTGAATTGTCTTGGTGTTGAATACATACAGTAGAGAGAATTTCTCCCTCAGGAGAAATTCAGTGCTTGAGACCGTGCCACCATAAGTGTAATCAGTTGTATTTCGTAGGTTAATATAAACACCCCACAGTGATTGCCTGTCAGGACCAGAACGGAGACAGGACCCACTTGCGTTACTTCTCTCCGTTTTATTGAAAGAATAGAAAGTGTTGCCCCCACGATCCGGTGATTGCTGGATGCGGGAAGCAGGTCGCTCTGAACGCAAAAGTGTGACTTCCGTGGCAAGTAATGGCGGTGTCGGGAACGGAAAAATGGGTCAGTAGCCTGGTCAGGAGAGCAAAAACGTGGTCGGGGTCAGAAGCGAGTCGTAAGCCAGGAAAGGAGAGTAGACGTGGTCGGGGACAAAAAAAGGTCGAAGCCAGGGGACAGACAGGAACAAAAACAGGTTGGAGTCAGGGTAGAAAAAAGACTTGCCTAGTGTAAACTGATTTTCGCAGGCGGACTGACAACAGGGGGCAGTTAGAAGTGGGTTTAAATAGGGACAGAGAGCCAATCAGAGTCCGAGGCAGCTGGCGCCAAAGGAGTGGGCATAGATGAAGCATATCATGACATTGCCTCGAATAGATTGTTGGATGTTAGTAACAACGTAAGTAAGACAAGAGTGCTCCAAAAATCGTAAGGCGTCTTAATGATCTGCATTTATGAAGTAGTGGTGCTGTTATGTAGTAATGCAGCAAGTCATAATAAACGTAGAACATTTTTAGTTGTAACAATAGACAGTAACAGTAGAGAAAATGTTGTAGTCCCAACATTGGACAAAATGCATCCTATAATAACAGTTTTCCTTTACTTTTTGATTAATGGGAACATCAGTTGTGTACCTTTTTGGGGAAAATAAGCAATACTAACAAGCAGAATAGTAAACAATGTGAATTGCTTGAGTGATTGGGCCATAAAAACAATTATTTTATGATTCCTGAGGCTAATTTTAACAATCTGGACAAAGTAGAATTTTTACCACACTCGTTATTTCCTGTGTTGCATTCTTCATATGTATTGGGGTTTTAGATGGATATACACATTTGATGCACTGCCTGAATTATGGCAGGAGTAAAAATTGCAGAGATAGCATGCTTTGTCGCTAAATTTCACATCTTCCTGGGAGGGAAAAGCTTGTGATTGCGACACACGATTGTGTCAACCTTTAAAGCTGGCATGTCAAACTCAGTTTAATTCTGGGGCCTCATCCAGACTTCATGTTTTCATGTGGGCTGGATCAGTAAAAAAAAAAAAAAAAAGGTTAACGCCAAATATTTGGCTTTATCTTTTAGTGCTTTGCTTTATCGTTCAGCCTACATTTGTAGCCTACCCTACACATGTAATCACAGATGATAAGGGATATTTGCTCAGTTTATTTAAAAACAAAGGAATATTTGATATTGAATGTATTAACCATTTTTTTAACCGTCGCGTAAATGCAGCTTTACAGCTGAACCAACTCACCACAAACATCACGAACATAAACAAATTCAAATGGGAGCTATGAATACAAATAGGTTTGCTTCAATTGTCATACTGCTTGGAAATCGATACAAAATAAATACCCAATAATCTTAGCAGTGAACAGGCTTTAACACCAGATCAAAGTACTAGGCTCGGCCTACTGATGCACCATAAGTACTGAATTCCATCGTATTTATGGTTATAGGCGTACTAAAGTTTTTAATTACAGTATTTTCCTTGTGAAAGAGCACAGTCTTCGTAGCTGGTTCTAATTCTGTATTTATCGCATACCCAAGGAGCACTGTACGACAGGGCACTGTGACTTCTGTTGTTAAATCTTAGTCCCCTTCGCGTGAACTATTCTTCTTACCTCTGCGGTGTTAGTGACGTTTGCATATGTCCTAATAAACTCATTTAATAGACTACAATAACTTTTTGGTTTTCCATCCATCCATCCATCCATCCATTATCTGCACCGCTTATCCTCAGTAGGGTCGCAGGGGTGCTGGAGCCCATCCCAGCCGTCTTCAGACAGTGGGCAGGGGACACCCTGAACTGTTTGCCAGCCAGTCGCAGGGCACACAGGGACAGACGATTCGCTCGCTCATTCACACCTAGGGACAATATTATTATTATTATTAATTTGGACCGGCCATGTTTTTGGAATGTGGGAGGAAACCGGAGTTCCCGGAGGAAACCCACGCAAGCACAGGGAGAACATGCAAACTCCACACAGGAAGGTTGGTAGCTGGATTTGAACCCATGACCTCAGAACTTTGCCGCTCACGCGCTAACCACCGCGCCGCCGTGCTGCACTTTTTGGTTTTAATCACGCCAAATAATATGCCTTAAGAAACACATTACAAAGACTTCAACCACGAAAACACAGAAAACATTCAATGGAGGAAAACTGAGGTTTTGGATTTCTTCCATATTTGGGGGTGGACACTTTGTTCAGCCTCCGGTAGCACAATAACTTTCGCATTGTTAGATATGCTACGGCGTTAGCATTCATGAGTACTTCCGCAAACAAGGCATTGTGTTTGAGGTCAAGTGTCCATTTCCTCACAAGCGGCTAGCTTGTGACGTTGAAACAAGAAACTCTTAAAAGTCACAGGAGATTGCATACAAGTCACATTTACCTAGAAGTGTTTACCATCTTACAAAAAGATTGGATTTCACCCAAAAATGTTGTAGGTCTTAGGTATGACTCGGCTAAGGCTCGAATCTGTGCCCTCCCAGTATCAAGGCGATTGCCCAACCCCATGGCGATGATCCGCCGCTTCACATGACACACAGGGCGCACTGCCCGATATCGCCCCCTGCACAATTTGAAGAAAATCTGAGACTTTTATTTACGCCTTATGGTAGTTATTTACGCCTTATGGTAGTGAAAATACGGTAAATCAACTTACCGTATTTTCCGGACTATAAGGCGCACCTGATTATAAGCCGCACCCACCGCATTTCGGGAGGAAAACCGACCTAAGTTTAATTCGGTCCACCCGTGAAAATCAGCATAAGTGTCTCAAATAAACACAAATAAATACATTACAAAAATATACAGTTGTAAATATATATTATACATGGTTACACATATTTACAAAGAAAGACGGTACACCGAGTGAGTTTTCAAAGCTTTAATAATAATAATATAACTTTCATCCCAAACCGTGCCTTTGAAAGGTACCAACACGCTACTATAAACACGCTCACAATGCATCAAATATATCTGTTAAAAAAGCATACAGTAACTGTTAAATTCGCGGTATACCGACCTTATCTTCCTCCCTATAGCTGTCGCTAACTAAGGTGTCTTTCTGAAGGAACCTTTGTCACATAGACAGGTTTTTGCTTAAATGAAGAAGTCGAAATGTTCCTCGACGCACGTGTTCCAACGCACGTGCACGTCTTCAACCGGTCTAAATCGTAATCGTAAGTGGCCGTCCGAAAAATTACATTAATTGGCCGCTTCACTGGATAAGCCGCAGGGCTGAACATTTGGGAAAAAAGTAGCGGCTTATAGTCCGGAATTTACGGTAAATATCAGTGTTTAGAATTAAGTATCGTGAAAATCCAGACAACAGAGTGCAGCAGATTAAAAGCCCTATGCTCAAATTTAAGAATAAAATTCATGATTGCCTTTGTACAAGCCGCACCAGATTTTAAGCCGAAGGCTTTATTTAACAGCCTTTAAAATGAAATTAATAAGGTCCATTTCTTTTACATTTTAAGAAAATGTACGCTGTTGTGGCCAGGTAAAGAATGTAATCATTCAAGATGCTAAAAATAAAAAACATGAGACGTAAAATGGTTGCCCTGTATTCTTTTAGACAATAGTGCCAGGGCACCCACACTGTGAAGAATAGTGCCAGATTACAACACAAACAATAGAAGTCATCTTTTTTCTGTGGTTGTCATTGGTGGTTGCCACAGTGACAGACAGAATGGAATCCGCTTGTCACCGTTCCTCGAGGATTAAAAGAAAACTTCTGTGACCTGCCATTGACGTTTATTAGGACATATGCAAACGTCACAGTGCAGCGGTTTTGATCGATAACTTCCACTGCTGTTCAATCCGGATGTATTAATTGATTGACTTGGGTGAAAGAGTTGACATAGTGTGAATACGTTGAAAATATTAAGGGACTGTCAGTCCTCCTGTTTTGCTCCTCTTATGTATGACATGAATAGTGCTGAACAAATCATGGACTATTTTTTTCTACAAGGGTCTTGTGGATGAAAGCAGCTTGCTTGCCGTTTTACTTAATGCCGCCACGGGAAAATAATAAATAAATAAGCCGCACCGTATTTAAGGTCGCAGTATTTAAAATGCAGCAGACCAGTTGCGGCTTAGAGTCCGGAATCTATGGTATTTTTTATTTCAAGTCATAGTATTTTTCATCTTATTTAAATGAATTGCTCATCCCTCAAAAAGTAGTTCAACATGAGCGCCCTGGCATCAAATACAAGTTCACTCTTCACCCTCCTCCACTCTTTTATTTAGCCGTCCCTCTCCAACTTTCATGGCCTGCAGTCAGCTTGTTACGAACAGATTGTGACACGTCGTGTCATGGCAGTCGGGCAAAATTATGCTCGCTCTCAATTGCCCTGCCAAAATCTCGACGGCCAAATGTCTGTCAGGGGACTGAGAGAGCTCCCCTTGGACGGCTTGTCTAAAAAAACGCTATGGGCACGCCTGCCTCCATGCATTGGCAACTCTTTTGCTCAGACTCGCCCGGATCCGCGCAAATATAATTAGAATTGTGTGCAGTGACCTCTGAGGAAGCCTCAGGTTGAGAATAGATGTTACTAGTTTATCTCTGCTAATTATTTGCCACACCCTCAGGCCAGGAAGACAGAATAGAACTTGACGAATCGGCTGAATACTATGACCTCAGCTGTAGTTGTTAAGTTACCTATTGTCCCAGGTGTGTCAAGTCAAATGGACCGAGGTACAAACTCAAATGGAAAAATTCCTTCAGACCCCTCGAGATGGCCTACCAATGCCCAGTGCTCTTGCATGCGAGTTTTTCTCCAAGCAACCATATGTGCCTTTAAAAACAATGATATATTGAGAAGAATGCTAGCACTACCTAACATTTCTGTTTGCTTTAAAAAACGGTTTTCTGACGTACCTTTTAAGCTTGGTGTGTTTTTCCGTAGTAGCTTTTTAGCATGATGTTTGTGGACCACGGTTATCACGCACTATATGAATGCATGCCAACCCTCGCTTGAGATCATCAGAAAATAATACAGAGTTTCAGCGTTGCTGTTTTTATTTGAGTACAAAGAAAAATTAAAGTTGATGTTTATTCAGCCAACGTAGGATCCCTTGACACGGTAGGATGTTTTGGCAGACACCGGACTGATCAATTGTTGAAAATTAAAGAAACTGCCGAGGCTAGTTGGTAATCAATTGTGTTGTCATTACAGCAACCCCTAAAACAGGGGTCTCCAAAATGGGCAGTGGGCAGGGGACACCCTAAGATGGTTGCCAGTTAGTTGCAAGGCTGCTAATCAAATAAATATATATATATATATATATATATATATATATATATATATATATATCATATCATCTCTCATCTCATTAGCTGCACCGCTTATCCTCAGTTGGGTCACTCGGTTCTCGATCATAATCCGTTCCAGAACCCTGTTCAAAAAACGATTTGTTCAATCACCGAAATCATTTTTCCTATTAAAAATAATGTAAATCGTTTTAATTCGTTCCAACACCCTGAATGTTCTACCTTGAATGTTTAAAGTAAAGCTAACCCAGGCTAATCGTACGTTCGCGTTATCGTAATCTTCCGTACGAAAGATTACGCTAACATGAACGTGTAAAAATAAAAAAAAAGGATAAAGAAAAGAATTATGAATAGGATTCCTTACCTTTGCGGTGGTCAGCAGAAGGCGCAGGTGGACGGTGGGGAGAGGAAAATCATCAAAAGTTTTTCAACCTTTTCCAAAACTTGCGGCCTTTGCTTGCTTATAGCACTCACTCTCTTAGCCACATCACCAGATTTCACAGCCTCATTATTCTTTAGTATCGTACTGATCGTAGATTTAGCCATGCTGTATTCCCTAGCAAGATCAGACACTCGCACACCTTCTTCAGATTTTGCCGTTATTTCTTTCTTAAATGCAATAGTTGTACGCACTACTTTTCTTTTTTACCTGTAGCAACTTTGCTGCTTGCACTGACTTTCTTCGGAGGCATAATAGGGGGCTAAAACACTCGTACGCCGCTCAGCATCGCACCCTAGCGTACGCCCTCACGCATTACCGGCATTCGAACTCCGATTTTTCGGCGGACTCCGATTTGTTTGTATATATAAATATATATTTTTTTACTGAATGACCTTTTTTTGTACCACGAGGAGGTACTTTAAAATACTGCCCCTTTTAAAGAAGAAAAAAAAAATATTTCTTTGCCTTCAGTTTGAATTTCCAAATGTTGTAACTGAGCAACACTAGATTCCAGTGAAAGTTCTTAATGCTAGTTGCTAATGCTAATTCAGCTAGAGACAGCGTCTGTGATGTGGGCTGGCTGAGCAAAGCTAGTTGCTAATGTCAGGCTAGTCACATTTCGTGACACTAAAGCGATGACAACACATATACTAAAACTAACAGCTGACTGCCAAAGGTAAATATGTGATCAGTACTTATTTTAAAATTTTTTCTGTGTATAATGAGCATTTGTTTTAAATGTTTCACTTTTTTAAATTGAGAATATTTGTACTAGGAGCTGACTAACTATTAAGGCACAATCAGTAACCTATAGTTTCTATTTGAGCAAGAGTTAATAATAATAGCAATTTTTCGTCATTCACTAAACTGATTAACTTTTCAAAAATTGATGGGATTAAAATACAATAGAACAAAATGCAATAATGTACTCAACATAAACAACACTTTCTTCTAGTGGACAAATCGTACAGTGAAAAAAAAAAAACAATGATTCCGAGTGTATGATATAATATTGAATCAAAATTAACTCAAGGGCCATAGAAAACTTTCTTGCAGGCCATATCTTTGACATCTGTGTTTTAACCTGTAAAGTTGGCTTCTTTAACAGTCGAAGGTGATACAGATCAAAAGGGTAAACACTGCTATGGCCGAATGTGGTTCCTCTCTGCTGGTGATGCCGAGTCTTTTCTCACAGAAGATTAATGGACCAAAGAAGTGGTGTTGGATGTCATTGTTGAAGGTTGAAAGTATTGAGCGCCGGAATCTTATCCATATGTTTTCAGGAATGACATAAATAGGCACAGCCAAAATCCATTTCGACTTATCAAGCTTAAACCGGTGCCAGATTTGCGCAACACTTGCCAAGCGTACGTGCTCTTTGGCTCCCAACAATAAATCCTTTTCCGAATAGTCTAATTTCCACTGAAATTTGCCACAGCCACAGAGCACCTCCTTGCTTTTTTTGGGGGGCTCTGCTGAGCATATTGCAGCTACTGGTAACCTATTACAGAGGTACCTCTTCTTAAAGGGATTACAAAAGACCCTTTTTTTTCAATTTGGCACAGAATGTGTGCTGTTCCTCCCCACAATCATGCTAATTGTTTTTTTTTTAAATATTGCACGCGCCATGGATCTCAAGGAATTAATATTCAAAGTAGACAATATGATATCATGTCCCGTAGAGGTGGGATGTAACCCTATGATAACGAGGATCAAAACAATGGCGCGCCCGGTGATTGTGGTAAACAGCGAATGCATATCTCTCATTTTTGTTCGGAGTAATTGGAACTTTGCTTACTGTGTCGCTGGAGGACGACTGAATGTATTAACTAAGGCTTGTGCTTTGATCATCAGTGCGTTCCCTTTTTTTCCTTTGCCTCCTTTTAGGTATGTGTAACTTCTCCTTTTGTGTTTTTGGCTGCGTGTGTTCCAATTTATATAATATTGTCCAGATAGTTCCCCTTTACCGTGCGGGCTCCCAAAGGCTTCCAGTTTTGTTTGGTATAGGTTAGCCCCATTAGCAGTCAGCTAGCTGGCATGCCTGCCGTGCTCATTGTTTTTTTCTCATGGCCTGGTTTGTGTAAGTTGCCGTAATAATTTTTGTGGTTGGCTCGTGGTTATCCTGGCTGCTTACTGCATGTTTTTGGTCAGCCAACCTCCCGTTCTTCAGTCGATTGGTCCCGGTTTCCTTGCCGTGCTCTGGTTGGTTAAGCCCGTGTTACCCCTCTGTGTGTTCATTTTGCCAGTTTGCCCCATTTTTGCTGCTCGCCAATTTTTGGATCATTGCTGCACCCACCTGCGACACAACACCTAAGCAATATGCACAAAAACTAAAATAAAACTTGCCTTGAAAAATGCAAAACTTTTTCGACGAGTTAGCATGTAAACTAATAGGGTTACTGGCCTTCTAGGGGGCTCGTGTGTCAAAAGTCAAAAACGAGACAGACTATCTATAAAATTGTTGTATACCAATGACATGAATATAAATATTGTGCAAAAAATATGCACTATTTTCTTACATTATGTATATTTCAGAATTTGGATATCCCTTTAATAGCTTAATTCGGTCCTGGATTGTGTTCGTTGCTCAAATTGCCCGTGTGATGAGCAAACATTCCCGATATGATCAAAAATGAATTAGTATGCTTGTTTCCTCCCAAAAAACATAAAGTAAACCCTAAACAGTTATAAAGCACACCTGCCTGATTACTATAACAAATCATAATAGTAATTAGAATTTGCCTATTCATATTCCTTCACAGGGTTAGGTTGAGGAATACTTTATGTGTGTGTTGGGTGAGCGTGACTGTAAAAGGCTGCTGTATGCTGTCAGTCAAACAGCGGGGCGGGCGCCCAAGTCAATGCGGCCACAAAAACAAACCATGAAGCACAGTGGCTCATTACCTTGGAAATGAATTAATTAATTAAATCAGTTTTCAGATGAGTGCATGCAAAGAAATACTGACCATTGGGTACTCCATGTAATGTTATCGGGTCCAGAAAGAGACAGAGGCGTAGTCGGGAGAAAAAACAATCGCGAGCCTAAATGTACGGCTAGTCTATGTAACAAATCTCTCAAGCCAACCCTGCCGAACCTGTATCTCACCAACCCATGGAACGGATAACTTGGAGCTACAACTTTTGGGAAACCGCTACTGTCGTGACTCTTGTATTTTAGTCATCCCAGAAAACTGGCTAAACATGAGTATCCCCAATGCTGGCATGCAGCTAACAGTCTGCTCTTTTATTTGTAGATCTATAGTTGCTATTTTATATCAGTCATATATGTTACTAATATCTAATAATTAAAAACCTGTTTCGAAATGCTGGAGTTGGGGTAGCTGGCGAGCGCCTGGTTGCCGGACCTTTACCCACGGGTTCCGGCCGGGCAAAGCCCGAAGGGACGACGTGGGACCCTCTTCCCATGGGCTCACCACCTGTAGGAGGGGCCAAAGGGGTCGGGTGCGCAGAGAGAGGGGTAGCAGCCAAGGGAGGGGTCCTTGGCGTGACAATTCCCGGCTACAGAAACTGGCTTTTGGGACATGGAACGTTACTTCTCTGGCAGGGAAGGAGCCCGAGTTGGTGGTGAGGTTGAGAAATTCCGACTAGATATAGTCGGACTCACCTCCACGCACGGCTTGGGCTCTGGTACCAGTCTTCTCGAGAGGGGTTGGACTCTCTTCCACTCTGGAGTTGTCCGTGGTGAGAGGCGCAGAGTCGGTGTGGGTATATTAGTTGCTTCACGGCTCGGCACCTGTACGTTGGGGTTCACCCCAGTAGACGAGAGGGTAGCCTCCCTCCTCCTTCAGGTTGGGGGACGGGTCCTGACTGCTGTTTGTGCTTATGCCCACCCTTCTTGGAGTCCTTAGAGGGTGTGCTTGAGAGCGCGCCCCCTGGGGACTCCCTCGTACTGCTGGGAGACTTGAACGCTCACGTGGGCAATCACAGTGAGACGTGGAGGGGTGTGATTGTGAAGAACGGCCCCCCTGACCTGAACCCGAGTGGTGTTTCGTTATTGAACTTCCGTGCCCGTCATTGTTTGTCCATAACGAACACCATGTTCAGACATAAGGGTGTCCATATGTGCACTTGGCACCAGGATACCATAGGCCGTAGTTTGATGATCGACTTTGTCGTCGTTTCGTCGGACCTGCGGCCGCATGTTCTGGACACTCGGGTAAAAAGAGGGGCGCAGCTGTCAACTGATCACCACCTGGTGGTGAGTTGGCTTCGATGGTGGGGGAAGATGCCGGTCCGACCAGGCAGACCCAAGCCGTCTGTGTGGAACGGCTGGCAGAATCTCCTGTCAGAAGAAGTTTCAATTCACACCTCCGGGAGAACTTTGCCCATGTCCCGAGGGAGGTGAGGGACATTGAGTCAGAGTGGACCATGTTCCGCGCCTCCATTGTCTAAGCGGTTGATCGGAGCTGTGGCCGTGAGGTAGTCGGTGCCTGCCGCGGCGGCAACCCTCAGACCCGTTGGTGGTCACCGCAGGTGAGGGATGCCGTCAAGCTGAAGAAAGAGTCTTATCGAGCCTTCCTGGCCTGTGGGACTCTGGAAGCAGCTGGCAGGAATAGGCTGGCCAAGTGGAATGCGGCTTCAGCGGTTGCGGAGGGAAAAACTCGTGCATGGGAGGAGTTTGGCGAGGCCATGGAAGCCGACTTCCAAACGGCTTCGAGGAAATTCTGGTCCAACATCCGGCATCTTAAGGGGGGCAGCGGTGTGCCATCGACACTGTGTACAGTGCCGACTGCTGACCTCAAACCGGGACGTTGTGAATCGGTGGGCGGAGTACTTCTAAGACCTTCTCAATCCCACCGACACGTCTTCCTCTGGGAAGGCAGAGCCGGAGGACTCTGAGTTGGGCTCTCGCATCTCTGGGGTTAAAGTCACCGAGGTGGTCAAAAAGCTCCCCAGTGGCAGGGCCCCGGGCGCTGATGAGATCCGCCCGGAGTTCATTAAGACTCTGGATGTTGTGGGCGTGTCATGGTTGACACACCTCTGCAACATCGCGTGGACATCGGGGACAGTGCCTCTGGACTGGCAGACTGGGGTGGTGGTTCCCCTCTTTAAGAAGGGGGACCGGAGAGCATGTTCCAACTACAGGGGAATCCCACTTCTCAGCCTCCCTGGTTTGGTTTATTCAGGGGTACTGGAGATGAGGGTCCGCCAGGAGGTCGAATCTCGGATTCAGGAGGAACAGTGTGGTTTTTATCCTGGCCGTGGAACACTGGACCAGCTCTACACACTCTTCAGGGTCTTTGAAGGTGCATGGGAGTTTGCCTGTCCGGTCTACATGTGTTTTCTAGACTTGGAGAAGGCATTCGAACGTGTTCCTCGGGAGGCTATGTGGGGGGTGCTTCGGGAATAAGGGGTACCGCACCTTATCCGGTCTGTGCGGTCCCTGTATGTCTGGTGCCAGAGTCTGGTCTGCATTGCCGGCAGTAAATCGTATTCGTTCCCGGTGAGGATTGTACTCCGCCAGGGCTGCCCTCTGTCACAGATTATGTTCATAACTTTTGTGGACAGAATTTCAAGGCGAAGCCTTGGTGGGGATGGAGTCCGGTTTGGGGGCCTCAGCATTGCGTCACTGCTTTTTGCAGATGACGTGGTGCTGTTGGCTTCCTCAGGCCGTGATCTTCAGCTCTCGCTGGAGCGATTCGCAGCCGAGTGTGAAGCGGCCGGGATTAGGATCAGCACCTCCAAGTCCGAGACCATGGTACTCAGTCGGAAAAGGGTGGCATGCTCCCTCCGGGTTGGGGATGAGATCTTGCCCCAAGTGGAGGAGTTCAAGTATCTTGGGGTCTTGTTCACGAGTGAGGGTCGAATTGAACGGGAGATCGACAGACGGGTCGGTGCAGCCTCTGCCGTCATGCGGACCCTGTACCGGTCCGTCGTGGTGAAGAGGGAGCTGAGCCGAAAGGCAAAGCTCTCAATCTACTGGTCGATCTACGTTCCTACCCTCACCTATGGTCATGAACTTTGGGTTATGACCGAAAGAACACGATCCCGGATACAAGTGCCCGAAATGAGTTTCCTCCGTAGGGTGTCTGGGTTTTCCCTTAAAGATGAGGTGAGAAGCTCAGTCATCCGGGAGTGACTCTGTGTAGAGCCACTGCTCCTCCGCATTTAGAGGAGCCAGTTGAGGTGGCTCAGGCATCTGATAAGGATGGCTCCTGGATGCCTCCTTCGGGAGGTGTTCCGGGCATATCCCACCGGCAGGAGGCCCTGGGGGCGACCCAGGACAAGCTGGAGAGACTATGTCTTGGGAACGCCTCGGGATCTCGTCGGATGAGCTGGAGGAGGTGGCTGGGGATAGGGACGTCTGGGCTTCCCTTTTAAGGCTGCTGCCCTCGCGACCCGACCCCGAATAAGCGGAAGATAATGGATGGATGGTTGGATGGCAGGTTTTGACTATCGAGGGAAATTTGGGGAACGCAAACCCGGGAAATACAAGGGATTACTGTACTTCACTGTACTTCCTTGTTTGCACCTCAACCCAACCCTTTAACCTAAATTTCTGATTTCATAATGCCCCCCCTGGAGGAGTCTCTCCTTTCTTTAACAGCTTTGTGTGGGTGTGTGTGAGGCTGTTTCAGTGGGGGTAAGTTGAATAAGTGGAGCCCAGTGGAGTCCCCACAGAGGTCTCATTCTGATTAGATGCATGCGGAGCCCAAGGAGCGAATGCCAGTTGCCATAGCAATGAGAGGAATGTGAGAACTATAGCTGCATGAAGGAGAATAAGGGGAAGTGGCTTTTTCTTTTGTGATGGAGGTCTCCACTGACTGACATTTCTACTCTATAAATGCACACTGGCCTATGAGCTGTAGACATAAAAAAGCACAGACGAAAAGAAGAAAAGATAGGCTCAACTTTGTGCTTAAACCAAGAAAGATTTGTGGGCTCAAAATGAAAGCCTGTGAAAACACCATTGTTGGGCGCAAGACAAAAAAGTACCACATCATCCTCACCGGACTAAAAGGCGTACCCCCTTCTGACATATATTTTGTCATATATAAGGGACACAGGGCTATAACGTGCATGTAATTGAAACTAAAATAAAAGCTACTGTAAGGTTGCATTAAAAATAACTTCAAATTAAAGTAATTGATTTCATCAAACACAAATTAATATCATGGCATCTGGTTTCCCCATTAAAATTATTTCATTCATAAATTGCTACTGTACCGTCCTCCCTCTGAAGTACAGTAATCCAATGTTTCTCACGGGGATTGCGTTCCCCAAAAGTCCCATGATAGTCAAAACCTGCAAAGAAGAGACATGTATTTTTTTTTGTATTTATTAGATATCAGTAACAGGTAATATATCCGACTGTAACAAAATAACAGCAATTGATCTACAAATAAAAACATAGAACACAGAATTGCAGTTGAATGAAAGTTTTTGTTTTCTCATTATACAATAGTAGAACAAAGCTGGAGGATTCCTCTTTCAGTGTAAGAAGGCGATTGGCCAAGACACTCCTTATCTACCGTGAAGAAAATAAGTATTTGAACACCCTGCTGTTTTGCTATTTGCTATTAGAAATCATGTTGGGGTCTGAAATTTTCATCGTAGGTGCTCGTCCACTGTGAGCGAGATAAACTAAAAAGAAAAATCCAGAAATCCCAATGCAGGATTGTTTTAACAATTTATTTGTGTGATACAGCTGCAAATAAGTATCATTAGTTAGTCTGCCCATTAGAGGTCCACGAGCACTCCATGTATTATCCTGAATCAGATGGACCTGTTTGAGGTAGTAAGCTCCATAAAGGCACTTGTCCACACCATAAAAGAAGAAAGATTTCAACTTGTAACATGGTGAAGACCAACGATCTGTCCAAAGACACCAAAGACAAACTTGTACACCTCTATAAGGCTGGAAAGGACTACAGAGCAATTGTCAAGCAGTTCGGTGAAAAAAAGTCCACTGTTGGAGCAATCATTAGAAAATATAAGACGGTCAAATTCAATCAGTGCACTCTGAAGCATGGGGGTGGTAGCCTCATGCTTTGGGGGGTGTTTTTCTGCACATGGGACAGGACGAGTGCACTGCATTGAAGAGAGGATGACTGGCACCTTGTATTGTGAGATTTTGGGGAAGAAGCATTGAAGATGGGTTGTGGAAAACCAAGGAGTGGCTCCGTAAGAATCATTTTAAGTTTCTAGCACGGCCTAACCAGTCACCAGACCTGAACCCAATCGAAAATATTTGGCGGGAGCTCAAACTCTGTTTTTCTCAGCGACAGCCCTGAAACCTAAATGATCTAGAAAAGATCTGTGAGGAGGAGTGGGCCAAGATCCCTCATGCAGTGTGTGCAAACCTAGTGAAAGACCACAGGAAACGTTTGACCTCTGTAATAGCAAACAAAGGCTACTGAACCAAATCTTAACATTCATTTTTTCAAATACTTATTTGCAGCTATATCAAACAAATAAATTGTTAAAAACCATTCATTGTGATTACTGGATATTTATTTTTAGTTTATCTCTCTCAACGTGGACATGCACCTACGATGAAAATTTGGGACCCCTCCATGATTTCTATTTGGGAGAAATAGCAAAATAGCAGGGTGTTCACATACTTTTTTTCTTCACTGTATGTTGGCTTAAAATCACTCCTAGATCTTCTCCATTTTTGGGTACTGTCTGAGATGTTTTATTTTTTCTCCAGGTACGGTGTATTGCAAAGATACTTTTACAAATATGACCAAAGTTCAACACATTTTTACTGTAAATTGTGTGCTCACGTTTGCCCCATTGATTTCCGTAAGTTTGTTGTTGCTGCATAAGCCACGCTCCCTACTAATCGCTGTTGGTGACATAAAACCTAATACGCGCATACAAGCTGACCCCCGGAATGCATTATTTTATGTTATAGTTGTGCATTTGGCTTTGGGCTTGATGCGAGTATATACGGTCTGAAGAATATCTGCACAAGGACACATTGAGTGTCCTGGTAATCTGTGATTGAACTGGCTACTCTACCGGATCGAGGGGTGTATGTGACAACTTAGGTGAAGCAAGAGTACTCAACAATCAGAGGAGATTGCAGAGTAACGCAGTAACCAACCAATTACTACCAGCAAAATAATTCGAAAATTGTATTAATTTCATTACAGTACTTGTGACTGAGAAAAGTAATTGTGTTCAGGAACGTGATCCTTGTTCATCTCAACACTAAATAAACACAATAAAGGACATTGAAAGTCCTCAAACATCTCCCTCCCACAATTTTTGGCTATTCAGTGGTGTACTATGAGGATATATGCTATACTTGCTCATCTTCTGTAGATTGGTATGCCTTGAACCTCTGCTGGTCACGGCTAAAATATTTTTACTTGAAATATTCAGACACTCAAGTTGATGTAGACATCTCTAAGGAAATTTTCTATGTTTGAGTGTACGTTTTGTATATGTGAATCCCTGGTGCATTTGTGTATGTGATTTGTGAGCTTAGCTGCAGGGGTAAATGAGTTGTGTGGGAGGCTCAGGTTGTGTGTGTGTGTCGTGTCGAGAGTTTGTTAGAGACCGCTTGGCCAGACATGGCTGTGTGAGTATAACAGCAAAAAAAAAACTAGTTCGCTCTTAAAAACACAATACATATTGTGTGACCCGTGTTGAGGATTTATGCTGTTCTGTAAGAGATTGCTAGACAAATACTGAAATGCTGAATTTGGAGGTTAAATCAGCTCAAAAATGTAATCTCGACCAGGGCCCGCAGGTATTATAGCTCGACCCAGTCGATACAAACAAACTTACTTGATTTTAGCGATCAAGCCCAAAGAAAACTAGAATTTAAATATATCATTTTGGAGGACTCAAGAGGAAAGGAGCTACTCTCTTACAGACTTTTTTTTTCAATTCTCCACCCGTTATTGAGAATGGATTCCATCCATCTCTTGTGCAGGGCAGCCCACGTCCGGAGGCTCGGCCGCACGAACAAAGAACAATGACGGATCGATAATAACAAAATCCAAAATAAAGTCGAGAGAGAAGCCCGGCCTAAATCCGGATGTAATGATTGACATTTTAGGCCCGACCTGGATTTCAAGTTGGGCTCGCATTGGGCTTAAGATCCTACCTCTGGCAGGCACTTGTTAGGCATAACTGTATCCACCATTAGTTATTTAATGTTCAATAACGACAATATCACAGTTCACAGGTAACCTACTGGGTTGTCAGGTCAAGTACAGTTTTTTTGGGCACACGAGTACAGCAATTTAAAACCAATATTTGCATAATTTTACATTTCATCACCTCCGCATAATGTGTCCTTGATTGCATCAATACAACCAAAATAAATATGGTTGACTCAATTGTTAACATAATTTATCCTGTAGTCGGTGCTGCAACTGCACAAAAGATCCTCCTTTTTCATTGCTGATATTACGATGAGTAGTCAACCCATCAACCTTATAATTTAGAGGCCCCAAGTTCAATTCCAGCTACTGACCTCACTGTGTGGAGTCTGTATGTCCTCCCCATGCCTAAAAGGATTTTTCTGGAAATACTGTTTCCTGCCATATCATAGGTTGATTGGCAAAACCACTTTGACTCTGGGTGTAAGTGGCCTGTGAGTGGGTGGCAACCTGTCCAGGGTGTCCCCTGCTTACTGCCCAAAGTCAGCAACCCCCGAGGACTAGTGGTTAGAAGATGGAATATATATATTTTGACCTAAAATGAACACAAAAATAAGTTATTTTGAAAACCAAAACTTAAACTTAAATAAATAACTCAGGTGTGTGGGATTGTGCCCTATGCCGATTGTGCCGTATGTTCCTAAAATCACTTCTCCATACCTAATTCACACATTTTATCCTGAAACACACGAACAAAAAGACTTGGAAAATGTCAAACAGCCAAATTTTATTTACAGCAAGTCCACTTTTCAGTAAATGTTAAAAATGATAGTATACGATGTGGTTGTGTACACGAATATGTTATAAACATAAGGTAGCAATGATGTATTGAACGGGTTTGCATTATAACATGTCATTCTGCTCCGTGACACATGCCATTAATGTGATTTTTGGACTACAGAGGGGAGTGACGATTTGAGCTGCGCCGTTTTCCTGTCGCCCCTAATTTGCCTAGGTCACCTGTTTTCGGATCATGTGGCAATTGAATACTGCAAAAAACAATTATGAGGGCTGAGTCAAACAGATGTGTCGGTTTTATTCAGTGGAAGTCGCTCCAGTAATTGACAAAATCGCATTCGTTTCTCTTCGTTCCTTGTGGTTTAAAGGAAACCCCAGCGACCTGACATTGACGCAGATGAAACGATGAGAGAAATTTAACGTTTTCGATAAATAACTTCTACTGCTGTTGAATACGAATTGATACACTGAGGACTTGATTTGCTGGTGCAAAAGTCGAAATATTGTGAGTAAGTTGTAATTATTGAAAACCACTATTGTCAAACCTCCCGTTTTGCTCCTGATGAATAATGGGTGTAAAAACATGGACCATTTTCTCTCGAAGAAATGTTTCCAGATGTCATCTCTGTGTTTTGTATGCATATTTGTACGCTTGACTTTTCTCAAGTATTGCTCAGCTATTTACATAGAAATATTTTACAGGTGAGTATTTTTTTTCATCAAATAAATAAATGGCCTTACTGGTCCGCACCAGTTCTGAGCCAGCTGGAAGGCGCTAGCTGAGGCAACCCTCCGAGATGGGCACCACAGCTGTAGAGGCACAAAGGAAGGGCACCTATCTGAAGTTGCCCCGACACCCGTGCGACCATTCGCCTCAAGAAAAAAAAAAAAAAAAAGGAACAAGCTTTACCATATTTAAGGCCGCAATATTTAAACTGTAGGAAAAAAGTAGCGGAATTAACAGTCATAAAATGCATGCATTACCTGTAGATTATATAAAAGTGTAATTCATTTTATGTGTACCATGCATGCACAGGTGGTTTGAAAGCGATAGACAATGTATCACACTCCAAAATTATGGCTTGGGAAGATTATTTGAGAGACATTATTTCCCTGAAGTCGTGGGCTTAAGTCAAATTTGGAAGAGAAATGAAATTGCCAGCAGTGAAAGAGCCGACTAGGTAGGAGTTCATGAGCAGAGAAATAACATTTTCATTTGTCTGGGCCCCGGTGGGAAACCGCCAGCCTTTCAGTAAACAGAGGCAGCGATGAGAAATGATTTTTCTTGGTCAGCAGGATATTGTTTTAACGTGCACTTATCCATCTACAATCTAGATGTCAGGCCCCAGGAAAGCACGGGATGGCCATTCTGCTGTTGCCTTTTCAACACACCAGCGTTTGTCTCATCTTGACTCCAATTGGCTGCTTGTCTTCCTTTTCCACCAAAGGTTTCGTGCGTCATGTGGACCTGCTTTCTGGACGTATTTGTTGGGAACATGTAGCTCATTCTTATTTTAAATCATTTAATTTTGTCATTGAATTATAAAACATTGAAATGATATGTGTCCTGCTGTGATCTGATCTCCAAAACTGAACAGCATAAATCAAAGTGGTATGGAATGTATTGCTGAAATTTAACAGGGTGTTAAAGTCCGCTTTAGTTAATATGGTGGTGTGATGTCTAGCACGAATTGTGGTCTTGAAGATTTTTTTGAATCATCAATTAGCTTGGTCAGCAACCTTTTCTGTACCATGGACTAGGTTAATTGTCAGAACCAGAACAGGAGGAGGACCCAGATACGTAACGTTTCTCACACAAACTTTATTCTACGAGGATGGGGCAGTCATGCACGCACGTTAACACAAACGCCAGTGATTCGGCGATCGCTGGGCTGAAGAAGTAAGTCAGAAGTCCGGCGTGGAACAACAGGAAGCCAGAGGCCGACGAGATCGATACCAGATACGTGAGCAGATACCGGACAGACCAGGTCAATATCGGACAGGACGGGACAGACAAGATCAATACCAGATACAGGAGCAGATACCTGACCGACGGAGTTGATACCGGACAGGACGGGACTGACCTGATCGATATCAGATACAGGAGACTGGAGAAAGATTTCAGACCGGACGACACAGATGGGATCGATACTGGAACCTGGAGACTCGCAAAAGATATCGGACAGGATAAGACAGGCGGGATCGATACTGGATACCGGAGATTGTAGTAAGGTATCACACAGGACGAGATAGACTGGATCGATACCTGACACTGGAGACTGGAGTCCGATATCAAACAGGATGAGGTATACGGGAACGATACCCGATATTGGAGATTTTAGCAAGGTATCAGACAGGACGAGACAGACGGGATCAATAGCAGACACTGGGGACTGGAGTCCTATATCAAACAGGACGAGATGGACGGGAATGATACCAGATAGTGGAAATTGTAGCAAGGTATCAGACAGGACGAGACAGAGGCGATCGATACCGGAAGGATACACAAAAAGGATACCGAACAGAGTCAAAACACATGTCTTGCGGGTGCAAAGGGTCGTTGACGGACTGACCAAGGGTGATTGAGAGCACTGAGCTTAAATCAGAGGGAAGCCAATCAGGCAACGTGCCACAGCAGGCGCCAAACGGGCGGGGCCAAATAGGGGCAATGGGCAACCGTGACATTAATGTCTGACTATATTCTTGCGGCCCTGCCCTATAATAGCATTATTAATAATAACAGAATCCATAATACAAAAAAATAATAATATTATTAAATACAAGCCCAAATCCACAATGTAAAAACTAGAACATAAGGGATGTAGATGGCATAAGGAAATACATTCAGTTTTTTACCTTATCATCACACTATTTTTACTCGCGATACGTTGTTTTAGCTGAATTCTTTTTTTTTTTTGGCTGTCTACACTCCTCAGTGTTTAGCACGTTCACCTGACATGCGAAAGCTACCTGGTTCGAGACTCAACGGAAATATATGTTGGTCTGGAGAGGGATAGGGGCCATCAGGCTGTACCTGCCCATGACACACCACAGAAAATAGTGCCCCTACGACCATAGTGGTTAAAGGATCCAACCCACCAACAACCAACACTCCTAAGGCGCACAAGTCAATGTGTCCACCTGTCTAAAACAGACTGTAAAGCACTGCTACCAGTAGTATTTTAGCGGCTTACAAAATTAAAAAGAAATTCATTGATTAAATCAGACTCTAAGGATAATCAGAATAGCGCAATAAATGCTGATCACAGCCAGGTGCTCCGAGAATTGTTATCGGGTCCACGAAGAGACAGATTGATTATCAAAACCACTTTGTTTCTGGTGTCCCCTGCTTACTGCCAAAATTCAGCTAGAATGGGGTGCAGCACCCCTGCAACCTCCAAAGACTAGTGGTTGAAGATGAAAAATATATTTTTTGAGCTGAAATGAGAAAAATATATAATTATTTTGAAAACAATAGCGGTGCTGCAGGTCTTGCCTACAGTTACAGTTATGCTATGTAACAAGCCACCCATGCTGAGCCTGTGTCTCACCAATGCCAGATCCATTACCCATGAAATGGATAACCTGGGGTTACAACTCGTAGGAAATGTAAACATTTGTGATGTTTGATTTTCAATCATCACTGAGACCTGGCTTAACCCTTTCTTGCGATGAAAGGGGAATCCTTCCAATTTTGTTGCACTATTGCATAATGACAATAAAGACCATTATTTAATTGATTAATTGATTAATTAATTGATTCATTCATTCATTATTTTTTTTATTCCTTTTATTTATTCTTTTTTGTGTAATTCTGTGTTTTTTCTTTCTTTTTGTGTAGATCTATAGTTGTTATGGTATCATGTATACATTATAGGTTACTAATATCTAATGAATGACATATTTCTGCTTCGCGGGTTATGACTATCCCAGGACTTCTTTTGAACAAGGGATTTTTGTACAGAATGGCAACACATTGTGTCAGGATTAACACACGTGTTTGCCGACCGCAGCTGTCAGCAACCAATCTTAATCAATGAACACACTATGAGCTGTTAATCTTGATTAATTTGATGTTCAAGCACAGAACAATTTAAAAAAAAAAAAATCGCAGTACGCATCCTTTGCCTGCTTACTGGCCGCGCAAGCACTATTGTGCAAGTTATTTCCTTGCACAAATAATGGAGAGCTTAAGAGGAAACACATCCACATATGGCTACTCCATGCAACTTTAGAAAATATATAGAGGAACATAAATACTTGCTTAAAATTTTCAAATTTGCCGACATGTTAACAGAAGATGGGATGGAAGTGGCATGGGATTGGCAATGACCCGACACAGTGTGCTGTCCAAACAGTCATAATAAAGGGTCAGAGTAATCACTGTCAGGTTTGTTGAAATTGGGCACAGGTTTGCCGAGTTCCAAATCTGGTTGGAGTCCTCTGGGCGAAGGTGGCGTACCAGATCATGACAGATCTAACATGTATTTTTAGCTGATTGTGTGGCTCAGAACGACCAACTATCGGATTAACTTTTGTTGATATTAGGCCAATAACTGAGGTATGATATATTCTCGTTATCGGTCTGATCACTATCAGCCAGAGTGTGCATCCTTAAGAGTAACACCACGGTGCTACCCTCTTTTTCTTTGTCCAGTACAGCGGCCGTATAGTGACTATTTTTCATATTTTATATATCATGACTCTGACTCTGAAATTATCACCAGTGCTGTGTCATTGTTACTTTCCGGTAAACTGATTTTTTTAGTGGTTGACGGAATCTATTTAACCGTACTTCCACGAAATAACCTGGTAATATCATTAAAACTTCATTGTAAAAACATATTATTATTTTGCCAAGTTGTTATTTTTCTCAAACTGGGTGCCCTGCATGCTATTAACAAAAAGTAGCACCAAGCTTGAA
This sequence comes from Urocampus carinirostris, assembly GCF_059441175.1. Taxonomy (NCBI): domain Eukaryota; kingdom Metazoa; phylum Chordata; class Actinopteri; order Syngnathiformes; family Syngnathidae; genus Urocampus; species Urocampus carinirostris. The sequence goes on from NC_142365.1 coordinate 25,507,100, forward strand.
AAAGGTCGGAGACCCTTGATTTCGAATGATTAACTGCTGATCTATTTTGATGTTTAGCCTGTTTGATGGATTATTAATAGAATCCTGTTATCCAAATTCCAGTAAGCCATTTACTCAATTGGCTATGGCCTGCTTAAAATGAATCGCATCAGCTATGTTAATGTTTCGGCTCGAGGTCCGAGGGCAACAGTAGGGCACGGTGTACTGGGGAATGGGTGGGATTAACGGGAGCCTTGGCCTTTGGCCCTGATGGAGACATGGCCAGGAAGCGTGCAATTAGCTCGAGCAGTCATATTCATCTGCTTCCAAAATCTTCATCCAATTACTGACTTATCTCTTAGCCAAATGAGATCAATGCATAATGGGCATGGAGAACCGGCAGGTTGGCCAAGGTGCGATAATCAGCAGTTGGGAGCGCGGCGCTTAGCTGCTACGCATCCTTAAAGGAGCCAGAGCATGTGTTCAGGGCTCTCTTTCCTGTCATTAGTGTTCTGAGTCGGCCAGATACTGACCCACTCATTTGCATGAGGACAAAGTGTCATGCGTTATGGGATCTACATTTTCTGTGCTCAAATGTAGCACTTCGTAATGGGGATAAAGGGCATCAATACAACTTTAATTCTTTTCCGCTGTGATTTTACTTCAATGATTACGGTAAAAAGGTCTTATAAAGACCTTTTTTTCCAGTTAGGCACAAAACGCATATTTTCCCTCCCTACAATTATGCAAATCTGTTCTAGAATATTCCAGGCACCAGCGGACTTGAGACATTTAGGATCTAAATTGACCGATCTGGGTTGTGACATCATTGAAGCAACACAACACTCAAAATGGCGAATCCCATTAACACAACACGTTAGGTGACCTTCGAAACAGCGTTTGTACTAAACATTGATTGCATACTTCTTATTTCTTATTTTGGGGGGCCTTCAGACTGTTTTGTCTAAGTTGCGTGCTTCGACCTCTAAAAGCTTCATCGAGTACTTTCCCCTGCTACCGTTACAGCGTGAGTTCATTGTTTGAATTTGCCTTATTTTAAGAAGGCGGTTGTGGCTTTTCATTTGTGTTTTTCCACTTGTGCGTCAAAGTTGGTAGATCCGGCTGGCTCCCCTTTAGCGACCTGGCGAGTTTTGCGATGTCCGGCTTTACGTTTGTCCCCGTAGCTGTTTTCTGTTGTTTGTTCCTGGTTAGCCTGACTGCTCACTACCTGGTTTTTGGTTAGCCAGCCTCTCATTTTCCGCCGATGTCTTGACTGGCTTGCTAGGATGCCACTAATACTCACATAACATCACAGCTCAGAAGTCAAAAACTAGGCTGTCATCAAAACGCATCTCGTAAAATAATTGGAACATACCGTATGTATGTATGTATGTATATATATATATATATATATATATATATATATATATATATATATATATATATATATATATATATATATATATATATATATATATATATATGAGACAGTTATGAGAAGGAAGTTGAAGACGATCCACTCTGAGTTTAACATTTACGGGAAGCTTTATCTTCACAGGTTTGATTGATACATTGCGAGGGTGATCCTACTAGCGTGTTGGTACCTTTCAAAGGCACGGTTTTGGATGAAAGTTATATTATTATTATTAAAGCTTTGAAAACTCTCTCGGTGTACCGTCTTTCTTCGTAAATATGTGTAACCATGCATAATATGTATTTGCAACTGTATATTTTTGTAATGTATTTATTTTAGAGATTTATTCTGTTATGTGTTCTACGGACGAATCAAAAATAAGAGGCGGAGCAAATGCGGGCTGATGGGAAATGTGGTAAAGCTGAGTTACCGGTAGATCCGTCTGTTTTCTGACACACCTCTTAAAGTCTTTTCAGATGTATGGGATATACCGTATTTTCCGCACTATAGGGCGCACAGGGTTATAGGGCGCACCCCCAAAAAATAGTTTTTGGTCCTATATCATCCATAGATAAGGCGCACCGGATTATAAGGCGCTACAATGGGAACGTCGACAAAACAGTCAGATGATTCAGTCAAACTGATTACCCCCTTAACATTCCCAAAGCTTGCAAAGAAGCAAATACGTGTCGTAGACACGTGCAGATGCGGTGTCCGTACGATGTCACTCAAATGCATCGTTTCAAATATCATTCGGAAGGTCTTGGGATTCAAGAAATGCCAACCATTCCTTAGTTTCTATTTTCTTTTTCGCTCGCAACTTTACTGTGCATCTGACAATAAACACTTGGAATTGAGTTTAATTCACTCAACTCATCACAGCAACATCAAGATCGTTGTAAAACAAGATACCGGGAGAATATAAAGCCGCATAGCTCACCTAAGTTCTCACGTTCAATAATGATACGCAATGATGGTCTTCTTACAACCGTGAGTGTAGTAAATCCAGGAGAGTAAAATATTTACAAATACAGACTAATGAAACATGTTTCTTTATGGCGAAGTTTAGCAAGCTTGCTATTCAGTCATCTTTTTCGGCCAGTTGCAGGGTTTGTTTCGGCCATCTAGCCTATCCGAGGCTCCGAATAACTTTAGCCAATAGCGATCGATTCAAATGATGATTGACACATTGGTTAGCCAATGAAACGCCGCTATATAAATCCCAGCATACACCGCCGACTACTCCACGTTCGGGGAAAAATTGAGTCGGCGGCTGTTGCGTAAGTTGCGAGACCTTGCGGTTTAATATTGAGCCATATATAAGGCGCACTGTATTATAAGGCGCATGGTCAGCTTTTGAAAAAAATTAAGACTTTTAGGTGCGCCTTATAGTGCGGAAAATATGGTACTTTATATTTCTATCATGTTGGTGATTGCTTTGCAGCTCCAGTTCAATCCCTGAGTCATCTGGCCATTGTTCCCTGCCCACATTATGGTCAGAGAGGGACCCATTCTTAGAAATGAACGCTTGGCTATTTCTTCCTGTGATATATTTTATTCCAGGCAGAGATATTCATTGCAGAGCAATATGTAGCCTCTGAATGACTGCCATCAGCTCCATGGGTGTCGTTCTATGTCCTCTATGAACCTCCATGTAACATTCTCCCCCACAATCTAACATTCCCAGGTGGACCCTCATCTCCACAGCCCAGTTAGATTAAAGTCCTCTTAAATTTTTCACAGCAGGCTGGGTGCACTGGGAGAGCTGGCATCGTTGTGGCCCTTTGACAATCAGTGGCCATTTCCAAAGCACTAATGAGCACAGGGAGGGGCCGACTGTGTGTTGGCAGCATACAGACAATGCAATGGTGGGAGGCGTAGGATTGTAAGGGTGTTATTAGGAAGGCAGCCACAGTCTAGGCCAGCAAGGCACTGACTAGATTAGCTGCCAAAGAGGGGGAGGGAGTGCTGCAGTCGGTTTGGGAAAATATCACAGCCCATTAGTTAGGAGCAATGAAATGGAGTAAACTTCTGGGACTCCATTAGGCACGCTGCACTTAGACAGACATCGTCCCTTGGCGTGATGTTTCTATTCTAGAAGGATTGGGCACGGCGATATAATTGGACTAGGGAAATCAAGGAAGTTTCAGTGGTCCTAACGGGCCTCTTGGACAGAAAATGAGAACACGGGCCTTTGTGTTTTGTCTCTCTCCCCCATTTTGCTTAGCAAAAAAAATATGAAAAAGAAACTGGAGAGACAGTCCAGTGTTTTGGAGCAGAGGTGTCAAACGGTTTTTTAGCTCATCGGGCAGTTGGTAGAAAAAACATTCTGAAAAGTTGCGTAAAAAGTGTGTTTTAGCTGGAGGCCTGGGGGTGGGGCTGGTCGGGGCCTGGTCGGAGGCTCTGATGATTAAAAATAAATAATGATTATGATTCAGCAATGTAAAATTAGATTATAAAATGATTTTGAGACTTTTTTTCCTCAATATTTTATTGCCTTCACTAAGAGTCTTTCTGCTTTTTTATTTATTTTTTTTCATTGAAAATACTTACCTGTATACAGGAACTCCACTGTTAAATTTGAATCTAATCCAGGCAGTGTGATTGGCCATGGGCCATAAGCAGAAGCAGCCTCTTTAGCATTGTGATTATGTGTTTTAACTTGTGTGACTTCTGCCATGGTTCAATAAAAAAATTGGAATTGAATTACTGAATGCAAATTTGTTTAATCACCTCACCAAGCCACATAGAAAATCATTTGAAAACAACTGATTTGCAAATATAAACCTTGATAAAGTTGTTTAAAGATTAATGATAAGATTTTAATACATGTATTCAATTTGTTTTCTATTTACTATAAACAATCAGCTATTTTACCAGTTCTTTCAGCAAGAATACTGTCTTTCAGAGATCGTGTGATCCATAAAAGGGACTCATATGACCTCCTTCGTTGTCCTCTCCATTCATAGAATTACACGCCCGCAGCTGCAGTGTTGACATTTGAGCACCTCTCGGGAACATCCCAGAGAATGTTATCAGGACCTTAAAGACAGATTTTGGCCTGTGCACATGCTCAGTAGCCGCTGCAAGGCTCGATCTCAAAGGGCAACACCATCCTGACCTTCCACTCCTGACCTGCCTGCCACCCTGAAAAAGAGCCCCTGACAACTCCTTTCAGAGAAAAAAGAAGAAAATAATTACTCAGATGGTAGGTCTCCATCAAATTGAAAAGTCCGCTCCAAGATTGAATCACTTTGCAATAAATGCACTCTTACTTTTTTTAAAGTATGGTTGTGGAAATATAGCCCCCCACTACTATTGGGGTTATTGGCCTTGTAGATTTTCATCGGCACAGAATAAACAAAAGTAATGACCAACAACCCCCAAGGTATCACCACAAACGTCACCATTACCCACTGAGAGCTTAAACCTGTCACCAAATTTAGATGGGTCAGAACCAGAAATAATGGTCAGGAGAGCTCAGACCACAACTGCACTTGCCAAATTTAAAAACACCTTGAGTAACAAGAACATTCCGGTAAAATCAAAGATAAGACTCACGCAAGTGTTGGTCACTTCCAACTACGCATGCGAGAGACATGGACTCAAACAGCAAAACTGGAAAAGAAAATCTATGCCATGGGTTTGCGATGCCACAAAAAACGAGGCATCAGCTTCATAATCCATGTGACAAACTCAACAGTGTGAAACACCATCTGAGGGCGCATTGGACCCTACGAACTGCGCCCAGACAAAAACTGCAGTGGTGTTGTTACTTCTAAAGATCATCAGGGCCAGCCAAGATCATTATCAAGGGCACAGTCCAAGGGGGCAGGAAGAGATAAAAATAACTGGGCCACCAACATTAAGAAATGGACTGATGCCAGCTTTACCATGACCCAAAGAAATGTCCACAGTGGAGAATGCTGTCCAGAGTTGCATGCTCAGTGGTGCCCTGAGAACCTAGGTGATTAATCCGGGTACTGAGTGAGGGTTTCTCAATTCCTCAGTAACTAACATTTCATCCACTTCAGTCCTTCAGTATAAATTTATCAGCACCTGTCTGCAGTTTTAGGTTTTATTTTATTTGATTATTTGGAGATCTTAGATTAAATTGCAGTTCGTAGTCAATTTTTGGATTATCACTGTTATCTGCAACAGTATTCTAGAGTGGTGGCGTTGCTCTATAAAGGAAAAGTAGTGGTTGAAATGGAAGGGGCCTGGAGAAGGATGGACACCACCAGGCCGTATCTGCCCAAGACACACCACAGGAAATGGTGCCCCTTGTTAAGGGATCCAACCAAGCAACCAACCAACCAGTGCTTGAAGTAGAATAAAAGAATGAGAAAATGATAAATCTCACTGTCTTTTTTGCATTTAATCTATAGTCTCAACATAATCTCATGTCCTGGATAAGGATTTTAAAAACAGTCAGAGTCAATTCCAGTGAATTTAAGGTAGGCGACAGTATGTATTCTACGTCTGGGCTGGGCAATACTGGGAACCTTTGTATCGATCAGATTCAAGTAAACACAGGGTTGTATTGGTTGACACCAATCCGATAATTTGTCTTAGAAATTTCATGATAATTGAATAGTTGAAACCCCCCTCCCCTGATTTAGTTTATGATAAACACAACACAAATATTTTTGACAATATCAATGGTATGTTTTTGGGGGGTTTGAAAAGTACAATACAAACTTTAACAGTATAGAAATTTATATATATCATTATATAGTATTATTTATATTATATATTTCTCCTACAACAACTTTTTCCAAACAAGTCAAGAGTGTCGACTCCAAAAAAAGCAATAAAACCAAAATAAAAAAATAAGATTGTAACAAAGTAAATATGTCAAATGTACCATCCACTGCACGATCCGTCCATCCATTCTCTGCACCGCTTATCCTCAGTAGGGTTGCGGGGTGCTGGAGCCCATCCCAGATGTCTTCTGGCAGTGGGCAGGGGACACCCTGAACTGGTTGTCAGCCAGTCCCAGGGCACACAGAGACAGACAACTCACTCGCTAACTCACACCTAGGGACAATTTCAACCGGCCAATCAACCTGACATGCATGTTTTTGGAATGTGGGAGTAAACTGGAGTGCCCAGAGGAACCCCACGCAGGCACAGGGAGAACATGCAAACTCCACATGGGGAGGCTGTGGTAGCTGAACCCTGAACCTCTCCACCGTGGGGCTGCACGCTAACCACCCAGAGCCGCCGTGCCGCCCATCCATTGCACACTATTCTTAAATTAGTCAAAAGTGCAAATTGTGTTCAAAATATTTTTAAAGCTATCAAAAATAAAATGCCTCTACTAAATGCCTAATTCCGAACAAAAGTTGAGAGTGAAACAAAAGAAAATCAGCAATTTAACAAAAATCCAAATACTGTATAACAATGTCAGCAAGAGAACTGAAATACCTTTCAATGACCAATGTTTTGAAAATAGAGTACCTGTATATGCTAATACACAATTGGATCTAATATAAAAGTTATTATGCATGCGTTATCTTACAATACACTTAAACAACACATAGTGCTGGTTAAAACATAAACAGCAATCCCAGGACAATCGTATCGATCCTATCCAAGGACTTGCTCATTATTGACAATATTGATATTTGGGTCAATCCTCCCACCTTTTTTCTAAGTGATGCTGGTGTTTTGGTTCTGGTTGTTGAGTCATATTTTATTGATTTTGGAACATTGTGTTATGATCCTGTTTTTGTTCCCTTGTGGTGATGATGATGGGTTTGTTGCTATTTTGTTGCTACAGTTCTGTGATTGTCAAACATTCACACTATTTTTAGGTATTATTTTATTGCTTCTACCATTGTGCAATATGGTGAATTAAATTTGGGCATAGAGTGCCAGTACAATTCTAGGCTTAGTACTAAACAGAGAATAGTTAAGGGAAATGTTATCTTGTGCAAAAGAACACTTATTTGGCTAGTTTATATTTTTCATTACTGTCAATTTTAAGATTAGTTTTGCGGGATTTTTGTGGTTGTTTTTTTTTTAATTTATTTTATTTTTTTCAAACTACTGGCAGGCAGTCTGCTTATGTTTAAGTGGGGATTTATGTTTCCATATTTTAGTTTGCTACTCCCATATATTGTCATACTTTATAAATAATTTCACTGTTCTATCTAGCATTTTTGTCTCCTTTCATTTAATCCAGATGCACAATGATGTCCTTAGTCACTAATCTCTCTCTCCCCTGGCTATATAATCATTCCTGCCTTGGCTTTGTCTTAATCCTTTTATTAAATTCCCTATACCAGAATAGTATTTTTTTTTGTTATCATTTTTTGCACTGTGATGGGCTTATGCTGTGTTGCCTGCCAGATCTGATGACCCAGCAAATTTCCATTTCATTTATTTAAACATCTCCATCCTTTGGATTTTATGGAATGAATTTACCATTTTCAGGGTGACTGAAATTAGTTAAAGGAAATATCGTCGACAGGCCTCCTTAACGCTTGTTTATTGCCCTCCTTGATTAAATGTCTATGTGGAATTGCTTGCCACAGCACTGTATCCGAAGTGTGGGTGCGACACCATCTCAAATAGATAAATCTCATTTGCAGTTTAAGAACATTCCAAATAACTTTTAAAACATTGTAAATCTGCTAAAGTAGGTAGTAGACGTTTGGTGTGCCGCATGCTCAATTCAACCTCCGGGGTTCTGCGAGGTTTTTGGACGAAAAAACATGAGTCGAAGCAAGCAGTTCTGTTGAGGAATTTGTAACAATGAAACATTCAGAAATAAACAGTATAGGCTAGGCTTGACCATGGGAGAAAGTCCTTCCTAAACAAGCATCGACAAAATGGATGACCATTATATTTATCAGAAAAGGGCGTAGTTTGATCAGAATGAACTTAAGTGCAGTGTGTTTTTCCACACAAAGACAGGAGGTCCAAGACCTTTGATAAGACTGGATCTAACTAGATTTTGCAGGTGGTATAGTAAGATTAGAGCGGACTCAAGTCCTTCCCTTAAACGGTAAATCAGAACACCACTTAGAACAAGGTTTAAAGAGTATAATAGCTGAATAAATGGATACATTGACATGTCATGTTAAGACAACAATAAGTAAACATTTCCTTTAAATATATGGATAACCATAACGTGCATTTGATACAACTAAAGGAATATTATGATGGTCCAAATAATGATGCATTGATAAAATAATGTAACGGATAAAGCTGTAAAACTTATGCAATCATGACCCACATTTTCAGTGAGACATTGAAATAAACTAACATCTATTAGGTGCTTGTAGTTTTTAATGGAAAACAAAACCAAAACATTATTACAGTAATATATTTTTAGGCCTGAAATTCATGTGCCCAAAAAAAAAATATTTATGTATATGTTCTGTCTTTTCGCATAACCAAAGACCTACTTAAAGTTGTATGTGGATGGGTACTGACTCCATCAGTACAACAGGTACAAGCGAACACAGTTCTGAATTTGCCTTGATCAAGGCCCAAGGTGGAGAGTGGTGGCTTCATTGCTAGTGTGACAGTTCCACAGAGTGGATTACATGCAGTTTAGAATGCTGTATTGGATTGGTTCTGTGCTCAATTATCCTGTTGGATTGGATTGTGAGCGCAGCAAGTAACCCCCAATCCCATTTTTCTGTACATCAGGTAGAGTCTCTAGGATCTAGTGCTTCGTGCCTTCTGACTAAAGGTTGATCCACTTATGCACAAAAACTGTTAATACCATTTGGCTCAAAAACATGCTTTGCTTGCAGAGGTCTGCTTTCTTTCCCACTTTAATATCAATCTCTGAATCTAAATTGTTATTGGTTTATCTAGTCGCCTCGTGTTAGTTGTTTTTCATAGAGATTGCAAACTTTAAATGTTTACAGTAAAATATTAACCAGAAATCTATCTAAATTCATAAATAAATCAACTATCAACTCATTATTAGTGTTTGAAACTGTAACAAAAACATTTTTATTTGATGTACCTTTAATATATCGTATTTTCCGGACTATAAGGCACACCAAAAAGCCTTTATTTTTTTCAAAAGCTGACCATGCGCCTTATAATACAGTGCGCCTTATTGATGGATCAATATTAATTCACAAAGTCTTGCAACTAACTTGCAGCCGCCGACTAGATTTTCCCCCGAACGCCAAGTAGTCCGCAGTGTATGCTGGGATTTATTTACCGGCGTTTCATTGGCTAACCAATGTTTTAATCATCATCTGAATGGATCACTATTGGCTGAAGTTATTCGCAGGTCAAGGGGAGGATCCTTTTTATCATTTACAGGCTGGCATTGGCTTGAACGGCAAAACAAAGCCTGCAATTGGTCAAAAAAGACGTGTCAATCATCAGTTGAATCGATCACTATTGGCTAAAGTTATTCGGAGGTCAAGGGGCGGATCCTTTTTATCATTTACAGCCTGGCATTGGCTTGAACGGCAAAACAAAGCCTGCAATTGGCTGAAAAAGATGAATGCGTATAGCACGTGGCTGACGGCATACAGAAAGCATTTTTTTACTATTTTGTATTTGTAAATATTTTATTCTCCTGGATTTACTAAACTCACGGATATAAGAGGACCACGGCTGCACATTATTATGAACACAACGACTTCGGTGAGCTACTCCGGCTATATATATTATCCCTGTATCTTGTTTCAGACTGAACTCGATGTTTCTGTGATAAGCGGTGCAGATAATCGATGGAATGGAGTTTCTATTTTTAAATTAAACTCAATTCCAAGTGTTTATTGTCATATATACAGTAAAGTTGCGAGCGAAAAAGAAAATAGAAACTAAGGAATGGTTGGCATTTCTTGAATCCCAAGACTTTAACCTTCCGAATGATGGAACGATGCATTTGAGTGACATCGTACGGACACCGCATCCGCACGTGTTCTCGACACGTATTTGCGTCTTTGCAAGCTTTGGGAATGTTAAGGGGGTAATAAGTTTGACAGAACTATCTGACTGTTTTGTCGACGTTCCCATTGTAGCGCCTTATAATCCGGTGCGTCTTATGTATGTCAAAAATAGGACTAAAAACTATTTTTTCGGGGTGCACCCTATAACCCGGTGCGCCTTATAGTGCGGAAACTACGGTACTTGAAAGAAACATCTCCTGGATGAAACAAGGACGCATCATCAGTGATGTATGTATCCTGGGTTCATTGAGTTTTTCGGGTCTCGCAACATCAGACACTCGCGCCCTGGTGACCCAGGCGAGGTTTTTAGTGTTTGAAACTGTAACAAACGCATTTTTATTTGATGTACCTTTAATATATATACATACACACACACACGACTGAATCCTCGAACTAAAAGTGCTGGCATTGCAGTTTGAAACATTTAATTTATCCAGCAGGGCAGAATTTTTTTCTCATGGTTGTTCTGAAAACTGCCCTGGTTACTAGGGTTTGGGTTATAATGAGTAATTTGGTAACTACAGGGTAGTATTGATTAATATTGACACTTTTTGCTTGAAAATGTCATGATCATTGAATAATCAAATCATTCCCCTCTCATGAGATAGTTTATAATGCCTATGATGGGGCGGCAGTAGCTCAGGAGGAAGAGCGCTCGTCTTGGGATCAAGGGATCCCAGTTCGGATCCCAGCTCGTCCGTTTTACATGTCGAAGTGTCCTTGGGTAAGACACTGAACCCCTAATACCCCCAATAAGCATGTTAGCGTCTTACATGGCTGCAATACAAGGCCGCTATTGGGAAATGTGGAGCACAGTGTAAAGCGCTTTGGGAAGTAATTGACTTGAAAAGCGCTATATAAATGCAGATCATTTCATTTCATTTCATATGATAGACACATCACAACGATAATAAACTATAAAAACGATTAATTGTTATCAAATAACTACAACGCAAACTTTAACAGTACAAAAATGCTTCTACTAAAATAACTGTTTCATAACAAAAGTTTAGAGAGTCAAACCAAAAAAATCAGCAATGTAACTAAAATACAAATATTGAAAATAAAGTCAGTAATGAAAATAAAATCTGGACACAGTTGGATTAAATTTTAAAGTTATCATGTATGTATAATCTCAAAATCCACTAACAACAATAATAAAGTCCCAGTTCCCCTTTTTTTCAAGCTAGCTAAAATGGGAAGACAGTACCGATCTGGGAACAGTAGTATCGATCCAAGTATTTGCTCAGTATCGGTAATATGTATATTTATAATTTTTTATCTAATATATACCGAATTATTCGGACTACATGCCGCACCTGACTATAACCCACATATGCTCACATTGAAACATGAGATATTTACAAAAAAAGACAGCACTCAGTCCGTGGGCTGACGGACTTTTAATTAATAAATAGGTGTCTGTACGATGTCACCAGTCACTGAAAAACTTCATGCCACATACCATTGCTTTAACTCTTAGAATTCAAGATATGATGAGCATTTCAAAATATACTCATCAGAGAACAACCCAATCGGTCTGAAACAAGATACCCCAAAACTAAAAAGCTGGAATAACTCACCAGTACGTCCCCTGGGCCGTCTTCAACTTGTTTTAATGTCTGCAAATTGGATTTGTTACATCGAAGACAATCTTTAGAATCAAACCGAGTAAAAATTTTACTCCGAAACGCACGATAATGCCGACAGATGAATTGGAATGCGCCTTAAACGTTTTTGCTTTCTTGGACATTGTTTCTGGTAATCTGTACGCTTCGCCCTATTATTTCGGTAAACAAATAAACAGACTCGTATAATTATTTCCAATTTGGTAGTTAGCGCTCGATTGACACTTTTTTATGATGAGTGTTCATGGTAGTTTTACCCAAGCTTAATGCACAAAGTTACATTATAAATAATATCTAACATACATTTTATATACAATATTTATATATTTGGATCAATCTGTAGTCTATGCAACTGTAAAGCAAAGCGAAATTGTCCGAATTCAGCCTCCAGCTTCCATTCAAAGATGCTTATCTTATAGGGGGCTGTCAGTACCTTCTGTCACTTTTCTCCTTTTTTCCTGGAAACTTGCAAGTGGATAACAAGTCCCACACTGCTCAACTGATTCCATCAGGAAAAAAGCACCACTGTCTCTTGGGCATAGTTGTGCCTGGAAATGGTAATTTGCCAGCACAGGCAAATCCTTGGAGAGCAGGCAAGATGAAGAGTAGACAGATTTTGCTGACTTTATTTATTAAATTTGATAACCGGTACAGGTCTCCGGAGATGCAAAAGCATTCTGCTCCATGTCATTTAAGAAATGGAGAAAAATATGTCGACCAGCCCTCAGAGTCATTTTTTCTGTCATTCCTCAAGTGTAATTGTTGGCATCAGTCCCCTGAGCTTTATTTTCCCAATACTGTATTTTGAAATAGACCCTTTCTATTTTGTCTGTAACGTTCAATCTGCTTAAGAGAGGTTTAACAATACAATATGATACAATACTGAACACATTTCAAATGAAGCAGAATGTTATTGTCTTTTTAATGATAGGAGTTCTACTAATGGTAAGTAAACACATTTGATGTTTACTTGTTTTTTGCCACGTCCAACTCATCTACAATTTGAGTTAAAATAAGCTTGCTTCCAAAGACAAAACTCTTTAATTTTGAATGAAAGTACAGTAAGGTCTCGTTGTATGCGGTTTACTTTTAACAATTTCTACATGTCGCATATTTTCATTGTGTACTGTATTGTGTTCTGCAGCAGACAACACACAGTTAATGCTATCATGGGGGTAGGTTGTAGAGGGATGTGTGTGTGTGTGTGTGTGTGTGTGTGTGTGTGTGTGTGTGTGTGTGTGTGTGTGTGTGAGTGTGTGACCCTGTATCTTACCAATGCCAGATGCATTGCTCATCAGATGAAGACCTGGGTCAACCGGAGGATCCCCGATGCTAGCGTGCAGCTAGCCGGCCACTCTCTACATCGCTTACTTTCACTTAAAGGAGAAGACCAATTATTTCCAGTGTTTTCAGAAACTAACTCTGCCACCCACCAAGTAAATTAAGATTGAGACCCCTGCTTTAGGCGTAAATATTCAATAGATGGTGTTGTTCCCCTCTCTTTTTCCAGACAAAGTCATCTTGCCCTCTCAGACTTACCGGAACTTTTTGGGGGCACTTCAAACAACTTTGAAAAATGAATCTAGGAGGGGTGGTGGTGTGTTGGTGGTAATCGCCACAAAGCTACACTTAAGATGCTTGACTTTTTGATCCACAAATCTAGCTGCTTTGGTTTATCAATTGTTCTGTTGGCTCCTGTGCATCTGAGATCAAGGTAAGGTGAAAGTCTCCGGGGATGAGCCGGAAAAAATACATTACCTGAGGAGAAAAGGGAAAACAGACTAGCTATGAAGCTACAGTTTTCAAATGCAACCATATCATTAGAGTGACGAATTGAATCCAAGTAACTACAGGATAGTATCAAAAAAGAAGATACCGATCTGATATTTATATGTTTTGCTTGGAAATGATGAATAATTCTCTTTCCCCGTTGAGTTAGTTTATAATTATAATAAAAACAGCACAAAGATTTAAGGCACTAAAATGGTTTGTATTCCATTAAACAACCTCAATGAAAACTTGAATGAAAATTGTTAATATTTCTCTTACTGCTCCTACTGCCAAAATATTAAACTGGTACTCTCTGCCGCCATCTCATGGCTTACAGTGATGACCACCACCTTAGTCAGCGCATCCACCATGAAGTTTTTGCATTTCTTAGACGCCCTGAAATAAACTATTCTTTTTTCATCGTTTTCAGGGTTTGGTTTGGCGTTTCAACTTTATTTGAAACAGGCCTATTTCTTACTTTTATCATTCTCATCTTCCACTAACAAAAAACTGCGATGACAAGCATAAAGTCACTATCCAACCACCCATGTTCTCTTTACCCCCTTTTCTTCTACCTAATGTGTTGCCCGTTCCGAACAGTGTTGCTGAAAGTAAGATAAAAGCAAATAAGATGGGTGAAAAAAATGATATATAGGCTTTTTGAACTGGGGCATTGTTACACACATACTTAATAGTGAAAATAGTCTACTTTTAACTTTTTAAGGACACTTTATTTGGTGGACCCCATCTTTATCAGTATAAATAAATCGAAAGATTTTTATTACAACTGTTTCATAACAGAAGTCAAAACTATAATACCTTTCATTGCACAAGATTTTGAAAATGAAATCAAAGTGTAAATACCAAGAACAATCAAATGTAAAAAAAAACGTCAAAAGTATAAACAAAACAAATACTCTTACTGTTACAACTATTTCATTAGAAAACCAAAAGAGCAGCAATGTTGCAAAAATACAAACACTCAATAATAATTTCAATACTGTATAGAAAGACAACTAAAATACAAAATATTCCGGATTATAATGGGCACCAAAAATAAAAAATAAAAAGCTAAAGATTCAAAACTGTGCTTTATAGATCCAGAAATACAATACATAAATTTGAAAATGCATAATTAAAACAAAATGCTTTTTCAAGCGCCTTAGTTCAATGTACATTGTATATGAAAAGAAAAGTTGCATCTTATAATCAGGTTCCCCTTATAATCTGTAAAAAAGTCAGTGGTGCAAAAAAAGTGCTGCCACAATTGGATCTACCGTATTTTTACGACTACAAGGCGCACCTAAAAGCCTTTTTTTTTTTTTTTTTTTTTTTTTTCAAAATCTGACCATGCGCCTTATAATAAAGTACGCCTTTTACATGGATCAATATTGAGTCACAAGGTTTCGCAACTAAGGCAAGCAGCAGCCGACTAAATTTCCCCCCATAGAGGAGGTAGTCCGCGGTGTATGCTGAGATATATATACTGGCGTTTCATTTTCTAACCAAAGTGTCAATCATCATTTGAATCGGTCATTATTGGCTAAAGTTATTCGGAGGTAACAGAGGCTTTTTAGCATTTACAGGCTCACGTAGACTAAAGTGGGGCAAAACAAAGCCTTCAATTGGCCGAAAAAGATGTGAATCACATGTCTGGTTGCTTTACGGCCTGGAGAATACACTTTTGACTACTGTAGTCTGTATTTGTAAACAAGAATTATGGGGCCAAACAGACAGCGAGCAACGTCGATCGATGTAGGAATTTTTCTCTGCGGATTTTTTTCTTTTAGTTGTCGGCTTTTTTGAGAGTATGTAAATATTTTACACGGTTGGATTTACTACACTCATGAATGTAAGAGGACCATGGTTGCGTATCATTATTGAATGTGATGGCTGTAAGACGACTTTGGTGAACTACTTTATATTTTCCCGGTATTTTGTTTCAGACTGATCTTGATGTTTCTGTGGTGAGTCTATTTTTCAATTCAAAGTTTTTATTGTCATATGCTCAGTAAAGAACCATGTTTCCCTGCACAATAAAATTCTTACTTTGCTGTCCACATAGTTGCCAGCTAAAAAGAAAATAGAAACTAAGAAATGGTTGTTATTTAATGAATCCCAAGAGTTTAACCTACCTAATAATATGTGGAATGACGCATTTGAGTGATTGGTGACATCGTACAGACACCGTGTCCGTACGTATCTGAGACACGTATTTGCTTCTTTGCGAGCCGTCAGAATGTTAAGGGGTTAATAAGTTTGACTTAACTATCTGAATTTTTGTTGACGTATCCACTGTAGGAAAATATAGGGAAAAAATGTTTTTGGGGGGTGCGCCTTAAAGCCCTGTGCCGCTTTTAGTCGTGAAAATACGGTAAATTAAAAGTTAGATTTGATTTATAATCTTAGTACTCACTAACAACACTATTGTAGTTAAAATGGGACAACAGTATTGATCCCAAAACAAATACAAATACTCGCTCCGCATCTACAATATCGATATTCGGATCGACCCGCCCACCCCTTAATATGTACATTTATTCATGACAGCATATATGGCAGCACAGTGATTGACACTTTGCCTGAACTCATGAGTATCTGCACCATTTAATCCCTCCTGCTGAATGCTCTAAGCTTCTTAATTCTTTAAAATAGGCCGTAACGTTTTGTAATTACAAAAACATAATTTAGCCCATGGAGCATGACAATTCAATTTGTTGATTGCACCAAACCCTGTTTCTCTCCTGCTTTTGTCTTTTTAAGAAGGAAAGGGAAGGGAAAATAATTGTGCCAAATGTATTAATTCAACACGATGAATCGTGTATTCAAGTCAGTGGAGTGAATAATTAAAATTAGCTGATAAAACTTTCAGCAGAATTACTTTGCTGAAATTGCTGAACAGATGTGTCACTTTAATGAAAATCCACAGCCAACTGCATTTTCCCCCTCCACTGTGCCGGATGAAAGTATTAATCCCAAGGCACATTCTTAATTTCGCTAGTAAATACACTGTGCTATCTCCGGGAGAGTGGGTGGCAGTGTGCCCATAAAGTCAGGGTGTGCAGATGAATCTATATATTATTATTATCGATACGAAGAAAGTACTTGCATCAGCTTGATACTTGTGACCTAGGACCGATACTTCACCCATCTATCAATTTCCTTAAAGCGCTGCTTTTCTGTGTAGATAGCTCTGTCCTTCTCTCTCACCCAGAAACCTCGGTCACTCTTTGAGTTTATGCCTGTTTGTGTGACTGACAGGCATGCTTTTAGCACATCTCCCTACATGGCCTGCTGCTGCTTATTGCCTGCCAGAAAAAGAAAGGGACAAATCCAAGTGTGCATCTTCACCAGAAGCTAAATATGACAGACGCAAACAGGAAGATTAGCGCAACGTGAATTTTTCTTTTTTTTACAACAACAGAAAATAACAATTTCAGGTCTCATTTGTGTAAAGTGGTCTGCTACTGTGGCAAAAAAAAAAATTACATAAACACTTAAACAGTTTCAATCACAGAGCTGTAACTACAAATGTAAACATGTTACTGCCCCTGAACAAAACCTGTAAATCCGTTGTCAGTATGGTAAGAGTGCCAAAAGGGCTTGTTCGTTACATTGTTGATTTTTACCTTTGACTCTCTTGACTTTTGTAACATTTCTCTTAGCCCAAATATTTTATTTTGTATCCTGTTAAAAGTTTTTCGATTGTATTGTTTACACTATTTGCACTTTCTGAATTAATTTACAAAATATTGCCCAAGTCATAGTTGACATGTTGACATTGCTATATTTGTATTTTCATTACATTGCTGCTTTTGATTTTTACTCTTTTGGGCGTATTTCTGAAAGAGTTGTCATAAAAATTGTTAATTTATGTTTTCATACTGTTAACATTTGGATTTTATTTATTCAAGAAAAGGTTAAAAATATTTGTGCCTAAAATATGTGTGCTGTGTAAACATAATTTAACCCAAGGGGTTCAATCTTTCAATGATCATGTTTTTTTTGGGGGGGGGGGTTCTGGTTTCTTCTTTGGGCATTTTGTTAGTAGTTTAACGCCGACTTGTTTGTATTTTTGTTCCTTGCATCTCCATCTTTGGTTTGGTCTTTGGTTCTGGTTTGGATATTGTCAGGTTTGGTTTTGTTTAGACACGTTATCTGTTTTCAAACCCATTTTTTTGTTACTTTGTTACTTGTTTTGTTATTAAATGCCATCTTCATTTTTCCCACATTTTAGTCCCAACCACCCTGCCCATGGAAAAATACTTAAAATAAAAAATGGAATAAATGAACATTTAAAAAATCTGTTCAACAACATCATGGTATGGTATGCTGGCAGCATTGTATTGATGGGAATGGAAGACGGATCAGTGATGGGCCGTTGCATTACTAAAGTTCAGTGAATTTCAGTTTTATCTTGAAAGATGCAGTCACGTTGCATTCAGATTCAAACTAGTCCAATGTAATTGAGTTTCATCCCTAAAATAACATTTTAGGGTCTTTCCAGCAAAACAATGATCCAAATCCAAACTATTTTATGAAGTGAAGATATATTGTTTTGAGAATTTTTCAGGCATCGTCTGAATGTTACTGTTTTTTGGAGAATTTACATCAAATTTACTGTCAAGAACACAGAACTGATAACATAATGCCCAAGAGATTATGGTCTGCAAGTTCTCCATATTCTCCTGGACTGTCCGTGCTACTGATCTCCCTTCCTGGTTCTGTATCATCTTTTTCTTCTGGTTTTCATACTGAATCCTAATTCCTTATGGATAGCTGAGTGCCCAAGAGATTTCTGATAATGAGCTTGCATGTGAAAAATATGAAGTGTCAGTCCCTGAAGGCAGTGTTCGGTTATGGATGGAGGGGGGGGGGGTGACTATAGATCTCCCAGAGACCCCGTATAGGCCGAACCTTTAGCAAAGCGCATATCCTTCTCCTATTTGAAGGAAAATGTTGACACTTTAATTTGTGAATATAATTGAACCCAAACCAAGGTGGATTTAACGGTCCCGAAAAGATTTAATTGGTAATAATCATCAGTTCAATAAGTCACTAAAATACATCTTATTATGGCATAGTACTGTATGCGGTACTGTATCATACTATGGAGCTATAAATACCGACATAAAAAGGTGAACCACATTTGCCCTGTTTGACTCGCTTCAGTGTGTTATAAACATTTGAACCTTATTAAGAAATAGTAGAACAAAGGAATCCCTCCATGATGTTGAATATTTACGAAAGAATATGTTGCAGAGTATAAATCTCAGGCAATTATACAACAGTTACTCCATGAATTAAGAACACTGTTCCCTCTGGACCGGTTCCTCCACTGCTGACGGTTCCTATCCTGTGTTTGGGTCGTGGTAAAGTTGGCATCAGTTATTACCAGTTCTTTTTCTGTCTTCCTCTCCTTCTGCCTTCTTGGACTGTGCCCTGGAGAATGATCTTGGCCAGTCTTAATGATTTTGTACCGTGACTATACCACTGCAGTTTTGGTCCGCGCCTAGTTGACAACAGTTCTTTGGAGGGTCCAATGTGCCCTCAGATTGCACACTGTTTCATTTGTCACCTGGGCTATGTATAAGGCTGATGCCTGTAGCATCCATCACATCTCTATGGCCTGGACTTTTGCTTTCTGCCTTTGTTGTGAGAGTGCATGTCACACAAGTTTAGAGAAATATGGAAGTAACCAGCGATTGCGTGAGTCTGAACTTTAATTTCACTGCTATGTTCTTGTTCCTTTAAATGGGTTTGAGTCTGGCAAGTGTGGCTGTGGTTTAAGATATCCTGGCCATGATTCTTGGTACTGGCCCCTCCTTAGATGTGACCCAACTAATAAAATCAAGGCTGACTTACATACACAAATTTCAGAAATGTTCGTAAAATGTGTGATGATTTTCCCAAGTTTGTTTCTGTGCACCACAAAATACCACACAATAATGCTGTCAAACTCGTCTACATTTACAAAAGGAAAACAAATCAGACATTATGCTCGTACCACTTTTTCAAACATCAACACTTGCTATTTCCTCTGCAATGTTAGGATCAGACACATCTCCTACGAACAGAGGCCCTCAACCGAGGTTTGAGCTGGGCACAGGTGTGTTCAATCATCACAAACCCTTCAAAACCCTATGAAAAGGACATTTTGATCTTTACATGTTTGTTGGGTCGGTGTCATTTTTTATTTTGTGAAGAAATGCCATTTTAAAATCCACCTACAGGTCAGGTTAGTTTGTTTGTTTCCAGTTTCATTGTTGCCTGCAGTATTCCAATTCCAATTTCGGTGTTTCTAGTATGGACTTTGTCAGGTTTGGTTTTTGTTTCTTAATTCTTGTTTGGACATTTTAGTTTGTTTGGTACTTTGGTCCTGAAAATGTAATTAAATATGGCCCTTTTTTCCTGCCTCGCCCACAAGGATCCAACCAAAACTTAAACTTAACATGCAATTCCCTTTTTCCTCATTTGCCTCTCTAATGTTGCCTCCCGCCATATTTTGCACTTTTAGTGGAATCTACTTTGCACTTAAGAGCTATCTGGCGATTATCTCTTTCAAAAGAACTATGCCTCTCACCAACAATACAGCAATTGCTTTTTGAGAATCTGTTGTGCTCAGGGTGGTCACAAACTGCCATAATGTTACGTTTACTCTAATAGGTATTCATAGTTTGGGTTGTTCCAAAATTGTAAAGCAGGGTGTAGAGTAA
The DNA here is from genome assembly GCF_059441175.1 of Urocampus carinirostris. Taxonomy (NCBI): domain Eukaryota; kingdom Metazoa; phylum Chordata; class Actinopteri; order Syngnathiformes; family Syngnathidae; genus Urocampus; species Urocampus carinirostris. The sequence goes on from NC_142365.1 coordinate 25,527,543, forward strand.
TGGCCTTGGAAATAATTGTTTTATTTTCATCCTCAGTATAAGACCCATTGTTGTGCAATGAATTTTACACTTGGCCTTCAATCCAGTCTGAATTAGTAATGTGTCACTCGCAAACAAACCAGCTCAAGGCGGATTCTGTGTTGAAGACTTTAATTTTGTTGAGTATAAAATGCCATCAAATGTGTAAAGTAAATGGTAAATGGTCTGCATCTATGTAGCACTTTTCAAGGGACTGAAGACCTCCCAAAGCGCTTTACAATATGTTTCACACATACCCATTCTAGTTCAAACTAAATAAAAATTATTTCTCTGGTAAACTGAAATGCTCTTAAGCACGCCCCTCAAAACTATTTGCGCAACTGATGGTTGCAGTGGATTATTTACAGGTGGTGTTTGTAACTTCAATATAGTTTACTCGCCGACACCATCTTCTGGCTGCAATCATCATTGCAGCCGCTGTCAAGCATCTTTAGTTGTGCGTGAAAGTTTATAAATTACTTAGACGCATGATGCGCTCAATTAAACCTTTCCTTTTCATCTTTTTGGGGGTTTAGGTTGGCATTTAAACTCTGTGTTCGTACGCCAAATTTAGGCACTTTTGAGGCACTTTCAATGGCAATTTTCCACATTTTCCAGTACTATTGAGAGGAGATCTTATGTGTATCATGTATTTTACAGATCCACAAATATATCAAAAATATATACTCTTGTGTATGCAATTATCTATACGTGTGATTTTTAGATCTTGAGTAAATCCCGAATATATTTTTGGATCGTAATAATATGTGTGTAAATATTTTTGACACAAATCTCTCCCTGTATAGTTCTTCCCATTACAATTTACTTTTGGGGAATGCTACCTTGTTGATTTTACATGGCCCCGTAATAAATGTCCCTCATTGATATATAATCCTTGCACTAATACACATTTTTTTTTTATTTTATTTTTTTTTTTCAAAATGGCGGCGCGACTATACGCAGCGGCTTCACGTGTCTCTCCAGTAAATCTTTTTACTTTAAGTGTTATTTTATCTCTTATCTTTTCTTTGATAAATACCTGTTCGGCAACTATCACCTTAAGTCGCCAGGAACTTATTAACCTGGGTCTAAGATTAGATTTCGACTCTTTTCACGATTACAACACCAACAACAACATTCCAAAGGACATACGAAGACCACCGGGGTCTCCCTGGGTTACCTGCCCGCCCAACAAGCGACGAAGACGGCGGAGGGAACGTAAACAAAAACGAGGCTCTCTGGGAGGCCTAGCGAAGAAGCTAAAAAGACGACCACACCGACAAGCGCTTCCGAGTATCTTCCTGACCAACGCCAGATCCATCGTACACAAAATCAGTGAGCTTGAGCTGCGGATAGCTACCAACAGCTTTGCACGGAATATCAATATTTTTGTGATCACGGAGTCATGGCTTGACCCGCGGATCCCCTACGCTGCAGTTCAGCTAGCAGGACGCACGCTACACCGATACGACCGCAACGAAGACTCCGGCAAAAAAAGAGGTGGGGGACTATGCATTTACGTACATAATGCGTGGTGCAATAACAGCAGAATTATTGATGCACACTGCTCGCCCGATCTAGAGTTTCTCGCGGTATCGTGTAGACCATTCTATATACCGCGAGAGCTAACTGTGCTCATTGTGATAGCTGTTTACATTCCTCCGGATGCTAACGCTAGCACAGCGCTAAACCTTCTACTCGCTGCCATAAACATTCAACAGCTTGCACACCCCGACGGAGCTTTCATTATCGCTGGCGACTTTAATAATGCATGTTTAAGGACTGTTCTTCCAAAATTCTATCAACATGTGAACTGTGCAACAAGGGGTGAAAAAACTTTGGACCGCGTTTACAGCAACATCAAAAACGCATACAAAGCTTCCCCCCTCCCCCACCTAGTAAATTCGGATCACATATGCCTATCCCTTACCCCCTCATACACCCCCATCCGAAGGAAAACAAAACCTGTAACGAGGACAATACAAACGTGGCCTGAGGGAGCCCTCTCCAAGCTGCAGGACTGTTTTGATCAAACTTGCTGGGAGGTATTTGAACACCATGACCTCCAGAAATTCACTGACACTGTTTTATCCTACATCCGTTACTGCACGGATGAAGTCACAGTATATAAAAAAGTCAAAAACTACCCAAATCAAAAACCCTGGATGACCAGCGAGGTGCGCACCCTCCTCAAACACCGCAACACCGCCTTCAGGTCTGGAGACAAGGCTCTTTACGGGGTGGCCAGGGCTGACCTGAAGAGAGGCATCAAGGAAGCAAAATCAGCCTACACAAGGAGGATCGAGCACCTCTTCGCTGGAAATGACCCGAGGAGGATGTGGCAGGGCCTCCAACACATCACAAACTTCAGAGGCCACAACCTGGCAACTGTTGAGGCTGAGGCTTCACTAGCTGAGGACCTTAATCAGTTCTTCGCTCGCTTTGAAGCTGGTAGGCCACATACAGCCACATCACACCCATCAACAACCAGCAGCAACTCCCTCACATTTCAGGAGCACGAAGTCAGGCGTGCGCTGAATACCATAAACCCCAGGAAGGCAACTGGCCCGGATGGAGTACCAGGGAGGGTACTCAGGGACTGTTCCAATCCGCTGGCTGGGGTCTTCACCACCATCTTCAACCGGTCCCTGTCACAGGCGACCGTCCCACCTTGCCTCAAAACCTCCACCATCATTCCCGTCCCCAAAAAGTCAGCAGTGGAAAGCCTCAACGACTACAGGCCTGTAGCTCTCACGCCTGTGGTCATGAAGTGCTTCGAGAGGTTAGTGTCCCGGCACATCAAAAACTCCCTGCCACTCACACTGGACCCCCACCAGTTTGCCTACAGGGCAAACCGCTCCACTGACGACGCCATAAACACAGCACTTCACACCGTGCTGAAACACCTGGACCACCGGGGGAGCTACGTCAGAATGCTCTTCCTGGACTTCAGCTCAGCCTTCAACACCATTATCCCGGAGATCCTGGTGGAGAAACTTGCACACCTAGGACTCTCTCCCTCCATCTGCCACTGGATAATGGACTTCCTCTCCAACCGCCCACAGTCGGTGAAACTCGGTACCCACGTCTCTCCCACCCTAACACTGAACACTGGCTCCCCCCAAGGTTGTGCACTGAGCCCCCTGCTTTTCACCCTCTACAGCTCCGACTGCTCACCGACCCACCCCACAAACACTATTATTAAGTTTGCTGACGATACCACCTTGATCGGCCTCATCTCTGAAGGGGATGAGGCGGCATACAGGGATGAGGTTGAGTCACTTTCAACGTGGTGCTCGGAAAACCACCTCATATTGAACACAACAAAAACAAAAGAACTGATTCTGGATTTCAGAAGGAATGGCAGGAATCCAGCACCACTCATCATAAAAGGAGACTGCGTAGAGAGAGTCCACTCGTTCAAATTTCTGGGCGTGCACATCTCCGACGACCTCTCCTGGTCTGCAAACACCAGAGCGGTGGTAGGGAAGGCCCAGCAGCGACTGCACTTCCTGAGATTGCTCAGGAAAAATAACCTAAAACAGCAGCTGCAGGTGTCTTTCTACAAAGCCACAGTGGAGAGCATCCTAACATACTGCATCACGGTGTGGTATGCGGGGTGCACAGCAGCAGACAGGAAAAAGCTCCAGAGGATCATAAAAACAGCCCAGAGAATCGTCGGCTGCTCTCTGCCCAGTCTGGAGGACATTGCCTGCTCTCGCTACCTCAGCAGAGCAGAAAACATCGTCAAGGACTTTTCTCACCCCGGCCACCATCTCTTCGACCTGCTGCCCTCCGGCAAGCGCTACAGGTCACACAAAGCAAAAACGAACAGACTCAGAGACAGTTTCTTCTCCACAGCCATTACCACCCTAAACAGACACCGCACAAACAACTGAAAACTGTTGCAAAAAAAAAAAAAAAATACCTCACACGTATGTAAAATGGTACTCACGTACATGCTGTCTGCACTATGTTTGTTCACTGCTCAACAGACACCGCACAAAAACTGAAAACTCGTGCCAACACTACCTCATACGAATATAATGTTACTCAAGTCTTGTTCTTGCACATGTCGACTGCACTACGTTTAATGCTCAAATTGCACAATGTCTGACCATTTCCTTTTTTTGCACTATGATGTCTATGCTTGCACCAATGTATATGCGGACTATTTTTGCACCATGATGACTTTGCACCAAATGCAATATTGCACAACCATTACGATACAACGTTATCACGACAACCCTGTATGTAACATCCCACATGCTGACATTGCTGTGTAAATACCATGTAAATTATAACTATAGCCTTATTCCCCTTGTTTTATAACATTATCTTCTCTGTTCCTTTATCTTCTTGCTCATACCTTCACTATGTGTAAAACTGGAGTGTCATGCCCAATTTCGTTGTCACAATATGTTAGCCCATTTGTAACAATGACAATAAAGGTATATTCTATTCTATTCTATTCTATTTTATAATGCCCTGTTTAGGTGTAGCATGTTGCAAACATCCATCCATCCTACCATCCATCCATTCTCTGCACCGCTTATCCTCAGCAGGGTAGCAGCGGTGCTGGAGCCCATCCCAGCTTTCTTCGGGCAGTGGACACCCTGAACTAGTTGCCAGCCAGTCGCATGGCACACAGAGACAGACAACTCACTCGCTCATTCAAACTTAGGGACCCATGATATGCTTACCACCCAGCTGTCATGCCGCCCATGTAGCAAACAGTTACCAAAAAAAATAATAATAATCAAAATCCTAGTTAAGTTATTTATCTCCAAGAGTTATACTTCTTGTGACTGCTAAATGCTTATCCTCCCATTGTGAAGAGTTCAATCCAAGCACAATGCAGTATGCTTTGTGTGGATTTGTTCCACGTTTTAAACATTTGTCTGTTCTGATACACCATTCCCAATGAACCTTTAGGGGGCGATGATGCTTCACATGACAACGGCATATAAAGCACCGCAATTGCAGTGGCCGTGTCTGTTTTTATTTAATGCATGGTCTGTGGAGTCAGTCTGCCGAGAAACATGGCATACATTTTCAAGCACTTTACCAAAAATTCAAGCATTTTTCTGACCTTGAAAACACAACAGAAAAATTCAAGCATTTCTCTTGATTTCGAGGACCCGTACGAACCCTGTAAACTGTATCTGAAACAGCAATTTTCTTACTTTCACCATTTTCATCGTAGAATAAAACAAAACCACGAGCATGCGTGTTAAATCACTATTCTACTTGTTGAGGACACCCTTAACTACGCACCCCACCTATAACTTGTAAATAAACCAATGAAAACCTACCAAAACAAAATGGCGACCAACTGAGCAGCATGTGAAGAAAAATCAAAACTCAAATTCATTAATCAAATCTGACAAAGCGCTCCATGACACCTTTTTCCGTGATGTAAAGCACAGCCAGATTGAGCTGTGCAGTGTTCCTTGCGTCTGTCATCTCATCCACCATAACAGAGACAAATAATGCTTCATTAAATTACCTTCTGATCTCTTCCCCTATCACATCAGCATTAGCAGTGACCACGTCGGTTTGTATTTTGCCCGACATTCCACTAAACAATTTATCAGCGGAGAGTCGGTAATGTAACTCCGTGTCTCCCTCAGCAATGAGAGAAGGAAGCTCCATATACAAGTTGTTCCCTTTGTATTGTATATTCAGCACTTTTATCATGTCCCTGAAATTAAAGTTTCTGCTTGCCAAAAAGCCTACACAGTCTGTTAGTCTTTTTAATGTTTCTTTATTTTTTTTAGCCTTTTGATGTGGCGCTCAGTTCCCCTGCGCACTTGCTAACTGAACTATAAATCTTTCGGAGAAGCTATCCAAGGGTACCGCTGTTAGTTCGTGGACTGAAAGTGGCGGACTTTTTCCCTGTTGTGAAAGGCTTGCTAGCTTCAATATTTTCCAACCTTCCTTAAAGATTGTAAAGCTTTTTCAAAAAGTCAGTCATGAAAATGGCTTTAGATAGATAGATGGATATCGCAGGCGATTGGATCAATCGTTTGGGTGATATACCACTCTCTGGCTATTCATAGCTTGTGAAAACTGTAACCTTTCTCTAGACCAGGGGTTAGGAAGCTTTTTGACCTAAAGAGCCATAAAAGCAAAACTATTTTGTCTTTTTTTTGAGAGAGAGCCACACCCTCTATTTTAAGACAAAAGTCAACAACATCAACAAACTGGCTCTTAGGGCAAAAGCTATTTCTTCAGTGCATTTTATTTCATTGTGTGATGTTTGATGATTTGATAAAATCTATGAAATAGTAATCCTGTGTCCGGAATTAAATTCAATAAACCACATAAAATGTGTCTCCTCCCGCTGTCACTTAAGCATTTTTGTCTGAAATAATGGTTTAAAAACCATGTGTGAGCAAAGTTATTTTGTAATGTCATAAAATACTGGAAGGGTAAGGAGGAGGAATGTGTGCGCCCTGTGTATAGAGCCGCCCATTCCTACCGCTCACTTATCAAATTGCTCTAATTGCTTTGTTTTAGCTTCATGGTGTCTAAAGGTTGTTATGTGGATTGTCATCACAAAGTGTCTCAACAATAAACATAGATTGTTTTAATGAGCTTCATTATAAAGGATTATACAGCCAGTTACAGCCAAAATGGGGTCTGTTGGTGTGTCACCTTGACTGTAAACTGTAGTTCAATTTGTGTTCTATATATACTGGACCAAACTCTTTTTTTCAGTTGGTATTGTCTTGGCTTCAAATGTGCAACAATATGCAAGCCATATGTTCCTGACCCGTGGTGTAGGCCTTGTACCAGGCTCATTTGAAACAACTCCAAATTTGTATTGGCGAAACCCGATAATATGTTACGCTTTAGGAGGCCTGCACAGAAAATATTGAAGGCTTCCGGGCAGATATCTAAGCCTAGCAAAAAGCAATGCATTGAATGTGATTGGTTAAAATCTTAAATATGTAAGCACATGTATGGAAGCAGCACAAGCAGGGGAGTGATGATGAAAGGAAGCTGACAGACAATTTGAAGTCATTTATCATTTGTAGTTTTATTGAGGCACAGCACAAAATACGGCATCAATAATTGGATAACAAGTACTGAAATATGATTAAGATCACATGATTCAGTTATTTATAAGGCCAGCAGAGGAAGCCTTGAAGGCCCTCACGGCCAACCACCGATAAAACCTTACCATATACATTTCCCAACAGGAAGGTTATGTTTACTCTTTGTTACAAAAGTGATCAAACTAGTAATAGTTTGATATATCTTACATAATAAAGGCATCTTTGTATGGTTAAATATGGTCTTGGTTGAACCTCTACATTTTGATTCTATACTTGCATCATTTTCCAACCTCAGGTAGTGGTATGATTGATTGCGAAATAAAGAAAATGGAAAGTGGTTCTTCCGTAGATTATTGAAACCCCACAGTGACTCATTGTAACAAGCATAATTGTCTATTACGGATGTTCAATACAGATAGAGTTCTTTAGATGTTATCAATAATTACGACTCAAGGAGTGCTGCATTTAGAGTTGCGAGAGTGGCGAGGAAATAAACCCAGTGCTATGCCTAAAGTTGGCTATGCACAGTACTAGCAGGCATTCAAAGTAGATCAAGTGATTTAACTCGTACAACTGTTATCTTATTTAAATTCGTATTTGGAAAAATCTACTTTTTCTTACACATATCTGCTAGCTAGCTTCAGGACGTAAAATGCAACTCAGAATAGTAAGAATTGTGGTTCGGGAGAACAATGTGTTCTTTCTTATATGATTTTGTTTTTAGCCATTTCAGCTCTGGGAGGGCATTTTTTTACAGAAATGGTATCATGGTTGGAAAAAGCTAGAAAACTTAAATAATCTGATGTTTTTCTCCCCCCCTCAAAAAAACCCCAGCAGACACTAACTTAAGGATGTGAAATGCAAGTCAGGAGAAGATGAATTTTGCTTTCAACCCTTGTGGTTTGGGAGAAAAACTTTCTTACATGACGCCGTTTTAGCTTTTTCATGCTCATGGGGTGGGTTTTTGGCTACAGTTTTAGCATCCAGGTCTCAGTATGCAAACAGCTCAACTATTTTTTTAAAAGTGCAGTCTTTAAGAAATATTTCTGCTGAAAGTACCTTTCCTGGCGCGGTTTGCAATTCAGGACTGCAAATATTTTGCTTCTAGTTCTTGTGGTTAGGGAGGAAGATGCTTTCTTACATCACTACGCTTTAGCCTTTTCAGCTCATAAACCAGGTCATTTTTTTACAGTTTTGGCATCCAGGCTACACTATGCATAACAGCTCAAAACAAAGAAAAGACGTGCACAATATACAACATATTTCTTCTGGAACTAGCTTCTGGGCGTGAAATGGAACTCAGGACACCAATAATTTTTGTTTTAGCTGTTATGGTCTAGGAGAAAAATGCATTCTTACATGAATGCTTTTTAGCTTTTTGACTTATGGTAAAATATCAGAAAATATGCACTTTTTACAACATATCTTTGTTGAAACTAGCTTTAAAATGCTTTCTGACTGGATGGAAAATCTATAAAAGCAGGTGAAACAAGTGAATTGCTGAAAAGCCTGTCACGCTAATGCCATATCTTTGGAACATCCGTTGAAACCTACACATTAACCCAGGAAAGGTTTCCTGGCTGCCATCAAACCTGGCCTGAAGGGTTTGTGCGTTGTTACAGCAGAGATGGAAATGAATATGATCATGGTATTGTGTAATTTGCATTCCAAAATACGATATGGAGGAATACTGTATTTTATTGATATGCATTGATTAAAAAAACACATTCAGTCTTTACACACTGAGACATTCTGGCACATATGTAACTGCTATTATTAGAAACGAAGCTGGTATTATCACAGTACACGAATCAAAATCAATCCACTTTCTATCCCCCATTGAAAAGCAAGTTGAAAAGTTCATTTGTGATTCATACATCTAATATCAGTCTAGCTAAAAGCATTGAAACATCTGTCAGGGATTATTCTCTTTTAGTTATTCCGTTTCAGTTTTAATGGTGTCCAGCAGTAGCTCAGGAGGTAGAGCGATCGTTTTAGGATTAAGGGATCCCAGTTCGAATCCCGGCTTGTCCGTGTTACATGTCGAAGTGTCCTTGGGTAAGACATTGAACCCCCAATTACCCCCAATAAGCAGGTTAGCGCCTTACATGGCTGCACAGATCACGGCCGCTATTGGGAAATGTGAAGCTCAATGTAAAGCGCTTTGGGAAGTCATTGACTTGAAAAGCGCTATATAAATGCAGATCATTTCATTTCATTTTCATTTCCACATGCTTACAATGAGATTCTCATGGGTCCATTTGAACCCAACTGATGTGTTGGGAGTCGTTAGGTGACCAAACGCCCCAATTCCAACCCCTAATGCCGAGCACCAAGCAGATAGGCAATGGGTACCAATGTTGTAAGTCTTAGGTATGACCCGGCTGAGGCTCGAACCAGCAACCTCCCAGTTTTGGGGTGGGCCACCGAGCTGGTTATAGGCTGTCTCTGCAGACATTTGGCTCTATCATAGTTTGGAAAAATCATCAAATGGGTGCATGAAAAAACAAAACAACTCTTGACCCGAATTTCATCGGTTTGGTGACAATGAGAAAGATAAGTGATTGTGACAGCTGGAAAAACGCCCCTCCACGGGCCTATGAGCTCTGCTGTGGCTAAATTGACACCATTGTCAAACACACTTTTGCGCAATGCTGAAATCCCCGGCGAACCAACTAATGTGACAAAGGGGAACCCTAATTCTTTATTAACTGAGCTTAGGCTGTGTCTGTTTTAAAGATTTTAATAACCAAGCTTTTACAGATGACTTGATCTGTCTCCCCCAAGCTTGGGCCCCTCATCGCCTTCAAACTGACTGTGAAACTCTGTCATGCTTATAGTCAGTCTTATTGCTGCGGTTATCTTTAATGTCTTTGAAATGTGTCGGCCTTTTTAATAAGTGACAAATTCTTCTAATTAGGCTTTACGGTCCCTAAAGAAATTTCCTTTAGTGATACAAAAGATGAATACGAAGCAGTGTTGGTACTAGCGCGTTGAAAAGGAACGTATTCCTGGAACACAATTACTTTTCTCGGTAATGAGTACTGTAATGCGTTAATAATAAAAAAAATAGTAACTTAACTTAATTAATTACGATGTTCATCCACTGATGAATGATTTGGCATCACTCATATTGTCACTTAAAACCCTTGGTCGGCTAGCACCAATGAGTGGGGTTCTTTATATACCTACAAAGTATAACCGAATGCAGTGGGATCATCATTTCAAGCGCAGAGTATAAGGTTGCTGGATTCCTCCTCATGCAGATATTCTCCCTACCGTATGTATTCACATCCAAGCCAAATTTACTATCAAATCAAATATTCAAAAAGTGGAGGTTATATGTGCATATTCGGTTGCATGTCACCACTAGTGAATGGTAGGCAGTGAGAGGGGAAGGGGAATTGACTTATACAGCAACAATAAACTAACAGGATATCACTGGGGCAAACGTGACCACAGAATTTACAGTAAATATGTGCTGGATTTTGGCCTTTTCATTTGTAAAACCATTTTTGTAACACACCATGGAGAAAAATAGAAAACATCAGTACCCATAAATGGAGATGGAGATCCCCGATTGGTTTGAAACCTAGAGACCAAATTAACAGGCTATAGTGCTTATGCTAGAAATGTGTGTGGGATCTCTCCAACTGAATGAAAATGTTAGTAAAGATACCCACACTTTGTGTATAACCCTATTTTTGAGCAATGTCGAAGCATTTCCTGAATTTCCTTGATGTGTATGACTATTCATAGCAAACAAAGATTAGCTTTAAATTTCCATGATTTATTTCTGCTGTGTGCCCAGCAGAACTCAGCCCCCCTGCAAATTTATTGCCAAACGTCACTTTTGCATGATGGGCTTGTAACAAATATCTGCTGCATATTGTCAAATTAATCTTCCATTTAAAATTAATGGAGTTGGACTCCCCAGGTTCAATGTAATTTGGTGTTCACGGCAGCAAGCGGTGCCGCGTGAATACGGAATGAGTTAAGGCCAAACGACCTAATCTTCTATCACCTTGAACCTGAGAAGAGAGGACGCCTCATCCAGCACTGGCTAATGAGATTGTGCTCACCTCCAGGGAAAGAGAGGAATGGAGTGTGTTTGAAAAATGAAGGAAATAAGGATGGATGAAGAAGAAGCATCATGACAGAACAATCACTATTTGTTTACTTCCCTTCAAAAATTTGGGGTTGCTTAAAAATGTGCTTATTTTTTAAAGAAAAAACACTGCTTTTTTTAATGAAGGTAACCCAAAACTAAAGACGAATACACCCTATGACGGCAGTAACAACAAATTGATAAAATTGATTAAAATCAATTATTAAAAGCATTGGCAATGAATACCGTCATCAATTCGTTGCGTCACTCTTGTTAATTCAATGCAAATAAGAGTGCATGCATTTCATAGTGACATGTGTAGTTGAGGGGACATGCTTGTAGTACCACTTTGATCCAGCAAGGGGGAGGGAGGGTCAAGATCAAATATTATTGCATGGTGTCCTGTTAATCTGGTGACAAACTTGTAGTAGCACTTTGTTCCGAAAGATGGCGCTTCACAACTGTAATTTATTGCACAAGGTCCTCTTGATCCAATGAAGTACTCGCATTCTCCTCTGATGCTGCCTTTCTTTTTTGCACTTTATAAAAAAAGTATGTTACATATTTACAGGTGTATAGCATACATTTTGTATGTACATTTTTATTGTTAAGCCATAACACTTAGATTTGTAGTGTGTTATATTGTAGAATATTCTGTTATTTCGTGCACTTTTTTCTATGTCCAAAACTTTAATATTTGAATAAAGAGGGGCAAACTAAAAATGTATTTTTTTTTTCATCTGAATCATTGATAGAAATCGTCTGATTCAATGATTATTGAAATAATTGCTTGCTGCAGTCCAACACCCCATACATTTTTCAAGTAGAATTACCATTTTAGCTGCAAATGTCTAATTTTATTACAATATCCATATGGGCGTTTAAAGGCCCGTTTCCTGCAACCACCACAACAGTGTTCTAGTAATAAATTGTGTTTGCTCGTGACAACAGTTTAGCTGGTTAAAGAAGCATTAAAACTGACATTTCTTTGAACTAACCATCCTAGTTGCCGTAAGATCACATTTAAGAGTGTGATTAAACTTTCAGAATAGCCAGAAAAAAAGGACTTTCATGTAAATCTCGTCAGTTTGATGTTGTTCTAGAAATGAAGGCTATTTCATTCAATAAATTGCCAAAAACTGAAGGTCTTCTACAACTTCTACTTCTTCCTTCAGAGAACAGAACACAGAGTTTCTATCCAGAAGAAAAAGACAAATGGCAAGATGACAATTACATTAGAGCATTGGTTTTCAACTTGTCTGACTTCATGTACCGACCATTCGACCATAATTACGAGTTCTGACTTGAATCAATGAACTATAAATCAATTTCTCAAATGTATTGAATGAAGATATTGTGCAGTTTGAAACAGAAATAGAAGAACATTTTCATGTTTTTTTAATCACCAGCACAACCAAAACAGCTTAAAGTAATAATATCTAGTTTGTATGGTCGTAAAAAAACTTATTTCATTAAAATGTATATATATTGACTTAAATAAAAGGCAAACTTATTATAACTAATAATAATAATAATAATAATAATAATACTAATAAACATGCATTTTCTGAAGTACTCGTCGGTTGAGAAATTTGAATTTTCTTGACATAACACGAGGCTCACCTAGAGGGATACGACTTCTTGGTCAGCCATCTTGCTTCTACCCCAATAAAAACAAAAAGTTCACAAAAGGCTCAGAAAGAAATTAAAATAATAATCGTGTATTTTGGTCACTTTGAGTCTTTGTAGTTTGAAATATCCCTTTTGCTGTATAGCACTCGATTTCAGTTGCAAAACTCAATACAGTGACATCTATATGTCAAATAAAACAGACTGTCCTTTTAATTAGCTTATTTTTCAATGAAATCCAAAATGTGTCACTTCAGTAGCTTTGTCTTCAATACAATACATTCATATCTCATATTCTCCTTATCTGCGTTTGGCCATGCTCAACATATGTAAACACGTTTCCCCGGTCTTTTTCTGTGGTGTGAAATGTCGGGTGTCAACTCACATTTGCAGTGCTTTATCGCCCTCTATTGTTAAGGAGTGAGATTGACCCTCAGTTATTCCTCAGCCACATTCCACGATTCACTCAAAACAAGTTCATGACCCACTTTTGGTTCACAACCCACCAGTTAAGAAACACTGCATTACATTCTCTAATTTGAGTAATTGACCGTAAAGGTATAAATAGTACCTACAAAACACAAATGCCATCTACAGTGAGATGCTGAGTGGCAAAGAAAAAGCCATATCTGAACCTTCCCAACAAAAAGAGATTCATACGGGCAAAATAACATAAACATTGGAGAAATAAAAGTGTGACTTTCTAATGGACAACACAAAATTTTCTGGGTGACCCCAAACTTGAAGTGATGTCTGCATTGTTTTAAACCAAGTCCTGTAAATCTGTTTCCACAGCCCCGTTAGCCTTTATTGGTATTTCTTCATGTTAGTTGCTGTTACTCGAAAACTCCGATGATATACCGCATGCTGGAGAACCAGGGCCTGTGGAAATGAAATGAATTCTATGATTATTTCACAGCGCTGCGCCAGCCATGACGTAGACAGAGAACACATTTCACAGCTAAGGATGCAGTGCTCAGCTGGGGTGTCTACCTCTCCATAATTCATAAATGAAAAAAAGGTACCCTTGTGCAAGGCAAGGCATATTATTGTCAATGAGATGAGAATAGGTTTCTATTGCCATGGGCAGCGTCCATCATTTGGTCTATATACGTGAGTGCCTGTGACTAATGTAGTCTTTGTGAATGTTGTGTATGGAAGCATACAATATAGCAGGATTAATCCAGTGAAGATAAAGGACTGAGAGATGTTGGTATAACTGTATCCCATAGGTGAGGCACTGATACCAAATAATTTTTATCAGCTTGATACTGGGCCTTATTTCAAGATATAAGTATGCTCTACGTTAATGAGTGCGTCGGGGACGCCAGAGTGGCTCGCAGACCTGTTTTCAGTGGGTTTCAGGGCTTTGCCTTCGCAAAATAATGCTCAGAAAGAGAAAACATGGAGATGGTGATAATGCCTTGGCTGATCTCTTCTTCCCTTTCAGTCAATTAGCACATTTGCGGGAGACCGCATCTCATTTTATTGTGGTTTTGATGGATTTGTTTCCTTTTTTTTGTCCATAAAAATGGGTCCCCAGAAAGTGAGTAATAAGGGAAAGAAAAAGTGAAAAAGTGTCAACAATGATCAAGTTGAAGAAGGAAGGTTTCTCAAGGTTTTTCTTTTTTCCTCACGCTGAGGTTTTTGAGTTGTTCCTTGCCCGCATGCTGGTTTAAGATCAGGTCATTGTGCAATTTTGTAATTGTAATCCTGTGCAGTCCTTCGAGACATTTTTGTGATTAAGGGCTGTATAAATAAATGTGACTTGAAATGTGACTTGGAAGTATCGCGAAATAGGAAAGTGGTGTCACTGAAGAGCTGCTGGAAGGTACAGAAAAATGTTTAAGATTGTTATATTTTTAGCTCTTTTTTAACCAGTATATTAATCTTTATTAAAAACATAATTATAATTATCAATCAGGTCTTATTACCATTTTTATTTAACTTTAGTACATGCCTATGTTAAAGCAGTTTTAGGGGGTTGCTTACATGTGATGTAGCTTATTATAGCATAACATATGTTAGTGTGGGGCAGCACGGCAGCATAGTGGTAAGCGCGTGTGCGGTACAGTTCTGATGTCATGAGATCAAACCTTCCTGTGTGGAGTTTGCATGTTCCCCCCGTGCTTGTGTGGGTTTCCTCCGGGCACTCCAGTTTCATCCCACATTCCAAAAACATGCACGTCAGGTTAATTGGCAGGTCCAAATTATCCCTAGGTGTGAATAAGCGAGTGATTTGTCTGTCTCTGTGTGACTTGCGACTGGCTGGCAAACGGTTCAGGGTGTCCTCTGCTCACTGCCCGAAGATAGCTGGGATGGGCTCCAGCACTCCCGCAACCCTACTGAGGATAAGCGGTACGGATAATGGATGGATGGATGGATATGCTAGTGTACCACAAAAATATGAGCAACCTAAAATGACACTGTCATCTGCTTACCAGTGACTGAGACGATTGGGATTATGGCTGATACGGGCAAAACGAGATCTGCCATAAAAATAAGCTATTTATTTGTTTAGGTTTATTTTGTAGAAAAGAATTCCTGTAAGGCAAGTTTAATTTGAAATGATCAAAGACCATATTAAATAAGGGAAATAACGTATAAGTTTACAGGTATCCATTCTATTCTGATTGGTATCTTAGCGTAGATGCATCTTTATAAATGGCAATTTGGGCCTTAAGAAATAAACCAACACAGACAAACCCATGGTATTCCATCAGGTCCCCTGTCCAAATTCTGCCAATCGCTACTATAAGATAGTAGTCAATAAAATAAAACCAATTCATAATGAGGCGTCATTTAATGATACTTAAATTGCCCATGCTGTTGATCTCCAACAAAATCACACCAATCATTAAACTGCATGATCTCGGTTAGTGGCATTTTCTGAAAGCAATTATTTGTAATATATGCACAATCTCCTTCGACACCCTTCAGTTACTTCAGATTAATTCCATTTCTAGGCCAGTGCTCCGGCTGTTTACCTGCTTCAGCTCCATTTTTTTTAATCACTTGGGTAATGATGCACTTTTATTGGTATTAATCCCCATTCAGCCCTAAATGCATTTTCATGAGTTCATTGATTAACTCTTTGGTTGGATATCCCTTTCGTTAATTCACACCCTCAGGCAATTTGTCAGTTCAATCCCATTGCCTGTTTCTAATTTTTCATGGCTGCTATACACTAATTTAAACACCTACACACTCATTTATTTGTTCATTCATTCATCGACTGCATTGATCTCTTGCTCCTGTTCTCCTCTCTTGAACATTAAATCGATGCTCTCCTGCTTGCCAGCGCAATTTTATACTTAACTGCCGTGTTAAATGCATAAAGATCCTTGCCAAAAAATACTGATATTCGCCAGTCGTTGCAATATTCACACTGCTGTGTGCCAAATACGGATCTAAATTATATAAATATATAAAACCCAGGATGGCCATTCGTGTTTGCTATTTCACTCATTTGTACACCACCATGCCTCTAGGACAGGCACGTCAAACTCAGTTTGGCTCGGGGGCCAGATCTAGACTTTATGTTCTCATGTGGGCCGGATTGGTAAAAAAGTGCCAATGTCAAATATTCAGTTTTGTTTTTCCTTAGATTTATCATTCAGGCAACATTTGTAACCGACCCTACAAATTATAATCACAGATGGTAAGGGATCTTTTCTAAGCACAACATATTTCTCCACAAACAATAGAAACATAATTTTCATGTTTGGCATTGAATGTTTTAACAATTTGTTTCTTTCAACTGTTGGGTACAAGCAGTTTTAAGTCTGAACCAACTCACCACAAACATCACAAGGAAAAACAAACTTAAGTGGGAGGTATAAATAAAAATATGCTTTCCACAATGGTCGTATTGCTTTGAAATAAATAAAAAAGAATTACACAATTTAGTGTAGCAGTTAACCGGCAAACAATAGATCAAACTACTTGGCTGGGCTTACTGAAACTGAGAAGATACAGATCATTAACATAAAACCAAACTGACTTTTATTCCATTACTGCCCTCTAACGGTTGGTAGGAGCATTTGGTTTGTATTTATTTATAAATATCATAACTTTAGTAGAAGTGAACTAAAGACTTGCTTGTTTTTAACATAATAAGGAATATATCTTTCAACATGCTTGCTCTTGGGGGTCGTTGGCTTTTTATTTACACATGTGCAATTTTATGATTAAGCTAAATCACTGTCAAGCTTGACTCTGGCTCGCTTGTTAATAATTACCAGTCAATGTTAAGCCAGTGAAGAACTTGTCTTGCATTACCTTCGAATATCATTTAGTTTTTCAAGCAATCGAGTAGACTGGTCAGACCATATGTGAATTTTGTCCACTTATTATTGTATTCAGTCATTTGTTCATAAACTATTTACAAACCTAAATTGTGAAAATGGCAATTTTGTATTTGAAAGAGCATGCATTCATCTGGGAGTTAATTAAAATTGACTATTTGGGCTGTTGTAAGTTCCAGCTCAATGTTGGTAATCTAATTCCTTTACTTCAGGGAAGGGCCTGGGAACGTATGTCTTGTGAGCCATGTTGAATAGAATAGAATAGAATAGAATAGAATAGAATAGAATAGAATATACCATTATTGTTATTGTTACAAAATGGGTTAACTTATTGTAACTACGAAATTGGGCATGCCACTCCAGTTTCACACATTGACAATGAGGTAAAGAAACCAAGAAGATAAGGAACAGAGAAGATAAGGTTATAAAACAAGGAGGATAAGGTTATAGTTTTAATTTACACAAAAAAATTACGGCATGTAGGATGTTACATACAGTTGGTATCGTAAGGGTTTGTGCAATATGCATGTGGTTCAAAAATAGTCAACATGGTGCAAAAAATAGTCAACATTGTGCAAGGTGAGCAGTAAACATAGTGCAGTCAACATTGTGCAAGAGACTTAGACATGAGTACCATTTTACGTTCGTATGAGGTAGTGTGTATGCAAGAGTTTTCAGTTTTTTGTGCGGTGTGTGTTTAGGGTTGTAATGGCTTTGGGGAAGAAACTGTCTCTGATTCGTTTGTTATTGTTTTTGTTTTGTGTGACTACAGAGATAAATTGGGAATATTCTGTATTTCATTGCGATTTTAGTATATGTGAAGCTGAAATAGTAAATATTGGTTTAAGTCAGAATATATAGGGCAAAGCCAGTGATATAATCAGTGCATAATAGTCAAAAGAACAAACAACTGTTAGATATTATATAATAGTCAATAAAAAAATTGGCATCCTATGCAATTTTCTTTGCAGATGCCCAATATTGAAAGCAGAATATACTTATCAAAATATAATCAGAACTGTACTCATTGTTTATGTTGTATATCTTGAGATACTTGCAGAGGCTCATGGTTAAGAAGGTTCACCAATTTTCTTCATTTCATACCCATTGTTGCTGACGCATGCTCCTGTTCAACAGAAAATGCTGCAGCCTACGTGGGTGTATAGCTGATAGGTGACAAATAGTCTCTGCTTTCCACTCCATTTGGTCCGAGGCAGCTCACACCCTCCTCCCCGTCTTCGTCGCCTGTGTCCTCCAGCTCCCATCACAGGCTGTCCCTCCTGTTTTCTCTCCAGGCACTGACCTTTTAGATGATGCCTTTTCCCCGGCCTCCCTGGCCAGTGGCTCCCCCGGGAGCTATAATGGACTCGGTGTTAATTGCCTGTTGAAGGACGGAGGCAGTTCTGCACAGCCTGATTACAGACTCCCTTGAGAATACAGCTGTCTATGTGATTGTTGCCCAAACACAGCATAGCTGAAAAAAAATACCTTTTGTGTGTGTGAGTACATTTGAAGACGGACAGAAACACAATTTACGTGATTTAACCATTCAAAACTTTTATCTTTTGAGCTAAATTTGGCAATGGGTAATTCTAAATGGCTCGCCAACCTTGAATCATTCATTAATCGTTTAATGTGACTATAGGTGTTAGATGTGTTACTGAAGAAAGTTACTGGTTCCAGTTACTAGTTACTTCATTCACAATGTAACTCAGTTACCCCCCAAGATTATTGACACCGAAAAGTAGCATGTTACTCAAAATCAACTAATAACAAATTACTGTACATACTGTACGCACATAGAAGCCAATCCTCCAAAACTGCTTAGGAATAGCTCCATAATACAAACAATAAAAGAAAATTTGTAACCTAACCTGTAGAGGCAGTGAAGTCTTCATATTACTTGTCTCCTGGAATTTTGAGAGCTTGCAAACCAGCGTTTAGCCGAGAGACTCCATATCAAGTTTGACTTGAAACCACTCCAGGATTTCTGTCTCAATTTCTGGTTATTGTCCAAGATGTTTTCTTTTTTTAATCTTCTGGCAAGGTGTTTTGCCCATTTTTTTTAAAGACCACATTTGAGCACACTTTTACCTGAGCTCACATTTGCCCAATTGATTTATGGTTTGTTTGTTGTTCCTGTTTAAGCCATAGATCCCTCCCCACACACTTTACCAATAGTTAACCCCCAACCAAATACTGTATGTGCATATAAACTGACCTATTTTTTTAAGTATTTTATTTTGATAGTAGTAAATTTAGCTTATATATATATATATATATATATATATATATATGTATGTATATATATTTATATATATATATATATATATATATATATATATATATATATATATATATATATATATATATATATACATATTTTTTATATATAATAAAAAAAAAAACTAGTTAGTCTATGTAAAATTACCTCAGCTACCCCTCAGACTACTAACCCCAAAAAGTAGTGTGTTAAACTGAAAGTAACTAGTAACAAATTAATGTATACACTCACTTAGAAGCCAACCCCTAAACTGCATTGAAATTGACACTAAAATAAATATTAGTATTTCTTGGATTCGCCGTCTTATGAGATTGCAAACCAGCACTTAGCTGGAACACCAATTTGGCTTCAAACCACTCCAAGATTTATGGCTACTGTCCAAGATTGTTTTTTTTTCCCTCCAAGATGTTGGTGTATTGCCAAAATAATTTTACCCTCTTAAAAAGACAAAAAATCAACAAATTTCTACTATCCTGTTCTCATGTTTGCCACATTGATTTCCTATTGGCATGTTGTTCCTGTGTGAGACAAGGCGGGGGCCCAACAAGCTTTATACCAATTGATAATGGTGACACACAACCAAATATGCACGTATTAGCTGAACAGTTGTTAATCCGACTAAGATGCGAGTAAATATGGTAGGGAGAATATCTACATGAGGAAAAGTCCAGATCTCTTGTTCTCTGTATTTAGTTGTGGTTTGTTGGTAAATATAAACACACTTCAAGATCGATTCGACCAGATCCAGTGTTGAATTGGACAATGCAAGTGAGGCAAGATTGTTCCACAATTGGACGACACCTTAATTTTTGTCTGCTTTTATCAAGTAGCGTATTAACGCTCCAATTAGTAACAACAGTACAAAGAAAGTAATTGTGTTCTAGGAACGCGTTCCTTTGTAATGTGTTAGTCCCAATCCTGGCTGTGACACATACAGTGAAAAAAAGGAAAAAAAAAAACTTTATATGTGTGCACATTTGTAGATAGACATGAACACAAATCACATGACTCAACTGCTTGAATCTGTTATCTTAAAGGGGAGGGTTCTCTTTTTTGTTGCGATACATTTGGAGAGTCAATTCTAAATAGCTCGCCAACCTTGAATCATTCGTTACTTTTTAATATGTTACTATACAGGTACTTGATCTTGATCTTGATAGCCCGTACTTCCAACCTCCTAATGTGAGCCAGGACATGTAAACACGACCTCCCCATGTGGCCTCAGTGACAACACGATTTATTGCTAGCAAGAGCCAGAAGGGAGATTCATCACCCATACTCTAGCGTTTTATTCTATGCTAGTAGAGCGTGAGGTTAACTCTTACAGACCACTGAATTGTAAAGGGCAAAAGCTTTGAATTTTCACTTTTTGGTTTATTGCATTCAGAAACAGCACCAACTTGATTTACCAATGGAGCAATTTGCTGGCAGTCACTCTCCCAATTATTATGCTGTGTATTGCAAGCACAAAATTGAGGAATTGGACACGGTAGGTAAGATGGCGGGAGTGCAGTTCACCTAGAATTGTGAAAGTACTGGTTAGAGTTATGTTGAATGCATACATAAAAACAACAGGAACAGGCATACAGTGCATCCGGAAAGTATTCACAGCGCTTCACTTTTTCCACATTTTGTTATGTTACAGCCTCATTCCAAATTGTATTAATTTAATCTCTTATCTCAAAATTCTACACAAAATACTCCATTATGACAATGTGAAAAATGTTTTTTTTTTTACTTTTTTTGAATTTATTAAAAATAGAAAACTAAGAAATCACATTTACATAAGTATTCACAACCTTTGCTTAATACTTTGTTGATCCACCTTTGGCAGCAAATACAGCCTCAAGTCTTTTTGAATATGTTCCCACAAGTTTAGCACACCTATCTTTAGGCAGTTTTGCCCATTCTTCTTTGCAGTAAGTCTCAAGCTCAATCAGGTTGGATGGGAGACGTTTGTGCACAGCCATTTTCAGATCTCTCCAGAGATGTTCCACCGGATTCAAGTCTGGACTCTGGCTGGGCCACTCCAGGACATTCACGGAGTGGTTCTGAACCCAATCTTTTGAGATCTTGGCTGCATGCTTTGGGTCGTTGTCCTGCTGAAAAATGAACCTTCGCCCCAGCCTGAGGTCAAGAGCGCTCTGGAGCAGGTTTGCATCCAGGATATCTCTATATATTGCTGCATTCATTTTTCCTTCTTTCCTGACTAGTCTGCCAGTTCCTGCTGCTGAAAAAAAATCCCCACAGCATTATGCTGCCACCACCATGCTTCACTGTAGGGAGTGTATTGGCCTGGTGATGAGCGGTGCCTGGTTTCCTCCAAACATGGCGCCTGGCATTCACACCAAAGAGTAATCTTTGTCTCATCAGACCAGAGAATTTTGTTTCTCATGGTCTGAGAGTCATTCAGGTGCTTTTTGGCAAATGATTTCTTAGTGATTTCTTAGTTTTCTATTTTTAATAAATTCAAAAAAAGTAAAAAAAAAAAACGTTTTCACGTTGTCATAATGGAGTATTTTGTGTAGAATTTTGAGATAAGAGATTAAATTAAAACAATTTGGAATGAGGCTGTAACATAACAAAATGTGGAAAAAGTGAAGCGCTGTGAATACTTTCCGGATGCACTGTATATGAAAAATGCCCCAAACCTTTTGGCCATGTTTAGGTGTTAGCTCGTTAGGGTACCCACAAAGAACAAAATTATTCCAAAACTGAGTCTGTTAATGCCAGGTCTTATGTTTGCGCTTTAATTTAAACCTTGGTTAAGGAACTAAAAAACAGCCCGTTGTCTCATGAAAGTTATGTTAAGAAATGAAAAAAAAAAGCTTTGAATAGCTGATTTTCTTGAATGCATATAGCCATAAATGGAAAATGTTTGTTTGAACCAATTTAACTGTGACCACTATTAAAGGCCAGGAGTGAAAGACAATCGGTTAGGTAATAAAGGGTTAAAGACTTCTGAACAGGACTCAATTGGGTAAGATTATTTTCAATAAGACTGATCTAAGTTCCTGTTTTAGCCACAGAGCAGAGGAGTGTTGGGCACATTACTTTAAAAAAGTATTTATAATTACTCATTACTTTTTCCAAAAAGTCACTGAGATAGAAACTGAAATACTCTGTCGTAAAAGGTAAATATTATCGTTACCGGAGTTTTCTTGTAGAGATGGGAATTCCAACTATTTTTTTGAAAACTGGCTTTTCTGGTTTGGCTCACTAAACAAATGGGTCCCAAATGGCTCTTCATGGTTTAGATTTAATACCTACATTACCAATCATTAGGTATTATTATGCATGGAATGACTTAAAAAGGGGGAAAATAAATAAAATCAGACAAAAATAGGACAAGAAAGAAACAAAAGACAAAATATAATAACAAAATGAAAAAAGAGAGATAAAAGAATTAAATTGAATAAACTTTACATTTTTTAGTTGAACACATTAACACTGAGAAACACAGAAAATATAATTAAAATGTTTATAAAACTGCAAAAAAAGATAAATACGCTCAACAAATTTAAAGTCAACACTGAATCCCCCCCAAAAATGCGTACTGACCAATCACAAGAGAACAAAGTCCCTGAGGGAATAAGCTGTTGATTGATGGAGAGCCGGATTCCTTTTTCCATTTCCAAAAGCCAAAAACGTCAGGACGACTCGAATCATGTGCTGTAAGATATAGGGTTGACATATTTTGTGACTTTTGGCGCAGTAATAAATATTATTTTCAAAATCGCCATCTAACTATATGGTAGTCGCTATTTTGAATGGTGAAATGATCGAAAAGACGTGACATAAACAACTCAGAGAAGAGGAGAAAAATAGTTAAATTAAAAGTTAATTACCCCATTACTGAAAGAATAACGGCATTATGTGTAACATAATTATTCCCAACACAGCCTGTGAAATAGAAAACCGAATGGTGACGAGCTGTTGAAGAGCAAGCAGGTAAAAATCGCACCACTCTTCATCCCTGCAGAGAAAGTTTGTCTCTGTGCGCCCCGTGGCAGGACCTTGATGTCTGCAGTATGAAGTTGGAAAATGGGTCCTGTTGTCTTGGCGGCCACAAAGCGATTGCTGTGAGATAACCTGCCTTTTTCATCCCGTATTTGCTAGGAGCGGTTCTGTCACGGTGAGTGAGACTGATTCGCAAAAGCAGCGTGGCCTCTGAGGCGATGCAGGCCACGAAAACAGTATGACCACATTTATTTTGACATCTTGCCCCTTTCCAACTCGATGTCAATGCGGAACTTGGCGTGTTCTCTGAACTGATTTTTTACTACGATCTCGAAAACTGCTCAGCTGCAGGCAAGTAGCTAATGATAGCTTAAGTTTCATGTAGCATTTTTCCAACCAAAGGTCTTAATCTAAATTATCAAACTGAAAAAGTACTTGATTTGCTTGTTTGTTTTTCAACTGTTGTTTTGGACCAGTCTTCCAATATTAGTGCTATAACCAGATTTGGGAATTTTACTGGAAAAAAATTTACTAGTTACAGTTACTTGATTTAAAAAGTAGCAATGTTACCCCCCAGATTATTAACGCCCAAAAGTAGTGTGTTACTCTAGAGACAAATTACCGTAAATATCCACATGGAAGCAGACACCCTAAAACTGCCTTAAAAACAGCCACATAATAAACAAAATAGAAGAAAACTTGTACCTGTGGAAGCAGTGAAGCCTTTATTATTATTTGGTTGTGCAATGTTGAGAGCTTGAAAACAAACACTTAGTTGATACTGTCAAGACCAGAATGGAGACAGGACCCACTTGCGTTGCGTTTCTCACAAGTTTTATTGGAAGAAAGATAAAGGGTTGCGCCCACGATCTGGTGATTGCAGGACGCGAGAAGCAAGTTGCTCTGATACTCAGATTGCGCTCCTAACGCGGAAGTGGATCTTCTGTGGCAAGCGATGGCGGAGTCGGGGACGGAAAAAAACGGGTCAGTATCCGGGACAGGAGAGCAAAAATTTGGTCATGGTCGTAAGCGAGTCATAAGCCGGAATAGGAGAGAAGACGTGGTTGGGAACAAAAACAGGTCAAAAGCCGGGACCTGAGAGTAGACGTGGTCAGGATCAAAAACGGGTCGAAGCCGGGGAACAGACTGGAGCAGAAAACGGGACAGGTAGGAGTCAGGGTCGAAAAAAAGCTTGCCTAGTGTTAACTGAGGTTCGCAGACGGATTGAAAAAAAGGGGACAGACAGGAGTGGGTACGAGTACTGATCGGGAGCCAATCAGAGTCCGAGGCATTTGGCGCCAAAGCTGAGTCACATCAGTAATCTTGACTGATACACTCCATGTCCATTTTGTCTTGTGTCTTCAAACCACCTAAAATCTTTCTTCTCCATTGCTGGTAAATTCTACGACTGTTTTTATTTTTCTCGAGGCATGGTGTATTGCAAAAATAATTTTACAAATGAAAAGACTAAATTTTAGCACACTTTTACCTTAAGTTCTGTGCTCATGTTAGCCGTGCACTACTACCCACACGCTGCCAACCGTTAACTAGCGGTGACACACGATCAAATATGCAAATTAATGAAATTTAAAAATGAAGATATAACTCTTGTTAAATAACCTTGCTAGTTGACTTATGCTGTTGAAATCAGTGGAGTGGTAATCCCTCCAATTTTATTTCACCCTTTAAGAGTTTCAATTTTGTTTTTGCTAAGAAGCTTTACAAAATCTGAATATGCTACGTACTTAGTGACTACATGTTCTGGTTGAGTGGACATAATGAACAATTTTCATTACTGACATTTTTTTATTCAATTAACTGGTGTCTGATGGGAGATTGGGGGAGGAGGGAGAGGCGTCTTAACTAATACATGCAGCTGCATTAATCACATTAAAAAGCCATGAAGGGGCCCTTGTTGAAGGCAAGAAATCACCTTGAGTCGCTGAAATGATCATTCGTAGACCTCATGGGTAAACTCTAGCCGAGTGTTTGGAGTCTGCAGTGATTTCAAAATAAACACCATCTATTATATTATAGCAACCTATCAGTTTAACAAATAAACTTGAAGACTAGTTAACCAGGACTGCTTCTGCAAAAATGTAGATAATTTTTACGATTTAAATCAAGTTAAGATATAGGGACAGAGAGAGGAAGATAGAGAGAGAGAGAGTGAGAAAGATAAATAAGTACCTCATATCTTTCGGATTTAATTTCCCCCTACGTTTTTGCTCAGAAAATACTAGTCTATTACTAATCGCAAGAGCCAAAAAGAAATCCGCAAGCTCAAGAGCATTCTCCATTCAGGCCGCAATGCTGTGGAAAGATCTGCCTTTTGAGATTCAATATGCAACCTCAGTGGAACTGTTTGGATCTATACTGAAAACACACTTATATTTGATAGCTCATGAATAACTTTGATGTCACCCTTGCAACATCTATTGCACCCTGGTCATCCTGGGGGTCACCTCATGTGTGATCCTTTTTCAAGGTTGCCTATTTTCCTCATTCCGAGGTTTTGAGTTTTACCTTTCCCTCATGTACATTTTAGATCAGGGGATGGTGTATTAATGGTCTGTAGCCTGGCCAGGCTTGTGAGACTTGTGATTAAGGGTTATACAAATAAACATGATTTGACTTGATTTAAAAAAACAACTGCTGGAATCGCTCATGTTGTAACCAGTGTTGGGCGCGTTACTGTAAATCAGTAGTTATGGTTTCTAAGTATACTATTTAAAAACTAATTGAGTTATCCGCAGATCACTGACACAAAAAAGTAGTCTGTTAATCTGAAAGTAACTATCTAGCAACAAATTACCATACATACTCACATAGTTGCCATACTCGCATAGAATCAGACCCCCTATAACCGCTTTAAAATTGCCACATCAGAAAAAATGTATATTTTTGGGAAAAAATCATGACTAGCGTGCAACCAATCCAGCTCTAAGTCAGTTGTAATATGTTCCAGCTCCTTCATGACCTTTGTGAGGATAAGTATTGGTCAGTAATTCACGTTTTTCTGGTGTAAAATTTAAAGAGTAGAACATTCTATGTAGCATATAAATGATCTATCCAATGTTGATGTTTGTGAGTATTAAGGTTGTCATATATCAGTCACTTGAGAAATAAACTTAGAACATTAAATAGCCAATAAGCTTTTTCTTTTATTTCTGATTTGATTTTGGAGTAAGAATAGCGGTTACTAGGCTTACATTCATAGAAAAAAAATGTTCGAAAAACATTCTGGTTATTCGAAAATAAAGCTAAATTTCAAGGAGATTCACACACTGATGCCCCAACACGTCTTTGCACTTCACCTTTATTTCACATTTCCCGAATGTTTTTCTTTTCTTGTTCCAAAACCAAACTGAAATTTATTTAAGGTAAACGTGTGTATATATATTTTTGCGAAAACAAGTACATCTTAACTTTGCACCAAATTATAAGTGGACCCATAGTCCTGAAATATTACCTTGTTCAATACAGTATTTAATTAGCATCCCCTATTATGTCATACACAAAAAGGGTTGAGAAAATAAAACTGACAAATGAAAAAAAATGAAAGTATGGAACCCTAAATGCAGAAAGAGAGCAGCAAAACAATTCCCACTCTTGTCACGATTGCCCATTGCCCCCACCTGGGCTCGCTTGTTTGAAAAACAGATGACGGCGCTATTCTTGGAGAAGCCGGACGAATTAGGAAGACACGTCAAATATTTGGACAAGAGTTAACGTGGCATTAGAGGCAATCAAATCAGATTTAGAACTTGGGATTAATCGTAGGAGAGTCAAACGCGTTCATATGCTCGTGTAACCATTATCCGGTATCGATCCCGTCTGTCCCGTCCTGTCCGGTATCTTGCTTGTGTATCCTGTATCCATTCTGTCTGTCCTGTCCTGTCTGGTATCTGCTCTGGTATCGATCCCGTCTGTCCTGTCCGGTTTCGATCTCGTCTGCCCCTGGCTTCCTGATTTCCCGCGGCTGACTTCTCTGTCTCTCTTCTCATTCCCAGCGATCACCGAATCGCTGGCGTTTTAGTTCCTGCGCATGGCTGCCCCGTTTCCGTTAAATAAAACTTGTGTGAAAACGTTACGCATCTATCTGGGTCCACCGTCTGTTCGGCTTCTGACAGCTCTACTCTCAATAGAACCAGGGAAGTAGTGAAAGTCAGTCAAGGCAATATCAATATAATGAAACCATATTTGTACAAAAATATTTTTTTGCTTCTATGCAACCGAGGAGGCCTGAAATGTTCCCCACATGAAAAAACAATTCCAAGTTATCCTACTGCCTATCAGGACAAATTTGGTATCCCAAATATGGCATGATAAAGCTATGCGGCTTTTAAATAGCTCTGCAAAGGCAATGTTTATCTCAGTAAGTGCATTGAACCTGCAAATACTGGTCTATAGATTGCAATGGATTTAAAATTAACTTGACGGGATATGTTTCTTTCTTCTTCTACACAACAACATGTAGATCTAAATTCAAACACTCGAGATTCTGGGTACAATTGAATAAAACATTTGAATTTAAAAATCTCTCTAATCATGACTCGTCAGCTTTATCCATTTGGTTCTCCGTTCTTCTTTCATGTCTTTGCCAAGTGCTTTATTTCCCAATGACTCTGCTCCATATGAACGCGTTTGACTCTCCTACGATTAATCCCAAGTTCTAAATCTGATTTAATTGCCTCTAATGCCACGTTAACTCTTGTCCAAATATTTGACGTGTCTTCCTAATTCGGCCGGCTTCTCCAAGAATAGCGCCGTCATCTGTTTTTCATTGTCTCAACATCCTCGCTCCCTGCAATTGTTTTTTTCCCTCTCTCAGGCGCAATGGCCCGCTTTTTGTTTGTTTGTTGAATCTGCATGTTATGATGAGCCATTTTCAAAGCTACATCAGGATACAATTTGTCATAGCCTAACATCCCGTTCTGTTCGAAGGGTTGACATTCTGTTTGCGTTACAGAGCGTTCAAACTGTAATTAAAACAACATTACATTCCCCATCTGCCAATCTTCCATAATCTTCTTTAATTGCTGTAATTAAACTATATTTGATCGCGCAAAATACTTGTAATTTAGCAAATTGCACTGTACACACTTCACATCTAATCAGCGGCAACGTGCTGGAGTGAATTGATCAGTGTTTTGATTTTAGCAGGATGCCAATTTTGACGCTCTAAGTGGACCACTGCCTGAGGTTTTGTGACGGGTAGAAAAATAATCAGAGATGAAAAAGCCAGCGTTTAAATCACTGTGCTACCTAGAAAACTAGCCAGCAAGTATGTAAATGAAGCGTTTTTATCTTATGTTAAAAAAGAAATACTTTTTCAGACTTTTGAGTGCAGATTGCAGTTACCTCAGACTACCAAAAGAGGACGCTAAATACCCTATGTATAAAATAATGACTAATCTCGTAATGCTGAAGGAGTTACATTTTAAAGGGGGGTGTGTAGTTTGAGATGTACTTAAAAAGTTAAAAGTATTAGTTTTCCCATTAAGTACAGGTCAACTGAGTTCAAATAGCCTTTATATAAGTTTTTTTCCACTGCGCCTATATGCTTTTCTCTGTTTTGGCCACAGATTGCATTGCGCTGGAGAACAGGAAGCAGGAGGATGAGGAAGGAGAGTGATTTTACGTGCATACTCGCAGTTTTCCTTTATTTTGGGATGAAGTGGTGAAAGTAAGAAAATGAATATTTCAAATAGTCCAAATGCCAACCCCAACCCCCCAAAAAATGACAAAAGAAGAGTATATTCAAACACATTTAAGAGGGACGCGTACAGTACATATAATCGGCACAAAAGCAGCCTGATAAAGGCGGCAAAAATGATTTCAGCTAGAAGATGGCATCATAGAGTACCATATTTTGAATTTACGTAATCCACGGTTAATAAAAAAGAGCAATTTATGGTCAAGAAATCAATTCAAGAAATTATCAAAAAAATATTAACTTAAAAGAAGAATAGCTTTTTCGAGTGCGTATAAGAAAGTGGCCGCAATTGCATTTGCAACAAAAAGTCATGAAAGAGACCGCAATAATGATTTCAGCCAGAAGATGGCGTCAGCAAGTAGAATATTTTGAAGTTATTAATTTGTGGTTCATTGATTTGTTGAGGGAATACTAGTTTGGTCCCAAAAAAAAATACATTGATTGATTGAAAAGTAAATTTTTGATTCAAACTAAAGTAAATAATCAAACATTCCAACAAGATGGAAATATGAATGTGATGGATTTTCTGGAGTTTTTCAAAAGAGTGGTGGGTGTATTTTATAAAGTGAAAACCAAGCCAATGATATACATTTGCAGAGATTTTCTTTGATGTGTTTGAAGCGATTGACCTGCAGCACCAAACCGCCAGTTAGGTAGTTCTTTTTTTGTTTGCGTAAAATTACTTTGTCTGTCTCAAGAGCTGAACAGAAGGGGGACACTCACAAGTTTATTGAGATATAGAGGAAAGTCAGAACCAGCGATCCGGTGCTCTGAATGTGGAAGTGGATCTGCCGGAGCGGGAGATCGTAGCGCGGTTAGACGGAAAAACAGGTCGTTAGCCGGGACGGGAGATCAGAACGTGGTCTGGGTCAGAAATGGGTCGGTAGCCGGGACTGGAGATAAGAACGTGGTCAGGGTCAAAAAATGGGTCGCAGCAGGAGACAAACGGGGAAATCAGGAACAGATGAGGTGAAAACAGGTGAAAAAACGGGACCGACGGGAGTCAGAGTCAAAAATGCTTGCCTTGTGTAAACAGAGGTTTGCTGACGGACTGACAACAGACGAGTGAAAGCACTGAGCTTAAAAAGGAGGGGGAATATATCAGGTAACCAGCAGCAACTATCAGCAAACAAGCGGGCACTGGTGAGTGTAATGAGTAATCATGACAGTCTGAGCGAGAGAGAGAGAGATTAGTTGCTTCGGTTATTCAAAGTCACTTTACATTAAAATAATGCAACATATTCAAGAAGACCATGGATTTTAAAAATGTGGGTCAATGAAAAAAAAGTCTTCAAAACAAAAAAAGGTTAACGAAGTGCCTGACCCAATCAAAACCTGCAAGATTTTCTGGGGGCAACATATGGTTGATAGCACAAAAGCTTTCATGGCACTCTGTATAAGGAAGAGTGGAAGTAGCTCGAAGCTCCCTCAAATGATGTTATAAGATGGACACAGCACCAAATCCTCATTAGCTGACGCGTAGTTCCTCTTAATTAGCCTCCATTCGATGTAATTAGCATGGATAAGACTAATCATTTGATGCGAAAGCAATCAAACGCTTGGGATAAGACGTCCTTGGCCTCACTTTCATGTCCGGTTCGCAGACGTTTATCTTCAGGTGCTCTTATCTTTTTCCGAGCGTTCTTTGACTAACAAGCAACATTTACCGTCTTTTTTCAAGTAACGTCTTTTTTGTTACACTTTTCCTTTACATCATGGCTTTTGGCCTTTTCTAATAACAGACAAACCAACTATAGCATGCAGTTCAAAAACCATGTACTACTCTTAAATGTCAAGTGGCTTGATTGCCCTTGAGTTGTATCAAGGCAATTTTGGTCTATTACTTTCAGATTTAAAGCCTGCGGATTAATGATCTCTTTCCCACTGTAGGTTACAGCCTTGCATCTGCCATATAGTGCTAATGGCCTTCTTAGATATACTACTTTTCATGATGTATCTCAGATAGAAATAAGAACTTGGCGCCAGGTTCGGGCTAAAAGTGTTGATCATTAAGTCGGGCCGAGTCGGGCCAAGCCGGGCTTCTCTCTCTCTTTTTTTTACTCGTGTAATTATATAGATGACTGGTTTTGACTTATACTTGCGTAATCTTTTTCTGAACTAACAGTACTTTTAATTGACTAACACACTTCGGCGCTGCACTTGAGCGGCAAAGTTGTATGATTCAGATAACTTTATCATAAAGAACATGCTTACCAAATCACAAAATCCAAAGACATGTTCATACTCGGTGTTGGGCTAAAACATGCGCCGCTTCCTCTTTCCGCCTCTACGTCCCTCACATCAGACGTCATTTCCGCTTCTTGACAATGGCATATAAGCTTTTCTAAACTTTCTGCTTGTCTGCTACATATTTCACTATTTGCATCTTTTAATTTTGCAGAATATGATTAGATTCTCAGAGCCATTTCCTCATTCATTCAATTTTGTTGCACTGCCAAAGCGTTACTTTAAACACTGCACTTTGGGCTTACCTCTGCGCCGAAGTAAAGCTTCCTGTTGTTTTTGTTTGTTGTACGGTTTGAGTGTAGTGATTTTTGTTTGGTTTTGTATATGCATTTGTCCAATAAAGCATAATATAAAAAAAAGGCCTGATTTTACCTCTAATCTCAGATGATAGAGTACAGATGAAGCATAGTGTGAGGTTATGCAACACATCAGCCTTATATTTGATTTGGTGCCTGGTGGATTTGAGTTCTTCGTGTCTTTATTGATACAAAATCCAGCACGTGATCCGCTCGGTTTGGTTTTTCAATAGCTTATTCACTGACCGTGAAATGTCCTCATCCCTAATCTTTTGGCTAAAGACAAAAAGATGTGAGTTTTAGCCCAACGCTTTAAAATTCGATTTTCCCAGAGCGCCGGAGGCACGTGCTTTCTCGTTCGCCTACTCGGAGAGCTTGGGATGAGTCTGATTTGAAACAGAACTCTGTATATCCTCTAACCCCATTCTTGTTACGAGTGTAATTATGTAAGACCGCAAGGATCTGATTGTGCGCACAGTTAGCTCTTATAGTGCGACAAATCTTATTTTTATGGCATTTTAAATATGATCTCTTTTTCTTTTCACTTGTAATTTTATATGTTAGATATGTTTAAAATTTAGTCGACACTCCAAATAAGGAAAGAAGACATCAATTGATTTTGAACTTGCAGGTAGAGAAACCTTCAGATAAGAAAGTCCAACCTGTTCAAAAGCCCTCCCCTAAGCCTTTCTTTAAATACATCTCTTGGGTTAAAAAAGCAGATCGCCCTAAAGGGTGCGGAAATCTAAGAACAGTGCTAAAACCTCAAAACAACGCTCAACCAATAAAGTATAATCGTTAAAATAAGAAATTGGCTTCCGATGAAATCTCCTCTGGATAAATGTATTCATCTAATCACATTTACTCAACATTGGATGCAACGGGAATCAAGTCCGGATCACGGCAATGAGAGCACCATTGATGACATAGGAAAAGGCATTACATTTGGTCTCATAATCACACTATTTTACAAATAGTACTATGTTCTCTCGCCTTTTTTATCTTGAAGGTGCACATTTTTGGCCAAACGTTGTACAAAATTCTTGTGGCCGAATTCATTCCCCTAATGCTCTATTACATTGTGGCAGCGTATTGGAGCATTATGAAAACTAACTCAGCCTAAATTACATTTACCATTGACCAATCATGTGTGTCTTCAAAATTGAAAAATGATAACAAAGCATATTTAGGCTGATTAGTATCATGATAAATGTTATATTATTATCATGACTAATATTATTAGTGGGCAGGGCGGTGGGATGAATAAAGTATCTATCTATCTATCTATCTATCTATCTATCTTTTAATTTTTTGGCAATTTCTTAGTTTTTTTAATTGTTCTTGCTTTTCTTGAAGGCTAGATTTAGCGTACACAGCTCCGTGTTTTGTTGTCAAAATATTGATGCAGAATTTTCTTGTTGACAACCAACATCGCTCATAACACAAAAGACATAGCGGTCTATCTTCTTTATTCTACTTTTCTTGAAACACGCTATATTTTTAGAGTTTGACACATGTGAGTTAGGGTGCCATTAATGGCCAAATATGTCATTGTACTTTCTGAACAGAATAGTTGCTAAGTGTTACAGATTCACCAGATTGTATTTAGTTAATAGCAGTGGTCTCAAACTTGAGGCCCATTTGTGGCCCCCAAAAGGATAGATTGTGGCCCCTGGGCATAATATGACAACTTAATGTCAGTGTGGCCTGCGCGAGTTTGTTATAGATCCTCCATTGTGCTGAAAGGAGTGAAATTAAGAAAAGGACAGTTTCAAATATAGTCAAAATGCTAACCCAAACCCCCAAAAAGATGACAAAATAGTTTATTCAAGCTATCGAAGCGAGACACATTTAATAAATACACGCGGCACACAAGCAGCTTGACAAAGGCTCCAATAATGATTTAAGCCAGAAGATGGCGCCATAAAGTACAATATTTTGAACTTTCGGACACCACCTCTAATAAAGAAGATTGATTTAATGGTCAAGAAATTAAGTCAAGAAATAATCCAAAACTCATTCTAACTTATTATTATGTTCCTTTTATTAAAACAATTGCAGCTTTCAGGTTTAAACCTTTTGAGGAACAATGCACAGGTGAGGTAACAGGTCGTAAGGTCTTTGATTCAAATTTTCTGTAGTAAAGTGCAAAATTGAACATAGTGCAGCAGAGCAGATACAGTTTTAAGATTTCAACACATTTCAAGTGAATGCAGCTAACAGAAGCAGACAAATGTCTCTTTTCTTCGCGCTAAGTTCTCGGGCTTTAAAAACAAAGACTGGTACACCGTAAAAGGAGGTAAGAAAGACGGTAATCGCAAATGTGAAAAATATTTGCAAATATGAAAAATGTTCCCGATTAGGCGAATATGTCATTCGGGACAGCCGAGTCGAACCCTAATTACATCTGTGGTTACAATAATTTAAAAATAAATCAGACAAGGATAACTGAAAATGTGTTCTAAATCTCTGTTGATGTTTATTACGACACGTGACCATTTCCAATACAACAATTCCTCGCAATAACCCAATTTACTTTTCGCGGTTTTACTTCTTCATGGATTTGCATCAGGCATTTTGTTCTAAATTATGATTGTTTAAACAGTCCCAAAGGTAGTAGTTATCAATAATTAATAATAACATGTTGCAGTATATAGTGCTTTTATTTGTGAAATGAATGCTTGGGCTCATAAGAAGGTTTTGTTCTTTGATTTCAGTGCATTTTAGAGTATTTCATTGTATGATAATTATTTAAATAATTATCATTTCTGTTTCATCTATTTCGCCTACTACTGGTTAATTTTGGAAACTAACACTGCCATAAATGAGGGAATTACTGAAAACTAACGCTGTTACTGTTTAAATGGGAAAACAGACCGTTGACAAAAACAAAGATTTTTTTCTGATACCTTTTGGCAACATTTAAAGAGACAATGAAAAATGTGTGCATGTTCGTCAACCATAGCATAAGTGATAAAGGTACTATGGGGGTGGGGTTCGTTATAGCGCACATAGGAAACCATTATTAGCCCCATTACACACAGTGACAGATGCACATTCATTCTCCTATACATGCTTTTTAAAGCTACCCATTAATAATAGTCCTCGCCAAAGAGGAAGGTCATTAGGGACCAGGCTTCTATTTGTCAAGATTATTTCAGAATCACAGGTCACAAGAGGGTTATTTCATTGCTTAATTTTCATCTGGGTTATCCATCCATCAAACTTCCATACAGCTTGTCCTTTGAGGGGTTGCTGGGGATTGGGGACTCTGACAGACCTTGGATGAACTTTATCAGACCACTATTGAATCACAAGGCACAAATATAAATGCTTTATTTTTACAACAACAACCAACAGCGACCAAATACAACTATAGCATGATTTCTATTTCCAGCACAGTGCCCTGGATTGTTGCCTTCCATACCTTTCTGGGGTCGTGGGTGAGTTGGAGCCTATCAGAGACCTTGGACGAACCATCTTCATTAGACCATCGACCCAACGCTGGCCACACAAAACATACTTTCTTATTACAACAACAAATAACAGCAACCAATGAAAACTACCTTGTTATCAAAGAGTTATATTTCTAGCACAGCGTCCTGGAACTCTAGCACAGCGTCCTGGATTTGGCATTCCTACTCCTTTCTGGTGTCACAGGTGAGTTCGGTTTATCAGACCACTAACCAATAACGGGGCAACTAAAGAAATAAATCGCTGGCCACACAAGAAATACTTTGTTATGAAAACAACAAACAACAGCAACCAATGAAAACTAGCTTGTTATGAAAGAGTTCTATTTCTAGCACAGTGTCTTGGATTTGGCATTCCTACTCCTTTCTGATGTCACGGGTGAGTTTGGTTTATCAGACCACCAACCAATCACGGGGCACATAAAGAAAACACATTCTTATTACAACAGCTACAAACAAAAACTACCTTGTGATGAAAGAGTTTTACTTTAAACACAGTGTTCTGGATTTTTGCTTTCTATCCCTATCAAAGTTATAGATACTTAATCTACTGGCTGGTAAAAAATGTCCAGTGGAACTAGCAGAAGGAGATATTTGAACCCATTCTGTCTTTCTGCCCAGCCATATTTTAATGAAAGGCCCACCTGAATGGATACACAAGTCCTTTTCCCCCCCAAATAGGGATAATGGAGGGCAAAGTGGTTCTTTTGGCAGTCTACCATCCCCTCCAGGAGAAACCAATACCAGGCCTATCAACTGATATATGACACTAATACACTGGTGGACTTGGGCTCAAAACAGAATAGAAGAATTGTTTTGACTTTTGACTGGTTGTAGGATCTATGACTCACCGGTACCGTACTGTCTGGCCCCTGAGACTGCCTTAATTGCTTTACATCTGTACAAAGGTTTCTTGTAATCGGGCCTTCTCCCTCCATTTGTCTTCCTTTCAGTCTCCTTGTAAAGGCTTTAATTGGTCTTAGTGGGGATTTTTTTTCCATTTAGCTCCCGGGCCCGAGCCAGAGGAAGACTTAACCTCAGGGGGAAGTTGGGTTTGCAGACTTCTAGTGGTTGGTAGGCTACAGAAAAGAACCAGTCAATACTTCCTCTACTTTAAACACTTTAATTAATGCTCTCTTGACAAGCAGCCTTTGCACATAGCTAGGCATAGAAGTAGTTGAGCTCTCAGGAGCTGCATAAGCATCTTGTCCTGTTTTTGTGGAAAAAAATAACAATAATAACTTTTATGTAGTTTTGTGGACAATCACGATTTGCGAGAATGTGGGACTACAAAAAAACATTTTTTTTGCTACATACTCGACTTTAAACAATGGCATCATCGAAGAAAACAGCGAGCTGTTGTCTCAACACATGCGCCATAAATTAAAAACACCGCTAAGACATCTGGAAAAATTTTGATTCTCTTCCAAAGAAATTAGTCCAAATTTCATATGATACATCAGAGGAGAAAAACGGAAGATTCTAAAGTACTCTATTGAATATTTAGAACATACTCAATTTATACATCCGGAGTGAACAGCAGTGGAAGTTATCGATTAAAAATGCTACACTTCTCTCTCTGTATCATCGCGGTCAATGTTAGGTTGCTGAAATTTACTTTAATCCTCGAGGTTACGGTGACGAGCAATTTACCCCACCAAGCACCAACGACATAAACCCAATAAGATGACTTCCAGACCTGTGTTGCAGTTTGGCACTATTCTCCAGTGTGGTTGCCCTGGCGCTGTTGTCTAGAAATATAGGGCCCACATATTACCCAACACAGGCATCATTTGTGTTTTATTTCGCCGCAGTTGTAAATATGTGAGCGTTTCCATAATCGCCATCTTGATGTGTCACATGATCTGGAAAAACCTGACGTAAAGAACTTGGAGCAGAACTGAAAACATTGAAATGAAAACAGCATCATGTGGGGGGATTACAGCAGGGTCGTCGTTATGCAGCCAAAGGCGTCAACGCCAAATTCCTCACATGGTTTGCGCCAACGGGCTTAAAATGTAAGAAATGAACGTAAATTAGTTTTAGGGATATTTAAGCATCCTGCTTAAAATCCAGTGTGGCCTCTAGAGAGACAAAATTGAGTTTAGCTCTTAACTATGTGGCTTTTCATCAGGTGATTCCTGTAGTGTGTAATTTACTGTAATTTTTGTTGTTGTTGTGATGGCAGGTGAACCACTTTCTGGTTATGACAGGCTTGCCTTTACGCTTCATATTTGCTGGCAATGAATGAATTACTTGGCTCCCTTGCATTTCCTGCTGACGGACTGATACAAAGCCCCACTGCCAAGGCTTAAATAGCAGCTGTAAGCGTCCAGCTGCTCTCTGCCACACTCCACTTCTCCCCAGCTGGCTCTGAAACGTTCCAGCAGCCCTCGGGAGAAAAGTGTTATGGAGTGGCTCTCGGAAACACCAGGGAGCCTCCCTCACCGCACCATTGCCGCCCTTATGCCACTCTAGCCATTATGCCAAGAGCTCCAAATCAGGGCAGGACGGTTCCAGCAATTCCGTTTGCCAACTTTCTACCAGGATTCACAGATGGCACCGTCCACAACATGGGCCAGCATGAAGTGAGGCATGAGAGTAGTTGGATGGGAATAATCTTGGAGAGATCGCATGCCATGTCTGGCCAGGGTTGCAATCGAGAGATCTCTTGGGGGAGTTCTCGTAGGTCCTTAGCAGATGACCTGCCGAAATCTGGCAATTGCTGCTGACTTTGGTTCAAAGCTATTTGATTTAGGCAAAATTGATATCTCAAAAAAGTGGGTCATATTTGAGTAAATCTAATACAGGTACAATTCCCGTAAATTCCAGTCAACAGAACACATTTGATTAAAAGCCGCATAGTCGAATCTAAGAATGGAGAGTACCAGAGTGATTACAAAAACAAACACATACTTACTAGTACACTAAAGGAAAATAGAAATTAGGGCTGCGTCGTGTAAAATGTGACCTTTCTAGATGACAGCACCAGGGCAACCATACAATTGAAAATGGTACCAGATTCCAACACAGACGTGCCTTTTTGTTGTCGTTGTCTTTGATGGTCCGCGGTAACAGACCAAATTGCTTTTCCTTGTCATCATTAATTGAGGACTAAAAGTAACTCCAGTGACCTGACAATGACTTTTATAATACATAAAGAGAACAGAAGCATTTTTAATGAATAACTTCAGCTGCTAATTGATACAAATGTATAAATTGAGGACTTTATTTGTGTCTGGAAAAGTTGTCATTGTATGAATACAAACTTTCTCCCTGCTGGCGCCTCCACCTTCTCACCATTGTTTGATTTATGCCAAGGTTACGAGCAGCAGCTCGATTTCCTTCTTCAACTCCCAGAGTTATTTCATTTACCGTACTCACAGCATCATACGGTTCTCTTCTAGTATTGTCCATGATGATGAGGGTTGGTAAAAGTGAAGGATTTACAATAGCATAGGTTGTGATGAATCATACAATTTAATTGGACAATCGTGATCTTCTCGTTCATTTATTGGTCTACTGTCGTTTTCCCGCCACAAAAAAAAGAAGAGTAAGCCGCACCATAGTTGAAGCTGCTGTGTTTAAAATGTAGCAAAAACGTAGCGTCTTATTTCTTTAGAATTTGCGTAATGAAAGCAGTTTTTCTTGGAACGTGCTGTGACAGCACTTTGCGTTTTAAATGTCCTTATTTTATGACACTTGACTTGTACCTAATCACAGCTAGCAGTCCATCTCCTGATGTAGCATTACATCTCACGACTACTTAATTGCTGTCTTTTCCAATTGCAAATAGAAAACTCAATTAAGGCACTTTACTCAAGACCTACTGTCATTTCTTTGAATTTGACCTTTTAAAGCTATTCATCATGTTGATAAAGCAAAGACATGAGCAAGGCTACAACTAGCTACTCACTGACTATTGAAATTAATCGTCAAATAATCAGATAATAATTAAGTAAATAAAGCAAATATTGGAATTTTGTGAAATTCATTCAGTGGTCAACTGCAAAATCTGAAACAAAAGCACTTAATAATTCTCATCAAGCGATTTTATCAAATGACGTCTGTCGTTGTTAATATTTTAACAACTGATATTTGTTCTTTTCCAACAAGTCTGTCAGTCACAGTCTGCCATGACTTTTCCAGCTCTTTTTTATCGCGGAAAATACAATTATAAAATTTAGAATGCATGTCATCACAACAGTATTGGCTTGAATGTTACTTGGATCTTACCAATGCAAGTCATACTGTTTATTTCAACTGTCCGACATGCATTCTCTTTGAATGTGGTGCATCACCGAGTTAGTACCATGATAGGCAAGGTCTGCTTTGCAAACTTTGCAAGTAGGCCGTATCATGGCTAAATGTTCCCAAACTTTACAAGTTTTGGTATACATACATAATGTCTATCCTAAATCTGTTACCAAATCCAAATATATTGGACCTGTTATATCAGAAGAAAGGTCAGAACCAGAAATCATGGCCAGGATAGCTCAAACCACAGCTAGACTTGCCAGACCTAAAACCATCTCTAAGGAAAAAAACATAACAGTGGAATCAAAGATCAGAGTCACACAAGTGCTTGTTACTTCCATCGGCCTCTACACTTGTGAGCAAAGCTGGATGTAAAAATCCAGTCAATGGAGATGCGATGCTTCAGGAAACTTCTAGGCATCAGCTATAAAGCACATGTGACAAATGAAACGGTGCGCAACACAGTCAAAGGGCACATTGGACCCCATGAAGAAATGTTTTCAACTGTACACAGAAGAAAACTGTATTGGAATGGTCATATCACAATTTCATCAGGACTGGCCGGGATTATTCTCCAGGGTACAGTCCAAGAGGGCAGTAGGAGATGAAGACAGGAATAGACTTGGTCCGACAACTTCAAGAATGGACTAATGCCAACTTTGTCACAAGCCCAAAACAAGACAGTTAACTGTCAGCAGCCGTGGAGAAAGCTGTCAAGAGTTGTGTCGCTGGGCCACCATTGCGGACGCCTAGGTCTTAGGCGGTCAAGGGATCCATACACCGTGAACTTGATGTTGACTTCATAATTTCTGTATGTTACCACTCAAGACAGAGCAGCTATTGCGGATGAGCGACTCTCAGCAGAAATTATAATCATGTAAGATGGCTTACTATGTTGGAACAATAAACTTGTTTTTAGAATCAATTGTCATTGACAATGTTTACTAATTGTTGCAGCCCTAGACACAAGTAAGAGATGGGTTATTATGGTTTGATCCAACTCCCTCTGATCTTTTACCTCATCCATCTTGTTATTTCCTGTGGCCGGAGAAGTGGAAAGTGTGCTTAAGACTGTGATTACTCCCCGAAAGGGGGTAGTCCTTGCTCTGCTGACCTCAAAGTTATCCTTTTCATGACAGGAAACACACGTAACCATAGGCCCGCTAATGCGAACCACATTCCACCGCAGCCTGATCAAAGCCAGACTGCCTGGAAAACAAAGTGCCCATAATGCCACATTTGGACCATATAATCGAAGAGTAATTATGTCTGACAAAACACTCTAGAGATGTTTTTCCCCTCTCTATTACTTTTACTCTTCCCCAGCGTCTTTGTTCTGTAAGAAAGCCCAGAGATGGCTTGTAATAAACCATGTGGGATATCGTGTGCTGAGTTGGCTTGAAAGCTCTCAAGTGGAACTAAGGGTAGGTCAGTTTTTATTGGCGCACAATTGCTTATTCAGAGACTTTATAACAACACTCAAGGGTAGCCGTAAGTAAGCAGTGGCCCAGAAAAACACTGCTGCCTCTTATGACAGCTGACTCTTGTGCTCTGACAAGACACCACTTGCACTAAAATCTTGGTTCACCAACCTGGACTCAATTTACTCTCATAGCATTTTGTATTAGTACTCATTTTTTGTCCTCCCACTGAATATTTGACATCTTATATATACTGCATATCCAATTTGCATGATTATATTACTTTTAAGTTGACAAAAATGTTAAAAAGCTCTTTTAA
Source organism: Urocampus carinirostris (assembly GCF_059441175.1). Lineage (NCBI taxonomy): Eukaryota > Metazoa > Chordata > Actinopteri > Syngnathiformes > Syngnathidae > Urocampus > Urocampus carinirostris. The sequence goes on from NC_142365.1 coordinate 25,568,645, forward strand.
CGTCCATAGAAAGTGGATATTATTATCATCATCCTAAAGGAACAGTGTCTATTATTTAGCACCTCCAAGTGGTAAAGAACACCATTCTTTAAAAAAGATAACAATATTTATTTGAATAAAATGCAAAAGTACATGATCTTACATATAAACGTGCCTATTTAGATAATTTTAGGTAGAGAAATTTGAATTTATTTGACATAACATCTTGCTGGCACATGTTCTCCCTAAAAAGTGAATGTTTTCTCTCCTTTTTGCGTTTTTTTTTGTTTTATCTTTATTTTTTCTTCTTTAATTTTTACTGTTATCCTTTATTATTATTATTCTTCATTTACCAACTATCGTAACGATTAGTCAAATAATCAGATTCTTTTTTTTCCTAAATTTAGAATGAATTATGTGGCAAATGAAAAAAAAGGGGACAATGGAAAGTACATTTTTTCCTTGAACATACTGCAGATTTATTCCAAAAATAAATAAAAATGCCATATCTAAAACCAATTAGGTATAGTGCTTGGTTAGTCGTTACATAAATCCATAAATAGACAATTTTGAAGGGGCAGGCAAATAGAAAACATTTTTATTATCTTAAACCAGGAACAGGCTAATAGCAGCAGTAGAACAGTAAATAAAACATATATGATGTACATTTTTTTGAAGTACATTCAGTGGTCCACTGCAAAGTCTGTAACAAAAGAACTCGAGGATTCTCAACAGTTTGATATCAAACACTTTTAAAAACTTATGTTTGTTGTTTTGAACATATCAACAAGTAATTTCTGTTTTTCGAACTGCATGCGTTTAATTTCTACCAAGTTTGTCGTGCACAGTCTGGCATAAAGTTCAAGCTGTCTTTTATACCAGAATATACATTGTAAATTGTACAATGCATGTCATCAAAAGCGTATTGACTTGAATGTTAATTGAATCTTACCGAGGCGAGTCAGACTCATTTTCCTTCAACTAAGTGACGTGCTTTCTCTGTACATGTTCATGCATCACAGAGGTACAGCAAGGATAAGTAAAATCTTCTTTGCAAACTTTGCAAGTTTTTTTATAGGCAGTAAAATGTCTCCAAGTTTTGAATTGAATGCCTTTATTGTTGTCATACAAGTATAACAAAATACGAAATTCACCACAAGTGCACACATAAATAGGAATAAGAAAACATGTACGATAAAAAATAGAATGAAATAAGGTAAGAAAATGTGTGCAACAAAACCAGTATTGGGCTACTGTCGGCTATTCATAAAGTGTCTGGTGAGGTAATGGTAGGTTCAAATATGCTGTCACATGGCAATGCAAAATGATGATTGATTCCAGTTCAGTTTTTTTGCGAGAACTGGAGTTGAGAATGGTGACGGTTCTTGGAAAGAAGCTGTCTCTTAGGCTACTTGTTTTGGCTGGCATTGCCCTGTAGCACCTACCAGAGGGAAGCAGGTTGAACAAATGGAAGCCAGGATGTGTGTAGTCTCTGATGATTTTTTTGCCCTCCTCAGGCACCGGGAGTTATAGATAGTGGACAGGAGTGGTAGCAGGGCGGCCAATAGTCCTCTGTGCTAGGTTGGTCACTCTCTGCAGTCTCTTCCTGTCCACTTCTGTACAACTTGAGTAGCACACAAACACAGTGAAGGTCAGTAGGCTCTTAATAATTGACCAATAAAAAGTCACCAGCAGGTTAATGTTGAGGTGCTCCTTCCTAAACACTCTCAGGAAGAGCAGCATCTGCTGTGCCTTTTTGATCTGTGCGGAGGTGTTGGCTGTCCAGGAGAGGTCGGCAGGGATGTGGGCCCTGAGGAACTTGAAGGACTCTGCTCGCTCTACACTTTTGCTGTTGATACATAGGGGGGTAGTGTTGACACGGTCGTTTCTGTATGTCACCACTCCAGACAGAGACACTATTGTGCATGAGTAACTCTCAGCATAGATTATAATCGTGTAAGATGCCTCACTCTTTTGAAAAAAAATGTTCTGGCGACATTGAATTCAATTGTTGACTATATTATCAATTTTTGTCGAGAATGTCTACTAATCATTGCAGCCTTACTGGCCTCATCCATCTTCACTTTAGGCTTGTTTTACAAAAGTCGACAGTAGGGGAGACCGGATACAGTTGTAACATGGGGACATTGCAACAGTCAAAACTTTGACCAATTGGAGTTCTATTGATACAATTGATATAGGATACTTTTCCATTTTGACCTCACACAAGATGTTTGAAGACATTGTCCCAATCTTATGGTCAAAAAAGAAATTTCCAGGCAAAATTTCAAGCTTGATCTTTCTTACTGTTATTTTGTTTTATGTCCAAAATGCTAAATATTGACACATTTCTGGTACATGGCTATAATATCCATATTCTTGGCTATAAAGTGTGTTTTTCTCTCCTTCCTGCTAACTAACAACCGCATGAAGAAAATGTTAGCCTAATGATGGTTGATAGGTATGGAGACAGTTGTAACGCATCAAAAAATGACAACCTGTGTATAGCCTGTACAGAAAAATTCAAGAGCAAAGAAAAGAAAGAAAGTGAAGAAGAGTGGATACAGTGTTTTGAATGCAATTTGCCGGCTAAGGCCTTTTACCCCAGGCACTGGCTTATACATTTGCCACGACTGCTTTTCAGACTCTGATTAGCAATGCTGTTATACAAAAGGATAGATATGACACAAGCACTGTGTTCTATTCTATGCTGCTCCTGTCATATAAATCTATTAAATAAAGAGTTCTTCAAATTGTAGACTATCTGAAGTTTATTCCTAATAATAAAACACACGTTTTCAACTGTCCACTAGCAGTGTTCTAACCGTACCCAATACCGGGTATGGTAACATTACTGTGTACTTATAAAGGACTAATTAAGATACCTTGTGTAACAGTTTTAGAAGACTAGCACAGAAGATCATTAAATGGGGAGGGAGAAAGCTAAATGTTTTACAACTGTACCCGGTGTCCCCCTACCTTGTTTCTAGTAAACCATATTCTACTCGAATCCACTGCAGCAGCAAAAAGTGTAAAGGGAAGAGTGAGGGAGGGAGCTTGGCGAACCGCAAGCGAGGAACATGTATAAATAGCCCAAACAAACAAACATACCAACAAAAAGCCGAGTGTTTATTAACACCCTTGGGATAAAACAGGAGGTGAGTGCAGGAAATCATTAGCAGTGGAGTCAAACTACCCTCGTTTGATCTTACTGATGGAGGAGCAAATATAATTTACTGCGCTGCCAGTAATTTGTTTTAGCACTTAGCATGGCTTCCTTTTAATTTCGCTTTGCCCTCGCATCCGTCTTTCAAAATAAATATTTTTACTTGGTACAAAGCGGATCTTTGTAAGCCTCTCAGCTCAAAGAGCAGCCCCTTGCCGACAACTAATGTTTATTCATATTTGCTTGTTTGCATCTGTTCTAGACGGTGACAGGAGCTTGTAGTGTATGCTTCTATTTGAATAGTTTTCGTATAATGAGGCGACTCAGATGTACTCTGTGACAGCTCGCAAAGGGAGGCAGGATAACGAAGTCTTAAACAACTCCCCCACCCCCGCCCCCGCATCGACTCTAATTATCGGGAAGACGTTGCCGAAGCAACTGCATCTGTTTTTATTTTTCCTGTCTCACCTTATGTCCTCAATTTGGAGAAAGTTTTCCACCATGCCGCTGTTTATAAAATCAAGTCACCATTTGTAAGTTCAAATAAATAAGCCAGCGTTATTTTGAACTCACTAAAGAGGCATTAGGTAATGTAAATGAAATGCCACAAACAATATATGTACTTGTAAAGTTGAACGCTGAGATAACTATTTTTTATAAATTGAAGTTTTTGACATAGTTTTAGCTAACCTATGTGCAAAACTTGTATGGATTGATTACAATTATTGGAACAATGTGTACAGTGATACTCATCTCATCTCATCTCATCTCATTAGCCGTACCGCTTATCCTCATTAGGGTCGCGGGGGGGCTGGAGCCCATCCCAGCCATCTCCGGGCAGTGGGCAGGGGACACCCTGAACTGGTTGCCAGCCAATCGCAGGGCACACGGGGACAGACAACTCACTCGCTCGCTCATTCACACCTAGGGACAATTTAGACCGGCCAATCCACCTGAAATGCATGTTTTTGGAATGTGGGAGGAAACCGGAGTGCCCGGAGGAAACCCACGCAAGCACGGGGAGAACATACAAACTCCGCACAGGAAGTCTGGAGCTGGATTTGAACCCACGACAGGTTCCCATGACATGAACTGTGCCGCACAAGCGCTAACCACTGCGCCGCCGTGCTGCCTACAGTGATACTATACTACAAAAATACTACTACAGAAATACTACTACAGACATACTACTACAAAAATACAGCTACAAAAATACAACTACAGAAATACTATTGCAAAAATACGACTACAGAAACACCACAGAATTCTACAAAAGTACAACTACAGAAATACTACAAAAAAGATCTCTAGTAATAAAAAATAACTACAGAAATACTACAAAATACTTCTATGAAATACTGCAAACATTTTACTACAGTAATCCTATCATATAGAAATACTATTATGGAAATATGACAAAAATACTACTACATAAATACTAAAAAATATACTACAGAAATACTACAAAAATAACACTACATATTTACTACATAAATACATCTACAATAAAACCTCCAAAAATGCTACGAAAACATTTATAAAAAATTCTACGACTGAAATACTACACAATGAGTACTGAATACTTCAAAAATACTACTACAGAAGCACTACATCACCAGTAGTAAAACATACTACAGAAATACTACTAGACTAATACTAAAATACAAAAATACTAATGTATTAAAAATAAACATAAAAAGAAATATGACATGTAGATAGCTACTTGAAAAAAAAAATGGATCACTCTCCAGGACCAGCACCTTGGCCAAATCTTTTAATGTAATGGGGTACGTAACTCCTTAGATTGCCCACCCCAGATCTAAGACATGCCATCATCTTATTGAAGATTATAGATGTTTGCAAATGCCTTAGCATGTGTAGCTGCCAACTGCAGACTGACAAACAGCTTTTGTTTGAATGCAAGGGATGCTAGCCCTTCTTCATACCTCGATGATGGTCTGGGCAGAGCCTGCAGGGGTTGTTAGTGATGACAGAACTAGAATAGATGCAGGCCATAGGAGCATCACCCGCATTGATACGTGAAACCATTTATTTGTGGCATTTCCCTTTTTTATCAGGTCATTCACCTCTAGAGTAACGAACCTGATTGCTTGTAAAATATCGTGATCCTGGCCAAATGTGTTAGGGTAAATCTGCTGAGTCAGCAAAACCAAACATGCCAAGTCAGCTTTTTGGGCCAATTTTCACATCTTGAGTAACCTATCTGACTGTCTAAAATATGGTGTTGATATTCAATGTCGCTCTGGCCTGGGAGATTGGAATGTCTTCCTGCAAATAAATGTTTATTCAACAAAGCGAATGTGCTGAGTCAGTTTTTTGGGGCCTTTTCACATTATGGTAATCTACTTGACTACCTGTGAAGGATGGTGTATGAATTCAATGTCGTTCTGGACTGGGAGAGTGGAATAGCTTTCTTGGGTAAAAAACGCTTAGTCAACAAAACCAAAAATGCCCAGTCATTTTGGAGGAAATATTTCACATCCAGATACCTGACATACCTGACTGCCTGTGAAAGGTGGTGTTGATATTCAATGTTGTTCTCACCTGGGAGAGTGGAATGTCTTTCTGAGAAAAAAAGGGTAAGTCAACGAAACCAAAAGTGCTGAGTTATTTTTTGGGCATGTTTCACATGTAGGGGGGCGGGGGGGGCTAGGGTAACCTACCTAACTGCCTATAAAAGATGGTAATCATTTATAAACAGACAAACAAACAGATATATATCCCAAACAATATTTTATCACAACCCTCGCTTTGCTCATGGGTGCTAAATTTAACTTGTAGATGTCTGCATGTATTTTTAATCATGAATGAAAAGAAAGATTGGATAGGTCTCCAGAACCGGCCCCTTGGCCAAGTGTTTTAACCCATTGCGGCCCGCGACTCCAAAGATGATATAATACTTGACCTCATCTCGGTGAAGACTATAGAATTTTGCAAATGCATTAACATGTGTAGCCACCAGCCCTGAACTGACAAACAGCATGTGTAGCCTGTGCAGCTAGGCCCTCTCTCTGCCTCGGCCATGGTCTTGGCAGTGCCTCTAGGGGTTGTTAGAAATGACAGCACCAGTCTTACTGCATGAGACTGGCGGGCAGATTGTTGGCAAAGCTGGGCTGTTACTCTCTGATAGGTGTCGGATGGCTGCTCGCCTTGCAGGCTTTTTCTTCCTCTGCCAAAATGCAGCGATTTGCATGATGGTGGGCATAAAGGTCGGGCGCGTTACTTAAAGACAGTATTTAGTTACTACAGTTACTAGTTCCAGGATCCCTTAACCACCTGTGTTGTCGGGGCACCACCTCCTTTGTTGTGGTCGTGGTGTGTGATCTGACTCAAATAAGGCACCTTCCTCATCCGGTGGCTGTTGTATTCAGGCGTCATTCCGCTTTTCGCAGATGAGCCGGAAAGCGGCCCCAGTGACGTTGCGGCGCACTCTGACCCTAAAACCCGCTGGTGGCGTGTGACAATGCTGATACCGGATTTAAATACGGAAAAACTTTGAGTATCACATTGTACTGTACGAACTGCATCACTTGTGGCTTTGATATTTTTCCATCTATCTATCCATCTATCTATCTATCTATCTATCTATCTATCTATCTATCTATCTATCTATCTATCTATCTATCTATCTATCTATCTATCTATCTATCTCTCTCTCTCTCTCTCTCTCTCTCTCTCTCTCTCTCTCTCTATATATATATATATATATATATATATATATATATATATATATATATATATATATATATATATATATATATATATATATATCTAAAAACAAAAAAACACACAAACATTTTTGGACTATGGCCAACCCAAATGCCGAAAGTTAGGCACATCGGCACCTAAGTTGGTCATGCTTTTGTCCTTCCAGATGAAACGGGACACAAGAAAGCGGCTATGTCACTCGGGTCAGGGTGACACAACACACTCTTCTGTTAAACAGCAGGGCCCGACAGCTTTCACTGGTTTACCCCTGCTGCATCATATTGATATTTTTATTGAAAAAAAAAAAAAAAACCTTTGTGGTGATGATGTTGCATACTTTTGATTGTGACATATTAAAGGCTATTTGTCCAGAAAAGGACTTTGCGTTTTGTATATTTTTGTATCGATTTCAAGTTATTCATGCATGTAAATGAACAATAGCTAGATGGATAAACAAATAAAAGTATTCCATCAAAAAATAAAATGGTAAATGTTTTAATATACAAAAATTTTAAATTGTTCCTCCCAAAAAATAAAATAATTTCAGCTCAGCAGGTACAGCGGTCATTTTGGGATAGAAGAGGTTACAGGTTTTATTCCTGGCTCCTCCAAGTTTTGTGTTTTGTGTAAAATGTAAAGTGTATTATAAAGCACTTTGTAGGTCTTCAGTGACCCGTAAAGCACTACTTGACTAGTATTTATGTAGATAGTTCTAGTATTTCTGTAGACTTCTGTAGCATTTCTTTTGTATTTTCGTAATATTACTGCAGTTTTATTTTTGTAGTATTGCTGTTGGAAAATGTATATGGTAGTATTTTTAAATTATAGTATTAGTGTAGTAATGTATTGTTACAGTATTGTTTTCTTTTCAGAATGAACGCGAAATGATACATTAGGTCACTGTTTTTACGCGCTGTCTACTATTTGCTACTGGTGACACACAACCAAAAAAAAAAAGGCTTTTATGGAGCCTCATAATGATACGTGGCAAATGTGCAGCAAAGGGGTGATTGTTAACGGCAGCAGTTGCACAGATAGCCCGCTTGATGGAAAATCAGTGGGACCTCATTTTGCTTTGCCTGTATGAATATTAATGGCTCGTTTCCAGGCCAAGGCTAATGATGGGGAAAATTCCCTAATAAAAACTTGATGTGATGGGCAACGACCCGCGGGGTCACTGGAGATATTCAAAGTTAATAGTGTGCCCTCAGGTATGAGGAGTTAAGTGATTAGAGGCACACAACCTAATCCTGATGCACCCCCATTGGCTCTCTTTGCTCAGCCAAGAGGGGGATGGTTGGAATAGAGGTTGTTATTCGCTGGCTGTTGATTGGAGCAGAGGTGGGCAAACTACTGCCTGGCAGGCTTTTTCATATTTTTGGTAAAACTACAAAATTGCTACCAAACTAAATATAGACTTTAGTGCTTAAAAATAGGGACCTAATTTATTATTTTGCTTTCTTAAAAAGTAATTTTAAATGTTCTGTAAATAGCATTTATATAGCGCTTTTCAAGTCAATGAAGACCTCCCAAAGCGCTTTACAATGTCCTTCACACTTCCCCATTCACACACACTCACTGATTGCAGCGTCAGCCATGCAAGGCAAATTATCAGCCTATCGGGGGCATTAGGGATTCAGTGTCTTGCCAAAGGACACTTGGACATGTAACACGGAGGAGTTGGAAATCGTACCTGCGACCTCTTGATCCCAAGATAAGCGCCTTACCTCCCGAGGTAATACTACAAAAATACTACTACACTAATACTATAATACAAAAATACTACTACAGAAATATCTACAGAAATGCTACAAATATCTAGAGAAATATGACAAAAATATGACTGCAAAAATTTGACAAAAATACTGAAAAAAACAATTGGTAATCCTCAAAACTAAATGTGAATTTAGTGCTTGAAGCAGGGACCTAATATATTATTTTTTCTTAATTGTAGGTGTTTTAAAATTGATGAAAGTGATTTATGTAAAAATAAAAAACTATTACACTAAGATGTCGGCTTGTACATCTATTCTAGGCTAGGTGTAGCTCTTGGTCAAATTTTTAACCCAATGCGACCCGCAACTCCAAATAGTCTCTCCGCCCCTGGTTTGGAGCCTTATTGTTAACTCTTTCAATGTTTTTCTCAAATTGGGGGAGCTGGTGCAAGCCGATTTTTGCTATTTTGACCCATTTCTGAAGACGTAGTTTAGCAGCTTTCCAGGCATTGAACATATCAAAAGAAAGCTTCTTTTTACATTTTCTAGCTTTTACCATTGTTTTGTGGACAAGAGTTAAACATTGCTGAGTTTCACGAAAATCATTGTTTTTAAAAAAAAAAAAAAAACTCAATGATTAAAAGCTGTTTGTGGGAGGATGCACACACAAATACATCTTGGAGCATAAAGGAAATTCAACTCCGGACTCAGCTTGTAAGTTGACGGTTTAAACTGAACATCACACTGTTCATGGGGAATTGTCTGTATAAAGGAGTCCCTCCAAATTGATTAGCATTATAGAGGCAACCTATTGGTTTATTTTTGCTAGTAACCTTTTTACCGGTCGATTTTCCCAGTGTTCTTTGCATTTTCTTTCTCGTGTTAATACATGTATTTATAAATCGTTTGTGTTGTATTACTCTGCCTGGTTTCTTGGTTCCATCGCTTTCTGGATAGTAATTCATATTAGAATTCAAGGAATTAAAATTGATAACCTACTTAAAAATTAAATTATTTTGTAGCGAGTTTCTGCTCCTTCCGACAAAAAGAGACATTTCAAAACTAAACTTTAAGGTGAAGCGCTAGCGACATCCAGAGACAAATTTCTCAACTGATCGCTCTAAGGAATAATTCTTTTTAACACGAAATATATCAAATTAAAGCAAAAACCTCCTAAAATAGTATTTTTTTACTGATAAAGACATTTTCAATATTTGCACTTTGACTTAATCTTCAAAATATTTTTTGAAGCAGCTGTTGTAGTAAAACTATTTATATTTTCATACTATGGTAAAAATATTTACATTGTATTATTTTTAAGGGCAGCACGGCGGCGCAGTGGTTAGCGCGTGTGCGGCACAGTTCTAAGGTCGTGAGATCAAAACCTCCTGTGTGGAGTTTGCATGTTCTCCCCGTGCTTGCGTGGATTCCCTCCGGGCACTCCGGTTGCCTCCCACATTCCAAAAACATGCATTTCACGTTAATTGGCCGGTCCAAATTGTCCCTAGGTATGAATGAGCGAGTGAATTGTCTGTCTCTATGTGCCCTGCGATTGGCTGGCAAGCAGTTGAGGGTGTCCCCTGCCCACTGCCCGAAGACAGCTGGGATAGGTTCCAGCACCCCCGCAGCCCTACTGAGTATAAGCGGTACAGATAATGGATGGATGTATTATTTTGACCATTTGTAATTCATTTGCCAAATATTGTGCAGTGGAAGGTAGTTCAGTTGGCCTGATAATATTATTATTATACAGAATTCGTGTGGTCCACTTAGGTGTCATATTTGACCCCGATCTGTCTTTTTAAACACACGTTAAGAATATTACTTAAACAGCATTTTTCCATCTTCGCAACATTGCTAAAATTCGCCCTATGCTGTCTCAGTCGGATGCGGAGATTATAATTCATGCGTTTGAAACTTCCCATCTCAATGACTGTAATGAACTACTCTCCGGTCTCCCGAAGTCAAAAATCAAAAGCCTTCGGCTGATACAAAATCCTGCAGCGAGGCTTTTAACTAAGACGAGAAAGTTTGATCACATTAACCCAGACCTGGGCACTCCGGTCCTGGAGGGCCGCACGTCCTGCCGGATTTTGAAGTTTGCTCTTCTTTAACTCAGGTGATACAAATTATAACCTCGTTAGCAAGCTAGCAAGTGCTCGTTAACGATACTGGTGATTGGAATCACCTGTATTGGATCAGAGAAACCTCAAAAATCATGCAGAACATGCGGCCCTCCAGGACCGGAGTGCCCAGGTCTGCATTAACCCGATTTTAGCTAACCTGCATTGGCTCCCTGTTAGCTTAAGATGTGATTTTAAGGTTCTGTTGGTAGTATACAAAATCATGCATGGACCTCATATCGTTCAGAATTAGTTTTCCCCTATGTTCCGGTCGCTCTGAAAATGCTGGTCTACTAGTGATCCCAAGAGCCAAGAGAAGATCCGCAGGTTTGAGAGCGTTCTCGATTCGGGCCCCAATGCTGTGGAATGCTCTTTCCCTGAGATTCGATCTGTAACCTCAGTGGAAATGTTTAAATCTAAGCTTAAAACAGACTTCTATTTTATAGCATATTAATAACCATATTTTATGTTGACAATATCTGTGTATTATTTGCCCTCATGTAGGTTTTAGATCAGGGGATGGTGTCATAATAGTCTGTGGTTTGCAATAATCTGTGGTCTATGAAGCCCTTTGAGACTCTTTGTGATTAAGGGCGTCACAAATAAACATGACTTGACTTGACTTTTTGGTTTGACTCTTTAACTTCTTCTGAATCAACTGTTGTAGTAAAATATTTTAATTTCATACTGCGATAAAGGTTTTCACATCATTTTGTTTTTAATATTTGCACCTTATTTACAAAATATTGTGCAATGGAAGGTATTGTTGTTGGCTTGTTGACATTATATAGAATTGGTATTGTTGGTACATTGCTGCTTATTCTGTTTTGTCGCCCATGACTATTGTTCTGAAACTTGTAATAGAGATATTTATATTTGTTTTTATACTGTTGAAGATTGCATCGTAGTTATTTAATATCAGACAGAGCATTTTAATCAAAGAACAGCAATATTGTTGGCCAATCGTCACAATGTCGTAAACAGTGCATAATAGTCAAAATAACAAACAGCGATGAGGTATAATAGTCAAAATAACGAACCGGCATCCTTTGCAATCTCCTTTGCAGGTGTCCAATACTAAAAACAGAATTTATCAACAGGGGAAAGATTTGAACCGACCTTGTTTTTTACTTCAGAAAAATATGGCATTTTTGATGTGGACATTTTTGTATATTGATCCAAGTGTGTGGATTTAATCAAATCCAGACTTAAAACAGGGTCTCTGGGTGAGTTGAAAGCCGAATGTAATATATTAAGAATGCACTCCAGGGTATTGAAACCCGAGGTCACAGGCTATAAAGTTGGGATGATTTTATGGAAGGCTTCATTTTTCTGCCCCTCTCCAACGTCATCCCTCCCTTCGCTCAAATTCACCCTGTGACTGGAATTTGCAGTTTGCACTCAAACAGAAAATCTCGAGGATAAAGCTTTACATCTGAAAGGAAATTGCATTCAGATGTGAGCTTGCTGCTTTTGGCTGCCGCTGCACATCTGGATCCCACCCGATGATTTTCGCCCAGACTATTGTCTGGTCGTCCCTGACGAAACCTTCTTGGCTGCTGAAAGCCCGAGTTTGCCTCACGCGCGCTGTTTTCTTTTCCTTTTGATTTGTTTCCAGCACTTTTGTGTCCAAAACCTTTATAAGACAGCTTGACATTAAGCAGATGCTTGTGGAAATTGCCTGTTCAAATGTCATCGCTGCGGAGCCAAACTCATTTTCAAGATTTGACCCAGTCAGACCCGTCATGTTGTATTTTCCTCAACCAGCTGAACTTTTTCCTGTACAGAAATGTATTTCAGATACCGTTTTTATTAAAACCCTCTACTGTTATCCATTGAAGAATTTGAAATGTCAATGTTTTAGATTTTTCATCATGGACGGTTAGATAATACAACAGGGAGAATCATAGGCTTCAGCCCGAGCCTGTTTTGAAATTCCAACAATTAGCCAAAGATCCCGCACCCTTTCCCCTCTCCTTACAAATAAAATGTGAAAATTTGGGTTTCATAGATGTTGGTCACTGAAATCAAGTCAAATGGTGGGGCTCTAGCTGGTTCAGGCTTTAATACCCGGGGGCCCGGGTCGGGCTGCATTAATGTAGGAATTTATTTTTTGGTTCATTCCCTTGTTTACTATATTTCTAATCTATAATTCAAGTTGGACTGTATTTGATAATTTTCTAGAAAAAATACAAAAATATATATATTTAAAATGAGCAAAAATGATCTGCCAGGAGAACAATTTTATTTTACTTTGTTTTAATATTTACCATTTTTTCTGTAAAATGATCATTTAAGTAAGCAATTTTAGGCACGAGGCATTTGCTTTTTTTAATTTAATGGGGAAATGTCTAGTACAGAAAAGTAACATGTATATGTTGGCCTGGAGAGGGCTGGGTACCACCAAGCTGTATGTATCCAAGACTGACCACAGATAATTGTGCCCATACGACCTTATGTTTTAAGGGATCCAACCAACCAGCCATATATTATCATATGACACCCTCTTCCTTCTTACTTGAAAGTTAGCCAGTCCTGGTGGGGTTTAGCACGGGTTTCACTGCTACTTACATTACAATGCTTAGCTCTGCATGTGATCCTATAATTCTGGCGTGGCATAATGGTACCACTTCCACATCAAATGTGTTTGCTTTTACCTGTATAGGGTATTTGATGTATAGAGTTTAAGGATGCATCGTTGGGTATTAAAGAAACAACAACTTTGCAATGTGTAAACACAGATTTTTAGGAAGATGTATTGCAGGTTGTTAAAAATGGTATGCACAATTTACTGAAATCTATTCGCCATTGCGATGACACGTAGTGCGATTGTGTACAAGACACTGCGTTTTTTTTTAGTTGCTTTTTTAGTGATGGACCGTTTGGCCAACTACAATTGTAATAATTCGGGGTTCAACAGCCCCGGCCAATCAGAGGCAAGTTTTAACGGTATAAGCCATCAAAGGCGGGACTACATTTGCAAGAATTGCGTGACATACCCTTGTGTGAGCCTCTTGTGAGCAGACAGAAACCCTAACAAAACTCCCCAGAAGAGGGTGCTGTTTACTCAAGTTTAAAGCATGTCACTAGTATTAACCCTTGGATGCATAAGTGGGGTCAAAATGACCCCATGGTTTCGTATTCCTCATAATCTTGAAAAAAAAAACGTATTTTTGTCATATTCTCGGTACTCCTCATAAAACATGTTTATGACAAGATTCCATTAATATTCTTGTTTTATCCCCCACTAATTTTTGACCCCACATATGGAAGACTGTATGTACTGGTAGGTCATGCGTCCAAGGGTAATGAACTCCCCCGCACCAGTAATTTATCTTAAAAAGGTAAATATTACGAATTTGAGCAATACTTCAGAAGAGCAACCAAGTTATCGGATGGCCCAAAACTGGAGATAATGATCCTTTGTCAATTTTGGTCTTCCTCTCGTCCCTTTGAATAATGAATTATGGCTGGTGGCCAGCAGTCGGCCAGGCATGCTGCCATATCATGCAGTTATGGCAGAGAGGCGCTCTGTGCTCCAAGATGGCAATCAAGGCTTGATTTGCCAACACATTTCCAATGATTAAAATGTAATTAGCGCAAGCGAGCACCGCCTTCCAAGCTAATTTCAACACACGCTGTGACAGGCAGGCGGTCGACGGCAACCAGGCCCCAGAAGCAGATGGAACCCAATGCAGTGGGAGGTGGAGGGGAACTTTGGAGCCAAGCTTTTTGCCATGCGACTGTTTGTATCCGAAAACCATCAGGATTCTCGCTATAGAGCCGTGAGCAGTGAGCAGTAGTGATGGAAATTTCAGCTCTTTTTAGAGAACCGGCACTTTTGGCCGGCAGTTGCCAAATGGTTCTTCAGATTTTTCTATTTTTTTTTACGATATACTATCAATACCGTACTTTTCGGACTATGAGTCGCTCTGGAGTATATGTTTCACCAGCCCCAAAAATGCATAGTCAACCCTTTTACCACGATGGGGGCGGCGGTGCCCCTGTTTGACAAGCGCTATTTAATTTACCGTAACTCCGCGACTGTTATAAAAAGAAATCAAACTCAATCAAAGTAGTTCTCCAAAACATCCACAAGGTGGCACCAATTTACCAAAACGGTATCTCACAGTCATCCACGTGTGTCAATCGGCCAATCACCGGCAAAAAATTACACAGAGGTGGGATAATAAGTAATGAATTTTGCAAAGCGTGTTTTTGTTCAATGTAACCAATAAGAAAATAAATTGAATCATTTGAACATTACTTCATTAGTTTCCATTGTAAAATAGGCTAATGTATTGGAGTACTGATGAGTCATGTATGCTGTGTCTCTGTAACCAGAAATTGCTTCAGCATCCACCACACAGACCAATAAAACGCCTGGTCAAGGTGGTATATAGACAACTGAGAGAGCAAGAATCAAATACGTTTTGTACATATTCTTAACAGTTCATATTTTCAGTTTTTGTTATATTACAATGTTTAGTTCCAGTCTCTACTTTTTGTTTTGTTTTTTGATTTTAAACTGTCATTGTCTTAACACATTGTTATGGTAGATATAGCCAGATATTGAAAGTTTGCATTGTTGTGGAAAAAAAAGCATTCATAACATGATTTGTGACTTGTTCATGGCGTAAATAATAAAACACTGAAAGGTAATTTTAAAAGAAAAATTATAAACAATGTTCCCCAGCATATGTCACTGACGCAAACATTATTAAAACGACTTTGTATTTAACATTTGGTGAATGTATTAGCACAGTATTAACACGGACCATTTGCACATTTATAAAAATCACTTTTGAGTAAGTTGTAGTTATTAATGACGCTTAAAAACTGGTGAGGAAAGCGAGCTCTGTTGTGGGCACAGAGCTGGACAGCCTGACAACTGTAGCTGAGAGACGGGCACTGGAAAAGCTGCGGTCAATCATGGACAATTCATCACATCCACTACACAGCATTATCTCCAGACAGAAGAGCAGCTTCAGCGACAGACTGCTGTCACAGTCTTGTACCACGGACAGACTTAGGAGATTTTTTCTTCCTCATGCCATGGGGCTCTTTAACTCTACCCGGGGGAGTGAAGGCCCACATTAAACCACACCCCCCACCTTCTTTTTGCTTCATTATTGTTTTGTTCTTCAGCGCAGGGATGCTGCTGGAAGTGTGAATTTCCCTGCGGGGATGAATAAAGTATTTATCTATCTATCTATCTATCTATCTATCTATCTATCTATCTATCTATCTATCTATCTATCTATCTATCTAAATGACGCTTTCGCTTCTGAACGCTCGTCAAAAGTGTGAGGTTCATCATGAAAACGTAAACGGTAGGCACACCGCTCAAAGGGGCATGTTGTATCTACTCATTTATATCTACGGTAACAAGAGTGTGTCATGCAAAACTTCTCTAAAACCACCTAATACAATAATTTGACAGTTCATTTCATCATAATATTATTTATATTATTATTATTATTTATATAAAACAGTTTTCAATACATCCTGCTATTGGCTGGCAACCAGTCCAGGGTGTCCCCTGCCCACTGCCCGATGATTGCTGGGATAGGCTCCAGCACCCCCGCGACCCTACTGAGGATAAGCGGTGCAGCTAATGAGATGAGATGAGAGATGAGTTTTCAATACATGTAATAATCGAGAGATTACTGTTTTGAGTCGCTTTTTAATCGCAATAAAAGCATTTCCTTTATCTTGCGTGTCCATCGATTGGTAGGAAAATGCAACGAATCAAAGACTTTGCCGAGACACTCCATATCTATTTATGGATTTTGTCTTCAAACCACTCAATTCCACTCAACTATATTTATGGGTTTTCTTGTTTCTCCTGGCATAGTGTATTGCTGAAACTATTTAGAAAAAAATAAGTTTTTTAAGATTGACAGCTGCGGACACAGTCCGCAAAAGGGGTGGCCTAGCAATTTTTTACTTTTCTGGTTATTTTCTATGTGGGAAATGGACATGAATGACCTTATTTTTATGGCTGTTTAAGCCATCAGCTTAAAATTCAGTGTGGCTTGTGCAAAAACATAGTCAGATTTTCATCCTTAAATTTGTGATTCTTTGACCAGCTCGGTAGCCTAGTTGGTAGGGCGCCCGCTCTGAGACTGGGAGGTCGCTGGTTCAAGCCTCGGCCGAGTCATACCTAAGACTTACAACATTGGTACTCATTGCCTCCCTGCTTGTCGCTCAGCATTAAGGGTTGGAATTGGGGGGTTTGGTCACCTAATGACTAAAATGGCTGCGCCCTGTTTGGCTGCGGCTGCATCGGCTCGCTACAGTTTAACTGTACGGGTCAGGTGTATCGACATTTCGTTCTGTGTGCATGATTACAAAGAATGACAATAAAAGTAAATTCTATTCTACTTCTTCTATTCGTCAAAAAATCTTTCAACTAATGAGTGGTTTCCTTATTGAGCTGTTTCATTCATGAACATCACTCAGCAGGAGGGAGCGAGGAATCAACCAAGACCCCTCGTCAAATTGACACTGTCACAGCTGACCATGCTATCCCGCATGCTGTTTCTCCAGCTTTGCTTTTTTATTTTTTCAACCCCACTCAGCCGTCCTACAGGGCAGCCTGGCTCAACGTGATAAACAGAACCCATCCTGTGAGCAAAGGGATGCCTCCATGAAACTACTATCAAGCATAATTAACTATGTGGTCATGGATAGAAAGGAGCTCTACCTGAGGCAGGCGCCACTCACGGGAATGCCAATGTGCAAGCATTGCATGCACCGGCCTACAAAGTTACTTTTCTAGAATGTGCTGCTAAATCACTGGCAACCAGTAATTTATTTTAAGCCATGCATAAGTCATGCATTTGATCTTAAGCGCTTCCATCCCTTGCGCAATTAAAGTAACAGAGAGGTGACCAATATTGCTCCTACTCGATTAGAAAATAATGTTGTACAGGCTCTTGTAATTGTGCAGGCTTCTGAATCTTAGTCAGTACAGTACATTGAGTTAATTATCTTTTAATTAATTTTGACTACTCTGCTAGTGGGTGGCACTGCAGATGAGTGGTTAGAACATAAGCTCTACAGTTCATAGGTCCTGGGTTTAAATTTAGCTACCGGTTTCCTTTTGCGGAGTTTGCATGTTCTCCTCGTGGCTGCATGAGTTTCCTCCAGGCACTCCGGTTTCATCCCACATTATAAAAACATGCAGGTTGATTGGTTCATTCAAGGAGTGCTTAGGTATGAACGAGTGTGTGTGTTTTTTCATTTCTGTGTCCACTGCGTCCAGCTGGCAACCAACTTAGGGTGTCCCCTGCCCCCTGCCTGAAGATAGTGACCCTAGTGAGGATAACCTGTGCAGAAATAGGATGGATGGAAGTTGCGTTAGTTGATTAAGATTGACAGTTTCCTCATCGTGGCACAATATTTTCTGAACTAGACATTTGCAGAATGAATTTTTTCTTTATTATGTAAGAAATTGACGTCAATGAGTTAATTTTCATAGCTGTTTAAACTTGCAGCTTAAAATACAGTGCACTTTGTGCAAAACAAAGTTGAGTTACTTCCTTAAATTTAATCATGTGCAAGAATAGGAATTGGTCAAATGAAATGATTAATGAGAATAACTGTAATGGACATCTGCCGTATTGGAAATATAGCTCATTTTTATTTTGATCTCTTTTCCTAAGACAATTTGTTGTCCCTCCCAGCACATTTTCTAGATTTCTTGGATGAAATATCGGGGATCTGAATGGCAAGCTACCCCAGACCAAAATTCATCATAGAGCCCTGCATCAGGGTCGCAGTAAGAATTGGATTATTGCTTTGATCTTGACTGTGGACTCATGGACTTTGAGTACCCACGGATTTGGAATACCCTGAATTGGAAAACATTGAAATTGTGTTCTCTTTGCTTATTTGATTAACCTTCTTGTCTTTTTTTAAGTTGTCATTGACATTTTTGTATGGATTATTGAGTGACTTTAACATTCTGACATGAAACCAGATTTACGTTGAGGTGGTCAATATTTGAATATATGCCAAAATTCAAATAAAAGAGGGATAGTAAACCAAGATCAAACTTGTGATTTCTCATCCAACACCTGAAACCAGATCAGACTGGTCTTTTACTACAACTTATTTTGACTTTGGTGTTTCCTCTATTCAATTTACCACTCATCAAACCTAAAACTAGTCCAGTAGCTTTCCCTCCCGTATCCTATGAGCAAAGGCGCTACAAAAGGTTTTTAGCATTGACTTTTGCTCCCTCAAAATCAAACATGAAACGGTCTCACCTACGCTAAAATGAGACTCGTGCAGGGAAGTATCCATGGAAAATGGGGCATATGATTGCCTATAGACATGATGAGACAGGCAGAGGCTCCATAGAACCCTTTAGACTAACTCACAGAACCCCCAGGGTTTGATCAAACCCAGGTTAAGAACGACTGATTTAGTGATACGCCGAGTTTTTTGTCATATGTCGGGAATACAGGAAGTCATAAGTGATGGACTGACAGGATTGATGGATTGCCCACCATTGATCATTTTGGTTAAACACATCACATGTTAGTAATTCAAGACGAAAAGATTTCTCTGGGGCTAAGATGGAAAAGGCAACGTCATAGCCTCGCATACCTCTTTTCTAATGTGTGATGCGGTTAACTTGGCAATTCCGAGGTGAATGTTCATCTGCGACATTTTAGCATTGGCCCTTCGGCTGCTGACGTTCCCGTGCTTTTCAAGTATGACTCATATGGAGAGGATTTAGGACAAGAGTAATTCACTGTGACTCGGACCAATGCAAACAGAGGCTTTAAGCTCAGACGGAGGGCAGAGAAATGTGTAGGAGCTTGGAGTCCTCAGCCAATCAGAAGTGGTCCAAATGCTGGCCAATATCAACAGCTCTTAAAGCTCAAGTTAATGTTTGACATTCTTGAATTGTTTAAACTAAACACGAGGTTCTTATTATATAGAATAATACTGCTGTGTGTAAATGCCATTGGTGGTTAGGGATCACTTTTCTTTTGTCAGCTGCCCACTCTTCTGACTCGCAGTTTTCTTATTGCATGTGCCTGCTGCCTTCAATTCAGTGACGTGTGCTTAAACATAAACATGGCATGATCATAAAGTTGCCGAGAGCGCTAGGTGAGAATGAGAAGGGTTGCGCTGTGTACATATAGAGGCGACACTTTCAATCCCAGGACAGTAGTATTGATCAGACCCAAGTACTTGCTTAGTATCGATATTTGGATTGATCAGCCCAACCTTAATTTGGTGTACACCATTCGACAATAGACAATCCAAGTGCATATTGTATGAAACATAAAAGAGTATTAACTATTGTCCAGAAATTGAAACCAAAACATGTCTATATAGCTATACAATACTTAGGATATATGTTAATTAATGCATCTATCGTCCAACAGCTTGTCAATTGATCGTTTTTTACAAAAGTATATCAAACAGAATTGCACCTTAAGTGCCCTCCATCCCATACCTTCCCACACCCTAACAAGTGGGCATATGTATGTTTTGAGGAATATTGCTCCCATCATTTGTTACATTACCAAAAACACTGAAAAAGACACAAAACTAAATTTCTAAATACGGCTTTAGTGCGGAGATAAAGATATCAAAACCATCACATGCATCAGTTCACGGGTATTTGTATACTTGGCATGAAAATGTCTTATTATCTTTGCTATGTGATCACTTGTGTGTAAGCGGTGACGATTCACACTCCTTTGTGTGAGTGAGATGATTTTGTATAAGCGTGCCTTGCTGTTTTTCCTTTTGTACAAAATATCTTCCTCTTTAAGGATGATTACATTGTCTGCGCTTGTATGTCAAGCCTGATTTCAAGCTTTTTTATTGTCATTACTATGAAATATTCTGTTTTTTCTCCCTTTTGTTGCTCTGGGAAATTTGCATACCACTATTCCTGAGAAAAAAAACCTAATGATAGCAATTTATATTCCCTTTCTCTCACCCCACCGGCAGTGCGAGCGCTTCGCTTAGCGGCACCTGCGAACGCGACAGGCGGCAGGATGAGAAGTGAAAGAAAGCAGTTGATTAAATCATCATCAAGTCGCTCCACGGAAAGTCAATTCTGCTCGCCGTCTAGAACGATATCCTTTTATCTTCAAGTAATGAGCTATGGCACTTTTGCATTGGATAATATGATGAGTTCCATTTGGATGTTGGTTCGCTTCACGGGCAAGACCTCGTTCCCAGCTGCTTTCTCTGGAAGCTGTGCGAATGAGTGAAGTGAAACCGGCGGAAGATAAACTGAGAGAATAAAAGAGAGAAGTTGTTCCAAACTTGGAGATAAAAGTGGAATAACTTGTGTTTGTTTGAACCGGTGGCGCTCCCGTGTTCTCGTTTGTGCTGCTTGCACGGTCGGAGGACTCGCTAATGACGGTTTGGTGTTGTTTTCTGACAGGCCTCAATAGGTTGAAGTTGTCGAGACGGCTAATGCTCAGTTTTTTTGCCGCTATATTAGTCTGTCGTGCGTGGGCGGCAGCGAGAGATGGTTGTTATTCAGGAAGCAAATTTGATGTACAGAAATGCAAAGACAATATGAAAAGTTTCGTTTGTATGTGCAGTGATTCATTGTTCTACACGGAGGTTGCAAGACCCACAGAGTAGAAGCATTAATTCCTGAAATATCAGTTACATATAATACAATAACAAATAAAAACACAGAACACAGAATTGCAGATGAAGTCTGGCTTGTCCGCCCACCCAAGCAGAAGGTTGGGGGGTTGATTGAGCAACTCAAGTGTGAGACCCAATAATCTTAACTGGTTCAAACTGGATAATGTGTGCAAAAGTTCTTTTGGATAGGAAGTCGCCAAGCAAGAAGCAAAGAAAATCACAGCAACCTAGCGGGTCATCTTAAGTCTTCTATATAATATCTGAGAGAGAAAGAGAGAGAGAGAGGGTAATGAAATGAAATGAAAATTAAATGATCTGCATTTATATACCGCTTTTCAAGTCAAGACTTCCCAAAGCGCTTTACAGTGTGCTTCGCATTTCCCAATAGCTGCTGTGCAACTAACCTGCATATTGGGGGTATTAGGGGTTCAGTGTCTTACCCAAGGACACTTCGACATGTAACACGGAGGAGCCGGGATTCGAACTGTGATCTCTTAAAGTCCATCTATAGAGAGAAAGAGACAGATAAAGAGAGAGAGAAAGAGAGAGAGATAGAGAGAAAGAGCAAGGGAGAGAGAGAGAGAGAGAGAGAGAGAGAGCATTCATAATACAGGAATATAGCATGTAAAATTTGGTACAAAATGCAGATAAATATAGTTGATACATCTTCTAATTTTCGCATCCTTTTATTTATGAAGTAAGCATTAGTCAGAGAAATTGATGGAAGTTCTGTCAACGTTGACTTAATGCCCAATCATAAGTAATCATGTGAAGTATTCAAAGTAAATTTAGTTCACCCTCATTCACATATTTTGTTTTGTTTTATGCCCGCAAATGTTGTTTTGGTTGAATAGATACAAATTCCCCAAAATGCCAATCTTGCTAATCTAGTGGAAGCTCTTTGCATATTAATTTGTCCAAATGCTGCTAAATAGACCCTTGACATTCTTTTATCTCTTGGTGTTGGCTTTCAAGTTATACAGTATAAGGGATGGATGAGGGAATGTTGCAGGAAGTGGGCGAAGAGCAGGCCAGGGAGAAATAAATAGCAAGGAAACGTCTGAGGAGTGTTTGCCCGCCGCGTTTATTGCCTCTGCATAATTTATGAGTTGCGGAAGTTGACCATCATGGCAGCGTGTCACTGGCTGCCCCTGTGGCCATGTGGGACAGGCCTGTAAATTGGATGCTACGCTCCTGCTGAGCTCACACGGCCCCTTTTAGCATCCTGCCAGAGGCACATGGCAAAAGCCTCCTACCTTCGAGCCCTGCAGCGTCCAGATCAGCAAGAAATATCAAATTGAAGGTAAAAAGTAGAGAAAGACCCCTATTTCGGTTCCTCCCTAGCCTGTCAAATGTTTTCACCCTCCCCTCTCCCACACACAGGCACACATATATGATGCCAACCTCTGCCTATATTCCCCCCCAGTGCCTTCTTCATTACCGACTTGAGTGCTTCTCTGCACCTCAGCCATATGCACAACTTTGAGGCTGCCAGTCACCCAGCATGACACTAATTAGTTGATAAAGAATTAAGTGGACCTTGAAATTGAAATTGGAAGCAAGAGAGGGTCGGGGGGGATTTAAAAAAAAGGAATCTTACCACCTTGTTCCATTCTCCGTTGACAAGACAAGGTTGCCTTTCTCCTCCTCACAATCATCCTTGGCCTCAAGCAACATAAAATCACATTTGTTGTCTAAGTTCACAAGGTTGAAGCGCAATTAATACCATACGATAGGGGTGGGCCATACTGGGAATTTTAATATTGATCCGTTTCAAGTTAGTATATTGGATCGATCAATACATGATCATTATATCAATGAATCTTTGCCTTTGAGTTAGTTTATAATTATGATAAACACAGCATAAAGATTTTAGGCACTAAAAATGATTATTTTTTTTATCTAATTATAACAATTCAAACGTTAACAGTAAAAAAAAAATGCAAATATTAGATAGTATCATAACAAAAGCCAACAGAGTAAAAAAAGCAGCAAGATAACTAAAAACACAAATCTAACAATGCCAACATGTAAATTATTACCTTAATTGCACAATATTTTTAAAATTATGTCAGAAAATACAAATAGTGTGAAAAATACAATCCAAAAACATTTAACAGTATACAAAAATAAAATAACTACTACAGCAACTGCTTACAGAGAAATAAAAAGATCAACAATTCTCCATACAAGCCCTTTTGGCTCTGTTCCGATAGTGACAACGGATTTACATGTTGTTGTTCAGGAACAGTAACGTGTTCACATTTGTGGTTGCAGCTTTGTAGGGTCAATTTTTTTCAAGTGTTTATGTATTTTTTGCCACAGAAGCAGGCCACTTTATCACACAAATGAGACATGGCATTGTCCTTTTCTGTCGTTTAAAAAAAAGGCCACACTGCGCTGTGCTTCCCGTTTTTGCTCAGTCATATTTAGCTTCTGACAAGGGTGAGTGCAGATTTTTTCCTTTCTTCTGTCTGGCATACAAGACGCAGCTGCAGGCCAGGTAGGGAGGGATGCAAAAAGTGTTCTTGTCAGTCACAAAAACAGGCATAAAATTGAGGGGTCTGGGTAAACAAAGGAATAACTACACATAAATAAAGGACGGTTGGAAGAAATTGGTGGACGGGTGAAGTACCGATCAAAAAAACAAAAATATCAATTCAATGCAGGTACTTGCGCACTATCAATAACATCAAATTTTTGGATAAATCCACCCACTCCTACCACACAAATGTTCAAGTGTTCATCAAACCTGTCAAGCTCACAAACAGTTCTGATTGTCAGTTTGTCATCAAACATATTAGATGTGTAATACATATTTTAAGTATGAAACAACATCCAGTACATTATGTATTGTTCTTTCTGTTTCAGTGTGACACAGAGACTGACCAGGATGACAAGGTAAGCTCTTTCTCAGTCACTTTTGCATCTTCTTCATTTGTCAATATTTAGACCTTACAGTTAATGTATTTAAAATCAAACACCCAGTTCAGGGGTCAGGAACCTATGGCTTGCAAGCCATACACGATATGGCTCTTTTCGTGAGTACATATGGCTCGGAGATAATATTTAACGATTGCAAATTCCACTGTGGCATTCTAAAATCGAATGATTTCTATTCCGATTTTGGTCCATGTGACGCTGAAGCAACGCTGTTTATAATTTTGGTTCAGTCCAGTACATATAAGTTACACCTGCTGTTTTCCTAGGTGCTGCCAGGGGAAAAAAGAACAACTGTCATAATAAAGCCGCAGTGTTTCAAATGTGGCAAAAAAACTAGTGTCTCAGAATCAAGAATTTACGGTAATAGACGCCTAGTACGGAGGATGCCTCATGTTCTGCCTGATGGTTAGGGAGTAATTCCATCTCCGGCAGTCCACATCACCTTGGCTGCTATCTTCCCCCGTCAGGTCCTTTCCACTCTCCGCCCGTTGCCCCTGCTGCGATTAGCATTGGCCGGCTGATGCCGTCTGCTTTACAACCCTGCAGTAGAGAAGGATTCGTCAAAGAACCCAATCGTTTTAATGGGTCAAATGTATTCCGGTGACGCCAAACGCGGCTTATTTACTCACTCTTCAAAAGCATGAAATGGAAAAACTGTCCCCTGGAGAAATCATGTTCTGCCTGTGTAGCAGGTCTCCGCCGTGCCGGCTAGAACTGCCAGGCTCTGATAAGACACCATTTGGATCTGAGAATGTGAGTGTCTGTGCAGTTTTGCGTGTGAGGCGTGCATACGTGTGTGTGTGTGTGTGTGTGTGTGTGTGTGTGTGTGTGTGTGTGTGTGTGTGTGTGTGTTTGTGTGTGTGTGCAATTTATTTTAGTTTTTTGGGAGGGTTTTTAAAAACCGGAAACCTAGGTCCCCATTTAATTCTATTAACGGGCAACTATTTGGAGTGGTGGGCCCCAATGGGTCAAAAGATTTGGCCATGGGGCCGATCCTGGTTTCTTTCATATAAAAAAAATATACAAATGCCGACATCTACATGTTATATGTCTTTGCATTTGTTTTTAAATCGATTTGTTTCATCAAATTAGTTTTCAAATTATCACGTAAAACAAAATATTAGGTCCCTCTTTTAAGCACTAAGTTTGATATTTAGTTTTGTACTTTTACTGTTTTACTTATATTTTTGTAGTATATTTGTTTTATTTCAGCAGTAGTATTTTTGTAGTATTTCCATCATAGTATTTTTGTGGTATTTCTGTAGTATTTCTTTCGGATTTTTGTAATGTTTCCATTGCAGATTTTTCTCGTATTGCTATAGTTGTATTTGTAGTATTTCTGTCATAATATTCCTGTAGTAGAATTGATTTTGTATTTCTGTCGACATATTTCTGTAATAATATTTTTGTAATAGTTTTAATCTAGAAGTATTTTTGTAGTAATTCTGTAGTATAATTTCGGAAGTATTTTTGTTGTGTTTCTGTAGTATTTCTGTAGTATATCAATGGTAGTATTTATTATTTTGTGTTGTAGAAATTTAGAAGTATTTTTTGTGCTCTTTCTGGTGTAGTATTTATGTTTTAGCCACACAGAGGGCCATTAGGGACAATGTTGGCACCCAAAAAACATTTTTTTTACAAGTGCTACTTTGTTTACTATTTTAAATACTGCATTTTGACCATTTTCGTTTGGCAGACCTGATGTAAAAGTTTGATGGGCTACATGTGTCCTGCGGGCTGTAGTTTGCCCACCCCTGGTCTTGCGTGTTTTGCAAATCATGCCAGTGAGACCGCTACTACCACAATGACATTATGCAAAGGAGAGTATTTAAAGACCAATATATATACTTTTAGATAGTCAAATATCATAGCAGTTTTATTATATGTACTTGTATTATTCGCTCTGTTTGGATTATCAATGTATGAGACAATGTTTTGAAAAAATGTCAACAGCAGTCAAACATCAGTTGAACCTACCTTAAACAGTACAAACGTCACTTTTCATTCAATGTTAAGATGTTGTGGATAAAACAGTTTGTAAGACAGATTTGTTACCTATCATGAGGAAGCAGCCATGCTTTGAAGCAGATATTTAAAGTCAAGTCCTCGGGGCAAGATCTGGCTCCCGAAAAGGTTTTCCTCGGCCCCTGAGATAATCTTGATTCATTATTGTGTTATACAAAAGTAACTGTTGTGTCTTTGTTAATGTTATTTCCCCTTGCAATTAATGTTAACGTAGTTAAGTAAATGATAGAAAATGACTTCTTTTCTTCCTCGAAGTTATTTTTGCCCACTCTTGCTAAAGTATACAATGCAATAATCCTTCGGTTATCTCGGTGAATGGGGACCAGAATCCCAAACACAACGTAAAAATCCCCGAAGTAGCGACACACTTTTATAAAAGGGGTCAAACTTATCTCGAGATGACGTCCCTACCAACTAAGAGTATTCAACTGTAACAAAATAACAAGTAGAGATCTACAAAAAAGAAGACGCAGAACACAGAATTGCAGTTGAATGAATGGTCTTTATTGTCATTGTAAGGATTTTTCTTTCAGTTAAAGAAAGTGATTAAGAGAGCAGCTGCCAGCTGTATGCTCTCACGCTTATACTCAGATTGAGCAAGGTCTCCGTTATGGTTAAAATATAACCGGCCCGAATGTAGCCCCAGTTTATTCGTTTTATGGATAATTAATCCGGCAGTGGTGAAATACAGGCTAGGCAGGTGTTTCTTGTGACTGAGTAGGCCAGACCTGCAGCGCTACTATTGCTTTCGCTTTCTCAGTCTCTTACCGGAACTGATAACAATCCGCGGTGCACCTGCTGGTGATCTGACTCTTCTCAGAGTTATTTAGTGAAGTTATTAGTGTAACTAGCCACTAAACTAGTTGTTGCCGTGCTTCGTAGGTTGTTTTAGTGGACAGATTGACCTGTGCGCCTGCCCAGCTTGGCTGTTTCACTGACAGCATACCCCAGCCTATAACAGTTGCGCACGCAGACTGTCAAAAGCAGATAGGCGCGGTGTAAAAAAATTAATTAAAAGCTCTTTAAATTCATCAGGCCAACATTTAATAGAGAAAGTTTTCTACTTTCAACGTCTTAAGGACACTCCAAACGAAGCACCCCGCCTTTGAACATCGCATTACTACAGTATTCTATCATCCTCGTAATTCCTTCCCTTTCCTTTTCATGCGTCGTCTGGAACATCATTCACATGCATTTTATGAAAAGAAGCCTCCTTTTGCCATTCCACATACTGAAATGCCTCTTTTCAATAAAACACTTAGCCAAGAGTCATTATTTAGCTCCAAAGTCTGGAACCTAATTTCATAAAATTGTGAGTAGCACTTATCAAGTCACTCTTAACTTATCTCCACATTAAAGTGAGTTTTCTCATAAGTGGCATCTTGAAACTACTCTTTAAATATTTCGAAATGAATACCCGCAGGCGCTTTTCAAAATTACGATTCAGCATTTTTCAAGTCTTAATTACTCTCAAGGTTTTGAAGAAAAAAAATATTCTGTAAAGTGTTTACGTGATCTGTCAACATCCGAAAACTCTCCGCGCTATTATGCGAAATACGCTTGCTTTAATATTAATGGCCAAGCCAGACGGCAGCGTAATGTAGCATAATGTGTGTAGTCATTTGGGGCGAGGCATCTAAGTGGGTGCTTTAAAGCCGCCGTGAGAACTTGTTTGTCCTTGACGTAAAATACAATTTGCCATTTATCTTCCTTTATTGTTTTGCTGCGTTTGCCCTCCGGCAATACTCGCTGAAGAGTTGTGTTTCTCAATGACTTGGCAGCACTGTACATAAAACCAGTTTACAATCCAACCGCCCTCCATGCGCCGCGGCGGGGAAGAAGAGTAATAAAAAGGAAAGAGCAACTTGTCAGCGTTAAAAGATTATGTCCCCCCCATGCGCGGGAGGAGAGTCGTGTTTACAGGCTTGAGTGGGTGCTCACTAGGTTGAGGCTGAAGCTGATTGCACTAGAGTAGCCTGTCAGCCAGTGATTTGTCATGTACTTTATCATCCCTGTCACTCCTCGCCGTTGTCATAGGTAACGTTCCTGACCGACTCCCCCTCCCCTCCCTCCATCCTGCGCTTTGTACTCAGTCAGTGCAGGAAATTTGTATTTACTTTAGGGGAGTGTAATTTGTTCCTCATGGATAATGTGACCCTTAGCGGAGCCGGATCACGGGTTAGTTGAAGTGATATTTTCCGGTAATGGTGGTCGTACATCACGGCTGTCAGGGCGGGTTAGGAGGCGAGCACATTATAGCTCCATTTTAGCACTGCAGGCATCTGGAATTATTTTCCATAACCAAGTATGACACAAGCGCTCTGTGGAGTGCATTAAATTTTTACTAGCTTTTTTCCCCTTGTACAACCCCCCACCCCCTGACTTCTATGGCTTTACCCCCGGTTTGGGTCTCAGAGCTGCCACAGTGATGGATACCCCACTGACTCCCAGTAGCCCCATCCAAGGTTAGTGGGTGTCACAGACCTACACAGCCCCCTCCATCCAAAAAGTGGCAAATCCCTGCTCCCTTTGAGGCGCGTTTATAAACACAACTCAGGAAATGATTCACCAGGTTGGACACGGGAAGAAAGAGTTGCTTCTCATCCAGCCTTACCACCCTCCTCTACCGCCAAGGCTTTGAGGTTGAGTCGTAAGTCGGCCTTATTATAGCCCACACTTGGTTTTAATTGCACGCTAGGAAGGAACAAGAAGAGCTGTAATCATTTACTGGCTGCCTGCAAAGGGTATAAAAACTCAACCACATTCAAAATGGTTTTGAGGATCCATATCAATGAAACCATCCTTCGAATGAAAACAATAGCTGCTGTTTAAAGAGTTCTTTCACAGGGTTTGTTCGGGTGCTTGAAATCCTTGAAAATCTTTGAATTTTAAAGTTGTTAAGGGTGAGTGTTTTCAAGGAATGAAACTGTTTGAATTTTGGGTGAAGTGCTTGTACATTTTTGAAACTGTTGCCATGTTTTTCAAGAGTCTGCTTAAAAGAGACATAGACACTGCTCTTTTTGCCTTGCCATTGTATTTATTTTCCCTCGAGATCACCGGAAGCTGGCATTAGTTCTTATGTCATTGTCCTTTGAAGCATCATCAAGAGGACAGACGCATGCTACACCTACACTGGGATTACATACAATTATGTGTCTTATGGGCCATGCAAAAATGAAAAAGGTGTTTTCAAATGGTAAATTCTAATGGGAAAAACTACCTGCGAATGAAAACATAAGCTACATAATACTGTCATTTTACCCAACACCTATATGGGGAAAGATTTGAAGAAATATTTACACACTAGTTGTTTGGATCCACAAATATTTTGGCAAATTATTCAAGATCTAAAAATAACATGTCTTAATAAATGCACATGCGAGATTAAAAATCACATTGTAAATCGCAGATATATTTGTGGACCTGCAAAATACTTAATTTACACTGGATTTCTTCTTAGTGGTACTGGAGAAATGAAAAAATAGAAAAAATAGTTGATTTTGGCTATGAAACAGGTTTATGAACCCTTGCGGATGGTCACAATAATATCAGCGGAAGCATGACGCAAATTCGGCCCTTCCTGCGGATCTCCCCAGCGGTGCTGCCCACTGGGGGCGATCTGCCGGGGAACACCGCCTGACCGGCGTAGCAGCTGGCTTAGAACTGGTGTGGACCATAAGCAAAAATCCATACCTCTAATATATTCTTAGATAAATACTAAAAGGAAAACCTAAGCTTACGATACCTTTATAAAACACTGTGGTTATATCTGGAAACATTTATTTGAGTAACAGGAGCAGAACCAGAGATTTGACAGTAGGTACTTGATTCAATATTAACAGCGTATGGACTATTTTACCCACAAATAGAGTCCTCAATTTATACATCCAAATTGAACAGCAAAGTAAGCATGGTATTTATTAACAAAACCAGGAACAAACTAACACACGAATAAGGGGGATCAAAAAAATGAAATGCCCAATCAAAATCATACCTGACAATCTAAACCAGAAACAAAGACCAAAACCTGAAATGGAAAATTTATGGAACAAAGTAGCAAACTAACAAATGGGCACTAAACTACAGACAAAATGCCCAAAGAAGAAACCAAGGCACACAAAAACAAATAACCTGGCGTGGCAGTGACAATGCAAAAAAACCTGACGACGTGTGCCGTCCAAAATGTCCTTATAGAGGGTCAGGATAATTAGGGACAGTTCTGTGGTGGTTAGACACACCTGTGCCCAGCTCCAAATGTGGTTGGCGCCTTCGGGTGGAAGGAGGAGTACCAGACCTGAACACTGTGTAAAATGTGAATCCTGTATTTCTAGACAACAACACCAGGGCAATCATACAGTGGAGAATAGTGCCGGATTGCAACACAGATGTGTCTTTTCGGTTGTTGTCTTTGGTGATTGTTGCGGTAATGAACCAAGTATACATTTCTCCTTTAGAAGGGTGCCATAAATGTTTCCAGGATTCACATTGGTGTCTTGTGTTTTAAAGTACACGCGTTGTAAAAAAAAAAAAAAAAAGACAGTCCGCCATTTTCCTGAGTACCACCTTGAAAAAGAAAAGAATAAACCGCACCATATTAAAAGCCACAGGTTTTTAAAAAAATAGCGCATTGTAGTCCGGGACTTACGTTACCTACCATATTTAATACCTTGAGAACAATCTCATTTTTCAACTTGACTTTTTTCCTTGGTAGCAAGGTCGACAGTGTAAAGGCCAACCCCGGCCATTGACAAATGGCCGCCTCCCGCCCGTTAATCAGTCGAGTCTCGGAGGTGGACGAGCAGGCGGAGCTCATTAGGACGCCTGAGATGAGAAATGAATGTGGAGATTGGGAGGCTGGCACAGAGCCGACGAGTTGCGACAGGGGAGAAAATGTTGGACGTCTAGACCTCGTCTGATGGATGACCTGGCCAGCAGGCAGCAACACTTGCGTGAGACTCCGGCACATTCCCAGGTGTGTGTACACACCTGTTGCTACCTGTTTGTTCCATATCAATAATATTAATATTATTGAAATTACTGATATTGAGCAAGTTCACGGTCACCAACCACTTGTGTCGTAGGGGCACCACTTCCTGCGGTGTGTCTTGGGCACATACAACCTGTCAGGGGCCCATTCCTCGCCAGAGTGGTTTTTGGGTAGGGGTTTGCTCCCCTACATAAAACAGTACTGATTCCCATGGTAACCTGTAGCAGGATATGTCTCCTGACCTGACTCAGAAACAGAACCTTTATCATATGGCCACCATTGTTTTTTCGGTGTAAATTGTCATCCTGTTGTTAAGGGATGAGCCGGACTATGGCATTAACGGGCAGCGGTGTGTGGTTGAAAATATCTATACTCGCTCTTAACCCCTTAATGTTCCGACGTGTCCTCACGATGTCACCAGTCACTGATATATGTCATGCCACATATCAATGGAAAGCTTAAACTTTTTGGATTCAAGGTTTGATGACTATTTCAAAATAAACTCACCACATCATGGTCAGTCTCAAACAAGATACCTGAAAACTATAAAGCGCTATTGCTCACTTATACCGTCTATTGGGAGTCCGTTCATGATACGATTCCTTGTAAATATGGTGTGGTTACATTCAGGAAAGTCCAGTGAATCCGACTGTGTAAATAAATTACCCTAAAACAAACCTTAATACCAACAGTTAAAAAAAAACATTCTTGCAACGTTTGGCTAGCTTAGAAAGAGAAGTCAAACTTTCAAAACTCTTTCACAATGTTTAAAAATTAGCCAAAGTATAATGCACGAATATGGTCGTCTCTAAATGTCCACTTTTGGAAAAGCCTAGACCCTCCATTAGAGAAATGTGTAAAAGACAATGTTTAGTTTTTCAGATTGTAATCAAATTTGACACGGTGCGAGATAAGACTTTAAGCTGTTGTTTCACCTGTTTTCCAGCTAAGATGCCCATGCTACACTTTTTTGCAGGCATTTGATTGCAAAAAAAAAAAAATCAGTCAAGAACAAAAACTTTCTATTTGTGTGTGTTCCAACTCATATCACTCAATTTTAGTAGCACTTGTAGAGATTATTTATTATTTCAGGATACAACTTCAGAGTGTTACCTTTCAAAACAGACCAGAACAGTCCATACCATGTACTTTGCAGAGCTACGAATATAGCTGCTTGATACATATGTGATTTTAATACTGCGTGTGCATTATCAGGACATATTCCAAACACATTTCTATTCTATAGCTGATGAATGAGCAATATTTCCTGTTGATGATATCTGTGTATTAATTGTTATTACAACATCCATTGCAGCCTGATCATCCTGGAAGGGATATTACCTCATGTACAGTCCCTTCTCAAGGTTTCTTAATTTTCCTCATGTTGAGGTTTTTGAGTTTTTCCTTGCCCTCATGTAGGTTTTAGATCAGGGGATGGTGTAATCATAGTCTGTGGTTTTCAATAATATTTGGTCTGTACAGCCCTTTGAGACTCTGTGATTAAGGTCTATACAAATAAACATGACTTGACTTGACATATGATTATTAGATTTGGAGGAAATTGCGAACATATTTGTTTTCGAAATCTCAAATAGATGTTAGGTAGAAATGAGAATTATATGTATCTTACATTATCATATGCAGGAAGTTCTCAGATTACAGTTTACCACTGGGAAACGGTACGTTAATTTTTTTCATGGCCCATGACCAATATGCATTATTGTTACGTAATCCTTGCACTAATACACATTTCATAATGCCCTGTTTAGGTGTAGCATGTACCTGTCCTCTTGGGTGTGACCCGCATGGTGCAATGATGCTTTATAGGACAATGCTGTACAAACTAATGCAAGCTGCAGTTAATCATGAGTTACAGTAATTACGAGAAAAGAATACATGCAATAACAAAGTATAGCCACCGGAGAAATAACAACATTAAAATTCAATCATTTTCAAGAATTTCAAGCAAAAGTATCAGTATCGCCCACCCCTACCTGCTGATGCCAGCAAAGTCCTCTTATGGGATGTCCATTTCCAGCCAGTGTAAACAAAAAGCAATTTGATTTTGACTCGTTACTTTATTTAAAAAGCATTTCAGTTATTCCCCTAAATACTGACATCAAATGTAGTGCCTCAATCAGACATTGACTATGTACTGTATATACCCTATTTCCCGCAATATAATGTGCACTGGATTATAAAGTGCATGCCACAAAAATGGGCTTGTGATGTGTTTTTCATATATAAGTCACACTGGACTATAAAGCACATGGAATTAAAACAACAGTATGGAGCTAGGGTTGCATAAAAAGACGAATAAATACATCTAAATTTGAATGATATACTACATATAATTTATTACATAAAATAATATTATGACATAGGCAGCACGGGGGATGAGTGGTTAGCGCGTCCGCGGCACAGTTCTGAGGTCATGAGATTGAACCGTCCTGTGTGGAGTTTGCATGTTCTCCCCGTGCTCGCGTGGGTTTCCTCCGGGCACTCCGGTTTCCTCCCACATTCCAAAAACATGCATGTCAGGTTAATTGGCCGGTCCAAATTGTCCCTAGGTGTGAATGAGCAAGTGAATTGTCTGTCTCTGTGTGACCTGCGACTGGCGGGCAACTAGTTCAAGGTGTCGCCTGCCCACTGCCCGAGGACAGCTGGGATGGGCTCCACCACCCCTGCGTTTCACCTCTAGAATGCATGTATTCATTCATTAATGGTTACTGTGCAGTCCTCACGCCGAAGTATCCCCTTTCCCCCCAGCTAGACAGTTAGTGACAGTTAGCTATTTATTTGGACATTGGCCTCACCATTACCCTTCTAAAGTATCCGTAAAACTAAAAACAAAGGACAAAAAAGTCAAACCAGCTTGCTAACTACACAGATACAATCTAAACTAAGACATACGAACAAAAATTAAAACAAGAGTACGACATTCTGTACCAAACATTACCATCACAATACGCCAAAGCATTAACAAGAGAGGATTTGCAATGAGCATTCGAAAGTTGGTGTTTTGCACTTCTTTTTCGTTTTATTTTAGCGACAAACAATTAACATGTTAACCAGAAGAGTGTGGGGTTTTTTTGCCATTGCTATTTACTGTTTTACAAGACTGAAACCAACTAAAAAAAACAGGAAAACGCCACTTTAGAGCTTGCGAAATAAAGCCTGTCATTGTCTTCCAGCCTGCAATTAAAATGTACTTCAACCATTTTGTATTTTATTTTAAAAACATCAGAGGAGCATGCCTGAATATTGCCATTTTATTTGAATTATCTGCCATGTCATGTGTCTATTACTTTTATGTGTTGCAACAATTCAGCCCCAACAATTGTATTCAATTCCTAAAATGTGTTTGCAACTATGTGGTCTGTTACTTTTTGACTCATGAAACGACACATATTGCACATTTGGGAACAGTTTGTGGTTGCAAGCCATCACTTTATTGTTTCAATGTGCACTAAAATCAAACCCCAGTATTGGAAAATATACGTGTCCAACCCCTTTCAGCAGGTATTTTGTTGTTCGAGAAGCCCAAAACCCCATCAAGTATCTTAATGGTACCCTGAAGTAATTAAAATCATCAGCAATGTTTTTAGTAATTAAATGTACTTACTGCCTAATTGCCTTATTTTACATTTTGCAATGAGTGTTGGTAGCATTACAGAAAAAACAGTAGTTACAGTTACTCGTTGAATTATTTAAAAAGGAATTCAGTAACCACAGAGTCTTACAGCTCAGGGATCCCTTAACCACCTGGGTCACAGGGACACCGCTTCCTGTGGTGTGACTTGGCCCATCCCTCTCCAGATCACTGAAACCAAAAAGCAGCGCGTTACTCTTAAAGCAACTAGCAAGTTGCAATCGACCGTATATACTCGCATAAAAGCTGACCTCATTAAACTGCCTTAAAATAGCAACATAATAAAACAAATGATAGAAAACGTCCATAGAAACCTGTGGAACCAAGTAAGGTTTTCATATTTCAAATCCTAGTCCGAAATCCTGGCCAGTAACCCAAGAAACGCTTTAAAACCCTAAATTTAGGGTCAAACACTAGTTGGAAACACCAGCTGGAAACCCTGGAAACTCTTTCAAACTGTAGTTTCAGGGCTAAACCCAAGTTGAAAACCCTATGAATGCGTACAAACCCTAGTTTCAAGGCCAAACCAAAGTTGGAAACCCTTGGGTTAGCAAGCTCAGGAAGTCGTCCAGTGCATGTTGTCAGAAAGCAAAACCTTTTTTGCTCAGGTGGTCTGGCCTCTTCATTCTATTTATGAGCCAGTCCTGCCAGTTACTGGCCTTCAATAATGGATGGCGTTAGAGAACAAGTCTAAACTTGTGTATTTGGGAACAGTTGGCCAATAGGAGAGGGGGGGGGGGGGGGTTCTGCTGTTATTTAGTGAACCCTTTGCAGCTTTTATCTGTTTTGACTCTTACGCTCAGTTTTCAGACACCCCAAGGTTAAAGCTGAGTCCGGCGAATGTCAGACAAGGCCTCGGCTCACCTGCCCATCTGCTCACCCAGCAACTTTCACTGCCCCTTTTCCCCTTTTTTTTGCTGGCCTTTTGACTGCCTGCCCACACTTTACCAAGCAATCTTAGGGCACTCAGAAAAACACTTTATCTCAAAACAGCAACATTTTTTCTATCTTCTGCTTGAAAGATATACTCTCGACATTAATTTTGCCTGATACACTAACGTGGCGAGGGTGTTGACGCCCGCAGTGGAATTGAAAAATGATCTAAAAATGATTAACAGACTCTTAGGTTTCTCTTAAATCTAGCTCTTCGTCTAAAGCTGGGATGTCAAAGTCAAATGGACCGAGCGCCAGACAAAAACAAGCCGAGGACCGTACTGATGGAATGATAAATACATTTTAAATGACACACATAGTCTAGTGAAACTAATTCAACCTACTGAACAGCTAACTCATATATTCCAATTCCATCAGCTAAATAACCAAATATTTTATCATGGCTCTGTCAGCAGTATTTCATTTTCTTGATATAAGAATTCCCAATACATGAATGTTAAATGAAAGTAGCCGGCATTATTCAGATCAACCATAAGTAGCCTACATTTATGCAAACTCAAAAATAGTAGCATTTTTTTAATCATTCATTAAACTATAATAATACAGTCGATAAATAATGTATTTCTTAATTGGCCTAAGATCAAGGTCATCTAAGGCCCTGAAGAAAATCTTCTTAGATGCCGGATGTGGCCCGCAGGCCTTGACTTGACAGGTGATCTAAAGCATCTTCACCGTTGAGCGCCAAACGGTTTTAAAGGTCAAAATGATCGTCAAACGTTAGTCAATGGTTTAAAAATATCCAAATAAAAAGTGTATGTTATTCGACATGAAAATAGCACTTCGAAATAATTTAAAACAGAGATTTATCCACACCATACACTGTTTAACTGACTTATTTTTAAGCCTTACATTCGCTTCTTTGAGATTGTATTCTTTGCAGGACCAGAGGGTTTGGTCTGTCTTCCTAGGAAAGCTGCAAAATCAGCAAAACTAAAATGATGAGTCTTCTTTTTTTTAGCATTTTTCTACATCTAGGGTAACCTACCTGACTGCCTGTGAAAGGTGGAGTTGATGTTCTGGGCTGGGAGACAACAAAAGCAACAGTGCTTAGTCAGCTTTTGGGAGCATTTTTCCCATCTAAGATAACCTATCTAACTTCCTGTAAAAAATAGTTTTGATTTTCCATGTCGTTCTTCCTAGGAGTGTGGATTTTCTTACCGGGAAAATATGCTTAGTCAACAGAACCAAAAGAGCTGCGGCAGGTTTTTTGTCCTTTTTCACATCCAGGGTAACTAACCTTCCTGACTGCCTGTAAAAAATGGTGGTCATATCTAAACTTATTCCCCCTTTTCCTTGAAGGACAGACACACAAAAACAAAATAATACTTGGATGACAAACGAAAACATTACCAACACGCTCTGCTTAGGAAGGATAAACATTTGCAAAACAATTTTCCACCACTAGGTGTCTTAGAAAATTACATTGTGGGGGCATAACCAACATCATTGATCTACTTTAAGCTTTTACAGTTAAAACGCAATACTAACCCATGAAAGTCGACCATATTGAAAAGTCCTGCGAACTTGGTTTAATGTAGAGAACTGTTTTTACGGTTGCTCAGACATCCTTGGCGTAATCTCATATTTTGGCAGTTCAAGATCATAGAAAACCAAAGTCTCATCTCATCTCATTAGCCACACCGCTTATCCTCAGTAGGGTCGCGGGGTTGCTGGAGCCCATCCCAGCAATCATCGGGCAGTGGGCAGGGGACACCCTGAACTGGTTGCCAGCCAATCGCAGGGCACACGGGGACAGACAACTCACTCGCTCATTCACACCTAGGGACAATTTGGATGGTCAATTCACCTGAAATGCATGTTTTTGGAATGTGGAGGGGAACCGGAGTTCCCGGAGGAAACCCACGCAAGCACGGGGAGAACATACAAACTCCGCACAGGAAGTCTGGAGCTGGATTTGAACCCACGCAGGAGGTTCCCAAGACATGAACTATGCCGCACATGCGCTAACCACTGCCCCGCCGTGCTGCCTAAAACCAAAGTATTAGTCATATTATCAAAGTCACGCGAGTTGATAAAATGTTGCATATTCAGGATCTGAGTGGCTATTCAAACCAAACAGTAAAAACAAAAATGTCAAATGGTAATGGATATTTCCTGTTTTTGTTGTAAAATGTAATTTTACTTTCACCGCAATAGTACTCTATTTGCTTCTTCAAAGCAAGACAAATGCCTGTTTGAAAGACAATGATATCCCAGCGTTCATGGCGGCAACCGCAAACAACTCTAATGACATCAGGGGCTCCGAGGAGGGTCTGCAGTCCGCCGCCCCCTACCTAACCCATCAAACATTGTTCGCCTTGCAAGTGCCACCAGCGTGCACTGCTTGTTAAAGGCGCTGTAATTAGGTGGCTGAGCTTGTTGCAAGAAGCCCAGGTCACAGAGGCATGTCCAACCCCTGTCCTGATTGCTCCCTGGGGAATTATTGACAAAACACTGGGAGCATTGCGTGTTGGGCTCTAATTATGTGTACAAGACATAGACGGCCCCAGGGAAATTAAATGAAATTCCCCAGCTCGATGGGTCCTTTGCACTCAAGGGATCCATTCTGTTTCTTATTAAGACCGGCCATTGTCTGCCTTTATGAGACTGCTGTGTGGAGCCAGGCACCGGCAAAAGGCTTTTAAGTGTCCCCTTTCATAGTCGCAATACATCAATGACTCATGAGGAGGATATTTTAACATGATGGTGAGCTATAATAAAAAAGGAATCCAATAAAACCACTGCCATTTAAATATTGCTTGCTAATAGTGTAAATAGAGGCTACCCATGCGATCTACTGAATTGCCTTTTCTGGTGTAATCAGTCGGCTGTCACCGTCATTTGGTACAAACAGATTCCAGCCGCTCCGCCCTAATTCCCCTGGCTCAGATGCCGGGCAGGAATTGATGGTTTGCTTGCACAAATGAAGTGATAAGAGGGCTCACACAGATTACATAGAGCCTAAGTGGAAGTGAGGAAGCTTATAGAGATAAATGAATTCATAAGGCTGCCTGGCACATTCTTAGAAATCGATGTAATAAGGGATAAATCAAACATCCTCCTGCCTTCCTCTGAATGCTTTAAAATTAAAGCCATGGCCAATTGCAGACCTCCTGGGAGAGGGTCACATTTAATATAAAGAAACTGTTGACCCCTTTTGGACAATATTGTTAGGGGTGGGCAATACCAGGAAATTCGGTATCAATCCGATATAAGTAAATACGGTGTAGTATCGGCCAATACTAATCCGATGCCAATACTTTTTGCTTGGAAATATCATTATCATCGAATAAGTGAACCCCTCCCCCTTGAGTTTTTTTATATTTACGAAAAAACAGCATATTTTAGGCACTAAAATATTTCATTTTTAGTTAAATAACTACAATTCCAAATTTAACACTCAAAAAATGAATAGGAATTTTGTATTCAAACTGTTACAGAACAAAAGCCGAGATACTAAAAGGCAGAAATGTAACGAAAATACAAATATACTAATGTCAACATGTCAACGATACTTCGCATTGCACAATGTTTTGTAAATAAAGGTAAAAAGCAATACAAAACAGTATAATCCCAAAAATGTTAACAGTAAAATAATTAAAATAATTCTACTACATATGTTACAAAGCAAAAGTCAAGAGAGTCAAACCAAAAAATCGGCAACGTAACAAACAAGCCATTTTGGCTCTGATGCTATAGTGAAAATTAATTCACATGTTTTTGTTCAGGAACAGTAACATGTTTACATTTTTGGTTGCAGCCTGTTGCTGTCTTTTTGTTTGTTGAAGAAAAAAAAACTCACACTGCAGTGCACTTTGTTTACCTTTGTCATGTGTAGCTTCTGGTAAGGGTGCGCGTGTAGATTTGGCCATCTCAAGATGCAAGATGCAGCAGCAGGCCAGGTAGTTTAAGCTATCACCAAAAAATCATGATTAGGACCGCTATAGATTTTGTAGACTGGAAACTCAAATGTGTTGTTTAAAAATTGTGATTGGCGGGTCTGACGAGGACATTTAGGGTTCATATATCGTTCATTTTTTTAAATAAATAAAGAATGTATTTCAAGTTGCATTTTGTTTTTGTTTCTTTTTCTATTCTTAAGCCATTTTGGTCAACTTACTGTTTTTCATCAATCAGCATCCAATTCGGCAACGCTAACTGTTGATGCTAGCAGCTGCTTCAGTGGCATTGCTAGCTCATGCTATTTGCTAATTCTAGTTATCAATGCATGTAGCAGCTGTGCTGAACCAGGCCTGCAAATGCAGAAAATAAACGAGAATGGGTAGAAATAGGGTTGGGTCACATTTTTCTCGCTTTTTCTCCTCTACAGTGACAGTGCTTGATTGCTTGTAAGAAGGATTGTGATCCTGGCCAAGCTTTTGTCTGGTAGGGTAGAATATATTTCTGTCAAAGTTGCTTGGTCAGCTTTTTGGGCAGCTTTCACATCTGGGGTAATCTACCCGATTGCCTGAAAAATATGGTGTTGAATTTCAATGTCATTTTGGCCTAGGAGAGTGGAATGTCTTTCTTGAATAATATGTAAAGTCAGCAAAACCAAAAGTGATAAGTTGATTTTTTGGGGGCATTTTTTCACATACAGGTCAACCCTTTTAACTGTCTTTATAATATATATATATATATATATAACTCTTAAAAAAATACTCAGTAGGCAAAAGTAGAAGAGCTGAGTCAGTATTTTGTGAGGCATTTTCACCTCTAGGGTGACCTACCCAACTGCTTGTGAAAGATTGTGATCCTGGCCAAACTTGTTCAGACCTGGAAGAGCGTAATGTCTTTTTGGGAAAGCTGCCAAATCAGCAAAACCAAAAGTGCCAAGACAGCTTTTTGTGGAAGTTTTCAAATATTGCGTAACCTACCTGGCTGACTGTGAAAGATTTTGTTGTCATTCAATGTCATTAAGGCCTGGTAGAAAGGATTTTTTTTCTGGGGGAAAAAAATAAAAGTGCTGAGTCAGTTTATTTGGGTATTTTTCACATCTAGGGTAACCTCCCTGACATTCTGCTAAAGATGGTAGTCATTTCTAAATTATTTTCTTGCGTCGAAAAATAAACAAACAAACATGCACACAAACCGAACGTGAACATTTTTACCCCCCTTGCTTTTCTTGGGGGTGATAATAATATGGGCAATACTATAGGATTCATAGATGATCTTGTAGACCTTCTCCAAATGATATTTTACATCGGTCATTGAATAATTACATCTTCCCTCTGTCATGGATTTCAATTTTGAT
Source organism: Urocampus carinirostris (assembly GCF_059441175.1). NCBI lineage: Eukaryota > Metazoa > Chordata > Actinopteri > Syngnathiformes > Syngnathidae > Urocampus > Urocampus carinirostris. Next base: position 25,609,813 of record NC_142365.1, read on the forward strand.
TTCAAAAGACAAAATAAAATCCAGAGACGATTCAGAACCTTGACAAAATGTCATAACACGCCTGTGATCAATTAAACAGACAGCTCAAATGTTAATATCAGCCAATCCCACCAAGGCCTATTTTGCCTTGTGGCACACAGGCAGTCAGCTCACTAATGGCGCGACTCTGGCCTTGAGGGGAGAATAATTGGCAGTAGCTGCAGATGGGCTGCCTGCAAAAACTGCCAAGACAGAAAGAGGAATGCGGAGTGTTTGGAATGGCAACTAGAGGTGAGTCACAATGGCGCTGGTGGACATGATATTTCTGCCTGGCAAAGCAACACAGCCACGGGAAGGAGACCATGGTAGAATGTCAGCATGCAAATTAATGTGCAGATGGCATTTGTTGACGGCTGTCTAGTGACGGCCTTTTCTTACTGTATTTATTTGTGTATAACGCATATTTTCAGTTAATAAAAGAGGTCAAAGTTATACATGAGGTTTTATGGTTGTATGTTACCGTACGTGCACAATGATTGATCAGTCGAAAATAACGGTGACTATAATCGCAAAACATCTAATTCGACCACATCCCTCCACTCACAAGACACCTATGGTATGTTTTTAGTAACAATACCTAAATCACTTGTGACGACACTGTACAAAAATTACGGTGATTCTCGATTGCAAGTGCACAGAGGCGAGGTGTCTCTTCATGTCTTTTCTCGCCTACCTTACAAGAAATGTGAGTTAAGCATTGCTGTTTTGCCAATATTTAAAGTTATAATGATTAAAGTTTAATGTTATGTCTCTTTCAAGTTGCCGATCTTGCGGAAATTCACGGGAATCGAGACACAAATTCACTGTACCAGAGACTTATGTTAGAGAATGGACAAAACAGGAATACATCCTGAAAGTTTTAAATACTACCAAAAAAAAACACGACCAAGGAAACAATTGTTTGGTGTATCTGCTGGTTAATTGGACTTTGAAGGTGTTTAAATAAAGATTGTAAATTATATTTTGCTATTGTGTTAATAGTATAGTATTATATTATTATTATACAAGAATTTAGAAAATGTTAAACTGGTTTTTAATCAAAAATTGGAGGTGCACATTATACACTAGGTTTGAGCGATACTGGTATTTTTTGTATCGATCCAATCCAAATAACATAGGATAGTGTCGCTGTATACTGATCCGATACTTTTACTTTTTGTTTGGATATGATCATTGAATCAAATAAAAACTCTATTGATTGGATCCAAGTACTTGCTCAGTATCGATAATATTGATGTTTGGGTTTTCTGGGGTGGCCTGGCAGCTGGATATAGTAAGCACGCAGCCCAACTGTGCGGAGGTCCAGGTTTCAATTCCAGCTACCGCAGCCTCCCCGTTCAGAGTTTGCATATTCTCCCCACGCCCGCTTGGGTTTCCTCCTACTTTCCAAAACATGCATGTCAGGCTAATTGATTGCTCCAAATTGTCCCTGGGAGAGAATGAGCACCCTTGTGACCCTGGTGACGATAAGCAGTGCAGAAAATGGATGGATGGATGGGTTTGCTACCCAGACAACTGTTTTTTTTATTTATTTTTCTGCCAAGAATTCTTACATTCTGCTTTGCTATTATCTCTAATGGAAGCACCAGGACCTAAAATAGCATACCACTGCTAGCAAAAGTTGAAAACGACAAAGCAAAGATGTGCCCTTTGGGTAGTGAGCTAGCTCATTACCTATAAGCAACCTTCCATCTGCACTCATGGCTACTCTGGGAGTCATTATGATTATGATGGAAATCTCACAAGCCATTACTAGGAGACAGCACTGGGCTCACTGCAGACACACTAATGGACTAATTTGTAATTGGGAGGAAGGGAAATGACTCTGTGAGCTCGAAGCAGAAATACTGTGACAAATAAAACAGAAATGGTTTACTTGATTACATAGGAATACTGTCCATTCAAACAGTGGCTTAATTCACAATGACCTTTCTAGAAATGTTCGTCTCATTTTCAAGAACAAACTGAAATTCAGAGGTAGTAATACTGCCGAAATGGTATGTGTCACCTATAGTGAGTAATGATGCATGCATTAGAAGCCCTAGAGATGTTATTGTAAGGTTATGTAATTTAGATTCCATGATAAAGTTTTCACAAAACTGCGTCTTACTGTTTGAATTAGCTTTGTGCAACATTTTTCGAGTACTGTTTAATTGCAAACTAAATCACTGTTTATTTAGATATGGGGTCAGTGTATCTGTTCTCGATCAAAAGTTGCTTGAAAATATGTTTTGCTTCTGATTTGAGTGAGCTTAATGATATGTACGACATTTGACGTTAATTTTGACGCAGCACTTTATCTAAGACAGGGGTGTCAAACTCGTTTTAGCCCTGTTGCCACAAGATAGAAAAAATATTATCACGGGGGCAGGACTAGTAAATTCATGGCATAAGAAGTGTGCCTTAGCCTGAAAGCTGGGGGTCTTTTCAGAGGCTCACAATTAAATTATTCTTCATGGATGTAAGATTTGATTATAAAATGATTATTGGGGGTTTTGCATGTTTCTTCCGGGCACCCTGGTTTCCACCCACATTCCAAAAACATGCATGTCAGGTGAATTGGCCGGTCCAAATTGTCCCTAGGTGATAATGAGCAAGTGAATTGCATGTCTCTGTGTGCCCTGCGACTGTCTCGCAACCAATTTAGGGTGTCCCCTGCCCACTGTCTGAAGAAAGCTGGGATGAGCTCCAGCACCCCCACAACCCTAGTGAGGATAAGCAGTGCAGATGATGATTGGATGGATACACCCCTGCTTATGAACATGACCCTGAGATACTTGAACTCCTTTTACTTGGGGCCGGAGCTTATCCCCAACCCGGAAAGAGCATGCCACTCTTTTCCAACCGAGAACCATGGTCTCGGACTCTGAGAAGCTGATCTTCAGACTGACCAACTTACACTCGGCTGCAAACCACTCCAGTCAGAGCTGAAGATCACGGATTGGGGAAGCCAACAGCACCACAAAGCAAAGATGCAATGCTGAGGCCCCTGAACCGGACCCCTTTAACGCCACGGCTGCGCCTGGAAATTCTGTCCATAAAAGTTATTAACAGAATCTGTGTCAAAGGACAGCATTTTAAGGCTTATATAAAGCTTCTAATTTTGGGGACGGCTCCAAACATTAGTTTGTTTTTTCTTTTTTTCGATTGCCAACCCCTGGACTAAGTCATCTTCATCTAGGATTTTAACAGAAATTGCCCATCCAAAGCCCTCAAGAGAATACCAAAACCCCCGGCCGTCCCTACAGCTATTATAAATAAGACACAGGTGTGGACAGTACGTGCATGTGCTTGCATCTGTGTGTGGCTGGTGAGGTCTAATAAGATTGCTTTGACCTGCTTGATTTATGGATTCATTTGTGAGCTTGTTTAGGGACCTGATCTGCATTATTCATGTGCACACTGGGCAGCACTGAGGACATTAGCTGCTTAACCCTCTGCACAGGTTAGTCCACATTATTTTAATATCTACTGCAAAGAGAATGCCTCACCTATTTTTTTTACTTAAGAAGCGAGAATAGACAATCCGTATGGAAATTGCAAAGCACAGCCAATCAACACCCATCACCTCTGAACCCACAACAGGTGTACAAAGGGCATTATTATTCAATTACCCCTGTTAACGGTAAACAGTGCACAAGGCCGCTCATGCTCACAAGAGAAAGATAATTGGTAACCAAATACCCGGTGACATTCTGCAGCCGTAGTTCCATTATTTATTTGTCAGACGCCACCTGGCATACGTGCTGTGCTCCTGCAACACATCATGTTTTACATGTTTTGCATAATTATTTTGCATCTGTGTCATGGTGAAGCTGTAAAAAAGGTCACACAAAATCCAGCAGAAAACATTTTTCATCTTAAGTGACAGGACAATATTTTTATCCTGACATGAAAGATGCTCTCAATATCACTGAAGTTTTATTGTGATTTCAAGATTTGAGGTTCCAAGGATTTAAAATATAAAATTGAATGTGTAACATTTGAGCATTAGATGTCGCTGTATTGGGTCGTACAACTGAAAATAAAAAATAACACCCACTTTTGGGTTTCGCCACACCAGTTGAAAAATAGTGCCCTACAGAACACCTCGATAGACTAAAACAAAGATATATATAACCGTAATGTAATCTGTGCTCTTTTTTCAAGACGTTGGTTTGTGTTTGGTTCACGGTTCATGCATTCTTATCTCTTAAAGGAATGCTAATAATTCTAAAACATGCAAAATGTTAGATCATAGTACATGATTTCATGCATGAAATTGTTCTATATTACTTTCGTATATTTGAATTATTTTTCGAGATATTGCAATTTGGAGACAGCCTGTCTCACCTTTGATTTCCTGAGCTGTGACATCATAAGAGTTACACTGGCACCCTTGCAAACCAGTCACCACATTGGTCTACGTGTTAATTAGTGAAAGATTTTACGATTGTTTTGGTAATTAGTGCGGAGAATGCCTAGGAATTGTGTTGTCTGTGGGTGCAGTGATAGTACAACCAAGGTTGGTCAGCCAAAATTGGGCTAACTGCCAAAAATAACACACAAAGAGCTACGAAGGCTAACCCAGCCTGGAATAAACCAATGGACATAACAGGCTAGCCGGCTGCTTAAGAGGGCTAACAGGGATCAATCGACGTAAAAACGGTAGGCTGGCCAACGAAAACATCCAGGAAGCAGCCAGGTTAACTGGGAACTAAAAACGAAAAGTGGATACTGCAACAAACACAAACCAAGCCGGAAATTAACGAATAGCCCTTAATCACAAAGAGTCTCAAAGGGCTGTAGAGACCACAGATTATTGCAAACCACAGACTATTATTACACCATCCCCTGATCTAAAACCTACATGAAGGCAAGGAAAAACTCAAAAACCTCAACATGAGGAAACTGCAGTAAGGGAGCAAGCCGGATGATATACCAACTGTGAGACACGCAGCGAAAAACACAACTCAAAAGCACAACGTACTGTAATGGTGGCAGGTAAACTATTCCATTTACTGGCCTGGTAGAGTAACATGTATTTCTGGTAAAACAATGCTGAATCCGATTTTTGGGGCATTTTTCACATCTAGGGTAACCTGCCTGACTCTGTGAAAGATGGTGGTCATATCTAAACTCCATCCCCCTTTTCTTGTGTGAACAGACACACAGACAAACAAACAAACATATGCCTGTATATATAATTGTTTTTATTGCTGTAGATAATGAGAAACCTTGAGAAAGGGCTGTACACGTGTCTCTTTTTGGAGAAAAGTATTAGGCCAATTCCTCAAGTGTGCGGTACACCAGGGAAAACACATCGGCTCTAAATCCAAATCACCATGATGACAATTGGAAACATTTATGATGCCCTTCTAGGGGAAAAATTAGTCCATGTGCGTGCGAACATGATTCATAAAATACACAACAGGAGCAAAATGGGGGATTTGACTGTACTTACAATATTCACGACAAACTCACTGTATTTCAACTTTTTCAACACAAATCAGTTGTCTTTAATCCTCGGGGAACAATGAAAATCAAATGCAATTAGGTGCATCACCGCAGAAACCACCAATGATAACAGCACTAAAAAACATGTTTAGGTTGCAATCCGGCACTATTCCCCACATTATGGTTGCCCCCGTCTACAAATGTAGGGCTCATATTTTACAGTTCACAACCCTCATTCACGTTTTCCTTGGCATAGTAGTAAATATGTGATTATTTTCATCATGACTCTGGTAGTCTCCATCTTCAATGGTCACATGATCCGACAAACATGATGTGAAAAAATCAGAGTAAACCTGAAAATGGCACTGGTTAAAACGGCTTCTGTTGTGCTGTGGCACGGCGCCGTTGGTGTTCTGCAGCCAAAGGAGTTAATGTCAAAGTCCCAAAGGCGTTAGTACTAGGTGTGTGCTGGGCTTTAGAAACTGACATTGAAAATAACCATTGTTTGTATCAATGTTGCCAAATGTTTGACGTCCCTTTAATGTATGATCATGAAATGTTCCGCGCTACAACGAATCTTCGGTTCACACAAGCATGACACGACACAGGCCAGCTTAAAGAGGGATGAGACGCAATCACTATGCTTCCATCTTTCCCTGCGAGGATGATCCATCTCATTCGGTGCATTTTCTACGCTTCTCTTATGGGAGAATGCCATCGCACATCGAGAAAGACGACGAGAAAGGCGGCAGCATATGTCGGCGCTGACAGGCTTATCGTCGCTTGGCCGCCAGCGTGATTACTTCTGACAGCTCTGACTGCTGATAAAAGCAGGAACATTAAAGGAAACAGAAGAGCCGTGCCAACTACGCAGCAGCGTTTCTTCTCATCACGGCTCCATCTCCCTACCTCCACACCAGCCCCAGCGGCTCCGAGTCGGAACTGTCGAGAGTGGGAAGTGACATCACACGAATTTGCAAGACCTCTCCAGGCTCATCACATTGGCGACGGCTTGTCTTGTGTCAGGCATCCCCCAGGAAAGCTGCCATCTTCCCATCCAGACTCATTGTTGGGGAAGGAGGCAAAATCAACAGAATGTTTTGCCATCTTGTTAACTGACAGCATTGTTTCATGGAAAGAATTGGCAGGAAAGCGAGCGTTGTAAATCACGGATGAGGTGTCGGAACAATCACCTTGCCTGGTGCGTGGGTTTCCCCAAAAAGCGTCCAAGGTGTGATCGGATACGCGCGCTCGATTAAAGAGCTGTGAAAATCAGGAACAAGCCATTTCTTAGCTTGGCCTTATTTTCTGGTTTGTATTTTAAGACCAGTGTTGGGCACAATATTGAAAAACAGTATATAGTTACAGTTAATAGTTACTTGATTTAAGAAGTCATTCAGTTACCCCCAGGTTACTGATACCAAAAGCTTACTATACACACAATTAATCCGTAAGTGCATGAAGTAAATGAATAGGTGCTTGGATGGATACTGTGGAAGATGGAACGGCTCAGGCAATAAATTGCTTTCATCATTTAATTTCATGTTCTTTCATTTGTTCATACTTGTTTTTTAATGTTGTCTCTGTAGTTGCACTTTAACTACATGGCACTTGTCTGTTAGTTTTCAGATGTTTTTGCTGATATAGTCATATTTTAGTCAGGCACCATGTGCAACATAAAAATGCTTTTAAATAAAATCGTAATCCTAGAAACTAATCTTTATTTTTACAAGATATACCTGTAATTTGATTATGTATTATGTTTTTATGTACCGTAACGCACCAAGGAGTAACACTGGTAGGGTTACATATTTGGATTAAAAACGCGCCACAGTTCTCGTTACCGAGGTAAGTAATTGCGTTCCTGAAACACATTCCTCAGTAATGCGTTAGTCCTAACACTAATCAAGACATTTTCACAAAAAGCTGAGCCCCATTTTTTCTGCAGCTTTCAGAATCGAGGCACTTATTCCGGAGTCATAGAAAATCTGCTGCATCTCCCGGGTAAAAAAGAAAAAAGAACGAAAGATAAAAACTCCATCTTAGGGACCTGGCTCCCTGTCAGCTCATTTGGATGGAAACGGCGGCTGTCTCGGCGAAGAATGCTTTTGATTCCCTTTTCATTTATTTGAACTGATCTGCTGTGATTAAGAGCTCCGTGTCTCATTATTCTCTTTTAGAGAGGAGCGGGGCTCCGGCTTTTGCCAAAATATTTGAATGATTAGGGCCCAAGCACGAGCTGTGCCAAGGCATCGGGCAGCATTCACTTCGCTTATTAGATTCACTTAAATGCCGTTGTAAATCATCGCACACTGCCAGGCTCGGATTTGAATGCCAGAAGCCTCTGCTGCCAAAGCGAGAGCAGGCTGGCAACTGAAACTTGCGCCGCTTTTTGTTGTAGTTTTGCCTCTTAATATCATCAATTGCTTTGCTCGACCAAGTTGGACGTATTTCATAACTTTAAATTCTGGACTACAAGCCGCTACTTTTTTCAACATTTTAAATCGTATTACTGACAATACGATGCAAGGCAGGTGGTCGCAAGGATGTAGATGGCAACTTCAGAACAGTCGAGGCCTTCCAGCGTATCTTTTCAGCTTTGATGCCTGCTGGGGACCCGCAGTGGAGCCTCCCGCCCCGTCCCCTTGTAGAGTTCCTAGCTGGCTTAGAACTAGTACGGACCAGGTAATCCGACTTTTTTATTAAACCAAAACCTTGCAAAGGTACATGATAATGATGCATTGTGATCTCTGCCATAGGCTTTGAATGTCAGGGGAAATTTTTCAATTAACCGTGGGTAAATGGGGTAAATTTGAACAACTTTGATAGCCAAATGCCTTGTAATTAGTGATGCAGATGAATGGATGAACGGGATTCCCACTGTTCCTTAGGGGTAACATTGCAGTGTTGGCAGAATCATCAGGTTAATGTCTAAAACAGAAAAGTAACACATTATGCCACGACTAATACACTCATTTGCGGACTCTGTCCGGAGCCCGCAATTTAAACTCGAGCAGAAGTCTATATGAATCCAATTGGACTCGCAGGAGTGCAAAAAAACATTTTCAAAACAAAAGTTAATGGACTGTACTGGCTAGACTTCAAAGGTCTGTACAATCACAACAGCCTGTACAAATGTTTAGCCATGCGACAGATTTGAAGCTTTCCCATCGCTTCACAGCATTTGACCAACGAGTGCTGGTGGAAAACATCGAAGCGCACAGGGAGCGCAGTTGCTGTGTTTTGAGGAAACGTGGCTCACGTTTAGCACCCCGGACGCTAACGTGTAGCCACCCGGAGCTACCCGGAGCTATCTGGCTTCAGCGCCGCTATACAGAGACACGAAAGCCTACGGGAATCGGAGAGAAGACGGACTCGCTAACACAAGGTGGTGTATCCCTGGACACAAAGATAAAGATTTCCATCTGCCGCAGGGATGTCGAACTTTTGGACTGGCGTGTGACGTCATCCACTCCGCTACGTTTAATGCTCAAATTGCACAATGTCTGACCATTTCCTTTTTTTGCACTACGATGTCTATGCTTGCACCAATGTATATGCGGACTATTTTTGCACCATGATGACTTTGCACCAAATGCAATATTGCACAACCGTTACGATACAACGTTATCACGACAACCCTGTATGTAACATCCCACATGCTGACATTGTTGTGTAAATACCATGTAAATTATAACTATAGCCTTATTCCCCTTGTTTTATAACATTATCTTCTCTGTTCCTTTATCTTCTTGCTCATACCCTCACTATGTGTAAAACTGGAGTGTCATGCCCAATTTCGTTGTCACAATATGTTAGCCCATTTGTAACAATGACAATAAAGGTATATTCTATTCTATTCTATTCTATTCTACAAGCACCCCTCGGGCATCATGTTAATGTGTTAAAAAACAACAGGGTAGACTGCTGGAAGTGTGAATTTCCCTACGGGAATGAATAAAGTATCTATCCATCTATCTATCTATCTATCTATCTATCTATCTATCTATCTATCTATCTATCTATCTATCTATCTATCTATCTATCTATCTATCTATCTATCTATCTATCTATCTATCTATCTATCTATCTATCTATCTATCTATCTATCTATCTATCTATCTATCTATCTATCTATCTATCTATCTATCTATGACAAAAACATATAGAGGAGACCAAGTATTGCTACTAATACATAAAAAAGTAATCGTACATGCCGACACTAGTTACTCTCTATGAAGTGGTACACAATAATTAACGGAGTGACAGTTATCAGACTGATCACAGCCAAATATGTCGTTACATTGTTAGGCCCGGTAGGATAAATATACCCCATTGTCACTCACAGCACACTAAAATACTCAATAAGCCAACATTTATTTTTGGAAAGATTCCACCCATTTATTTAGAGACACTGTGACACTGTTGTGTATATGTAAATGCTAATTGAATTAATATCGGCTGCTGTGCTGGTTGATTGAGATTGACAGCTGTGTTTTAATTGCAGCAAAATGCGTTACTTTTCTTTACAAGACATTTCCCCGCCGATTTTTTTTTTAAATGTAAGAAATGGGCTTGAACGAGTTTATTCTCATGACTGTTTAAACCTGCAGAATCAAATCTTGTGCAGCTTGTACATAAACAATAGCGAGTTTCTTCCTTAAATTAGCGCGTGCGCTCAGTCGTCTGGAATTTACGGGAATCGAGCATCTGTGAGATGTCACAAGACGAAAATCAATCGTTTCACCTTTAAACATTTGTTAAGATGGCAAAGCCAGGATTTAGTCTATACGGCTCAATCATTTCGAAGCAAGTGAGGTGTTCATTGTGAATGTGGCAGCTCTTCGCCGGCATGATTGGAGGCCCTCAAACTCGATAAGCACCATCGGCGCCATTAAACCTCAGTGCTGTTCTATTGTTCTGTCAATTCTAAGATTGCAGAGGGGAACCAAGAAAGAAAAATAAGCTCTTGCTGAGCACTCAAGGGAAAATCTGAAAGAAATGTGAGCCCCTTTTTTCCTGAATAATTCTTGGCCGCTCAATCAGTCCTTCAATTTGGTACATTGTCAAAAGGCAAATGCAGCAAATCAGAACATATTGTTCTTCTGGGAGCAAAATAAGCGGTACTCTTGTATTCATTCCTCCTTGTTGACTTCATATGCAAGGTTCAAATCAGGCTTGTAAATATTGGATCACCTCGACCTTTACTTAGACTGAGCTGGGTAAAAAAAAAAAAAATTCCAACACTGCTTTGCTTTTGCATACTTTTTTTGCTGCTAAATACTATTTTTTTATCAAAATTTTTCACTTTCTCAAATCCAGTCAATCTGCACAATGTAACTTTTATCGATTTCAACCAATAAACCAATAAACCCTGTCCTAACTATTTCGTAACTATGGTTTGATAATTAACACAAACTTTGAGTCCCGTACATTCTGAACCACAACGTTCTACTTTTTCATTACGTTCTAAACACTGCAGCTTCAGATACTTATTTGTGGCTTTCTTTTTCGTAGGAAAACAGCAAGCTGCTCTTTTCCAATACGCAGGCGCTCTAAATACAAAACACCGCGGTGACATCTGGAACCATTTATGATGACTTACATAACAGGAGCAAAAGAGGAGATTTTACACCACTTGATTCAATATTTACAGTGAAGAAAATAATATTTGAACACCCTGCGATTTTGCTATTCCTCCCACTTAGTAATCATGGAGGGGTCTGAAATTTTAATCGTAGGTGCATGTCCACTGTGAAAGAGATAAACTAAAAAGAAAAATTCAGAAATCATAATGCATGATTTTTTTAACGATTTATTTGTGTGATGTAGCTACAAATAATCATTTGAACACCTGAGAAAATTAATGTTAATATTTCGTACTGTAGCCTTTTTTTTTTTTTTTTTTGCTATTACAGAGGTCAAACATTTCTCTGTAGTTTTTCACCAGGTTTGCACACACTGCAGGAGGGATTTTTGCCCACTCCTCCACAGAGATCTTCTCTAGATCTGTCAGGTTTCTAGGCTGTCACTGAGAAACACGGAGTTTGAGCTCCCTCTAAAGATGTTGAATTGGGTTCAGGTCTGGAGACTGGCTGAGCCATGCTAGAACCTTGATTTGCTTCTTGGTTTTCCTTGCTATGTGCTTCTGGTTGTTGTCGTGCTGAAAGACCCAGCCACAACCCATCTTCAATGCTCTGACTGAGGGAAGGAGGTTGTTCCCCAGAATCTCACCATGCACAGCCCCAGTCATCCTTTCTTTAATGCAGTGCACTTGTCCATTCCCTTTTGCAGAAAAATAACCCCAAAACATGATGCTACCCACCCTCTGTGTCACAGTAGAGATGGTGTTCTTGGGATTCTTCTTCCTCCAAACACGCTTAGTGGAATTATGAGCAAAAAGTTCTATTTTGGTCTCATCTGACCACAGAACTTTCTCCCTGACTCCTCTGTCCAAATGGTCATATACAAACAAGACCGGCCTTGACATGTGCTGATTTAAGCTGGGGAACCTTTCATGGCATGCATGATTTCAAATGATGACGTCTTACAGTAACCTTGGAAACGGTGGTCCCAGCTCTTTTAATTTACCAACTCCTGTCATCTAGTTCCGGGCTGATTCCTCACCTACTTAGAATCAATGATACCCCATGAGGTGATATATTGCTCTCTCACATTCAACATGCACCTACGATGAAAATTTCAGACCCCTCCATGATTTCTCAGTGGGAAAAATAGCAAAATAGTAGGGTGTTTGAATACTTATTTTCTTCACTGTACATCGTACTCCTCATATTTCATTTTTTTCACACACAAATCAAGTCCTCACTGGATACATCTGAATTGAACAGCAGTGGACATTATAAAAAACATAAATATATGTTGCCATATCATCTGCGTTATTGTCAGATCATTGAAGTTTCCTTTAATCATTGAGGACGAATGACAAGCAAATGGAATTTGGTCCGTCACCATGGCAAGCACCGATAACAAGAGCACCAACACCACATATGTGTTGCACTCTGATCATATGGTTGTCCTGACACTGTTGTCTAGAAATGTAGGGTTCATGTTCTACGCGACACAGCCCTCATTGGTGTTTTTTTTTTGACACAGTAGAAAATATGTGCTCGTTTTCTCAATCGCCATCTTGAATGGACATGTGATCCGAAAACGCGCGATGTAAAAGACTCAGAGCTGAAAACGATACAGGCAAAAACAATGTCAGGTGTGCTGGGGTACGCCGCCATTGACAGTTTGCAACCAAAGGCATAACGCAAAATTCCACATTCCCCACGCAGTTGGTGCTAGGTGTGCGCTGGGCTTAAAATGTAAGAAATGGATGTGAACTAATTTATTTTTATGGCTGGTTAGGCCGTCGGCTTAAAATATGGTACAGCACGTATGAAGAGAAAATTGAGTTTCGTTCTTAAATTTGACCTATTACTTTTAACAAGGGCACTCCGTAGCCTTGAATTTACGGCAATTAAAATTTAGCCCTGGATTTCCTACCCTTGATTGCATGATTAATCACAATTCCAAATTGCAAATTTTTGTAACTGACAAATTAAATGATTTTGCTTTCGTATATTTTGAAACTACTGCCTTCATTATTTAAGACAGGAAGGATCCTAAAAAATGCACTCCAAACAGGAAAACTTATGCCCGAACGCCTCAAACAGGAAGAATGTCTAGTGCTCGGAAAAAAAGAGCAGTGCAGACTGATGATCCACAGCCTGATCATTATTGCCCCTACGGGGAAAGATGGGCACTACACACAGTTCCCTAGAAATCAATCCCCGTGAACTGTTCGAGTACTGGTTGTAAATCAGAGGCGCCGAAGAATGAATGTGAGACTCTGGCGATGAAAGAAGACTGATTGTAGAAGTAAAAGGGTGTGCATTCATCGGTGAACAGATAAAGTACAAAGAGATTTCTTTTGATCATAAACCCTGAAGGTAACATTTCCTTTATCCCTGCCTCTTCAGCGATAGCATCCTAGCCAAATTTTTCAGTCTCTCGCTTCACAGCCACCTCATTGTTTGATGACCCATTCTTAAGATGAGGTTCTAGTCAGTTCTCTCCATGTGATTGATATCATTTATTCCAATAAGACTATAATCCAGTATTTGAGATCAGTCTACGTATGTGTTGCGATGTGATTGTGTTTTGGTGGATTGATGTCACAAACTGTGCTCAAGTCATTGATCAGGCTAGGCCCAGTCATGATGACAAATTCCTCACCTCATGGCAGGAACAACCTGAAGCTTAACCCGCTGCCATTAAGAGCTATTACCTTGCGTTGTCTGTTTCTTAACATTGAATTTTACAAAAAATCAATCTAGATTTAATTTGTATTTAAGGTGAGTACCCTCAAATGCAGGGGTCGGTGACCTTTTTGGCTCCAAGAGCGATGAAAGCAATGATATTGAGATTTTTTTTTACAAGAGAGAGCCACACCATCTATCTCAAGACAAAATTCACCAAAACCGCAAAACCCGCTCTCCAGACAAAAGCTAATTCTTCAGCACATTTTATTTCACTGTGATATGTTTGATGATTTGATCAAATCTATGTAATAATAATAACGCCAGAGTCAATATGAAAACACCACTTAAATGTGTCTCCCCTACAGTTACTAAAGAGTTGTGAGGTTCATTTTGTCATTTTTGTCCTAAATATTGGTTTCAAAACAAGGTGCGAGGAAAGTTCTTTTGTAAAAATGTCACATTATACCGCCAACGAGGATACCAATGTATTTACCTTCAGTGCAGACGTCGCTGGGCGAGGGAAATGTGCGAGGTTTGTATAGTTCTGCCCATTCCTACCGCTCACCCGGTCAAATTTCTCTCGGTACTCTATTAGAGCTTTTGGGTGTTTTAAGTCTGTTCTGTGGCTTTTCATCAAAAAGTGTCTCAACAATGAACTGATTGTTTATTGAGCTTCCATTTAAGGCTTTATCTTGTGATTTACATCCAAAACAGGGTCTATTGGTGGGACACCTTGATTGTAAACTGCAGTTAAAATTGTATCAAATATATACTGGAACCGAACCCTTTTTAAAGTCAGTATCGTTTCGGCTTCGCATTCAGTTCCGTATGTGACAATACATTAGATACTTGCGCAAGTTCTATTTTACCTCAGAGTCATATGTACTCGAGAAAAGAGCCATGGCTCGTGGGTCATAGGTTCTCGACCCCTGCTATCATGAATGCATTCTGTCAATTTGACCATTGTAGGTAATGATCTTGCAAGGTGATGTGGGGAGTTAACGTGTTAAGCTGGTTAGGAGGTGCTGCTTTGTAAGCTGATGTTCCTCGACCATGATTGGCTGAAGTCCGCAAATCCATGTAGTGGTCAATTTGTCATTATTTTACCTTAATACTAAAAGCAAGATGTCGGTCATTACCATTTGTCTCGGTTTAAGAATTTACAGATGCTCTCCACAATGACCCGTGTTGGGACTAACACGCTACAAAGGAACGCGTTCCTGGAACGTAATTTATTGCTGTAATGCGTTACTTACTGAAATGCTTCTGAACTTATAATTCAAATGTCATGGCAGGGGGCAGGGGACACCCTGAACTGGTTGCCAGCCAGTCATAGGGCACAGAGAGACAGACAGCTCACTCTCTTATATACCTAGGGACAATTTGAAGCGGCAAATTAACCTGACATGCATATTTTTGGAATGTGGGAGGAAACCAAAGTGCCCGGAGAAAACCCACACAATCAAGGGGAGAACATGCAAACTCCACACGGGAAGGTTCGATCTCATTACCTTAGAACTGTGCCGCGGACGCGTTAACCACTCATCTGCCGTACTGCCCAATCTATTAATATTGATAATAATAGTAGAGTGGGCATTTTTCTTCCTACTTATAAAGTGCAACTGAATATAGTAGAGTAGGAGACCACTAAATTTCTCCTAATGGAGATATTCTCCGCACCGTATATACTCGCATCAAAGTTGAATTTACTACTATAAAATAAAATATCAGTCAGGGGGTCAGCTTATATGCGCATATCTAATTTTGTGTCGTCAGTAGCAAATGGTAGGCAGCGCGTAGGGAGTGTGGCATGTATTGTACAGTAACAACAAACCAACAGAAAATTACTTGGCTGAATGCAGCCGAAATGCTATACAAAAAAATCAATGTACAGTAAGATAACATCCATCAAAGTACTTCCGTTCTCCTCCAATGTAGCATCTCTTTTTTTTTGCACTTCATAAAAACAAGAATCTCACATTTCGCCATGTGTATAGCATACATTTGTATCCATTTTTGTTTATTGTTAGGCTAATTAAAAACACTTGAATTATATATTTTTTAATACTATTTCCATCCGTCCAACACTATTCAAATGAAGAGAAGGATATTAAAATGCATTTCTTTTGAAATCTGATTCCTCAATTAATAAAAAGAATAATCCACCCATTCATCTATCATTAATATAATCTGTAGTTTAGGCTCTAGTCTCCCCTAATCTAAAGTTGAAGATTTGTCGGATAGCATTTAAACAGTGTATTGAAATCATGGCTGATTGGACATTGTGGTTTCGGGCTATGGTGGAATCATATTGGTCATAAAATTCAAGCCACGCCCCCTTGTTTTTTTTCCTACTTCCCAACACTTCTTTCATTATGCAAACTGCCTGACTGCAAGTGACAGTATGCGCTATCTCCAACACCCAGTTGGAGCAGCCCCCTTTCAATAATGTCACATTACTGGCAACTTAACGCTAGCGCTGCCTGCTGTAGTAAATCAGGGCGGGAACGATAACGTTGCCGCAGTCGGAGACACAATGACAGAAGGCGCTCTGCCCTTCCAAAAGAGGCCCGTCTTATATTTTACGTTTTTACTGCTGCAACTAACAACTGTTTGAATAGTCGACTAGTCACCGACTATTTAACCATGAGTAGAACGATTGGATTTTTTTTCTTAAATTTAGCATGAAGTTGATTTAATGATGTGGCAAATGATATTGAACACAAAAAATGGGCACAATGAACAAGGCATTTAGTGCTCAGCCATTCGAGTCATAGATCCATGAATAGACACATTTTTAGACACATTACGGACTTTAGAGCGCACTGCATTGCAAGCTACACGCAGTACATTTATAAAAGAAATATTTTGTACATACAAAAGCCGCACCTGACTATAAGCTGCGAGTGCCCACATTGAAACATGAAATATCAAAAAGACAAACGGTTCACAGAGTTTTGATAATATACGGTACCTTAACACCTTGACGTTCCGACGGCTCGCCGGTGGGCCGCCACACTTTTGATAAATAGATATGTGTCTGTACAATTTCACCAGTCAATGAAATCGGTCATGCCACATATTATTGGAAAGCTTAAACTCTTACAATCCACTGAATCAAGTCAGCATTTTTGCCAAGAACAAGCTCATTGAATGCAGTAGAACAGTAATTCAGACTCCTTTTCGTTCAACTGTCCGATAAGCTTTCCTTTTGAATTTTGGTGCATCACCAAGGTCTGCTTTGCAAACTTTGCAAGTAATGTAGTCTTTTATTGCCCATATCCGGGCTAAAAAGCTCCCAATCTTTAAAAGTTTTGATATGCATGTTTGATGTTGACACCATCATTTATGAATGTAAGGGCTCAAAGCAGAGGCTGTTGTGTATGAGCGACTCTCAGCAGAGATTTTATTTGTGTAAGATGCCTCCGTCCCTGACAGCACTATTAATGAGAACGTGGAAAACGTTTCTGGCGACAATATTAGACAATGGAATTCATTGTTGACTATTTCTATTGTCCATCCTTGGCAACAATGTCCATTATTTTGCCTTCCTAAATGTGAACTCCAATTCTAGAATGTTTTACCCAAAGACAGTTAGACAGAATCCAGCCAAGTCTCTAGGGCTCATTGGATGACTTAACCTAGCTTGCCATATATTTTTGAGTATGTCAAAAAAAGAATTGAGTTTCAAGGTAATTTTTGTCAAAAGGTATGATTTTTAAATAAATCCAAATTAAATTTCATCTTTGCTAGCCAGAGGGCAGTGTTGGGTTTGTATAGTGTGGTGAATTGGTTGAGGTGTAAAACTGCATTCACTCGATTGTTAAAAACAACAGTAAACACATTTAGAGCCAAACAGGAAAATAATGTTTAAACATTGTTTGTGATGTATAACTGAGTTATGTTTAAAAAAGATCCCTTGTGTTTGTGGTTAGAATATTTAGGGAAGGGTACTAATGTAGGATGAATGATAAAGCATAACACTGAAAAAATAAAGCTAAACATTTGGAATTGGCATTCTTTTACTGATCCGGCCTGCCTGAGAACAGAACGTCTAGATTTGGCCAGGGAGCCAAACTGAGTTTAACATCCTTGCACTAGAGAGCTTTGATTTAGCTTAATGAACAAACAACTGGCTTGGTGGGAAAGGAGAGTAGGAAATCTTTACAAAATACCGTAAGTCCTGGACTATACACTGTAAGCTAGGATACGCTGTGTGTAGGCACAACACCGCTGTTGTGCTGCTGCCATAGATGCTAAAGCAAAATTCTCTACATAATTGGCACAAAAGGGCATGAATAATTTTATTTTGATGGCTGATTAAACCTGAGGCTTTAAATACTGGGGTGGCAAATACAAAATTAAGTTTCTCTCTTGAATTTAAGCATTCAGTTTTTAATCCGTTGCAATATGTAGTCCGATATTTACAGTATCAAATTTGGAGGTTCATTTACGCACAAACATTAAATGGCACTTATGATATCAAAGTCGGCTTTTGTTTCCAACTCGTATTTTAACTTTTATTTTTGGTTTCCTGAATGCAAATTGAATTATTGCTACCACTAGTTAGCATGGCGGATTTACAGTAGCCTTCGTTGTTGCCTAATGGTAAACATAAAAAGCTAATGTGACAGTTTAAAAGTATGCAGCAAATCCCAAAACAGGCTTTTATTTTGTTGCTGGTATGGATCCGTCTTGCACTAATGATGCACACTGTTGAAGTATGGCCATTGTTTTTGGCTGCTGCACTGTGGGTTATGGCATAATGAGGCTCATACGCGACGTGCCAGTGACAACTCTTCTTCCCTGGACTTGGCTCTGTGTCAGCTGAGCAGCATTTCATTTTTCTTTTTTTTTTCTTACCGTGCTGTCATCTTTTGATTTCTTTCCCCAAAGGTGTTTCAAAAGAAGCGACGGGATTGTTAGTGACAATCATCCACTCTGGTCTTTTTGAGCAGAAAGTTTGTTTTAATCGCGCAGCTGTCATTTAAAGTGGCAGAGCGGCAGGCAGTCCTACGAGGCCCGGTTCTCATCAAGCACCTCTGAGATGTCACAGGGATCTCTCTGGTTTTCCTTTCCCCCGTTATGTCTGAATCCTCAATACAAATTGCTGCGTTTCGGCTCTCCCAGCGGGGCCTATTACTGCCTGTGGGGTATTAAGGATCATTAATAGTGCTGTCAGGGAAGGAGGGGGTACAGGAGTTGGGGAGTACAGGCGCCGCGCGTTGCTTAGATTCTCATAAATGGGAAATTAATACATCTGCTTCATTAATGCCGCCTCGTGTTTGATGTTTGTTCGCTGGCAACTTTAATGATCTAGGTTTGAGCCGACGGAGGGCCAGACTGGATTTGATTTTCTTCCAATTAAGTAGTCAGTCTTCTTTTCTTGTGGGAAATTGGTTTGACAAGGAAAACTGCCGGCTAATTATGCTCTTCAAGCCATTTCTATTATGCTCGACGTGTCGCATGCAGTGTTTGGCGGATTACAGAAAAGTAGTAATTAGTTTGTACCTAGTTACTACGTTTGAAAAAGTACCTCAGTCACCCCCCGGAGTACTGACTCCAAAAGTAGAGCGTTACTCTAAAAGTAACTATCTTGTTACAAATATATACTCGCATAGAAGCAGGCCCTCTTAAAGGGAATTAAACAGTCAAATAATTTAAAAAAAGAAAGAAAATGTGTTCAGCCACCTATGGAAGCAAAGAAGCCACATATTTCTTGGGTTATGCACCCTTGAGCGATGGCATACCAACAGTTACCCCAGACACTCCATATCCATTTTGGCTTGAAACCATTCCAAGATATATTTCTCTATTTTCTGGTACAGTCCAAGACATTTTCAGACAAATTCAGCACAAGTTTACTGTAAGTTCTCTGCTTAAGTGGCCCCATCAATTTTCAGTTGGTTTGTCGTTCCTTCCCCACGCGATACCTACCATTCGCTACTGGTGACACACAACCAAATATGTGCATACAAGCTTACGCCTTGTTTGAGTATTTTAGTTTATAGTTGTAAATTTGGTTTAGATGCAAGTATACACTACAGGAAGAAAATTTCCAAGACAAAAAAATACAGCGTCTAAAGACCACGCAACCCTTGCTATAATAAGTTGTACTTTGTATTTAATATAATCACACTCACTCTTCAACCAATGTTGTATATGGTGTGTTATATGTGAGTGATGTAGGAGAGATCAGCACATTGCAACACACAATAGCAGAATGATGCAGAAACACACAGTGTAATAACAACAGTAGAGCTAAGAAATGTTATTAATAATGCGTAACAGTACTCATTACCAAGAAAAGCAAATGTGTTCCAGGAATGTGTTCCTTTGTGACTTGTTGGTGCCAACACTGGGTGTACACCCACACTGAGTTAGTTTTCCATGACAAAGCACCTGCAAATAGTGTAAGCGGTGCTTCCTTTTGGTTAAGTCACAGATGGTGTTTAAGAATCAGGAAATTTTATTTCCCTCATGCTGAGGTTCTTTTGTTTTTCCTTGCCCTCGTGTAGGTTTCAGATCAGGGTATCGTGAAGTTGGTCCGTACAGCCTTTTTAGACTACATGTATTTGTAATTAAAGGCTATACAAATGAATGTGACTTCAGGTTTACCTGTTTGCTTTAATTGATGTCTGTTTACGGTTGTGACACGTAATGATAACCCGCTCAACAAACTGTAATGACCCACAAACGCTAGCCAAGTACACAGAACAATTTTATTGGGTGAGCAGGAGGGGTGGTCGGATCGATGCAACACTGTATGGTTTTATCTCTCTCACTCGCACCCACTACGCTGAAGGGAAACAGATTCATAAAATTAAATTTGACACGTAATGATAACCCACTCAACAAACTGTAATGACCCACAAACGCTAGGCAAGTACACAGAACAATTTTATTGGGTGAGCAGGAGGGGTGGTCGGATCGATGCAACACTGTATGGTTTTATCTCTCTCACTCGCACCCACTACGCTGAAGGGAAACAGATTCATAAAATCTTGGTTTGCATTTTTGGGTGAAATAGTAACTTAAGAACTCTGCTAGCACCTTGGTTTGAAACCCTTATTTACGGGGCAAACAAAGGTCAAAATAAGGCTCAATGATCCTGGGTAACTGTGGGAGAGAGACAAGTTTAAAGTGGCATATTTGTTGATATAGGACACAGACTCTGGCATTATTCTTATGAAATTTGCTTGTTAATGATCTCAGTGATTGAAATCACCTGAGTCTAGGTAGAGAAGCCTCCAAAAAGGTAAGGTAGGTAGGTAGGTAGGTAGGTAGGTAGGTAGGTAGGTAGGTAGGTAGGTAGGTAGGTAGGTAGGTAGGTAGGTAGGTAGGTAGGTAGGTAGGGAGGTAGGTAGGTAGGTAGTCCACCTCCTCTCCGCTTCCCGCAGGCTTTTGTGTCTCCTTCTGCCCTAACAGTGCTGAAGCCGGGTAGCTCCGGGTAGCTCCACGTTAGCCTCCGGGATGCTAGACGTGAGCCACGTTTCCGTAATACACAGCAAACTGCACTCCCTGTACACTTTGATGTTTCTCACCAGCACAGCCAGTTCGTCGGTCTTATTTGGTAGAGAGTTCACATTTACCATGATTACGGACGGTAACGAAGGCTAATAAGGAGAGTTGTACGGACATCTTCATCCATTTTCCAGGACAGGATCAAGCTCCTGAAGAAAATGAATATCAAAGATGTTTCACTGTCAAAAATGCACGTTGACTGAGATAACCATTTGCAAAAGTAAAAACATTTGTTGACTTTAATTTACTGGCTATGAATATTTGATTTTCGCCATGTGTTCAATTCAACATCCGGGGTTTCCTGATAATTGTGGACGAAGAAACAAAAACTGATAATAAACATAATATTATGGGCATGTCAACAAAAGAAGGACTTTGTAGGACAAGTAACGTCATATTGGCTAACCATTGTTTCTCTCTGAAAGGGGTCTGGCTTAACACGAACGAAACTTAAGTGAAGGGTGAATCTCAGGACGAAATCAAGTAGTCCAAGCTTCACAAAACATCATTGTTGAGACTGAATCTAACTGGATTTTGCAGGTGGTTTGATAAGATGAGTGCAGACTCAAGGCCCTTGCAGTAAGTCAGAACACCACTTAAAACAATGTTGAGAAAGTATAAACACTAAATGAATGGAAACATTCAGATGTTAGTTAAATACAACAAAAAGTAAATACTTAATTAATTTATATGGATAAGCATGAAGTGCATTTATTACAAAGAAATTAACAATGTCATAATTTTTTTTTAAAAATAACACAAATTGGGAAAGTTCATACAATCATAACTACATACAGTATTCAGTGACACATTTTAATAACCAAAAAGTACTCAGCTACATTGCTCAAAACATATGTTGCCTCTTCCGTGTGCCTTGTCGTCCTTAGTTGAAATTGGATAATGTGTGCAAGAGTGCCTTTGGATCTGGGGGCCCCGAACCTTTTTAAGATGAGAGCTAATTTTAGCACTAAAGACACCCAGTTTGATAAGTATTAATATAAGAAAAACACTTATCATGTTATTACTATGTTGTTACTATATTAATAACAGCTCAATCTCTAGAATAAGGGTTAAATAGACTTAGTCGACCACAAAAAACTAGAAAATCACAGTGACCCAGACCTGGTTAGCTATTTTCAGAACAGGTCCGCGGGCTCCTCAGCTGTCAGTGAGCACCATGTTCGAGACCCCAGCCTAAGACTCAAGCCAATCACTGAGTATGTGATCCCCTACAGCAGTGAGTAATGAACACCAACACAACATTGAGTGCAGGTGATGTAAAATATTTACAGACTTGACTGGTTTTAGTGTGGTCCCATTAAAACCACATGCTGTGTCTTACTATTGTTCAGCCACTAAAACTGCTCTCCAGGAAATATCGCATCACTTTTTATTGTTTAGAGGAAGTTCAAACACACACTTGTAATGATGTGCTTCATTTACAAAGAGAAGCTCCTCACAAACACGCTTAAAAAAATCTGCCAACTAATGTTTTGATTCCACATAGGTATTTTAGAGTAGTATATATTTTCATTTTAAACAGACTTGTAATAATTCTATATTTTATTTCAAAGTGCCTCTCAGGACACCCAACGTCGCTGTACACAAAATGCAAAACAACAATATAACCAGAATCAAACAAACAGGCAATAAATACAAAATAAACAAAAGTACAGTTAAAACATAATGTTCTCCCATTTAAAAAAAACAAGAGTTTTTCTGTACTAATAAAATATGTATAGGGCTGCACAGTAATCTCACGACCAGAACGGAAGTAAGACCCAAATGCGTAACGTTAATCAGAGGTTTATTGAGATATACAGGAAAGGCCGCGCCAGTGCTCGCTGGACGCGGGAGGCAAGCCGCTCACAGAATCAGAACGTGTTCCGAATGCGGAAGTGGACATTCCGGAGCGGGAGATCTTAGTGTAGTAGACGGGAAAAAGGAGTCGTTACCCGGGTCGGGAGATCAAAACGGGTTCGGGGTCAAAGAACGAGTCGTTAGCCGGGACGGGAGATCAAAACTTGGTCGGAGTCAAAAAACGGGTCGTAGCCGGTGGAAATCAGGAACGAACGGGTGGAAAATGGGTGGAAAACGGGTGAAAAACGGGACAGACATGAGTCAGAGTCAAAAAATGCTTGCCTTGTGAGAACAGAGGTTCGCTGACAGACTGACAACAGGCAAGTGAAAGGACTCAGCTTTAATAGGACGGGGAACCAATCAGGTAGCCAGCAGCAGCTGGCGTCAAAGAAGCGGGCACAGGTGAATGTAATCAGTCATCATGACAAGTAATCCCTGTTTTTTGGCACACTGACGCCCATGTCGACATTATCATGTGCCCACGGGCCTGTTGTAGAAATACACCTAATTAAGAAATATTGAAGTCTAAAAACGGATTAAATTGTGTTGTAATTTAAAAAAATGCATTTACAGTGATCTAAACTAAAAACAAAAAGTATAAAAAATATATTTAAGAAAATAAATGAATAAAAGTAGCTTTCGATTATCTGAGAACCCTGACGTAACACGGGGTAGAGGTAAGTGCGCATGACAATCGCAGCCTTGATCTTGAGCGAAGCGAAGGAGTCCAAATCGATTTCCACATACTTAAAAATGGCAGGGAAAGGAATACACCGTATACTTTTCGTAGTGAGGAAACTTTATTTTTCATTCATGTGAAAGAAAACTGTGTGTCTCATTTACGGCACAATCGTGGCTGCGGCAAATCGGCACAGGGGGCGCTGTTCAGACCTTGTCACAAAAGCTTTCATGCTACCGTAATGTTTCTCTTTGCGCATTTGTAATTGAAACAATTGGAAAGGTAAAGAAACAAAATATTGTATTTTGAAGTTTATCTTTTTCCTACACTCTGAATAATTATTAATCATTAATAATCAATTCTAACGTAAAATATCAGTAAGATAGAAAAATAAATAAATTTATTAATTAACTAAATTCGGGCAGCACGGCGGCACAGTGGTTAGCGCATGTGCGGCACAGTTCATGTCTTGGGAACCTCCTGCGTGGGTTCAAATCCAGCTCCAGACTTCCTGTGTGGAGTTTGTATGTTCTCCCCGTGCTTGCGTGGGTTTCCTCCGGGCACTCCGGTTTCCTCCGACATTCCAAAAACATGCATTTCAGGTGAATTGGCCGGTCCAAATTGTCCCTGGGTGTGAATGAGCGAGTGAGTTGTCTGTCCCCGTGTGCCCTGCGATTGGCTGGCAACCAGTTTAGGGTGTCCCCTGCCCACTGCCCGATGATTGCCGGGATGGGCTCCAGCACCCCCGCGACCCTACTGAGGATAAGTGGTGTAGCTAATGAGATGAGATGAGATGAGAATTAACTAAATTCAAATTCTAGTTTCGGAATTGCGTAATCAAGATGCCTTTTGTGTTTCTCCGTGCCCTTAAAGTTGTTCTCAGCCTCAAAAAGGTTGGAGACCCCTGATCTAGGGTATCCTACCTGACTGCCTGTGAAAGACAGTGGTCATATCTAAACTCCTTGCCATGAATAGGCAAATATATACACATACTTAGATCCCGAACGGAAACATTATCACCACCCTCGCGTTACTCTCGGGTTATTAGTTTCAGGAGCGAGCAGCAGCAAGTCAACTGCAGGAGAGAGAGTGGGAAAGGTGAGAGGAAAGAGAGTGGGAAAGGTGAGATGGCACAACATTCATTTGGACAGGTAACTTAAAATTAGTTTTACCTGGTTATATCAGTATCAGAAATTATTTTCCCCCCATTTTATTAACACTCCACTTATTGAAACATGAATATTTTGTTTGTTTGTTTGTTTGTACATGATTCAATTGTTTGTTTGTTTGTACATGATTCAAATTGAATCTTTTCTTCCGGCGCCGTCACGAATGGCAGCCACTCCAGCAGCTCCCGTGTTATTTTCGATTGTTCTCGATTGTTCTCAGCTCAGGGATGCTGCTGGAAATGTGAATTTCCCTTCGGGGATGAACAAAGTATCTATCTATCTATCTATCTATCTATCTATCTATCTATCTATCTATCTATCTATCATAACATCACGATGCTTTGTTTCCTTAAATGCTCCCTGCTTGCTAAATATAGATAAATATAGTATATTTACTATGCGCTGAAAGGAAAGGTAATGAGGGCCGAGTCGTGAAAAATGTGATTCTTATATTTGACAGAACCAGGGGCAAACGACTTGTGTCGTCCGCTAGCAAAATGGCTCTATGAGCCGATCTTGGAGGTGAACAAAGGGAGGCTGCTACCCACCAATCAACAGCGGGTTCCCTCGAAGAAAGCATTCTGTGTTGATGACTTTAAATTTATTGATCATAAAAAGGTTAAAATTGTTTAGTACTTTATGTTTGTTTTATTTTTAGATTTATAAATATTTATATTTGATTTCCTGTCTTTTTTCTTCATTTAGCTCTATTTTTTTCATTTGTTATTGTATCTTTTCTTTTGTTTTATTTATTTTTTGTTTTTTCCATTTAATTTATTATACTCACTTTAGAATGTTTACTGTTGATTGTTATTTTATTTCATGGTGTACCGTTTATATTTGTTGCACTTCAAGTGTAGGATAAATCTGTTGCTGGTCTGGTGCAAAAAATATTGCAAGGTTTTATAACATAACCACCTGTCTGCTCTTCTCTATTCAACTGACTCAAATACTGCTCAGAAAATTCTTTGACATACAACCAGAAATAGTTAATTTTCATGGTAACTAGTTACTTTTACCAAGTTATTCAGCTACTAACTCAGTTACTTTTTGGAAGAAGAAGTGAGTGACATAATTAATTACTTTTTTTAAGTAATGTGCCTAACACTGATGCTAGGGTAAGATTTAAAAGTAAATCTGCACGCAAGCAACCATCACACGCTCCTTTAAGCCTCTTTCTGAAGAGCATCTGGCCTGAGGCACCTCCGCTTGCCAAAAAAAGCCTCTTTTTTCCATGCTTTGAAATTGCGAGGTATGATCGACTTGGGACGGAAGGATCAACAGACAAGAAAGCAGACGGATGCCTCGTTTACTGTGCAGCAGGCTGAGGGCGATTTCTTTTGATCGGCGGGAGAACGTCTTGCTTGGCGGCGACGCCGATGCGGCGTTTGGCTCCCGCTGGCACCGCCGCACGCCGCCATCTGCTCGGACTTGTTGGCTTGTTTGTTTTCCCGAAAAATGGCAAATCGCTTCTTTCCTGTTCCTGCTTTTCACCATATGCCGACGCCTGCCTATCAGAGCGAGCCATGTATATTAATGAAGTTAATCAAAAGCGCGCACACAATCACATCTGTCCGGGGAATTTTCAAATGACGCACCTGCTCATCCGTTCATCAAGTCGTAAACCTTGGCCGTTATCACCGCAACCTTTCACCAGTTAAAGGAGTCACAAACGGCAATTACTGTATTTTCTGAACTATCAAGTCATAGTTTGGCCGGGGGTGCGACTTACTATACTGGAGCAAGATACCGGACAAGATGAGACAAACGGGATTGATAGCGGATACCGAAGACTGGAGCAAAATACCACTCAGGACAAGACCGACGGGATCGATACCTGATACTGGAGACTGGAGCAAGATACCGGACAGGACAAGACAGGCGGGATCGATATCGGAGACTGGAGCAAGGTACCGGACAGGAGGCGACAGACGGGATCGATACTGGAGGCTGGAGCAAGATACCGGACAGGATGAGACAGAGGGGGTCGATACCGGATACTGGAGACTGGTGCAAGATACCGGACAGGACGAGACAGGCGGGATCGATATCGGATATTGGATACACAAGCAGAATACCGGACAGAGTCAAAACTCTGAATCCAATCAGGCAACAAGCCGCAGCTGGCACCAAAGTGGTGGGGCCAAGTAAGGGCAAAGGGCAACCGTGACACTGTGTTGTGCCGAAAATGTTCCCCTGCATGAAATGCCCCCCATAGCTTACTGTACGTCAGTTGCGCAGACTAAAACGACTTTGTATCTCATTAATGGGGGAAACTGTAATAGAACAGTAGAGCACAGAGCATTTTCATCTTGTATAGAGCAGTTGAAAATATTTCCTTGGGCCGAATGACACTTCCTTTTCTTACCGTCGATTGACACAAAAGTTCTGAAGATAAGGCGTCATACGACCTTCTGTGTATTTTACATTGAACCAAAGTATGAAATAATGAAGAAAACAAATAAAGTTGGCTCTTGGTGCAGAAGACGACGCTGGCATTTGGCAAAGTGTTTGCATAGAATAAAGCGATGTTAGTTATCAGCGTAAAAAAAATGCTACGTAATTTCCTGACCTAGAAGACAACGTTTCTTTTTTTCACAACAGCACCATACTGGTTTACCAGTCAATGTCAACCAGGCATCAGAATACGAGATATTTCCCTGTTTAAATTGGTTACGAAAGGTTCCTTGGTCTTAAATTACAGTATTATCAAATATCAGTCAAATGCGAACATAAAATACGGTAATATTTACACCTTGCTCTTCGAAAAAAAGGGATTTTTTTTTTCTAAAATGCTACTAGAAGTATGAAAATGCAGTAGAAGTGCCAAGAAAAAATTGGAGGGAGTTTAACAAAGAACCTCCAACACGAGTTACCATGACTCAAATAAGACTTAGGTTTGAACATGATGTAACAGTTCAGAGCGTCCATGAGAGGCATCCAAAAGTCCACGTACATCGACAAGCTCCGCAAAAGAAGAAAGATCACGGAAACCATGTCAACACAATCCAAGAAATTCTTTGCAGCAAGCTAGTTGTGTAGTAGGCTTTTTAAAATCATCTATCCACAGCATCATGAAAATTCAATGGAGAAGTTACCTCCCGAGGTTAGTCCATGCTAGAGGTAATATCTTGATCCCGAAATTCCGTCCGGGTTTGAGCTTAAAATGTCAATCATTAAATTGGGCCGGGCTTTTCTCTTGCCATTTTTTTCCCCTTTGTTGAGGATCTGCACAGCATGTACTTACTTTTACTCATGTAATTATTTAGATCAGTGTTTTTCAACCTTTTTTGAGCCAGGGCATGTTTTTTTCATTGGAAAATTTTTGCGGCACACCACTAACCAAAAATGTTATAAAATGACACTGAACAGCATGTTTACTTACAATATTGTCACGGTTGCCCATTGCCCTCACTTGGGCCTGCCCGTTTGGTGCCAGCTGCTGCTCGTTGCCTGATAAGCTTTCCTCCTATTTAAATTCAGTGCTCTCATTCACTCCTTGTCAGTCGATCAACGAACCTCTGCACTTGCAAGACTTTATTGCAAGACTTTATTTTGACTCTGTCTGGTATCCTGCTCGTGTATCCAGTATCCGGTATCGATCTCGCCTGTCTCGTCCTGTCCTGTATCTTGATCCAGTATACGGTATCAATCCCGTCTGTCTTGTCCTGACCGGTATCCTGCTCGTGTAACCAGTATCCGGTATTGATTCCGTCTGTCCCGTCCTGTCCGGTATCTTGCTGTTGTATCCAGTATCCAGTATCGATCCCGTCCTGTCCGCTATCTTGCTCGTGTATCCAGTATCGATCCCGTCTGTCCCTTCCTGTCCAGCATCTCCTCGTGTATTGTGTATCATGTGTATTCATAATGAAGTGCTTTGAGAGACTGGTTAAAGAGCACATCACCTCCAGTCTCCCCTCCTCATTCGACCCCTTTCAGTTTGCCTACAGGACAAACCGCTCCACCAGGGATGCCATCTCCTCTGCGCTTCACCTGAGCCTGACACATCTAGAGGAGAAGAACACCCATGTGCGGATGCTGTTCCTGGACTTCAGTTCAGCATTCAACACCATCATCCCACAACATCTGGTAGACAAAATGAGACTCCTGGGTTTCAACACCCCCCTGCGGAACTGGCTGCTGGACTTCCTCTGTGACAGACCCCAATCAGTGCGGATAGGTCAGAACAGTTCAGATGTCATCTACCTCAGCACGGGCTCCCCCCAAGGCTGCGTCCTAAGCCCCTTGCTGTTCACCTTGATGACACACGACTGCGTCCCTAGGTCCGCCACAAACCACATCGTGAAGTATGCTGACGACACAACAGTGGTGGGCCTCATCAGGGATGACAACGACCTGGCCTACAGAGAGGAGGTGGAGCAGTTGGTGGGCTGGTGCAGGGACAACAGCCTGGTCCTGAATGTCGACAAAACTAAAGAGATCATTGTCGACTTTAGGAAAAACCAGCCCAACCATGCCCCACTTTGCATCAACAACAAGGCTGTGGAGGTTGTCAGCAGTATCAAGTTCCTAGGGGTGCACATTACAAACAAACTCACCTGGTCCGTAAACACTGCATCACTTGTTAAGAGGGCACAGCAGCGCCTGTACTTCCTGCGGAGGATGAGGAGAGCCCACCTGCCCCCACCCTCCCTCATTACATTCTACAGGGGCACCATAGAGAGTATCCTGACCAACTGTATCTCTGTGTGGTGTGGAGGCTGCAGCGCTACCGACTGGGTTAGTGTGAGGAGGGTAACGAGGACAGCAGAAAAAATAATCGGGACTACACTTCCCTCCATTCAGGACATTGGCCAGAAGCACTGCCTATCCCATGCAAAAAACATTACCGGGGACCCCTCTCACCCCCATCATGGACTGTTCACTCTGCTAGCCTCTGGGAAGAGGTACTGCAGTGTGCGGTGCAGGACCACCAGGCTCCGCAATAGTCTAGTCCCCCTGGCCATTAGACTGTTAAATGGTCAATCTAACATATAGTTAACTTAAATCTAAACGGCTGCTAATCTGACTTTTGCACTACTGGCAGTTTTTTTTATAGCTTGCCACTCCTTGCACATTGCTCTCTGCACTATTGTAATTACAGCGTTATTGTTACAGTGTTAATGTTACTGTGTACCTGACTTGTTAACCTGACTGCCCATTTTGCACATCTGGTTAGCTACTCTTCTTGCACTATCGGCACTATGGTAAAATACTACACGTAGCCAAAATACAATACAACATTATTTATATCTGTACATTCAAGGAAACTGTGGGGGTCAGATGCATCGACATTTCGTTCTGTATACACGTGTACTAGAATGACAATAAAGTAGATCTGAATCTGAATCTGAATCTGAATCTGAATCTGGTATCGATCCCGTCTGTCCTGTCCGGTTCGATCTCTTCTGCCCAGCGATCAACCGAATCACTGGCATTTGTATTCCCGCGCATGACTGCCCCATTCCCATAAAATAAATCTTTTGTGAAAACGTTACGCGTTTGGGTCCACTGTCTATTCGGGTTCTGACAATATAATTTTAATACCCCCAGTTTTGACAGCACGGATACTTGACAATTACATAATATTTGCAGAAAATGATTCATAAATGTTTTATTAAATTTTAAAAAGTGACATAAGATAATTTCTCATAGCACACCTGACGATCTCTCATGGCACAGTGGTTGAAAATCACTGATTTAGATGACTGCTTTTTACTTGTACTTCAGTAATACTTTTCTAAAGTTACAGTACTTTTACTTGAGTAATGCATTTCGGTGCTGCAGTTTACCGCCGAAGTTGTAATTTTCAGATCATTTTATCATAAAAAACATGTTTACCAAACTGTCATTTTAACTCCAAATCACAAAATCCAAAGAAATTTTCATCCTCGGTGTCACTGAAAAAGATGCGCAGCTTCCTCTTTCCACCTTTATGTCCCTCACGTCAGACGTCATTTCCATTTCTTGTCAATAGCTTACAAGCTTTATAAACATTCTTTCTGTTTATTGGCATCTTGAATACAGCCAGATATGATTTTATTTTTAGTGCCATTTCGTTCAGTTTAAATTTGTTGCACTTCGCTGAAATGCGCACTTCGGCGTTGCACTTTGAAGTACACACTTGATTCAAGAGACTGAGGTAAACCCTTCTGCGCTGAAGTATGCACTGCGCCGAAGTAAAGCTTCGGGTTATTTTGGTGTGTACTGTTTGCGCAACATTGTAAGAATTTGGTATGGTAATGTGTATAAGTTTGTTCAATTAAGCATTAAAACAAAACAGCTTTGGGTTTACTTTGGGCGCCTTTCGTTATATCAAGTTAACTGGTCAGGTTTGGGCGGGTTCAGGCTTGTATACCCGCGAGCTGGGTCAGGATGGGTTGGATTTTTTTAGGCCCTATCATACCTCTGTTCCATGCCCTTAATGTTTAAACATTAATTTTCCTTTATTCAAAGTTCAGCCTGGCAGCCATTACTTCAATTCAGTCTATAAAGAATGATTCAAAAAATAAGTTAGCCACTAAAATGTGTATACATTTTATTGGGACAACTGTATTAATGTCTAAATTGCAGGAATCAAAAAAAGTGTCCCGTACCATGTCAACTTTTCACCCACCGCGTAGAAAACTTTGCTCAGCCTTGAGCTTATTATCTTTTTCTAGTAAGGTCAAACGTTGATGTGTTATTCCATGCCAGAGTCAAAGCCAAAGGCTGTGCCTGGCAATATTCCTGCCAAGCGAACGACCAAAACATGGTGTGCTTTTTGTCAAAAGCAGGAGCTGATTTTTTTTATCTGGCCTCCAGAAAAATAACAAACTGTTCTCCTCCGACTTCCATCGTTTGCTTTTGGTACAACTATAGCTAAGGGAATTGTCTACCTCAAGCACTGAGAATTGAGCTGTTGTTCCAAGAGAGCTACAATATAAAGTGGTGCAGTGGAGGAGCAACTAATATTTTGTTAACTTGATTTTGTCGGAGCAAGACAACTGTTGGAAAAAATGCCTAGGAAAAAATGCCCGATGAAGCGATTCCTTGCTCAAAGTCAAACTATATTCACTGTTTGACAAGTAGAGCAAGAGGACAGTGATCAATCACTTTAGATTAGAATGTCAGGGAGTGAAACTAGCTGTCGACTAATCTTTCCCGTCTTGTCTGATCAATCAAGTTGAAGGGATTCGGCAAGCTCATCATACTGCTTCGTAGCTATGTTACTATATTAAAAGGAGAATGTAGATTAAAGAATAAACTAAATACAATGGAAATGGTTACATCAAGGTTTACAGATCCCTTAACCACCTGGGTTATCGGGGCACCACTGAGGACGCAACTCTGGACAGCTTTCTCCACTTCGGACGGTTCCTGGTCTGTTCTTGGGTCGTGACGAAGCTGCCACCAGTCCATTTCTTGATGTTGTTGGCCCAGGTCTTTTTCTGTCCTTCTCTCCTTCTGCCCCCTTGGACTGTGCCCTGTAGAACAATCTTGGCCAGTCCTGATGATCTTATGACGTGACCATACCACTGCAGTTTTGTCTGAACACAGTTGACAACCATTCTCTGTAATACGAAGCATCCGATTCCATATCTGACGCATAAAAGCACATTATCTTCACAACAAGCCTGCGGGATTCCGGGGAAGGGGAGGGGGGTTGAGGGGGGCGATCATATCGTATTACCTATCACCCCAGTGTTGACCTTTGACTCCACGTCCAGTTTTAACTGCCTGCCTGTCTGCTGCTTGGTCACAATACAACAGGGAGGGGGGGGGGGGGGGGGGGGGCGTCAACTAGGCTGTTTATCTTCAATGGTGAAATCCAAGGCCAAAGGTCAATGGGAGCCCATCCAGTAAACTATCCAATAAGATCACTGTTAAGATTAGAACCTTTACAGGAACTGGTACTATGTTAAATGCATAGTGTGTACTATTTAGGACCAGTGAGTGGTGAAATAAAAATCACTAATTTACCCAATAACATCCAATTACTTCCAGGTACATGTTTTAAGTGTGTTTATCTTTAATTATATCGCACGACTGGAGCCCCACCTTTCAAAAGGTTCGGCAGCTTTCTGCTAAAGACAACTTTGTAAACAAAGTCTGTCTTAATGGTCCTTGTAGCTAGTGCTTGGTTTAACCACTGTTTACCTATCAAAGTTGTCATCTGCATGTGGTTTTTGTTGAGTCTCAAGATTCTGATTACGGTCACTTGAACGCACGTTTTTACTGTCTGCACTGAAATAGCAGTCTTTTCAGCCAATCAATCCAGCCTATGACTAGGGCTAACTACTGCTAGCTGCTATTCTTTGCTGTTCCGGTGAACTCTTGCTCTAGCTTTCGGTGTTTCTTGCAGGTGTTATCGCCAGCTGCCAAATCACCGGTTCTCACTAATAATGCGTTGTAAACTCGGCAAAGATGGGTCACTCTAAATGAATGTAGATTGCGTGTGTCAAAATAAACACATTTAGTTTGCTTTTTTTTTTCGGCAACACCTTGTGTGAACTGTTACACGTTACCTTCATTAAATCAAGCTTAGCTTTCTAGCGATAGCTTCACTTAAAATAAAACAACGTATGTGATGAGTAAAGGGTTTAGCGTTGGTTACCCAGTTAAATCTGAAATGTATGAGAGACTCATGACAAATTATGTTAATTTTACTTATGCAAATGATTAGAAATAATACAGTCTATAGCAGGGGTCGGGAACCTTTTTGACTCAAAGAGCCATAAAAGTAAAAAATATTAATTTTATTTTGGGAAAGAGCCACACCATATATTACGGGACAAATTTACTATATTACTAAACCCGCGCCCCAGACAAAAGCTTTGTCTTCTGCACATTTATTTTTGATGATTTGATAAAAATTATGAAAAGAGAATAATGCCAGAGCCCGTGTCCCAAAATCAACAAACATACCACTTTAAACTTGTCTCTTTCTTGCAATTACTCAAGATCGGTTAAACTCATTTTGACCCTTTTTTTCATACATTTTGGTTTCAAAACCAGATGCTAGCAGTTATTTTGTAAAAACGTCACAACATTCTGCAAACAGCGAGCCTGATGTGCTTACCTTTGGCGCAGACGGTGTAGGGCGAGAGAAATCCACAGAACAAACTGTAAATACGCCAAAAGAGAACTTAAAGTTATTTGATTGGGTGAGTGGGAGGGATGGGTGGAGCTATGTAGAAAGTGCAATCACTCCTGAACACAGATTATATAGTGAGCTTTTATATAAAGGATTCTTTAGCATTATACAGCCAAAACGAGTTTTTGTTTTTGTTTTGTTTTTTTGGTGTGACACCTTGACTGTAAATTGTAGTGAAAAACGTCCCCTATATATTCTGCGAAGTACTGCTTTGTAATCCAGCTTTGGTTTGGCTTTGCGTGTACCTGAACAGGATCAATGGCTCAAATTTTGAACGAGATGGAGAAAATTTGCATGCGATCAAATTTGTGTCTGAGCCTCAGGTACACATAGAAAGAGCCATATATGGTTCGCGAGCCATAGGTTCCTGACCCCTGGTCTAACGCAAAGAATATATCTGAATGGAAATTTTTTTGCTGACAGAAAGCTAGCATTGGTTTTATTGTGTATGGGAAAAGCTCTAGCTATATCAATCGTTTTGGTCTAAGAGTGCTCTTATATTTTATAAGCATAATGCTCCAGAAAATTAACTCCAGACTCTGTTTAACTGCGTAGTTAAGGTTTATGAAACCCTCCAGATGGTGCACACTAGCGTCCCTCTCACAATAGCATTTTGATTCTGCTACGTTTACCCTGAAGGCCACACAAGCTCAGCCCTGATGTTCCAGCTTTGACAGGCTGAGCTGAACAATAACCACGTGCCAGCTCATGCGTGATCCATGGATTTGACCTGCTGACCTCAAGACGCATTGTTACAGGCTGTTTACATTGTGACAATTGGCTAATGTTTTAATGAGGCCCTTCAAATAGTTCCGAATAGGATTCAGAGCCAATTACTTCCTCCTGGGTAAATAGCTGGTCTTTGGCAAAAGGGCCAAAAGCAGCAGACAAAGAGGAGGTAAAGGCAAATTTGTATTCTGCCCGTGCTTTCAGAGATTAGTGGGGCATCAGAGAGCAAATATGAGTCTGACAGCTCTCATAATGAAGGAATCAAGACGCATTACGAAATAAGTGGAAGTGACCAATGAAGGGAGGCACAGCCCGGTCTGCTTTGAATTCCAATTACGACGACGGAAGCAGGCAAGGTGCCTTTTAACGTCTCTTGAGATGTCGAAGGAGCTCCAATATCCAGACCTGCATAAAAAGGTCACCGTGGCGGAGAAGTTGATGGGTCGCGGGAATTGGGCTTCACCCTTACCATTACATCATTGCGACAAGATGAAAGTGCTCAACCCGTGAATCCGTGACGGCAATTCATCTTCCCGTTTTCTTATGCAGAATGGCAGAGGGGAAGAGGGGTGGCTAGGACCACATTGAGGGTAGTGGATTATCTCATGAAGGGAAATCAATTAAAGCGCCACGGTGGACTGTGAACATTTATCCATTCAGCTTGACCGCTATTGGATTTTCATGATGGGCTTTGACTGTTCAGACCCGGAGATCAGAGTTAATGGCGATGGTTCTGCACTTCTTTATCTGCCTCCTTCAATGAGAGACACTTCATCAAACCAGCGAGAGCCTCGCGGCCCATTGATGGATGGGTTTTGTGTGTGGTTGAAGGGGGGAAGACGAGGTGTGGGGGTTGAAGACTGACAAGGGAAATGGGAGGAACATTGGAGCTGGAGGGGGTTGGTGTCACAGATGTCCAGGCCTTTGAAAGAAAATTAAACAAGTACCTCATTAGCTGACGCTCCAGTGCTCCCTGGAGGGGGCCTGTGAAGCAGGCTTTTTAATGAGGTGGGAACTTGGACGGTGCCAAAGTTTACCACGGCCTGGCCTTTCTGTTGTGCACCACCGAGAAGAGCCATACCCTCCTCCCTTTGCCTCTCCCCTCAACCTTAGCCCGACCCTCCTACCCCATTGAGGGCCGCTCATGCAGAGCCGAGAGAGGCAACACACTGATTTGCCGCCTTTCAGCTGGGGAGAGTAGGGATAATGCTGTTTTTGTACCACATATCCAGAGGAATTATGCGTGCTAATTTGATTAGGGGAAGATTTGATTAACTGGAAAATGAGGGCTTTGCTTAGACTTTCGCACGCTTAATTTATCCCTTGCAGAGCAAACGCAACATTGTGTCATGAAACTCAGAAGGCACATGAGAAGCCCATCCAGCAGCTCGATGGCCCTTTCAAACACTCCTAATATATAGGAGCGACACGGTTCAAATTGGGATAATCAGTTTAAAGCTTTTTGCCCGGCCGAGGAATACAAATTGCATTTGGCATTAATGGTTAAAAGGTTTGTAGAATAATGAGATTAATGTAGCAGGGAAGAAGGTAAAAATAAAAGAAGAAAAGCACATTGTTGCAGATGGTGATGATGGATGGATCCTTGACAGTGGGTGTCAGTCAAGCTACAGTCAAAATAGTGAGGAATTGCAGTGCTATTTTAATTCATGAGCATTTGTATTCCCTCACATAGTGCAGAGGAGCCTTTATTCGCTTTGAATTTGTTTAGCGTTTTTTGTTGGCTCTCTATGATCTCTTTGTACAATGTGGAATGGCCACAGGGACTGAAAGCAGCTGAATGCTTTCCTTTTGCTCCTTTTAGCCGTGAAGGTCATATTACTGCGCCGCCATGATTACATTTTAATGAAAAAAAGACTTCTTCTGGGAGAGCAAGAGAGAGCCACAGGCTAGCTTGATCATTTTTTTTTCTCCTGATCTAAAATCCTACATCAAGTGACCTTCCCATCTGTCTGGCTAGGACACTGCCCGGCGGTCCTCGATGCTAAATTAATAGCGTTTTTATTTTACACAAGGATTGCCTGGATGTCTTTTTCTAATAAGAGCTTAGCTGTTTGCAACGTCCCAGGTTAAGCCCAGTGCACACCTGGATCCCACCGCATGGGGGGAGTGGGATATTTTTTTTTGCAATGACGCCTTTGCCTGCAGAAAGCCAGTGGCTCCATGCCCCAGCACATCTTATTTTCCTAGGTCACGTGTTTTCAGATCATGTGACTTATCAAGACAGCGACTACCAGTCAGATAGCAATTTCTAAATACGAGCATGTTGACTAGAAATTAAGAGACCACGTTGGATTCGCTTTTCATCATTCCTCAATATTTAAGAAAACTCCTCCATAGATGGCCGTTATTTCCCCCCACAATGTCATTTAAACATCTAGTCATGGAAATTTGGTTTGCATTTCTTTTGTATTCTATTTTTGACCCTTCTGTCTGGCTATAGCCAGCTTGAGGTCGTGTCTTTAACCCTAACAGTATAAAAGCCCATGTCAAACAAACGATACTTAGGGCAAGCATGTTCCAAGCTTAATTATAACACTGAACACTTCTAATAGTCTAAACCTGTAAGTATTTGTATCAGTGGGCTCAAACCCAATTAATTGGGGGGACCCTGGAGTTAAGGGTTGGTTTAGGTTGGCCCAAAAAATTGTTTCCCCAAGAAAAAATAAATTGAGGGCATTCCACTGTCCTCACTAAATAATGAAATCCAATAAATGTATATTAAAAATGAATAAGAAAATCAGTCTGTAACTAATTAAGTAATACATCAAATAATAAACACTTTAAAAACTAAATGTTTGAAAGAAAAAATCAAATTCACAAACTTGATTCAAAGGCAGAAATCTCGCTTAGTATCGTGCAAGGTGCATTCACTGTCCTTTTAGCTCAAGTTCAACAGTGTTGACGCTCTCCTCCCACACCTTGGTAGCCCCTCATTACGCGTTTCAATTTAAGATGAATATTTCGCAATTAGATTGCGAATTCTGATTATTCGAATCAGTTAATTTCTTTAAACTCATAATCAATGCCATGGGTCAAACCAGGAAGTAGCTGGTCAATTACTGTATATTATATATATATACTGTATATATAATTCAAAAGTAATTGAAAGTAATCAAGTTACATTACTGCAATCTGATGGTACATTACTAATTATATTTGTCAACAAGTAACCAGAAACTTTATTGATTACATGTTTAAAGTAACACTGCCAAGCCCATGAGAGGCGCTGTTATGGAAGTACAGGAAAAGCAAAGTGGAAACCGAGATAGATGAGCCATCTCCTGTTGAATCTTCACCATCTGTTCACACCAGTTTTAATGAAATCTGCTGAGATGAGAATGTTTTTTCCTCCCTTGTGTACCACCCATTTCTGACTTCTTATTTTACTCAATTATTCTACCGTTTGCTATACTTGAATTCAAGTGCGCGCATGCCAACGTCCACTCATCTCCCACCTTGCTGCCAGCTGCTAACTGCAGTTAGCCAGGTTGGCGCGAGGTGGTTGCCAGGCATTATGAGCTGTTAATGGAGAGCGTGCGGAAAAGGCCTTGGCCTAAGCTCGCTGCCATCAGTCAGCGTGGTCTTTATCTTCTGTGTAAGGCACACATTGAGTATGATGCATTAGCATCAACTCAGTTATTACCAAGGCCATATTTTTCAGGAAACTGAACCCAGTAGTGGGTTCACCTGTTGGTCAATAACCTCTCGATTCAATATGTATGCCAACGTAAAAGAGGTTGTATAGTATTTTGTTGAAATACTATTTTTTTCTCTATTCTCTAACATTTTTTGGTAAAGAAGTGGAGAGACTGTTTAACCTATCAGAATGCACTATGCAAATCAGTGTTCCTGGCAGCGTGAGTAAAAATAGTGTGATATTGATATAAGCTCTAATGCCTTGTCGAATGTCATCTGTACCACTGGTGGCCTAGTGGTAAAGTATCAGCGCTTTCACTGTCACTACTCGGCAGAGGTAAGTTCCAGCCTACAAGATCCAGCCTGACCCGCAGGTATTAAATCCCGACTCCGCCCGAGCCCGAATAATTAACTTAATTTGCTGGACTTAGCCCAAAGCAAACCCAAAATGTCATATCACATTTGCAAGGACTCGGAGGAGGAGGGGTGATTTTGGCTGACCGCAGCCCTTGCCGTGCGCCCGGTTCTCTAAAATCGATGGTGGTTGTTGGCGGTTGTTGGCGGTGGTTGGCGGTGGTTGGCGGAGGTTGGCCCTGACAAGCGCAGTCTGCTCAGGGAGCCTGCAACGCGGACTCTGCGAGTGGGCGCGCAAAAGCCTCGTAAAGCCTGTCTTTTGTAAGGAATCTAAGTTAAACAAGACTGCACAAACAGTTACATAATGTTTGTGTCTGCGGTGTTACATTAGTAGACAATTTTCTATCATTGACAGATTTTTATTAGCGTTGAAAGGAAAATTTTAAGGACATCTGTCATTTTGAGGAGTTAAAAAACCACAGCAGCAGTAGGTGTGGCTCTTTAATAGAGAAAGGCAGAGAGATAAAGAAGAACAATGACAGGTAGATGATAAAAATAAACAAAAAGTCACACAAGAGAAAAGCCCAGCCGACCCGTACATAATGATTGACCTTTAAGGCTCGACCCAACTTCGGGGCGGCGATTTAGATCGTACCTCTACTGCTACAGCTACATCATGACTTATCGTATCAGTTTCGTTAGCATAGAAACAAACTGTGGGTCTATAGTGTAGTTTAGTTTACTATTACCTTTTTAGCATCATTTTAGCATTACTCATACCTGCCACCTTATACGTTTATCCCATTGCTTATACATTTTAGGAACATTTCAAATTGTGTACACCGCATAGAATTTTTTTACAGTCCCTGTAACAAACAGGGACTTTTTTTTTAATTGTTTTTTGTTAGACCGATCTCATCTTGCCCATTTCTGCTCTTATCCGTCTCATTTCCGGTTTGACGTTCATTGCCCTCAATAGCACTGGAGGTGTTAGAATGTCTAGCTTTGGAAATGACTTTACTTTTTGGTGATGGAACATGATGAGAAAATATTTTTTAATCAATTCTGACATATTCCGAAAAAATTAGTAAATGATAGCTTCAACTAAAAATGACACACTTAATATATTTTTTTTCAGAATTCGTAATAAAAGGGACACGAGCAAAAGCAAACTGACAGCGATATATATTTGTAGCAAATTCCACAGTATAGTTTGGAGAACCAAACCACTTTATTAGCATTGTAGAACAGTCAGTTTGATATTTGTATAATTTCACAATCCCTGGGAAGTAAAACTCAACCTCCTACCTTGAGGTTTGTCAGAATGAAGGCAACTGTCCACGCGAAAGTAAGACATAGCTTTAGAATTCAAGCAGAAACTCAAAGATACTTGATAGGCCGTAGCAAACAGTTGAAGAATAAAAGTGGGCCGAAGCCTGACCCCTGTGGATTACCCTAAGGCAGGGGTCGGGAACCTATGGCTCGCGAGCCATATATGGCTCTTTCTATGAGTACCTGTGGCTCGGAGACAAATTTGATTGCATGCAAATTTTCTCCATCCCGTCCAAAACGTAAGCTACTAATCCTGTTCAGATACACACAAAGCCAAGCCAAAGCTGACAAAGGAGAAGTACTTGGCAGAATATATAGGGCACGTTTTTCACTACAATTTACAGTCAAGGTGTCACACGAAAAAAAAAAAAAAAAAAACTCGTTCTGGCTGTACAACGCTAAAGAATCCGTTATATAAAACCTCACTATGTATTATCTGATACCTTATGATGAATCCACAGAACAAATTGTAAATACGCCAAAACACCGGAAGAGAACTTAAAGTTTTTTGATTGGGTGAGTGGGTGGGATGGGTGGAGCTATGCAAAAAGCGCAAGCACTCCCTCCCTTCTCTCGCCCTACGCCGTCTGCGCCGTAGATAAGCACATCAGGCTCCCTGTTTGCAGAATGTTGTGAAGTTTTTACAAAATAACTGGTTACATCTGGTTTTGAAACCAATATGTATGAAAAAAAGGGTCAAAATGAGTTTAACCGATCTTGAGTAATTGCAAAAAAGACACAAGTTTAAAATGGTATGTATGTTGATTTTGGGACAGGGGCTCTGGCATTATTCTCTTTTCATAATTTTTATCAAATCATCAAAAAAAAATGTGCTGAAGACTAAGCTTTTGTCTGGGGCGCGGGTTTAGCAATTTAGTAAATTTGTCTCATAATATATGGTGTGGCTCTTTCCCAAAATAAAATTAATATATTTTGCTTTTATGGCTCTTTGAGTCAAAAAGGTTCCCGACCCCTGCCCTAAGGGGTAACAACTCTCATTGCAAGCAACAGTCAAGAAATTTAGATAAAACTAAAAGCTTCTGTTGAGGGAATCCAAACCTCACATTTGAAAAAAAAATGCAGATTTTGTACAGCGCATTGTCTCTCGCGCAGTGTTATGCTATAGAGAAGTAATTTACAGCGACCAGTTGATGAAAGTGAAGTATCTGAGTCAGATCATTAGGCTTCTTTTTTATGTGGGGGAGAAAACCCTAACCAAATAACAACTTGGAGAATAATGGGCACCGCCAAGCTTTCTTTTCCTAAGGGGCCGGTCACACAGCCGTTTGCGGCTGAATCAAGGCTAAAATTTTGCGGTTTTTTTTTTGCCCGTGGTTGCCCGGGATCGAAAATGCGCAAATTTGGCCAACCCGCTGTTTATCTGTGGTATGGCCGGAAAAAAGACGCCGGCGACTGTTCTGCTTCCTCATCGCGTCATTTCTGCGTCATTTTCTCGTGTGGACCACGGGTATAAAAGCTCCCGAGCCGGTGTCGTGCCCAAATCCGACTCCTACGCAACAACCACAGGGGAGATTGTTCTATCTTCTTTATTCATTATCCATTATCGATCAGTTCATAATACGCTACAAAGTTTAGGAGCCGGGACTCTTACTCTCAACCAAAAGGCCAAGCTAAGGTCCCAGATTTAAAGTCTTGCTGCAAATGCACCGAAAGATTTATTCGAAATGAAGAGAAACTACGCTGACGGGGATCCATGTTCACCCCCTTGACGTCACGAGCACAAATGACGTGTGCTCGGCATTTGCGCTGTTTATACGCGGAGAAAGGCGTTTGACTGTCACACGCGTAACACGCTAATTTCACGTAATAACACCGCGATACAGGCGCAGAACATGCTATTACCATGCTCCACCCACGATTACCCGCTGAAATTTCCCGTCCTACCCATGTGTAACCACGCTCTGGCCGCGGCCAGAGCACGTCGTTCCGCGTCATTTCTACGTCATTACCTCGTGTTGACCACGTGTGCGGCACGCGGTTTAACACGTGCTCAAACTTTTGAGCAGTTTTGAACGCGGCCAACTACGTGAAAATTTCCGACCGCGAGTAAAGCACTGCTCTATCTCGTCTATATAGCGGTCTCAATACGTCCAACAGCGCTCAACAGCATCTGCTTCGCGACCAGAAATATCTGGCCGTGGTTCAGCCTCAAAACGCTCGTGAAAGGCTGTGTGCCCGCGCTCTGAAGAATCGAGCAGCGCTAAATGATTTCGCGCTGCCACCTGCACGCGAATTTCCTACTGCGAGTTAAGCATCGCTGTTTCTCGTCTGAATGACGATCTGAATGCGTCCAATGGCGTCCGCCTAAAAGGCAGAAATTTCTGTCCCTGATTCAGCCGCAAATGTCTGTGTGACCGGCCCCTAAGACACACCACAGGAAGTGATGCCCTTATGACGTCAACCTTGAACTTCCCAACTTCATGTTTCTCTGGTGTCCTAATCAAGCTGAATATCTGACATCAAGCGTGGTGAAAAGTCCAAACCAGCCTTAATGCCCCGAACGACACACGTCTCAAGCTCAGGGTCAGGGGGCCAATTGCGGCCCACGGGGTGACAGCTTGAGTCCCCAGCTTTAATACGAAAATCTAAAGGGACAGTGTATATTATTGAGCGCCTCCTAGTGGGAAAAATATAATTAATTGAAATAAATGGCTATGTTTTAAAATAATTACAGGTAGAAAAATTGCATTTATTATAGTAGCCTGACATCATTGTCGACCATCTTACTGCTACAGGTACCCCCAAAAACAAAAACTTTGTTTTTTACCTTTTCTTTTTTTCCCTTGTTTTGCCTAGATTTGTCTTTTTTGCATCTTTCTTTGTCTTTTTTGCCTTTTTTGTTTTTTCCATTTTTATTTTTTATTTTTAGTCTTTTTCATTTTCTATTTCCTTTTTTTTCTTTCTTTGCAAAAGGCTGGACATGAAAATGCATTTTTTTTTTGGTTTGGTCACTTTAAGTCCTCTGTAATTCGTCTTTTTTTTGGAATTCGTTTTTGGTTGCACAACATAATAAAGCAACATCTAGTGGTCAAATATTACACACTGTCCCTTTGAAGTAAGTGCAGCCCATGGATTTATGTATTACTGATTTATTTATTTTTACATCAAGTCTTGATATTTTTATTTTTAGAGCTTATTTGTGTAACATTTTTTAAAAAGATAGTTGCGAACAGTGGATTTTTGTTTTAATCAGAAATGTTCTTGTGGAAAACCCAATTCGGCCCAACCTCAATCAGACCCTAGCTCCGTCTGCCCTTAAGTCAATAGAGTTTGAGACCCCTTCCTTACGTCCAAAGGAGATTAGGATACAAAGATGCACATGGGAAGCCTCAGTGCCTTTCAAACATCGGCACTCATTGATTTGAGTCTTTTGTCGATTGTTTTAGTCTAGTCATCGGGAAAAGCTTCGCCAGTGCTGCGAGCTGTAGGGATTACATGCCTATGTGTGTGCGCGTGTGCGCTATCCCCTCTACAAATGAGTTCCAGTTCGATTTAGTAGAGGCTTTTACTCGGAGGCGAGGCTGAGCCCAAGCCAGACCCAGAACAGGTTGGATTTCAAAAGGACTTATCGGGGGAATTAGGCAAGTCTTTGGAGTTTGAGCATTGCCTAATTCCCACTGACCTTTCCCTGACTGGGGTTTGACTTTTTGTGGTGATCAGCAAACGCTCTAACAAGCTTCTCCGTCTGCACGGCCGGGGATTGGCGTCAGAGCTAGCGGCCGTGCGCGCCTCCCCTACGCTAGCAAGAAGCCATCTGCGGTTGGGAGAGGGAGCGCACCAGAGTGGACGAGCGAGCAGAAGTAGGCAATAGCCTGAAGGGCCATTGTCGCGCTCGTCTGTTTTTGGCGAGGATCGGATGTTGTCAGATTCCGCGTTTGTGGTAAACCGGGATGTTTTGTTCTGCCGTTTCTTCTGGCAACCTTTTAAGACCATCATCCAAATCTTCATGGACATTGGAGTTGTCTGGGTTTTTTTCAAAGGAAACTTTTACTACCTTTCACTTCTGTCGGATTATCATTTGCAGAAGAGGCTGAGGTAAGCCTTGGTTCATTACTATTCTGCAGCTGACATGATCCATACAATTTTGAGCATGTTGAGCACATTTACATTTGGAATGCAAATTAGACATGATGTCATCTGATTAGAGCTTTGCTGTTCATCCACAGATGATCTTTGTTCGAGATCCCTGCTGGGCCTGCAATTGCGTTGATTGCATTTAATTGGAGTACTTCCGAATTAATTACTGCAACAGGAAATGTCACATCAGGTGTAATTAAGGGCTTGATTTCTTGTTTACCGAACATTAAAGAGTTAGAATTACTCATGATGTTGCTGAAATTTCTCAGCGTCTTTTGGGGTACAGTAGTCCCTCATTTTTCGCTATATGAAGACGTTTGTGTTGTTAATTTTAAACTTGAAAATAGTTATTGTCGAGACCTGTAATTGACTCTACAACATAATGGGATAATTTGGCAATACTGTGAATTTTAGTATAAATCCGATCCAAGTAAATAATGCATATGGTAGTATTCATACCGATCCAATAGTTTCTTGGTGATTTCATATTCATTGAATAATTCAATACAAACATAGCACCAAGATTTTAGGCACTAAACATTTTTTTTTTTAA
Organism: Urocampus carinirostris; assembly: GCF_059441175.1. Lineage (NCBI taxonomy): Eukaryota > Metazoa > Chordata > Actinopteri > Syngnathiformes > Syngnathidae > Urocampus > Urocampus carinirostris. The sequence continues at coordinate 25,654,649 of NC_142365.1, forward strand.
TTTAAGGAACACAATTCTTACTTTCACAGAAAATAAATAGAAATATTTCTAATACAGCTGTTTCAGAATAAAATACAAGAGAATCAAACAAAAAGCAGCAAGGTAACAAACTAGCCATTCTGACTCTAAAAACACAAATATAACAATGTCAACATATCAATGATACCTTCCGTTCAACAATATTTTGAAAATAAAGTTGAAAATTGCAAACAGTATAAACAATACAATCTAAAAAGATTTAACAGTATAACATATAACATTTAGTTCAAACGGTTATGGAGCAAAAATCAAGAAAGTCAAACCAGAAAATCAGCAATGTAACGAACAAGCCCTTTTGACTCTATTTTCCATAGTGACAACGGATTTACAGGTTTTTGTTCAGGAATAGTAACATGTAGACATTTTTGGTTCACCGCTTTGCTCTCTGTAGGCTGCGGACCACTCCACCACACAAATGACACCTGGCATTGCCATTTTTTGTTGAAAAATAAAGTCAACCCCTCACCCTGCTTCCTGTGTCCCTTTATAATATGGTGCACTTGTAGATTTTCCCCTATGTTCTGCCTGGTAGGGCTGATGATGCAGTAGGCCAGGTAGGGAGAGGTGCTAAAAGTGTGCTTGCTAGTTACACAAAAAGGCAAAAACTTAGAGCAGCTGAGGGTGCTGGGTGAGACAGAGGACTGCGCTATCTATAAGTAGAACATTTTGAGAAAATTGGTGGATGGGTGCAGTATCAATCCCAGGACAATAATATCAGGCCATCCAAGCACTTGCTTAGTATTGTTAAAATTAACTCTTAGTGCTAAGCATATGTGTTAGTCTTGTTCCGTTTATCAAAATTGGAACATTTTCACATTTTTACATTTGTCCCAATTACTCAAGGAGGTAATCAAAGACGATTTGCAGTCCTCACGGTTAGCCATGCTAGGTTGTGTCTTTTTTAAGGAATCTCCATGACCTGGCTGAGGGAAGTGCCGCATCCTCATCGTCACCATCATCACGCCGAAGTCATTTGGGCTGCCCTGCTCTGGCTTCTCTGCTGCATTATCATAAAAAGTAATTTAGGACTGATTGATGCAAATGGCCCTCTGTTCTTTTCTATCATTAACTGGCCCTTTGCTATGGCCACGGGCGGTGATTAAAGCTGTCATTTTCAGTTTCTCATTAAAGGAGAGTGGCGGGCCATGGGAGGAATTCAGAAACGTAGAATATAAAAAGAAGGAAGAATGGGCCATTTTCATCTTAAAGCAGCGCTGTTAAGAGGAGCTACCGTTCTCTAAAAAAATGTTTTTCTAATTATTTTATTCCCCCAAGCCTCTCTATGTCTGAATAAGAAAATCTGTGGTCAGAATCCATTTAAATTGGATCTTTTATGATTCCCCAAACGCTTTTCAGGCTGCCAACTGGGTCGCTTAAGAAAAATACGAGCAGCAGCGAGCAAAAGAGTTCAAATTGAAGTCACTTTTGTAGCAGAGACTCAAAAGTTGTGACGCATAAAGTAGGTTAACCCCCCCAAAAAATGCCAATACAGCTTTTGATGCCCTGCTACACCGTGAATGACTAAAGAGAAAAAACAAGTGCAACCATTCCTGACATTTAAGTGTGCTCGCGACTGCCCTGCCATGGTATCACTGCAAAAGCTTTGGCAAAGATTCCAGCATGAAAGGATAGTACTGTAAATTCGAACAACAATACGTTACTTTCTCAAACAGTGTCGCTTTAAATACGGTGTAACTTATTTTAAGGGACTTAATGCAACCCTACTTTGAATTGTTAATATCAGAAATTAGATACAGGCATCCTCACATCAAGGATTTCCTTTATGCGCTGTATTCAAGAATACATTCTTAACCCTTTATGCCACTCCATCATCTACCTGTTGATTTCTTCATGATAAAAATGTAACCATGTAGAATTTACAAGATATTTGCGTTCAAACTAACCTTGATTTTTTTTTCTTCTATTATTGATTATGTTCTCTTTAGAGAACCATTTCTTTGGCTCAGCTTGCTCAAAAGAGTCTTGACCTTACAGCTCTCAAACGCCTTGTCAGATTTCCTTATTGCTTTAAAGGGATATTGTGTATTATTGGACCACTATATGTCGCCTTATTGTGCAGTGCAACTGAAAACGATTGCTAAAGAGCACAAAGAAGATTACCGACTGTGGTGACCCAAAGTGACTGAACCACACCCTTTTTTCATATTTTTTTTTCCTCAGAAAGGGTAAAAAGAGAATTAAATAAAAGGGAAAAACAAATTAAAAAATGAGACAAAGAAGAAAAATGGGAAATTTATTAAAAAAGAGGACTAAGAAAGAAAAATATTAGAAATTAAATGAAAAAAAAGCCAAGAAAAATAGCTAAATAAAGGACAAAGAGAAGGAAATAAAGAGAAAAAAGAAGAAGAAAAAAGAAAAAGAAAAAAGATAGGAAACAAATGAGGAAAACTAAAGAAAGGGTTTATTAAAAAAAGGAAAAATGGGAAAAAGAAAAAGGAGAAAAAAGCAGTAAAAAGGTATAAATAACCAGGATAGAATCCCTCAAAAATGCATAAAGAACAGGGGTGTCCAACGTGGTGCCCGCAGACACAAAGGGGCTGCCAAAGGACAAATGTGGACATGTCCTGAAAATAGCTTACAACTATTGGGTCATTGTGATTTTTCAGTAAAATGTTTTTTTTAAGTTATTGACTGTGTCTGGTTTTCCGACTTCCAATAATTAACCTGGTAATAACCTGCTAACAACATAGTAAATGAATCTGAAATCATCTGCATTTATATAGCGCTTTTCAAGTCAATGACTTCCCAAAGCGCTTTACATTGTTCTTCACATTTCCCAATAGCGGCCGTGATCTGTGCAGCCATGTAAGGCGCTAACCTGCTTATTGGGGGTAATTGGGGGTTCAGTGTCTTACCCAAGGACACTTCGACAAGTAACACGGACAAGCCGGGATTCGAACTGGGATCCCTTAATCCTAAAACGATCGCTCTACCTCCTGAGCTACTGCCGCCCCCAAGTACTAACTTGATAGGTTGTTATTTTAGAAATGTATGTCGAACTAGCCCTTCGTACAGATAAGTAACAAAAAGTAGCTTTTAGCTTGAAACATTTTGGAGACCCCTGAAAAAGAGCAATCACAACACACACAAAAAGTAACTAGTTACCAAGGAAAGTTACTATTTCTGTTACTTTATAAGGAAGTTGTTATATGTCAAAGAGTTTGAAATTCTCTGACCAGTATTTGAGTCAGTTGAATAGAGATGGACACACAGGTAGACCTTGTAATGTTTATTGCACCTCAGCATCAACACTTAAAACGCAACAAAAACGGTAAATAATGTCATACATAACAACCAACCGTAAACAATATAAAGTGTGTTTAAAAAACTAAATCTAACTCTCACAACCTGAGACAACTGTTCAAGTAGACATATGCTACTGTACTTCAAGCATTTTGTTCACAACAAGTCAACTCTAAAACAAAACAAAATGAGTTCCACTCAATAAAATAAATCACGATCTTTAGTCAGACAACTGCTCAAGTAGACATATCCCACTGTACTTCAAGTATTTTCACACAACAAAATTATAATTTCAGCAATATAAAGTGCATTTAACACAGCAGTGTAAAACAAATAAATCAAACTCTTACAACCTGAAACACCAGTCAAGTAGAAATAGACTGCACTTCAAATATTTTGCTCAGAGCAAAAGTCAACAGTAAAACAATATAAAGTGACTGTCAAATCCCTCTCTGTGTGATGTTCCGTGCTTGATAACGTGAGAACTACATTACCAGTAAAGCCAATGTGTGTCCCATAATATTTACAGTTGTATGTTATGGTTTCCGTGCGTGTGACACGCCTCGTCTCAATGTATTCAAATTAATGCTTTTGACCATCAGTATCGGTATCAGTGTTGTAAGAGCTGTTAGGGAAAAAACTATATTACAAATGTAGTGTTTACCAAATTGCTCGGATTAGTTATCTGACTCCATTAACCAAACACAAACTTTATTCTCCTAACGATGCATGCTCGTTTTCTTAATTTTAGGGAAACATATTGACAAAAGAGGGCAGATTTATTTTCTTAAATTATTTCTTAAGTGAATTCCATCGAATTTTGCCGAATTATTGTCGAATTAGTCTAATTAGTCTTGTCGCGCCTCCCATCTTTTTGTCTCTGCTCCCGTCTGTCTCTTTTTTTTCTCCGTCCTCCGTCTTCCGTCTTTTTGACACGTCGGGGCATCGGCCACTCCCCATGGGCGTGCTGACTCCTCCCCTGGGCGTACTGATCGGTGCGTCACGAAAGACCCAACTGCATTCAGTAAAATTTAATTTGTATTATATTAAATCCCTTATAGTCAATTAAATAAAATAAAAAAATCCTTCACAGCGGAGACAATACTTTTTTAGATTAGAATCGAAAAAATAATGCCGTCACATAACGCTGTAACGGCGTTATTTATGACAGTGTTATTTTCAACACTGGGAATAACTGAAATTAACCGGCTCCTCTCGCTTGTTATCATCCAGTAAATCTTAGAGATTAATCATACAAGTCTCTTGTGAGCAGACCTTTTTTAAAGCACATTATTAGTGAATAGTTGTGGGATGAAAGACATCTAATTGGTTCTCCGGGGAGGTAAGAAAAATGAAAATCAATGTTGGAGCCTGATTTCTTGTTACTTAGTTATGGGCGCGGAGATTGGCTACTTTCTCACTGTTATATTGATCATCATAACAAAACGCTAAACTAAACATATTTTACTCTACAGATTTGAGACACATTCTACTGTGGTAGAACTTTAAATGAGCTGAAGTTTGCGCTCATCTTTCTGTTTGACTATCAATACCTAGTATCGATTGACCCACCTATAATTGCTCTTTAGCTGTGTAAAGGGAAAGACTGGAGTTAATGGTGCAATTAATTCCGCTCGGTCTGTCAGGAGATGAGGCATTCAGGATTGTTATTTGTATTTATTTCCGCTGACAGCTTGCTCTCTTAACCGGTTATAATGAGGAATATGAACTGTTTTTGTTTGGGCAGTGAAGGGCACCAGCTGTTTTTTCTTTCTTTCTGCATTGTGGGTCATTATCAGTGTTTGACCTGTTACTGAAAAAAGGTAATTAGGAACAGTTTCCAGTTCACGGTCCACAGATTCGTTTACCTCCTGGATCTTCGTGGCACCACTTCCTGTGGTGTGTCTTGGACACACGTACAGCCTGTTTGTCTCCAGGATGTTTTTTGTGTAGGGGTTTGCTCCCCACATAAAACAGATATGTCATATTTGACCCCGATCTGTCCTTTCAAACACACGTTAAGAATATTATCAGAACAGCTTTTTTCCATCTTCGCAACATTGCTAAAATTCGCCCTATGCTGTCGGATGCGGCGATTATAATTCATGCGTTTGTTACCTCCCGTCTTGATTACTGTAATGCACTACTCTCCAGGTCTCCTGACGTCCAAAATCAAGAGCCTTCAGCTGGTACAAAATGCTGCAGCGAAACCTTTAACTAAGACAAGAAAGTTTGATCACATTACCCCGATTTCAGCTAACGTGCATTGGCTCCCTGTTAGCTTAAGATGTGATTTTAAGGTTCTGTTGGTAGTTTACAAAATCATGCATGGACTCGCTCCCTCATATCTTTCAGATTTAATTTCCCCCTATGTTACGGTCCGGAGTCTTCGCTTTGAAAATGCTGGTCTACTAGTGATCCCAAGAGCCAAGAAGAGATCCGCAGGTTCGAGACTGTTCTCCATTCGGGCCCCGGTGCTGTCGAATGCTCTTCCCCTAAGATTCGATCTGCAACTTCAGTGGAAATGTTTATATCTAGGCTTAAAAAACACTTCTAATCTATAGAATATGAATAACCTATATTTTATGTTTACAATATCTGTATTTTTGCCCTCATGTAGGTTTTAGATCAGGTGATTGTGTAATAATAGTCTGTGGTTTGCAATAATTTGTGGTCTTTGAGACTATTTGTGATTAAGGGTTATACAAATAAACATAACTTGACTTTACTTTATGGTTTTCAACATTACCAGCAGCAGGAGAAGCTTCCTGCTCTGGGTCAGATATAGCACCCTCATCATCTGGCTGCCTTGTTGTCAGTGTAAAGCGTATTCCATCTCTTCAGAAAAGCTCTTTTTTTACCATAACAAAAGGGTGGAAAACTCATTTCCATCGCAATAAATGATTAATTGAATCCGCTTTTTTGTTAAAACAGTTCGATGTGTACACACTGCCATTTGTCAAACCAGAAACTAGCTAGCTAATCATATCGCAGGGCAGACGTACATTGATGTCAAACATTTGTGTGCAAATTTAGTCAAAATTTTAGCCCTGGCTAACTGATTAGCACGGACGTAGCATCCATATCAAACTACATTAGGCTTTCCTATTATGGCAGGGGCCACAAACAATTGTCTTGTGGACCTATAATGGCACGCGGGACTTGCGTTTGAGACCCCTGAAATACGATATTAAGCATATTTACATCACTCTATGGATGCCCTCCAAGTTGACTTTAAAGGACCGTAATAGCACAATACCGCACTAAGTATTAACAACAATAGAATTCCAAAATGTTACAAAAAGTAATTGCGTTACAGGAATGTGTTTTTCTTTCTAAGGCATTATTCTCAACGCTCATCTTTTCACAGTTAACATCTGCAGAAGAGAAAATGCAACGACAGGTTAATGCCTCGCCTCAACCCTACAGATTAACATGGTTGAGATCACGCCGCTGATAGGACTCGCTCGCTAAATTGTGCCTGCTAGGTCTTGGTCTCTTTGGGATTGCTAGCCTGCAGTGATGGGTTCCAAAGGACCCCATCCCAAAGGACCACTCGGGAATAAATTATCACGGCTGAAACCCCTCTGGCATCATGTGATTGGACATGAGGGAGGGAGTGCCAGCTCTTCACGATCCCAAAGGATGGGAATACTCAGTGCTGAGGCTTATCTTTGTTGAGCATTCAAATATAGGATTGAACCTTGGGGGCATGCCCAATAATCAGTGTTTTATGTTCATGCAGCTCTTCATGCATCCAATGATCGTAGTTCATCAACTCGGCAGCAAAAGCATCGCAAATCAGCTGAGTGCTCGCAAGCCTCTGAGGTCTAGTAATACCTTATCATCTCATCTCATCTCATTAGCTGCACCGCTTATCCTCAGTAGGGTCGCGGGTAGTATTAGCTTATAGTTGTGGTTTTGATAACATGTCTATTTGGCCGGTGGTTGCAACCCAAACAGAGGGAGATTCTGATTGAGAGTGAGAAAGAGAGTAGCTTAGTTAAAAACGTTAATTCCCCAACTAAAAGATGTGGGCCTGCTGTTTGTTAACCTCAGCATGCTCATTCGGATAAGAATGTTTCTTTGTTGGAGTTAGGCTAGAGATCAACGCATATTCGCTAAAGGCTATTCTAGCAATTTTGATCCTGTGATTAAATGATTGCGTAGTGTATTGAGACAGGTGACACCTGTACATGTGAAGCTGAAATCCTCTACTAGAATTTATCAGTAAATAATTGCAAGGTCTTCCTGGGTCATGTGATGGGTTTGTTATTGTATTCACCCACATGGTTTTAAAAGATCTTTATTGCTGTTTGTTAGGTTTTCTTCCAATAATTATTTTAAAACATTTGCTCTTCTTGATCATGTAATCCCTCAGGCATGACTTCATGTATGACTGGGTATCAATATCAAGGTCCTGAATTGAATGGCTTTTCAATAAATAAAAATTGAGGGCTTCTGGTTTCACTGCAAGAAAGCAATGTAGAGAGTGGCCTGCTATCTGCATGCAAGCATCAGGGATCTTCAAGTAGAGCCAGGTCTCCGTGATGATTAAAATACAAGAGTTATGAATGTAACCACTTACCACAAGTTGTAGCTCCAGGCCATCTGTTTATTGGATTATGGATCTGATGTAGGATCGGCAGGAGTGGCTTGTTTGGGTTGTCACATAACTGCAGAGGTAGGCCTCGCAGTTGCTTCCCCTCTCAACACCTCCTCAGTATCTTCCCGTACCCGATAACAATCCACAGAGCACCAAGTTGTGATCAGCATTATTTTACACTCTTCTGACTTTCCTCAGAGTACGGTTTTACTGATGCCACTAAAATACTACCAGTTGCTGTATTCCGTAGATTCTCTTGTTAGCCACATTTGCGTATGTGCCTGCCCCGCTGTTTGACTGACAGCATACACCAGCCTTTCACAGGGGTGCACACATACAGTAACGTCCACCAAAAACACACAAAGCCCTCCCCAACCTTTTTCTGTGATAGCATTTACTGTGTGCTGCCTGCTGCAGAACATCCTGCACAATACTTTGACATCAATCACACTAAAGACAATTCAATTCAAAATCCGTGAAGTTTCGAAACTCAAAATGTAAACAACAATACAGCAAGGAGCTGGATGAAGAGGCTGGGAAAAGTAAAATCTTAGTTCCCCTGCTTAAGCTCCTGTGCCTGTACCCTAAACTCAGATAAACTGAACTAATTAATTAATGTATATTACTGTTGTCATCAAACATAATGGAATGTATTGCGTTGGACGTAGTACTTTTTTCTATACACGCTACCGAAATACACGTCATACTTCCCTTGAGATCCAACTGTCTGTGACCTCTATCCCGTCACATGGATTTGTTTTCACAGGAATTTGTCATTGGCAGCTTCTAGCTGTTTTTATGTACGTTAAGCTCCCATCTGTCAGTGATTACCGCTTTGGACCTCGTTCAGACCATTGCCGACAGCCTCTTTTTGATTAGCAATTATCCTGAAAAAGGACAGGGGAAAACACTGAATCCTCAGAGAACATCGTTCTAAATATTTTTTTTTCTTACTGAGTTCTGTTAGGGCATAGAAAGGTTGCTCTGGTTCACAGAGGACCCACTTGGCTTTGATTCTCTTATGCCGTCCAGATGTTGGGATCTGGCTCAGCAAAGCCTCATATGGTTCAATTTACTGTCTGGGGAGAAGAAAATAAATGGTTTGTTTTTCTATTGTGGTCCTACTCATTACACACTTATAAAACTGGCTTTTGAAGATTAAAAACCTATGCCTGCATCGAGCCAGATTTACACGAGTATGTTTGCATGGAATGTGTGTGTGTTTTTTTTTACATTTTAAGATAACAGTGTTTTCTTTTGTTCAGCTTTACTTTAACAATAACACAAATTATTCTGAAGGAACTTGGTCAGTCCGTTTGTGTTGGGTTAGCTGTGTCTGGTTTCTTATGCTTGTACAAAAACTTTGGACATTTTGAGTCTGTGGCTTATGAGCTTTGCCACAAAGAAAATGGATATTGGTTTTAAAGCTGCACAAGGTCAGCGAGCTTAGTTACTCCGCTAATGCAAACGTAGATAAAATCTTAGAAACATTAGCTTTTTCTCCTTCAAAGTTTCCATTACAAAATGTGATGCCACAAGATTAGACTTGAACTGCAGGAAGTACACCTTAGCCCCTGGCAATATCTTCATTGTTTCCACTGAACATTCAGTTGATGCCCCAGTCTTTCACTTGGATTTCTCATCTTTCTTTGTTTTTTTGCTTTACTTTGTTATGTCAAAACAGTAACTTTAACATTTCTGTTTGACCGTAAACAACTGTGTTTTGGTCACTGGTGTTCTGGATAAATGACCGGCAGTTCCTCGGAACACTTATGGAAGTGTTAGTTCTGTTGTGTAGCAGGTGTTCCAGTCTGTCCCGGTTTGACCTTTCAAGGGTTAGACGTCTCTCAGTGGGTGTCAGGCCTATAAGTAAGCTCGGGTCACTCCTCTCACTGATAGGTCACGTTGCTGTGAAAGGAAGCATGGGGTAATATACGTGAAAGAGAGAAAATTGACTGGAGAACCTCCCGTCAGTCACAGACAATCTTCAGATTTCGCGCCTGAGACGTGAACAATGAGAGCGCATCTGTCCGTGACAGTTCGGTCACAGTTGTCGTTTTATCTTGAAAGGCATTGCTGAGAAGCCGTACAAAGGGATGGCAGCTTGCATTTCTCTTGACTTATTTTGGTTGTCTTTGCAATTTGGATAGCTGAAGGCAATGCTGTATGTATCAACATGATTCAAAGTCACTTTTGTAAATGTTTTCGCAAAGAATGACAAAAGTGTGCCTTTACACCTGCATTAAAGACACCGATTCTTTGATTCGGGCCACATTGTCAACCCTCGCTTCTTTCAAATTACACAACTTGTCAGAAGCTCAGGAAGACAGAAAGTTGCCTACTTCCATTAAACGTTCTTTAATTGACTATGTAAGGCAAAATATCCCAATATTGTCTGTAGTGTCACCTGGCATTTGGACCGCACACCTCGACTCACCATCTGTCAAAACGTCAGCCAAATGTCAGAAAGCTACCTGACACTTGCCGGCAGGTTGTTCGGAACTGTAAACAAATATTTCGGATCACACTCCAAAGAAAATCATGTCATAAACTTGTTTGGCAGAAATTGGAGCGTAGGTAAACACATCTGTCATTTAGTGTTCTTTGGACTTTTTTTTCTTAATCTCAAAAGGGTTCTTGAGTTACTTTTGTGTGTTCTAAAAACACTGACAGTGTTTTGAACTTCTGAAAGCCAGACAAGCATGTGCTGTCATATTAAAATGTGGGGAATAGAAGTGCTTCCATTCTTGTTGCTTAAACACCACTTCACATTCTCGTGTTCAGCCAAGGTTTTGATGATTACCAGTGTTTGGACTAATGCTTTACAAAGCAATATAAACTCGAGAGCAATCACTTTTCTCGGTAACGAGTACCGTAACCAGTAATAGTCAAATTTTGTAACTAAACTGTTGTTACTACTTGGTGTGGTACTACGTTACTCTGCTACTTTGTAAATGCAGATTATTAATCATAGTGTATTCTGATTGTTGTGTACTTTTGCTTCACTTACTTACGGTAGGGGCTAGTTTTAGGGGATGGGCTTCTACATGAATAGATATTGTAATTTTAAACGGACTATAGAGCGCACCTGATTATAAGCCGCACCCATTACATATCGGGAGGAAAGCCGATTTTATACATACACAAGCCGCACCTGTATATTAGCCGCATGCGCCCACATTGAAAAAACGCAATACAAACACGGGATTGACCCTTACACTGATACAGTCCATAAAACACAGCTGGCAAAATGAACGTAAAATGACACAGATACTTAACATTTAATGCAGACCTGGAAAGTCCAGGTGCCCGTTGAAAGTAATCCAATGTATATTTCCAAAGATAAGGGTGGGAAAAATATATATCCACTATTGTCGGCCACGTCCACAAACACGTCTCACATTTACGCCACTTCCCGTCAGCCCGCGTTTGCCCCGCCCCTTCTTTCTCATTTGCTCGTACAAAACATATCAGTTTCTAAAATAAATACATTACAAAAATATACAGTTACAAATACATATTATACATGGTTACACATATTTACAAAGAAAGACGGTACACCGAGATAGTCTCCAAAGCTTTAATAATAATATTGTAACTTTCATCCCAAACCGTGCCTGTGAAGGGTAGCAAAACGCTACTAGTAACACGCTCGCAACTCAGCAAACAGCTCTGTTAAATAAACATACCGTACTTGAAGTAAGCACGGTAAACCGTCCTCATCTTCCTCCTTATAACTAGCGTTATCAAAGTCAATTTCCTTAAATATGGGAAAGAGACTTTGTCATATTGACCTGGTCTCACGCCCCCTTAAATAATAACACGCTATCATCACGCTCGCAAAGTAAGTCCTATATCGGACTGCTCGACTGCGTTTAGCTTGAAAGTTGCGTCATGTGCCTTTCTTTTTGCAATTTGCATGATGAGGATATGTCTGCGCTAATTTAATTTCTGCACAAGCTAAGAAGTTGCAGTTTAAATCTTACCTTTTGTACTCAAGCGCCGCTGGCGGCCGTTAGAAAAATTACATAAATTGGCCGCATCACTGAATAAGCCGCAGGGTTGAAAGTTTGGGAAAAAAGTAGCGGCTTATAGTCCGGAATTTACGGTAGTTACTCTTGGAGTAACGCACTTCTTTTTCTTACCAGCCCGTCAATGCTATGGTCGCGCTCATCTCTGCAGAGCAGATTAACGCTTTAGATTGAAAAGCAACGGTGACCAGATGGTAAAGGTCCTGTATCTGTGTCAAATAAGGAAGCCTCTCCTGCTACTGGTAACTTTGGAAACCTGTTTGGAAATCAGTTTCATATGGCGGGGCAAACACCTACCCAAACAACCAAAGTGAGAAGAATGGGGCCGCCAGGCCGTACTTGCCCAAGACAAATCACAGGAAGTGGTACCCCTATGACCTTGGCGGTTAAGGGATCCATACACCATGTGAACCGTAGAGTTATATTTGAAATGAAGTAACTAGTACCATAACTGATTACAGTTTTTCAGTAACACGGCTAACTCTGATCAGTACGCAATGGCAGTGTTGCATTCTTTTTTTGTTGGGAGAAGATGCACGCAACACAATTGATTGCATATACTGGACTGTCTCAGAAAATTAGAATATTGTGATAAAGTTCTTTATTTTCTGTAATGCAATTAAAAAAACAAAAATGTCATACATTCTGGATTCATTACACATCAACTGAACTATTTCAAGCCTTTTATTATTTGAATATTGCTGAATTTGGCTTACAGCTTAAGAAAACTCAAAAATCATATCTCAAAATATTAGAATATCATGAAAAAGTATACAAGTAGGCTATTCAACTAATCACCTGAATCATCTAATTAACTCGAAACACCTTGCGAGGGTTTCCTGAGCCTTATAAACACTCAGCTTGGTTCAGTAAACTAAATCACAAGTATGGGGAAGACTGCTGATCTGTCTGCTGTCCAGAGGACCATCATTGATACCCTCCATCAGGAGGGTAAGACACAAAAAGAAATTTCTCAAAGAGCAGGCTGTTCACAGAGTGCAGTTTCAAAGCATATCCACAAAAAGTCTGTTGGAAGGGAAAAATGTGGCCGGAAACGCTGCACAACCAAGAGAGATGACCGCAGCCTTAACAAAATTGTGAAGAAGAGCCGCTTCCAGAATTTCGGGGAGCTTCAAAGACAGTGGGCTGAAGCTGGAGTCCAGGTATCAAAAGCCACAGTTCACAGACGTGTCCGGGAAATGGGCTACAATAGCCGTATTCCCATGGTCAAGCCACTTCTGAACTCAAGACAACGGAAGAAGTGTCTGACTTGGGCTATGGAGAAGAAGCACTGGACAGTTGCAGAGTGGTCCAAAGTCCTCTTTTCAGACGAAAGCAAGTTTTGCATTTCATTTGGAAGTCAAGGCGCCATAGTCTGGAGAAAGGCTGGAGAGGAGCAAAATCCAAGTTGCTTGAAATCCAGTGTGAAGTTCCCACAGTCAGCAAGGGTTTGGGGAGCCATGTCAGCTGCTGGTGTTGGTCCACTGTGTTTCATCAAGTCCAGAGTAAATGCAACTGTGTACCAAGAGATTTTAGAGCACTACATGCTTCCATCTGCTGAAAAGCTCTATGGAGATGAGGATTTCATTTTCCAGCATGATCTGGCACCTGCCCACAGTGCCAAAACCACCAGTTACTGGTGCACTGACCATGGCATCACTGTCCTTGATTGGCCTGTTAATTTCCCTGACCTGAACCCCATTGAGAATTTGTGGGGTATAGTTAAGAAGAAGATGAAAGACACCAGACCTACAAATGCAAATGAGCTGAAGGCCGCTATCGAAGCATCCTGGGCATCAATAACACCTCAGCAATGCCACAGGCTGATTGCCTCCATGCCACGCCGGATTGATGCAGTAATCCGTGCAAAAGGATTCCCAACCAAGTACTGAGTGCATCAATGGACATTTTCAAATGTTTGATTTAGTTTTGCTGTTATAAAATTATTTTTTTACTTGGTCTGAGGAAGTATTCTAATATTTTGAGATAGGATTTTTGAGTTTTTTTCAGCTGTAAGCCAAAATCAGCAATATTCAAATAATAAAAGGCTTGAAATAGTTTAGTTGATGTGTAATGAATCCAGAATGTATGACATTTTTGTTTTTTTAATTGCATTACAGAAAATAAAGAACTTTATCACAATATTCTAATTTTCTGAGACAGTCCAGTAGAGGCTTTAAAGGGAATTGCTAAAAATGCTCTTGGCTTGGTGTCTTCTGGCATCATTTCCCGTCTTATCCTGATCTCAGGCTCGCAACTGCAAATTAGTAACCAAAAGGTGTCGATCAAAAAAGTGAATATCCCTGTATTACTCTGCGTGGTAATCTCAAATAGTTGTCAGGAGCAAATTTGTTTCAGTGGATTTCTTTAGACATGCCTTTGATTGCGTTTATGTGTGCATGATTGTGTTTTGTGCATATGTCAATGCTTTATGGCTCTGAGCTCCAGGCAGTGAAACGCTAAAAGCAAGAGTGATGAGTGATTGCATTCTTTGTGTATTTTCTCGAAGGCCACCGGATTCATGTCTCTTTGTGTGATGAGTGCTATCCCCAGGAGGACTGAAGGGAGAGTGTTTGTAGTTTTCCTTTTCTTTTTTTGAAGGATATTTCAGGCTAAAGAATTGAGGGACGGTTGTGAACGGAACGATTTTAGAATACCATAGATTTGAACAATTCCAGGAGAATTTTTTATACAATTGTTATGAGTTTTGTTATCCGTCTTGAGCCGCGTGTTGCTGACCCCCTTACTATACCATGTCAGGGAAATCTTTCAGCCGGAAGTTTCGTAATATTTAACTGGAAAGAATTTAATGCAGGGACCTCAATGTCTTCAAGGAGCATGCCCTTACAATCGTTTTTGTCTCCAGATAATACTTCTTTGACACAAACACACACACATAAAAACACACACACACACACACACACACACACAGGTAATAAGATAATTCTGAGACATTAAGAAACCAAACCTTTGCACAAATATTACAGGGGTGCAAATTACGTCTTTGAAATGAACAGCTAACCAAAATACATTGAATCATTGACTTTAGTATTGTAGATGTGGGTTATTTCTGATACAACCGCTGTTGTTTGGATGTTGTTCTATGGTTTCTGTGGTTGTATTTAACAGTAATGTGCCAAGTGATTAAGGATTGATGCGTCTCTGCAAAAAAATGTCCATCTGTTGCGGAGATTATTAGCCATTTGATCCACAGTCCACCCAGCGTTTGGATCCATCAGGTCCCTTCTAAATTCATCATCCCCAGAAATAGAAACCAGGCTAGCCTCTGGTTATGCGAGGGCTTTGCAAGTGTGCATGGGAAAGTGCACAGCAGGCATCCTGATTAGCCGGAGTGGCATTGAACGTACGCATGCCCTTGTCGCTCTACACAAGAGGTTGATTACACATGCCGATTCTTCTAATGAGCAAAAACAACGACATCTGTGAACATCTGTTTTGGTAATTAAAGGCCTCGGAACAGTACATTGACTTTCTGCTTACTCTTTCCGGCCAATTAAGACCAACGCATTCACACAGCCTTATCAGTGTGACAACAAGCACACAATTGCTTTTACCACTCCTCTATTGTAACCATTAACATGTCAGGTTTCGGCAAGTCCTCACATCATCACATAAACATCAGGAGAATGGCCATTCCAGAGTGCAGGTATCGCAACAAGAACCCAAACTTGTGCAACGTTCGTGTGCTTCTTTTCAAAGTGACATTTCTGTCACAGACCAGGAACGGAGACCGGACCCAATAGCGTTCGTTTTACTCCGTTTTTATTGAGAAAGAGAGCAGTGCTTGCATTCACGATCCGATGATCGTCGGTCACGGGTAGCAGATAGCAGGAACGCGGAAGTGGCACTTCCGTGTCGAGCGATGGTAGTCTTTGGCAGCGGAGGAGCAAAAGCAGAAACAGGTCCAGAAAACAGGTTGGCAACAGGTATCAGGCAAGAACCAGGGCAGGATGGTGTCGGAGAGTACAAAAGCTTGCGTAGCTGAGAGCATAGGTTCGCAGACGGTCTGACAGCTTCCTTTCGGAATACGGGAGTTTAAAAAGAGTCCAACAACCAACCAGGTCTCGTGGCTGTCGGCGCCAACGGGGCAGCGGCAGGTGCCCCGAATCAGTAATCATGACAATTTCAGCAATTAAGAGCCAACTCTCAACTTGACCTGAAAGCTCAACCAAATTTATTATTGTGATTGTGGCCTCATTCTTTCCAACTCTTTAATTGTTCAAAAATAGACACCTACCCTGCTCCGGCACACCATTCCTCACCTTTTGCGGTATAACACTGAGACATTTAACTCTGAATGCTTGGTTTATGCTTAAAAAGTATGTTCTAATTTGGCCCGAAAGGATTTTTTTTTACCACAGAAGTAACAATACCAACACCAAGTCCTGTCTTTCTATTTTTCTGTATTTCCTTTGCGACTGATGTAAGGGCTAGCCTGCGAGTGCTCTTAGCCAGCCTGTGCAGTGCTGCAAAGTGTTGCTCAATGATGGCATTAGGGAACTATTTTGAACGAGCGGCAGTTGCTGAGCAGTGTGGACGTGATACAATTATCATTTGCCCCCTTCTGAATTTTCTGTAAAGTCTGCAGCAACTGTTACTGTATCATCCACTGGCTTTGTGATGAAAGGACTAGTCATATTTATTTTCATAGCCCTTAATCAACAAAATGCCCTAAGGGCTGCACCGACCATCATAACAACATCCCTGGATTTGAATTCTATATGACGGCAAATTCAAATACTTTAGCTTGAGGAAAATTATGGAAATTGAGGAGGGATCTCCCTTCAAGGATAACCATGCTGCAATGTTATGTTGCAAGGACATCAACAGACAATACATAGTCATCATCAACATTAAATATGCTGTAGGTAGTAACAGAATATTAAAGGTCCGGTTGACAGCTTCCTGTCCCAAGATCTTGACCAATGTAGCAAGTTTTAGATCTAGATGATGGCATACATCAGGTCTAAGCGTTGGTACGATGGCTCAGAGTGCATGAACCGTGCAACATTCAGGCTCTTCTTTCTCCCTCAAGGACAAGACAACAAAAGCTTGAGGTCAAAATCACTCATACGCTATAAACTACAGGTATGTCTTAAGTCTAGTTTTAAGGTGTTTTCACTTTTAATGCAATTATTTGAAGCATGTTTTTAGCAGATGGACCGAAATACATGTAACTGCATACCACTCAAAAGACTGGTAACTTATCTTACTTTTCGAACATGTTATGTGACGTTATTCTGTTGTTGACTCATTGTTTTTGTCCTGTTTTGATTTTTATGTTCGAAATAAAAGTTTTCATTCATTCATTCATTCATTCATTCAACTTATTTGAAAAAATAAAAGCAAGCAAATTGCTACAGAAGTTGATACTGGGCCAACACCTGGTCAGATTTTGAATACTTTATGAAAAGGACCAACTGGTGTGTTACATTTATTTAAAATATCAGTAATATTGTTACACGCTATCAATGAGTACTTTAAAGTATTCATTCTGGAATATGACACAATTGTGGTATCAAGCATTCCCAATGCAGAAAATCCAACCATTTTCACCAGGGCCACAAGGGTGCTAGAGCCCATCCTAACTATTATCAGGCAGGGCAGGGACACCCTGAGCTAATTGCAAGCCAATCGCAGGGCACATAGAAGCAAACAACCATTCACTCGGGCCTTTTACGTTTGTGAAATGTGGGGGGAAAAACACAAGGATGCGGCTTGCTGGAATTGAACCCGTGACCTCTGAACTGCAAGGACAACTTGCTAACCAGTCTACCTCTATGCCTCATAATAACACCTTTCATTTTAATTTAGGACATGATGAACATAGACAACAAGTGAGTACACGAGAAAAAAACTGAACAAAACTGTAAATAGAAAACTGATTGAAAGTTAAATACAAATGAAAATTTACTTTGGGGTTATAATGGCAAAACAAAAATGTATAAGCCAACGAGAATGCACAGTTTGGACATTTGATTCAGTAAAAACAAATACAGGAAAACAATGCGTTTGCAAAAATTGATTTCTTGATTTGGTACAATACAATCAAACAGATAATGAAATATGTTTTAAGCAGGTGTGCAGTCGAAAAAATATATTTACTTGTAACCTCTTAAGCAAAGTAAAGTAATATAGCATTAGTAAATACAAATGTAATTAATTATTAATATTAATTTTTCAAATGTACCACAAAGGGGCCATAAGCCCACTAATGCTAGCAAATAATGATTTCACATCAGGATTCCTTCAAGTTTGTTAAACATCCCACAACAGCTTCATGTCATACCTCAAGACAAATATAGGTACAGTATTCACAAACATTTTTTTTTTCTATTTGGCGCAGAACGTTTAGTGTGCCTCGCTGCAATCTTTCCACTCAAGGATTTGAGTCTCAAAGTTATTCCATCTGGCTATTTTGCTGTAGAGCTCTGGCAGTATTGATGAAACACAACACTCTTTAAATGGCGAATCCCAGTAACACAAAATATGAGGCAAGCTCTGAAAGAGACTGCCATTTTAGTATTGCATACTGCTCATTTCTGCTTTTAGAAATTGAAACTGTGCTTACCCTGTCGCTACCCATTGTGTGTTGTTTATTCGCATTTTTCGCCATTTGTAGCCATTGCTGCTTTTCGTTGTTGGTTCCCGGTAGCCTGATTGCTCATTGCGTGTTTTTTGGTCGGCCAGCGTCGCATTTTTCCACCTAGTTTATCGTCCTGGTTAGCCCCCTGTCGGCTTCTCTGTGTGTGTGTTTATTTTTTTATTGTCACTAGCCGGTTTTTGGCTGCTCGACCTTTGTTGAAGTATTACTGCATCTACATGCAACACAATGCCTAAGCAGTCTCCACAAAAACTACCAAACTTTTTTTAAAACATGTTATCACCCATTTAACTTATTGACACATACAATAGTATGGGTCCCCTGCCCACTGCCTGGAGATGGCTTGGATGGGCTCCAGCAACCACGCGGCCCTAGTGAAGATAAGGGGCACAGAAAATTGATGGGTGAATAATAAAGGGACTAGCTTGCAAGCGTGCTGGTGTTCCTCCGATGACGTCAGAGCTGAGAATGATAAAGCCAAGTCATGCTGTCTTCAAAATCTATTATCACGGAAAATAATTTGATCTACCGATGCAGTATATAGAGAGATTTTATGCAACAATCAAGTACTATTTCCTAAAATTTTGCATGTTTAAGACTTTGGTATCACCTTTAACAACGTCGTTGCACTAGAAATTGCCGTTGTCCAAAATTCGGGGCAGGTCGTAGCTAAAATGTCAATCATTAAGTCGGTTTTGGGCCGAGCTTTTCTCTCGTTGACTTTTTTCTTTTAATTAACCTTCCTGAGTATTGTTGTCCACCAATAGGTGTTGTTATCGCTTTAAGAATGCTTGTTTACGGCAGTGACAAAATGTTATTCAGTTGCATAAGATGCCATGTTGGTTGTGTCCTAAGTTCCAAAATGAACAATTGTTCTTCTTCATCTTCGTCATTGTTCTGTTTTGGCCAAAATCACTCATTCCCCCCCAGATTCCTCCCAAATAGAATATGAAAATTCGGATTTGCTTTGTGCTTGGTACCTCAAACCAAGTCAATTTGCTGGGCTGATTTTTTTAGGCCAGATCTTACCTCTAACCCATATTATGACTTTTGAGTGTCGACTGAGCCTTAGCTGACACAACAGAGCGAGAGTACCTCACATACAGACCTTTACTCAACATTTCACCTTCCCCCTTCCCGGAGGCCCCCCTCCTGCAAAATAATCTCCAGTTAACCATTAAGTTGACAAAGGCCATCGATCAGGTAGAAAAGCAGACATGGCAAAGTGCCGGCGGGTCGCAGATTTGACTGGACAGGATTGGTTTCCGTCAATCCACAACATAAGATTAGAGATCTTGCTCAGACTGTGTGTGGTCAGAAAAGTCACAATGATTCTTATCACTGTTGACTGGGGTGATACTATCGAGGGATGACTTGGATTTGTGTGTCATAGGCACACACACACACACCCTGCAAAATAGCTTCTGGTGATGCAGTATTCACACATTACTTGTTGAAGTTGGAGCGAGACTTTTGGATGTCTCACTCTCTCTCTCTCTTTCTATGATGAAGTTCTCATCAGACAGATCAGCAGATGCCGAGGGACCGGTTTCATTTTCCTCTCATTACAGCAGGCACTGGAGAATCATCAAGCTTCAAAGCTGCTTGATTGCATTATCAGGCATTTGCTGTAGCTTACTTAGAATGTAAGCTATGAGACACAAGAACCAGACAGGCTTTGCTGTCTCACTTCGCAGGATGGAGGAGAAATCGACCTCAAAACTAAATCTGGTGTTTACCTTTCTGCATGGATTGTAATTGATTGGCAGTGCTACGATTGAAAAAATGGTTGGATTTACTCTTGTATCGTGATATCATATGTGTAGCACAGATTCATTCTGTATTTCCACAATTTCCCAATTTGAATTTGTCGAACTTTTATTCATTTATTTATTTATTTAAAATGCCTTTTAATGGGGGTTCCCTCTTGCTCACTTAAATAGCTTGTCCTGACTTGTTTAACAAATCTTATGTTTTTATACCATAAAAAGCTAAAAATATTTGACGTATGATTTATATTTAACTTGGCATTTGAAATATCCATCCATCCATTATGTCCACTGCTTATCCTCAGTGGGTGCTGGAGCCCATCCCACCCATCTTCAGGCAGTGGGCAGGGGACACCCTGAACTGGTTGCCAGCCAGTTGCAAGGCACACAAAAACAGACAACTCACTCGCTCATTTACACTTAGGGACAATTTGTACTGACCAATTAACCTGACATGCATGTTTTTTTGTGGGAATGTGGGAGGAACGTCCAGAGTAACACACGTAGGCATGGGGAGAACTTGCAAACTCCACATGGGGAGGCTGCGGTACCTGGGCTTAAACACTGAACTTATGCACTGTGGGGCTGCGTGCTAACCACCCAACAGCCATGCCGCCCGCAGCTAAAATATATCCAGATAATATAAAAAACAAAGGAACTAACCTTGCCGTACCAATACTTTTGGAGTTGTTCTTTATTTCATTATGTTGTGTTCTATTTGGTGTTTACAGTATTTTGTGTTCCGGTCTGCAGCCATGTAGTAAAGTTACCATGTGGAGATTATAATGTATCTTTAAGAGTGACTGACTATTCAGTTGTTATGCAATCACATGGCTGGTAAAAGCATGTGTGACTGATTTGTTTATCACCATAAATTTGCCGTGCATCTGTTTCCATTTGTAGCGATTTCCATGTTGCTTGTTAAAAACCTTCAAGGGTTTGTTTCAAATTGAACAGTTTTTCTAAACAGTATCACTGGAAAACTTCTGAGTAGCAACACGCTAGTTTACAGTTACATGTCTGTTCAGTTCACTGCAGGACATTTTGGAACAATAAATCCGTTGGCACGTGGCTTAAATGTCTATCGTGCTGGCAGGATATTCTGAGCTTTATCAGGTATGTAAATAGTATGCCATCATTTCAGTGTAACCTACAAATGGATTTAAGACATGTTTGACATTGTCCCCAAAACAACACAAGCAGCCTTGGGGAGACTTCATTGTAATCATAGTAAATATTTTTTGAGTCCCTTTTTAATTGTCTTAGTTTCAGAAGTTGCAATTAGCCGTTGACCAATAGACACATTTATAGAAGACACTCAAACCAAGGAGAGAAAACATCAATAGATTTTGACTTCTAAGGAGAAAAAAGGTGTACAAAACCCTCAGATTAAAAAAACAATCGAACCTGTTCTAAAAGCCCTGCCCTTAACCCTTCCTAGGTTACAAAAAGAAGATCTGCCCTGATGGATGTGGGTATTGTAAGGTTTTAACATTTCCTAAACTGAAATCTGACTCCTAGTTCCTTACAGTATATATGCATATTCATAAGTCAGAGAAGTTATTGAGCCGAGTATAGTCAACAGATTGATTTATTAGCCAAATCCAAGAGTTGAATTTCAGTATCAAAGAACAACATCAGTATTGGCTGATAGTGACAATGATGTTAAATAAGCATTGTATGATAGTCAAAATAAAAAAAACAATAATGTGAAATACTGGTGAAAATATCATACAGGCAACCTGTGCAATCTTCTTTCAAAATTAAAAAAGAAAAGAAAAAAAGAGACAAGCAGTATTAAAAAAAACTATATTTGTAAAGTTATGTTTTCTGTTACATTGCGTACAAGCCAAACCAATTACAACCCATAATTTAAGAAATAAGGCGCTATTCAAATGTAATAGGGCTATTACAACATAATTCTTAGCCAATAGATTAACAAATGCAGTAAATTCTCGTTTTTAGCAGGGGCTGTGTTCCCAAAAGGTCCCGCAATAGTGAAAACCCGCAAAGTACAAACCTTCATTTATTTATTTATCTTAAACAAAACATAAGATAGATAGATAGATAGATACTTTATTCATCCCCGAAGGGAAATTCACTTTTCCAGCAGCATCCCTGAGCTGAGAACAATCGAAAATAACACGGGAGCTGCTGGAGTGGCTGCCATTCGTGACGGCGCCGGAGAAACGATTCAATTTGAATCATGTACAAACAAACAAACAATTGAATCATGTACAAGAAACGATTCAATTTGAATCATGTACAAACAAACAAACAATTGAATCATGTACAAACAAACAAACAAAATATTTATGTTTCAATAAGTGGAGTGTTAATAAAATGGGGGGAAAATAATTTATGTATATATATACACATATAGACACATACATATATATATATATACACATATAGACACATACATATATATATATACACATATAGACACATACATATATATATACACATATAGACACATACATATATATATATATACACATATAGACACATACATATATATATACACATATAGACACATACATATATATATATATATATATATATACACATATAGACACATACATATATATATATATATATATATACACATATAGACACATAAGGGCCCAATTGTGTTGTCTTCTTGGCCTATTGAAATTCACAGCGTAACCGAACATCACTTGATCTGCAAACAAGCATTTCCGGCAGATCAACAGTAAGAATATGTGGATTTACTAAATTAATTAGTAATGCTTAAAGATTCCATTTGGTCGAGCTAAACGCTGCACATGATGCAAAAGCAGGTTAATGTGCGGAGCCTGCTCAATTTTTCATGTCCTTGCAAAATGTAGCCCTCAATTTAACATGCGCTTTTAATCCTGGGGGTCTGAAATTGCTTTTTAATGTCAAGGAACAAGGTGTTTTTGGAGGCACTCTTGAAAAATGCATTAGCAAGAAGCAGGAAAATCTGATCCAGTTTGTGAGTGTGCAAGGGTGTATGTTTTGTTGGCGTAAAAAAAGTAGCTATGCCACAGCAAAGGAACCCAAGCCAATATGTTGTTTTGACACTTTTCTCACCTCAGGGGTCTCCGGGGCTGCAGGCGACGACATGCTAGGCTGATGCGTGTGCGTTCATGACTGCACAAAAGTGCAATAGTGCGATTAATTGTCTTTCTTGTTGCACATATCTGTAGATATTTTTAGTGTAACGTGCATGCACTTGGCTACCCTATGGCTGAGTGTAAAAAAAAACATGATGACTGGTATGTCACATTTAGATGCCGGTGCTTCCCAGTTTAAATCCATGACCAGTGTCAGGTGTTATTGTGCCTGGAGCGCTACTAGATGTCAGATGTTTATAGGCCTCTCTAGCTATGTTAAATTGCCTTGCAGACTGCAGCCTTTGATCCAGTCAGAGCCTGAACTCCACCGAGCGTGACTAAAAGGCACTTCTGTAATATCCTTGGTCAGAGCGTCAGTTTCCGAGCGACCTCCTCCAGGCCAACCACGCACCCGCTGTTGTCATACAACAATGTGGCCATCAGAGCACATTAATCAGGCCGCGGCAGGGGAAAACACCGCCTGTGGTCCTTTCACAAACAACTTTGTTCAAAACCCCTTTGTGACAAGAAGAAAATAGCAAAAAAATATCAGGCAAATGTTTGGCCAAGAACACTTGATAGAGCATTTAAAGTAGACATTGCAACCTTGAACACACCCTCAGAAGAGACTAATGTTTTTAGCCTTGCAACAATAAACCATAACATAGCCCCAGACTTTCCCTTATTCTTGATCGTGTTCAGTCTCTAACTTGGATCGCACCGATTTCAAGAGGTAACCTATGAAACTATTACACAAAGCTCATGTATACATCCAACTACAAATGAAAATCCATGAGATGCTGCATAAAATGTCATTTGGCCACCCGGGAATCCCTCTAACATACTGACTGTTAATAAAGTCTGCGATCGAAAAGCTTTTCTATAGATGATGTATCCAAACCTCTCACATCCGTTAATGTCCTAATTTATGCTTGAGGTGATAGGAATAACACTTAACATTGAAGGGATCCCTTGACCTGTGGAGCTCACAAACATGTTTGTCAATTTATCGGCCACAAATGGCATGGACGTCCTTGTGGCTAGAGCATGGACTTTATCATCCTTTTGTGACACATACATGAAAAATAATCAGAACCTTGCTACTGATTGTCCACGGAAGGGAGTCCAACCCTTGTCCAGATTATCATTGCCCTCATCTCTAGAACTTCAGTCGGAGATGAATCACGGCCTTGGACCTCCACTTGGTTAACACTTAAACTCCTTTGCCTCTCACTGCAGGAGAGCAAAACGTGCTTACAATTATACTCTGCCCTTGGGCCCAGGGGTTCCTCTCGGGTGACCCAAAACCGGGTGAAGGGAAAACTGAGTACACTGGGCATTTTTAGCCAATTTTTCAGTTCCTTAGCCTCGGGCCTGTTTGTCCGGGGTGACTGAACAGCAGGCATCTCATAGGGCAGGAACATAACTCACTCCTTGTCCACCATTATAAGTCGGGCAAAACAAGACTCCTTACAAGACTCCTTTAGAGGGGTTGAGTGTTGGCCTGCTTGTGCATTTACACTTGACAATTGAGATCAACTCTATGTGGTGATATTGCCATTCTGTGGGTGAACCCAGCCTGCTCCTGTTACCAGTTTAAATCCTTTTACAGGGTTTGTATATGGGTAATTTCCTAGATAATCTTGCTGAAGCTTGGTGTTTGTAAACAAAGAACAGAGTGAGCTGAATTTAAAATTTGCAGTCAACTAGCGTGTACTTTGTCCTAGTTACATAGTGTGATGCATCACTTAGACAAGACTCCCAACAGGGAAAAAAACGAACCACTGCTATTTGAACGACAATACCTTTCTTATTAAAATAAATTGCAGCGTGTCAAAATTTGTGCAACCAGAAACCATTCAAATGTACATGTTATGCAGTAATTCCATGTTATATTGTGGTGTACATTTCACAGTTTCAATACTTTGCGGATTTGTACACAGCCCTTCTCTCCCTGTGTCTA
Organism: Urocampus carinirostris; assembly: GCF_059441175.1. Classification (NCBI taxonomy): domain Eukaryota; kingdom Metazoa; phylum Chordata; class Actinopteri; order Syngnathiformes; family Syngnathidae; genus Urocampus; species Urocampus carinirostris. Next base: position 25,680,047 of record NC_142365.1, read on the forward strand.
CCCGTGCACATACGTAATATGCTAACCTACATTACGTACGCACAAATATTTTTCAATTTTGAGTCCTAAAAGCAATCATGTCAATAAAATGCTTTGTATCAACAAAAGCACAAAGGCAAATGCTTGATCTTGTAAAAATAGTTTGTTCTTTGGTTTTAATATATATCAATATATAAATAATGTTTTTGACTTTGCAGGTTTTAACTATCGCAAGTCCTTATTGGTATGTAACCCGCAAAAAAAAAAAATACGAAGGATTACTGTATTTCCATACTCCGAATTGCAAAGAGAGCAAGAGAGTGTACACACAATCTTGTACCTTTGGACTCTTGTGTCCAATGTTGGAGGCTCTTGGTGAATGTGCTGCTGTCCGTCAGCCTACAATGTGCACATTTAGGTCCCAGAGTGCGGTGGCAGTTCAGAGTTTGTGATGGTATGTGTCCCGCAGGCAGATGTCGTCTACTCTCAAAGGCATCTCTATTGCATGCAGACAGGCAGGCCCTTGTGTTTCACATTCACGTTTTTATACCAATTCCCTGGTACATGCCAGCATGTACCCATGTGGAAATCTACTAGTCCACTTGAAGCCGCTCTTCACCACAGGGACCACTTCTAGTCAACAGAGTATACTTTTGTATCACAAGTATGGCCCAAGGGCACTCACAATAGGGCTTGCAAATGTTTGTAAAATAAAGTGTGGCTCTTTTTACAAGTTGTACTGTACTGCAACAATCCACTCTGAATTAGAATTTCTTGGCTTTAGCATGAAAGAATTGGGCATATCAACTACAACCACGCACAAACTAATAATGTTGAGGCTTCTTGTATAGAGAAGATTGAAAATTTGTTATGTGTTATCTGTTTCCCTCTGTAGGGGAATTGCTTTAAATGATACTTATTTGTGATTTTGATGATGATTGATTGGTGCGGGGGAAAAAAAGGCAAACAAGTAATTGGAATAGAATAGAATAGAATATACCTTTATTGTCATTGTTACAAAATGGGTTGAACATATTGTGAAAACGAAATTGGACGTGGCACTCCAGTTTCACATTTAACAGCGAGGATTAAAGAAAACAAAGAAGATAAAGGAACAAAGAAGATAAAGGTTTTAATTTATACAATATCTCATCTCATCTCATCTCATTAGCTGCACCGCTTATCTTCAGTATATTTACACAAGAAATGTGGGCATGTAGGATGTTACATACAGTTTTGGGATCGTATTAGTGCAATATGCGGTAGTGCAAAAATAGGCAACATTGTGCAAATTAATACAACGTGGTTTGATCCTAAACAAAGTACAATTTATTTACATTGCAAGGAAAATCAAATCAAAATAAACAAGGGACATTGTTGACAACTCATGGAGGTAAGAGGGCAAATGGTTGGAGGGGTGGTAAATTATGTAGCGGTTGAAAGTACTGAACAATATCCCTGATTTTAAGATAATAAACTAATTTCAAACAATCAGGAATTATTTAATAGCTGCCGGAATGATATTTATGCCCAGTACCAAATGGTTTGTTAAGTTATCGTTTTCTCGTGTTACCTTTTTGTGATTGGAAGAATCACGTGGAGGAAGGGTCCAATGAAGAATCACCAGATTTCTTTCCCATGTAGACTCCATCGGCTGCTGCTGTCAGCCGATTGAGGGGGAGGGAAAGGTCCACAAGCAATCCAAACCTTGTGGTTGGAGTGTGACAAGGCCCTGGGCATCGGCCATCTTTGTCCTTCTTGTCCACGAAGGCAAAGACCAAAGGAAGAGCAGGCATTTGCGCCTGCCTTTTTAAAGGCCGATGAGGTCATTGGTCACCGGAGGCATGTCCGGTGACCGATCGAAATTTCCTGTTGACGCTGTTCAAAGTAAAGTCTTCCAATTGAATGATTGGATAATAGGCAAATTTCATTTAGAAACGCAACAAAATTAATCTATGTCTTAAATTATGACGACATATATTGGCATATAATTAATCTTTTGTTTACAAATGAACACTTTGGGAGTACAAATCTTTATTATACAGCTGGATTCTGGTCACTTCCTGTAGATAAGGGGACGTCTGTCTGAGCCCCGGTGGGAATTTCAGGGTGGTTTATTTGATCTAATACTCCAAATGGAAAACAAATTAAGAAAAAGGGAAAGGAAAGGGGGCTTTGCATTGTGAGTTTTTCCTTGTGATTGTAGGGTTGGTGGTCGGAAATCGTGAGGGGAAATCTATTTGTGGCAGTGTAGTCTTTTACACTTCCCTAAAACCTGCCTGTTCATGAGCTAAATAATTTTCAGCCTATGGTTTCAATCTGTTCAGTAGAACCTTTAGCATAACTTTACTTGCATGGTTGATGAGACTAATGGTTCTGTAGTTGGAGCATAGTTGAAGGTTTTCTTGCTTCAGTACCATAATTACTAGAAATTTTGTCCATGCAGATGGTCACTGTCTTGTTTGCCAGATCTTTTTGTATATCTATGTCAAGCTCACCAGTATTTTGTATGAGTTCTAGTGGGATGTTGTGGACACCTGGAGACCAGGACATTAGGAAGTCCTTGGCAAACTCCCGCAAACATTAGTTGGACGGACAATAATATACCAACCGTGACACATGCAGCCAAAAACACAAAGGAAAAGCCACAATTGCCTACCTAAAAGGGGCAAATGCAAGGGAGAAATGCACACTGTAATGGCAGCAGGTAAACTTACCTCAAGCAGGGTTTGTACACAGTCACAAGGCCCCCAGCGACAGAGTAAGCAAAGTTTTTTATTTTTTTCTAGACATGCAATCGCTGTTCATTACAATCACCGTCTGTTTAGAAACTGCCTCACATGTTGTGTTAACGGGATTCGCCATGTGTAAAGTGATGTGTTTCTTCAATTACGTCACATTTCTGAATGAAACGAATTAGATGGGTCAACTTGGAGACAAATTTTCTCAAGTGCCCCGGCACGTAGAATATTTTGCAAAATATCTGCATAATGGTGGAGAAAAACATTACATGTTCTGTGCCTAATTGAGAAAAAAAAGAACATTTCGTCTTTGTGAATACCTTTAATTATCAAGATTCTGCTTTCATGTTGTGGTTTGCACACTACTTGAACCTTTTTTGAAGCTGCCAAAACCTGACAACTTTGTGCGGGTTTGTCTTATGATGGCCTTTTATTAATCGTGACGGATAAAAACATCAGTGATCTCGCGGAGCGTTGGGTGCAATTGGTGATTACTATCCTCGCTGATAATGTTGCATGCTAATCATTGTAAACATCATGTCGAGCTTTGACACGCTTCAGCTTATCTGTAATTGGTGAAATTGTTACGGGCGTTTAATAAGATCGTCTTGCAGATATGCCAAAAGCTAACAGGGCTTGTTTAGATGTGCTTGCTTGATGGCGACATGAGATAGACGCGAACTTATTGCGCAGAGCTATTAATGAAAGACAACCGTAGGCCAGAGTGCAAATCAAATAAAAGGGTCTGGAGTGGAGGCGTCATTAAATATTTAAATATATGAAGCTTCAAAGCAGATGAGGCCTCTCAGCCTTGTCAACAGACGGACCCCCTGCAGCCCGGTCACGGACCGAGGATCTGGCCCACAACCAGCTTCACATGTAGGTCACAAATCATCGGCGCGCTTTACCCTCGCCAGGGGAAAAGACAATTTGAAGATGTCTCCAGATGTAAGGTCAGGATGCAGTTTTCACCTTGGCGCTCGGCTGCTTCTCCATCAAACACACACAAACACATATCACACACTTCATGGGAACAGTGGGAAAATAGATTCTAAATATATATATATATATATATATATATATATATATATATATATATATATATATATATATATATATAATATATATTATTGTAATTCTTTTTTTTTTTTAATTACGGCTTATTTTAATAATGATAAAGTTAATTGTTGCCCCCTGCTCTTTGCCTTGTAGCTTTGCCCTTGTGATGGGCGATACCGGAATTTGCGGTATCTGGATCCAAGTAAATGCTGGGTAATATTGATCAATACGGATTAATCATTAAATGACAGAACCCTTTCCCCTTGAATTTGGGGTTATTGTTATGACAAAAAAGCACAGAGTTAAGCACTAAAAGGTTTCGGCTCTATTAAAAAACTACAAAGAAAATATCAACAATATAAAAAAACTAAATATAAATTTTTATATTACAATAAATACAGTCAAAGCGCAAATTGTGTGAACAATACTACATAAAAACCATAAGTATGAACATAAACTACTTCAACTACAAAAACTGTTTCATAACAAAAGTCAAGAAAGTGCTTTTTAGTACTCGTTTTTGGTTGTACTACAAAATACAGGGACATCTAGTGGTCAAATATCACAGTGTCCCTTTAGAATCTCTGAGGAAATTATTAGATCAAATTATTTTGAAACTGTTTTGATTTGTCTTTTTTTACTTGATATTAACCTAAAAATGTCAATCTTGAATCATTTGTTGTTGCTTTTTGGAAATTTTGCAGTCAAAGTTTACCCATTAATGTTCCTGTAAAATTTGACTAAAATCTCAATCCAAGATGTACCCAAAGTTAAATAGATAGATAGATAGATAGATAGATACTTTATTCATCCCCGAAGGGAAATTCACTTTTCCAGCAGCATCCCTAAGCTGAGAACAATCGAAAATAACTGAGAACAATCGAAAATAACACGGGAGCTGCTGGAGTGGCTGCCATTCGTGACGGCGCCGGAGAAACGATTCAATTTGAATCATGTACAAACAAACAAACAATTGAATCATGTACAAGAAACGATTCAATCTGAATCATGTACAAACAAACAAACAATTGAATCATGTACAACAAACAAACAAAATATTTATGTTTCAATAAGTGGAGTGTTAATAAAATGGGGGGAAAATAATTTCTGATACTGATATAACCAGGTAAAACTAATTTTAAGTTACCTGTCCAAATGAATGTTGTGCCATCTCACCTTTCCCACTCTCTCTGCTCGCTCCTGAAACTTTATCAAATAGTCCAAAATTTTACCTCATCTTCTCCGCTCACCTCGTCGTAATGAATGCTGTTCTTGAACCGTTTGGGGAATACGGTTTTGGTTGCTTTTGAAGTTTTGTCCCAAACTGAAATGATCACTGCAAGTGCTTCTAACGTTGAGTAATCCGAGTTGGCACACACTGAAAAAGAAGGGTTTTATTCTCGCCTGAATTTTATTTTTTTTTTAATTTGCCTGCAGAAGAATGCCGCATGGTTATCTTAGCTTTAAAACTAGTAAGTCAATAGCTTGAAGCCTTACCTGGTAACATACCTGGCCATTTTTGTTGACATTTTGAAAGAATTGTAAATGTTTGACTTCTCTTTTCAGTAGTTAATTTATGATTGTGCACACTTGCGGGCGATGATCGTGCGTAAAAAATGGATCTCAGTTTGCTTTTAGACGCCTTTATTTTCGGCTCTGATGTAAATACACCCCCAGAAAAGGCCATCAAACCATGTTGGGAATTTCATTGGCTAACCAATGTGTCAATCTTCATTTGAATGTCTAAAGAAATTAGAAGCTAAAAAGCGCGATCTCAGTTTTAGCAATACAAGCCCTTGTAGGCTTATGGGGGCTTTGGAGCGTGAAAAAGTGCCACTATTGGCCAAGAGTGGTGTCAATCAAAGAGACAGAGGCTAACATCCATGTTGGGATTACTTTTACGAGTCTGTTTATTAGTACCAGAGGTTATGTGGCGAAACAAACGGATAACAACAAGGAACGTCCTACTAGCAGAAATGCTTTTAGGCAGTTTTTTTTTTAATATGTCAGTATTATCGTGTGTTTTGGATTCTCTGGACTATCCTGCATGTAACGATGCCATTCAACTCATTTGATGACTGCCACGGAACATAATTAGTGAGCGTTGTCAGTGTTATAGTTTTTGGGTATCCCGTTTGAGACTGATCTTGACGTTTATGTGAAGAGTACATTTCGGAATGGTCAGCATATCTTCAATCCCAAGAGTTTAAACTTTCCAAAATGTGGCATGATGCATTTCAGTTACTGTTGACATCGTACAGACACGTATCAGTTTATCAATAGTCGGACTGCGGGCTTTCGGAACGTTAAGGGATTGGTAGGCCAATTTAGGCCAGGTTGGGTTAACTCAGGTAAAGTCAGGTCAAGTTAAGTTAAGTTGAGGTTAAGGTAAACAGGGTTAAGTTCATCTAGGCTAAGTTAAACCTGGATAAATTCAACCAGGTTAAGTTAAATCAGGTTGATTTAAGTTTTGGGGGGTAAAGGAATTGCAGTACCGATGTGCTCCTTGAACAGGGTCCAATCAGATCAAATGTTTCCGTTTTCAATTCCCTGAATTGATTAACGCCCCACTGAAATTAAACTGTATTGTCTTTAGTGAAGTGATGCACTTTACTAATATCTATTGTATAACAAAAAAGGCGTTAGACATTTTTTGTGACTGATTCCATACCATTTTTAGACAAGTTTCCTTTTAAATTAATTTCATAATTGCATAATGTTTAAAAAGGATAGTGGGATGTTTGGATGCGTCCTAAGGGATGGGCAAGGCACCTGTATGATGCGGCAGGGGTAAACCAGTGAAAGCTGTTGGGCCCTGCTGTTGAACAGAAGAGTTATGCATCACCCTGACCCGAGTGACATGGCCGCTTTCTTGTGTCCCATTTCATCTGGAGGTACGAAAGCATGACCAACTTAGGTGCCGAGGTGCCTAACTTGTTTGGGTGGTTGGGTTGACCATGGTCCAAAAATGTTTGTGTGTGTTTTTTGCTGTTTTTTTTTTCCCTTTTTATATTCTTTGTTAATGTATGTGTTTGACTTGCTGTCGGTCACCCCTCTTGAGGGATATGACCAAGGTAGATAGATAGATAGATAGATAGGTAAATAATGTTTAAGATGCATCAGTCCAGTTACCCTGATCATTCTGTATTTGAGGTTGATAGGTTGAGCGGGGGATCATGAACCTTCCTGCTGGCTTCAGATGTCCACGAGCCATCTCGTATACCCCCTGGAGGGACTATCATGAGGCTCCGTTTTGGAGTTGTCGAGTATGGCGAGAGACAAGTAAGATTGGAGTGCAAGTGGGGGTGGGCAGGAGTGTCATGGAATCATGGGGGCCGTCTCTTCTGATGCCTGACATGATGGTCTTGACAGAGCGTTCAGTGGCCTAATCTCTGCTCTGGCCAGGTGCTGCTCAGAAGGTCTGTCAGGGGTCTGACAATGGAAGGTCTCAGTGGTGATTTTCTCCGTGCTTCCCTGTGGCGGTCCTTTTTGAAAGACACAGTCGGTTTTCTCTTCCCTGTTAACTCCTATTTTGGGGGTGTTTGCCACGTCTAATGTTGATGTGTTACTGAAAAAAGTAATGGTTTCAGTTTGTAGTTACTTAATTTAAATAGTAATTTAGTTACCCCCTAGATTACTGACCCCAAAAAGTAGCTCGTTACTCTGAAGGTAACTCTTTGGTTGCAAATCACCTAATATACTCGGAAAGAAGTCAACCCCCTTAAACTGCTAGTATATGGCCACATAATAAAAGGAATGGAAGAAACTGTGTAATTCAGCCTGTGGAAGTAGTGAAACTTCCATATTTCTTATCTTGAGAGCTTGCAAATGAACACTTTGCTGAGACACTCCATATCCATTTTCGCGTCAAACCACTCAAATATAATAGATTCTTGGTACTGTCCTAGACGTTTTGGGTTTTTTTCTTCAGGCATGGTGTATTGCAGAAATAAGCTACAAAAATCATTTATTACTGGTGACACACAACCAAATATCCGCATACAAGCTGACGCCTTGATTTTATTATTTTATTTTATGGTTGTGAATTCGGCTTCTATCCGAGTACAGACAATAGGTAAAATAGCTCCATGAGGAGAAATTCAGAATCCTCGTACTCTGCGCTTGAGACGGAGCCACCATAACCTTATTAAGCTATATTTTGTAAGTAATTATACACACCTTGGGCAGCACGGCGGAGCAGTGGTTAGCGCGTGTGCGGCACAGTTCTGAGGTCGTGAGATCAAACCTCCTGTGTGTAGTTTGCATGTTCTCCCTGTGCTTGCGTGGGTTTCTTCCGGGCAGGTTAAGTGGCCGGTTCAAATTGTCCCTATGAGCGGGCGAAATGTCTGTCCCTGTGAGCCCTGCGATTGGCTGGCAACCAGTTCAGGTTGTCGCCTGCCCACTGCCCGAAGATAGCTGGGATGGGCTCCAGCGCCCCCGCAACCCTACTGAGGATAAGCGGTGCAGATAATGGATGGATGGATATACACACCCTTCAGAAATTGTTTATAGCAGATGAATTGGTGTCTGTGACAATGTAAATGAAGCAGCAGTGCTCAAAAATCAGGGGATAGTAATTAATGATCTACATTTATAAAGTAACTTAGTGTTGCACCATGTTGTAAAGACAGTAGAGTTAGAAAAAAGACACTATAACGCCTTACAGTACTTCTTACCGAGAAAGTTAATTGTTTTTCTTTTTAATGTGTTAGTATTAACACTGGTCTTGTCTCTCTCTCCTGTGTCACCCCCTGAGTTGTTTCCTTCTCCCCTTTCTACTCCTCTGGTTCCTGCTCTTTTATTGCTCCCTTGGCTCCGCTGCCGAACAAAGCAAAAAATGGGAAAATAATATCCCCGCCAGCGCAGTTGCTCTTAGTTGGAATTAAAACCAAGCCCCATGGCGTGCTGGTGGGGGTTCCATTGCAACGGTTTTTGAACAAGGGTAAGATGTCTGCTGGGTCTTCGCAGATAGAACAACATGCAAATTAGGGAAGAAAAAAATCAAGTGCTTTAGGGTTGTTTTGTTAACACTTTGCAGTATGTCTTTCTGAGAATCCTGAGTGAATTTTTATATTCAGTATTGTTCTGTCAACGAGAGCTGAAAGTCTTTCTGTGGAAAAATATGGCTAATTGACAAAACCAAAAGTCCTGGGTCATCTTTTTGGCATTTTTAAATTCTAGGGTAACATATCTGACTGCTTGTAAAAAAAATTGTGTTAATACTCAATGTTGTTCCGCCTGCCCGGCAACGAAAACCAAAAGTGCTGAGCCAGCTTTTTGGGGCAATTTTCATATCTGGCGTAACCTACCTGACTGCCTGTGAAAGATCGTGGTCATATCTAAACTCCTTCCCTCTTTTCTTTGGTGGACAGAGACACAAACAAACATCTCTATCTCTCTCTCTCTCTCTCTCTCTCTCTCTATATATATATATATATATATATATATATATATATATATATATATATATATATATATATATACATCAATCAATACATTATCTGCGCTGCTTATCCTCAGTAGGATCACAGGGGTGCTGGGGCGCATCTCAGCTATCTTTTTGCAGTGCGCAGGGGACATTCTGAACTGCTTGCCAGCCAGTCGAAGGGCACACAAAGACACACCACTCACTTGCTCATTCACACCTAAGGACAATTTGGACCGGCCAATTTACCTGGCATGCATTTTTTTGGAATGTGGGAGGAAACTGGAGTGCCCGGAGGAAACCCACGCGAGCACAGGGATAACATGCAAACCCTGCATTATTATTGCCGTCCTGATCTGAACATAACAGGGGTCTGAAACATTTTTGACCCAAAGAGCCACAAAGGCAAAATATTTTGATCGTTTTTTTGTGTTTTTTTTTGAGAGAGAGCCACACTATACTATATTTTAAGACAAAATTTAGCAAAACCAACGATCCCTCTCTCCAGACAAAAACTATTTTTTCAGCGCATATTATTCCACTGTTTGACATTAGATGATTTGATAGCATTTATCAAATAATAATAATGCCAGAGCCTGTGTACCATATAAACAAATATGCAATTTTCAACTCATCTCCCTCCCATAAGTTACCTAATAATGGTTTTGAAACAAGCTGCAAGTAGAGTTCTTTTGTAAAAATGTTACGAAAAAACTGCAAACAAAAAGTTCACAGCTGTATTTCAATTCCGCGCACTGTAAGGGAGGTGAATGTACTATGTGTGCAGAGATCCACCCACCCCTACCACTCAACCAATCAAACTGCTCTGTTCTTGGCTGGCGTTTTTTGGGTGCTTACAGTTTGTGGTTTTGGTTTTTATCATAAAGTCTCTCAACAGTAAATAACCATTATTTAATGAGCTTCCAAATATGTTATTCCTATGTGACGTCCAGCCAAAATGGGGTCTGTTGGTATGACACCTCGGCACTGTGGCCTTCTTAGATCGGACCAAATTCGACATGTGACCAGTGGTATTTTATCTTTGAACCATTTTTATTCATCAAAAGCCCCACATCTGGCCCGCAAGAAATAGGTTCCCGATTCCTGGGATATATGGTTATCAAGTGTACCGGGGAGATCCATTCAGAATGGTATCCTTTTAAACACATGTCTTCTAATCATATGTTTGGAGAAGAGTATTATTACCTGGGATTGGGAAATATATCATCAAGTAAAAATTCAGGCCACTATGCATGATGCTGTTTGTTTCGGGGCCAGTCGCAAGGGAACAAATGACTGACTGGTCTGAAATTATTGACAGCATGTGCTTTTTCAGCCCATTGCCTACATTCCGCAGCAATGTCTGTAATTTAAGCAAAAGGGTCTCCCATTTCTCTTGCGACAAGACAAGAGTGCACGCGTGGGATGGAAGCAAAATCCTTTGAGGACAGGAAGGTTAAACCAATTTTCATGTCGGCGTTATTTTTCCAGTGCGAGTCTCACGGCAGAAGAATCACACTGATGATCAGCAAAGGCATTTTGTTTCTGCTGACAGCCGACCGCTTTCCATCGACCAGATCTGATTATTGCCTACCAGATTCAGATAATGTGGCCCATCGATTGGGTTATTTATTTAAAACACGCGCAGCACTGCCTTGCTTTCAATGAGACGAGCAGAGGTCACGAAGGCAGGGTTCGTACGGGTGCTTGAAATCCTTGAAATTGTAAAGTTTTGTATCCGTGGTCAGGAAAATGTTTGAATCTTGGGTGAAGTGCTTGAAAATGCTTGAAATTGTTGCCATTGTCATGTTTCATGGGAGTCTGACTCTAAAAATTAAGAACCTTTTATGAAAGGTGTGTGAAAATTACGCCGATGCGCCTGCACTAAGTCATCATAGCATTGTCATGTAAAGCGTAACTGCCCCCTACTGGGCACACCCAAGAGGACAGCTCTATTTAGAAATCGGTTATTTTGGCTTGACTTATTTAGAAGAGCCAACCTTTCAGATTTTATTTTGTTTTTTAACGATATGTGATCCATAATAAGAAATATGTATGCACCAATTTGTAAAATTGAAATTGTAAAATACAAACCAATTTTAGCTTTTAACACACTGAACAGATTTAAAGTCGAAAAACAACACAAAATCCCTGAAAATGGAAAACAGTAAAAGATAAATTAAAAACATTAACTCTTCAGTGCTATAAATAAATAATAAAAAAAAAAAATAAATAACTAGTTATAAAGGGCAGCACGGCGGCGCAGTGGTTAGCGCATGTGCAGCACAGTTCATGTCTTGGGAACCTCCTGCGTGGGTTCAAATCCAGCTCCAGACTTCCTGTGCAGAGTTTGTATGTTCTCCCCGTGCTTGAGTGGGTTTCCTCCGGGCACTCCGGTTTCCTTCCACATTCCAAAAACATGCATTTCAGGTGTCCCTAGGTGTGAATGAGCAAGTGAGTTGTCTGTCCCCGTGTGCCCTGCGATTGGCTGGCAACCAGTTCAGGGTGTCCCCTGCCAACTGCCCGATGAAATCTGGGATGGGTTCCAGCATCCCTGCGACCCTACTGAGGATAAGCAGTGTAGCTAATGAGGTAATGAGAACTAGTTATAAATCTATTTTCACTTATTCAGACACAGATCCTCTGAAAAACACGCAAAGAGATAAAAATAAGTAAAACAAATATCCAAAGCTCAGCAGTCAATTGAAAGATCAGTGCTGGATTTCTTCCTCTTAAGATACAGGAAAAATTGGCCCTGAAAGTGCTTGAGAAGTGCTTGAATTTGGTCAGGAAAATAATGTACAAACCCTGTAAAAGGCTTTCGACAAGTGTTAGAAATACTTTCTCCCTTACTTTCTTCACAGTAGTTGTTTATAATCAAACAAAGGTTGGACTTTTAAAGCAGTGTTTCTCAACTGGTGGGTCGCGACCTGTCATGATTGCCGATTCAAGGCACCTGTGACTGCCCAATTGGCGCCAACAACCCTGAAAGCTGATTGGCTAAGAGACACTTTTTATCCCCCCGGCTTTCAAGAGAACACCGTCAGATCTTTGCGAACCGATGCTCCCAGCTAGGCAAGCTCACACTTTCACACATTTTTCCTGCCCTGTTTTCCTCTGCCTGATACCCGTTGCCGACCTGTTTCTGGACCCGTTTCTGCCCTGATCTGCCATCCCGACATCCGACCTGTTTTGCCCCGCCACCTGCCTGACACCCGTTGCCGACCTGGTTTCCGAACTACGATCATCCTCGCTCGACTCGGAAGTGCCACTTCCGCGTTTCCAGCCACCTGCTTCCCTTGTCCGTCAACCATCGGATCGTGGAAGCAAGCCCTACTCTCCCTCTTTATTAATAAAACTGAGTAAACGAGCGCTATTGGGTCCTGTGTCTGTTTCTGGTCCGTGACACGACCCAAAAGTTGGACGCAGACCCGTCAGTTGGTTGCGGGCCTTTGTCTTTGCAAATGTTATCTAATTAGAAAAAAAGTTGGGTTAATTACTCTCCTTAACAGTAGATGGCAATAATGCCCTGCTCAATCTTTTCTTCCTGTTCAGTCAATCGGCACCTGCCCAATTGTGTTAGAGGGGCTACATCTCATTTTATTGTGATTTTGTTCATTTTATTTCCTTTTTCTGCCCATAATGATGGAAGGTAGTGATGGGGGAAGAAAACTTTGTTCGAGTATAAAATGAATTTACTGTCTCATTCTCATCTCATTAGCTGTACCGCTTATCCTTATTAGGGTCGCGGGGGGGCTAGAGCCCATCCCAGCCATCTCCGGGCAGTGGGCAGGGGACACCCTGAACTGGTTGCCAGCCAATCGCAGGGCACACGGGGACAGACAACTCACTCGCTCATTCACACCTAGGGACAATTTGGACCGGCCAATTCAGCTGAAATGCATGTCTTTGGAATGTGGGAGGAAAGCAAAGGGAGAACATACAAACTCCGCACAGGAAGGCCGGTAGCTGGATTTGAACCCACGCAGGAGGTTCCCATGACCTCAGAACTGTGCCGCACACGCGCTAACCACTGCGCCGCCGTGCTGCCTTTGCCGCAAAAATATGTGAAATATGAAAATAGAGTACCATTCACTCTCTCCTTTATGTCTCTCTCTATCTCACTGTCTCTTTTTTTCTCTTTTTTCCTCCCTCTCTTTTTCTCTTTTTTTGTGTCTTTATCTCTCCCTGTCTCTCTCTCCTGTCTCTTCTCTCGCTCTCTCTTTTTTCCTTCTTCTCTTCATCTTCTCTTTCTCACACTGTATCTTTTTCTTTCTTTCTTTCTTTCTTTCTTTCTTTCTTTTCTTCTTTCTTTCTTGTTTTTTATTTAAAACACCCGCAGCACTGCCTTGCTTTCAATGAGACCATTTTTTTGTCTTTCTTTCTCCCTTTCTTTCTTATTTTCTTTCTGTCTTTCTTTCTGTATTTATTTTTTACTCTCTTTTTCTCTCTCCAGTTCTCTTTCTATAATGAATCTACTAGTTTGGCTGCTGTGAGAGTTTCTTTTTCTGCCATGTGGCCCCCGAGCTAGAGTGTAAAAAAAAAAAAAGAAAGAAAATAACATCACCTATAGACAAATAATTTGGGATTCATAAAAACGCACAAGTCACTTTGTACATTTCCATGTCAGAATATTTAAACAAGTGAGTTTACAGAAAAATATGTCAGCTTTTCCTGCTGTTTTTTCCTTGTCTCCTACTTTTGGCATGTCTAGTTCTGTTGCAAAGGCTGTATGTGCTTGTATCTTTGTGTTCGAGTGTGTGTTTGCTTCCACAGCCGTGTGTCCTCTTCGCATTAATAATAGCAGTGAGTGACAGATTAATTTATGTCTGGCTTCGTGTCTGAGGAATTGGGAAGAAAGGGCCTGTCAGTGCTGCTTGTCATGAGGAGGGAGATTAGAGGCAGTTGTCGTTGACAAGCTAGCACGGGTTTTTTTGCCAGATAAGGCTGGATAAAATGACGAAAAGCAATAATTTAGAAAGATATCATAAGACACACCTGTCAAATTCATGGCCTGTCGGCCAAATACGGCCCGCGACCTCATTTTATGGGGTCCGGGAAAGCTTAAACCGTGTGAGTGTCTTAAATTAAACAGGTCACAAGAGTGCTTTAAAGAAAATTTGCCACAATGCTTTTCAAATACAATATCCGCAAAGTGACGGTTCAGCCCCTCTTCATCCCATCACATCTCATCTCGTCTCATTAGCTGCACCGCTTATCCTCAGTAGGGTCGCGGGGGTGCTGGAGCCCATCCCAGCAGTTATCGGGCAGTGGGTAGGGGACACCCTGAACTGGTTGCCAGCCAATCGCAGGGCACACAGGGACAGACAACTCACTCGCTCATTATCACCTAGGGACAATTTGGACCGGCCAATCCCTCTGAAATGCATGTCTTTGGAATGTGGAAGGAAACCGGAGTGCCCGGAGGAAACCCACGCAAGCACGGGGAGAACATACAAACTCCGCACAGTAAGTCCGGTAGCTGGATTTGAACCCACACTGTGCGGCTCACGCGCTAACCACTGTGCCGCCGTGCTGCCCCCTCTTCACCCCAGTATTTCCAAATACTGACATTGACAAATGAATTATATTTCAAAGAAGATTTTGTTATACAGTGATACCTCTACCTATGAGTTTAATTCGATTCCGGATTGGCCTTCTATGTAGAATTGCTCGGATTAACTGAAGTAGCTATCATAGAAATTCAACTGGGTGCCTTTTGCGCTAACTAGTGACTAAAAGTAGCTCTCAGCTTGAAAAATGTCTGAGACCCCTGCTCTATAGAGCGATGCTGGCAGATCAAGGGTTGTATCATGCCCTTGCAACATCCATTGCAGCCTGGTCATCCCAGAAGGAGGATTGCCTCATGTGCGGCCCCTTCTCAAGGTTTTTTATTTTCCTCATGCTGAGTTATGAGTTTTTCCTTGCCCTCGTTTAAGTTTTGGATCAGGGGATGGTGTAATGATAGTCTTTAGTCTCACAGCGATTTGATACTTCTTGTGATTAAGGCGTCAACAAATAAACATGACTTGAGTGATGTAGGATAACACATTGTGTAGCGTGAGTAACTCAGGAACTCACCATGTAGTAATGATAGGAGAGTTACAAAATGGTATTAAAAATGTGTTACAGTACTCATTACAGAGAAAAGTAATTGCCTTCCTTCCTTTGGCATAAGTCTTGACACTAATCCAGAACGCTTATTGTTCAGCCATAATCACAAACTGGTGGTTGCACTCAAATCGTATAAGCCCGATAAATAAAGAACAGCCGTTTATTCATAGCTGTTGCAGCGGTTGCTGGACTGGTGAGATTTGTATGTCTGTTAAAGTTATGCAAAAACATATCTAAGTCATGCACTTTTCAGAGGGTTCTTGGTCATCGTTTTGTTATGATGTAATGAATGAATGAAAACTTCAAACATTATAAAATAAAAACAGGACAAAAGCAATGACTCAACAACTGTCAGAAACCAAAACAGATACAGGACTCAATCGCGTGACGTTCTCACACAAGCCTTTATTTTACGGGAAATTGGCAGTCATGCACGTTGGGTAGCCGGTCTGGCGTGGAAAGACCGGAAGCCAGAGACCGACGAGACCGACTCATATTGCCTGAGATGATATCGGACGGATGGAGTCGATACCGGACAGGAAGTGACAGACAGGATAGATAACGGTTCAGGATATCCGAAATCAACAGGAGAAACTAGACGGGAACGAAAACTGGAGAAAATAATAAACAGGATAAAAACAGACGGAAACTAAGCTGGAACCCGAAATTAAACAGGACAACAATAAACGGGAACAATACCGGACTGGAGATATCACAGGAAAACAGGACCGAGTCAGAACCCACGTCTTGTGGGGCAGAAGTTCGTTTGTCGGGCTGACACTCAAGCAAGAGAGCGCTGAGCTTTATATAAACAGAAAGTCAATCTCTCAATGAGCCGCAGCTGGCACCACATGAGCGGGGCATATAAGGCACCATGGCAACTGTGAAACACACGGGCGCGGCCAGTAATTATAATAAAAACAATAGTCACATACTTTATACACTAATCATCGTAGTACCCATCTATTAACGTAATAATGCTAATAGTCACTAAATATCAGTGTGACATACAGGTAAATGATAATAACAACAATAGCAATAATAACAGTTATGATATAATAGTAACAATAACAAGGTTAACTATAGTTGTAAATGCAGTATTTCCAATCTCTAGTATCACTCATACCCCATTTTCTTCATTTCTGTATTCTGCCAGTAATGTTTTTTTTTTTTTTTTTTTGAACACGTGAATAGTTGGACATTGTTTGATCTCATCTTGTAAATTGTTCCAAAGTTTGACTCCACTCACAGACACACACATACTTTTCCTGGTGGTTCTCACCTTTGGGATTTTGAATTTACTACAGCCCCTTAAGTAATAACTTCCCTCTTTCCGAGTCAATAATTTTTGGATGTTTTCTGGCACTATGTTTTTGTTGATCTTAAATAGCAATCGTGAAGTGAAAGATTTTACTAAATGATCTAATTTTAATAATTTGGACTGCAGGAATAAAGTATTAGTATGATCCCGATATCCTACACTGTGTATGGTTCTAAGTGGCTGTAGTGAACTTTTATAATTATTGCCCCAGACTTCTGCACAATATGTTAGGTTGGCAGAACTAGAGAACAATATAATAAATACAATGTATTATAGTTTAGAATAAATTTGGCTTTACTAATTATTGAAATGCTTATATATCCTTTAGTTTGTATGTGTCTGATGTGTGTTTTTCAGATTAATTTATCGTCTATTAAGACCCCTAAAAACTTAATTTCTGATACAGTGCCTATTGCAGCACCATCCATTTTTACTTCTAAATCTTGATTTGCCTTGCGATTACCAAAGAATATTACTTTGGTTTTATTCCAAATTTAAAATTTAAAATTTAAAAAAATTAAATTTAAAGATAATTTATTTATATCATCCATACTTTTAGGCTAATTAATTCACAATTAAGAATATGGTTAATATATACATTAAATAAATTTGGACCCAGGATAGAACCATGTGGTACTCCACAACAGATGTCCAAGTATTCAAATGACAACTCTCCCATTTTAACATAATCAATGTGATCATTGAGGACTGATATTCTCTAGGGTCCTTTAAAGCTTGTACCTCTGCCAAAACTGAATCAGGTTGCTGGACTTGAACTCAGCACCTGAGGCCAAACCTTGCTGCCTCCGGAATGGACTTATAATTTTTTGTCATCCTCAAACAGTTGCATGAGTGCTAGTGCATATCCCTATGCTAAAGCATGAGCAGCTGACTGCAATTTTCCAGAAATCTGTTGTCTCCACTGTTTTTAGCATTTGGTTGGCCTGGCAGTGTTGAGTTTGTTTCCCATGCCTTAATGTTTGTGAGGCAAAGTCTGGCTGACATGTATTGGTTTGTACCTAGCCAGAGACAGAGTTAGCATTGCAATTATGAGCTTCAGTCTGTTTTCTCCCCTTGTAGCTATAGACATAGTTATTTATTGACCACCTTATCAGCAGGTTAATACTCCCTAGACAAAGTATTGGTGCAAGTGCCTGTTCGTTTAAATAACAGATTTTTGTGATGTTTTTGGTGTTTTTGACCAAATATAGTTGTTTTTGGTGTAATTTACCATTTTTTCCAGGGACTGTTTTGTACAATATGACACAAATCCCTTTGTTTTGTTGCATATTTTTTTTAAAGATTGTGGTCAAATATAATAGATTTGTTTTAAGATAATTTTTTCCTCAAAACAATTTTGTGCTCTATAAAGTTATCACTTAATTAGAGACTGTGTAGTAAATGCAGAAGCAACTTGCTAGGTTATAGTTAAGCCTTGTCAGGGTGGGATAGGGGCGTGCTCAAGGCTCACATTGAAGGCTAAGCGACCTGAAATGTGGGGTTTTTTTTTTATTAACAGTTGACTTCCCTGCAGTAATGAATACGAATTCTGGCTCCTTTGATAGAACCTTATTTTTCGGCTCTGCTCTTTCAGCTTTGTACAGTTTTCACTCTCTTGAACTTTTCCTGTAAAGACTGAATATATATGTTTCCCCCGTTTGCTTGGAAATGAATGAGAAAGACCCAAAGAAAGTGAGAGAGCTACAAAGACAGGGAAAGAGAAAGAGCAAGAGGGAAATGTATAGAGATAGAGAGACAGATATTGAAAGACAAAAAGATAGAGCTATATAAAGAGAAATAAAGAGACAAACAGAATGAGTGAGTGAGTGAGTGAGTGAGTGAGTGAGTGAGTGAGTGAGTGAGTGAGTGAGTGAGTGAGTGAGTGAGTGAGTGAGTGAGTGAGTGAGTGAGTGAGTGAGTGAGTGAGTGAGTGAGTGAGTGAGTGAGTGAGTGAGTGAGTGAGTGAGTGAGAAAAACTGTGAAAGGGGAAAAGATAAAGAGAGACAAATAGAAAAGGGAGAGAGAGAAGGAGACCGAGAGAAGAGAAAGAAAAAGAGAAGGGCAGATATGTAAAGATAAAGAGAGAGTCACAGAGAGTGAGATGTGCAGATAGAGATAGAGAGGAGTAGAGAGAGATAGGGAGATAGACAGAAAGAGATAGTTAAGAGAAAAAGAAGAGAGAGGGGTGAAGAGAAGATTAAAAGAAAGAGAAAAATTGAGAAAATAGAGATGAAGAGAGAAAGAAATTGAGACAGAGAGCGAGATAAACCGAGAGGTAACCCGAGGAGACAGAGAGAGAGAGAGAGAGAGAGAGAGAGAAAGAGGGAGGGAGAGAGAGAGACAGGGAGAAGATTAAAAGAAAGAGAAAAACACAAAATAGAGATAAAGAGAGAAAAAATGAGGCTGAGAAAGAGGGGGGTAAACAGAGAGATGACAGGAGAAAGAAAGAAAGAAAGAAAGAGAGAGAGAGAGAGAGAGAGAGAGAGAGAGAGAGAGAGAGAGAGAGAGAGAGAGAGAGAGAGAGAGAGAGAGAGAGAGAGAGAGAGAGAGAGAGAGAGAGAGAGAGAGAGAGAATAATAGAAATAGAGGGAGACGAAAACAGTGTGTCAAAGAGACGGCTCATGGAGCCTCTTCGTTTTCGAGCGACACATCACTACCCTGTAGGCGTTTGTTGTCGTTGCAGCGCGCAGCACTCTTCTGGGAGATTCATTAACATAACCAAAAAGGCTCATCTTTATGATTTCCCTATCCTTATTATGTTTTTATTGTCTTAATTTGCCATTGGTCTCACGTCAGTTTTTTTTTCTAGTGCGCCATTTTACGCAAACGGTAAAGACGTGATGTAGATTAAGAAGTGGGTGGATCCGAGGGACCATGAACGCAACACCAGCAGCGGTGGCAGCAGCAGCAGCAGCAGCAGTCTCTGGATGAATGAGAGTTTGTGCTCTTGCTTCGGATCGTGTGCGACGAGCACGGAACCCCAAAACCCCAAAAAGAACCCCAAAATCCCAGCTTTCTGTTCGGGCACTTCTTTCCATTGAGCGCCTCGTCGGATTGCTTTTGCCCTGCCAATCCACCAATCCCCAACCCTGGATCTTGTTCTTTTTGGGAATACCGTGGAGAATTTAAGCGAAGGGTGGGAAAAAAATCGCATCTTCGGAGGAAAGCGGATCTGTTTTCTGCTTTTGACGAATAAGCAGACGGAACTGCGACTCATGGTTCCCTTTGTCCGAAAGGCGCAGTCGCCGAGCGGCTCTTTTTTGGAATCCTCCGTCGTCACCTTTCGCTCCCCTCGCACGGCTGCCCTCGACGCCAATGGAATAGACCTGGTCGCCCGTTCTGTGGATTATACCATTTAAAAACAATAACAACACGAAAACGCAGAATGTGAAACGAGGTCACGTTCTGAAAAGTATTTGTTTTCATTGCAACAGTCAAGGTATGCAGGCTGATTTTTTTATGTCTACGATGTTATCCTGCTTCATTTGTGTGGTGAAGCACTATTGTCTGCATTTCTTTTCGTATGGGGATCGTTTTGACAGTCTTTTAAGACACACGATCGGTATGTGACTGGATAGAAAATACATTTAATTGCAGCTTGATATTAACCCTCATTTTTGTTATGTATTACAACAAATTAAAGAAACGTATGTTACTTTGTGCATTCCTGACAAATGCATCAGACGTCATTTTACGAGCATGTCTCTAAATATTTTGGATTGATCTGATTTTGATTATTATTCTTTTATAAAGCTATACTAGTCATTTGCATCTTTTACTCTGATGTCTTTTGCGTCCTTGGCCAAATGTGGCATTTTGATTGGAACTGAAATCACCTTTTAAAGCACAAAACATCAACATTTTTGCTTTCTTTTCTTCCTTTATCCCCGCATTTTTGGCATTTGAGCCAAGGCTGTCTTCGCTGTCGGACGGCGGAGCAACAGCGCCTCCAAGTGGGCAAAGATAAAGTGCAGTTTGAACGCCAGATAGATCAAGCTGGATTCCGTTTTGTTATTGACGTTGACCGCGTTGGTATGATTGACGTTCATGTGGAACAGCAAATCTGTGGTCAAGTCTTTGTTTATCGAAATGTTATATGTGGGAAAAATCATTATCATGATTTCATTATGATAATATTTTCATTATTTCTATACATGTATAATGATGGTATCGATCCGATCTAAAGGAAATACAGGGTATTAATGATCAGTACCGATCCGACACCACTAATTTTTGCTTGGAAACGTCATCATCATTGAATGATTGAACCTCTCTCCCTTGAGTTGGTTTAAAATCACATTCAACACAGCACAAAGATTCCTGACAGTAAAATGTTGTATTTTTCATCAAATAACGACAATGCAAACTTTAAAAGTATAAATGTAAAGATTTCTATTACTACCGTTTCAAAACAAAAGTCAGGAGTCAAACCAAAAAAGAAGAAATGTCACACAAATACAAATATAACAAAGTCAACAACCTTTCATCGAACAATATTTTGAAAATGGAGTTTATATAGGGCAGCACGGCGGCACAGTGGTTAGCGTGTGTGCGGGACAGTTCTGAGGTCATGAGATCGAACCTCCTGTGTGGAGTTCTCATGTTCTCTCCGCGCTTGCGTGGGTTTCCTCCGGGCACTCCGGTTTCCTCCCACATTCCAAAAACATGCATGTCAGGTTAATTGGCCGTTCCAAATTGTCCCTAGGTGAGAATGAGCGAGCAAATTGTCTGTCCCTGTGTGCCCTGTGATTGACTGGCAACTAGTTCAGGGTGTCCCCTGCCCACTCCCTGAAGATAGCTTGGATGGGCTCCAGCACTCCCGCGACCCTCCTGAGGATAAGCGGTGCAGATAATGGATGGATGAATGGAGTTAATGTACAAAACATGTGAACAATTCTATCATTTTCTGTAATATATTCTACAAGAGTTGTTTCAGAAAAAAGTCAAAAGATTTGAACCAAAAATCACAAATTTAACAAAAGTACAAATACTGTATAACACCGTCAACGAGACAAGCATCACTACCTACTTTGCACTATACTTAAATAATTGCAGTTGTGCAAATTAAATGCAAACAAATTGATCGAATTTGAAAGCATGTATAATTGTACGACACACTAACAACATGATTGTGATCGTTAAATTGGGAAGACAGTATCGATCCCAAGACAATAATCTGTCCTATACACACATATATATTTAAATAATGACTAAAATGTTTATTGTTTTTTACAGGTTTCTGATGCCAGCTCTGAGAAATTCTTCAGCACAGCTGCACTTAAAGGTATGTGGATTCCATTTGTTTCTGAGCTGGTACAATTCGGTGCCTTAGTATCTCAATAAGCGCAATATTGTGTCTAGCGAGCAACGGCAAGAGTGTTGTGCTGTGATGATGTTCTCAGGTCCTGATTATTGGCCGAGGCGACTGAAAGCACATGAGACCTCATTATCAAGTCACTAATTTGCTGTTAAAAGCGGAGTCATTTTTTCCAGCTCCGGGGTATAGGAGGCGTTCCCTGTTCTATGTGGGGGAGGGGAGGGGATATAGGGGTGATGACCCCTTCGGGTCATTGCAGAACCTGGGCCCCTTTTATGGTTTACCTTATTCTGGTGCGTTTTTCCTCAGCACATTTCCCACATTCTGCCCTTTGATTTGCGCCAGGCTTTTTTGTGCCATTCATGTGAGGAGAGGGCTTTTAAGGGAGGGCGGGGGTCTCTCAATAGCCTTGACAGGGAGGCTTCCTTTTGAACGTTCTTCTCCATAGACTGATTTGGTTCCCTTGAAAGGATTAGGACCTCCTTTGTGCTGCTTAAATCAACAGAAGGACAACTTTTCCCTTCCCTGACTTGGGGTAACAGTACACAAAATCTTTGAATTTTCAGCTGCGCCCACTTTCATTCAAAGTCCTCTTTTCATTTTTCGCCTCCTTCTCCGTCCATTTAGTAACGCCTTTTGCAGTAGGAGAGTAAAATAATCCAGGTGCTAAGGTTCTGTATCGCTTAAGGGATCTTTTTGTGTGTGAGGAGAATAGAATCTAGCAAGAGGAATGAAATCACCACACTAATAATAAAAAAAAAATAGGGGATAATTAGAGAGACAGGGCTTGTTGCTGTTTGACTGAAGGCAAAATGTAAGTGGTCCCCAATGTTGATATGAGCAAAAAGATGTTCTCCTCGTGCTTGGGTGGGTTTCCTCCGGGCACTCCACTTTCCTCCCACATTACAAAAACATGCATCTTAGGTTGATTGGCCGGTCCAAATTGTCCCTAAGTGAGAATGAGCGAGCGAATTATCTGTCCCTGAGTGCCCTGCGACTGGCTGGCAACCAGTTCGGGGTGTCCCCTGCCCACGGCCTAAAGATAGCTCCAGCACCCCCGCAACCCTACTGAGGATAAGCGGTGCAGATAATGGATGGATGTATGTTTTATGAAAGGTAAATTGATAAAGACACAGGTGCAAGCTACACCTGAAGAGGGCACTATTAAGTTAGGGTTTGGGTTAATCATAGTTGTGTTTCCCTGTGGTAAATTGAAATGGGAATAACTCCCTGTATTTGAAAATGTAGGCTCCATATTACGGTCATTTTTACCTAACACCAATATAGGGAGAGATTTGTCTCAAAGATATTAACACATGTATTATTCCAATTCACAAATATAGTTATGATTTACTCAAGATCTATAAATCATATGTCTTGATACATGCACATGCAAGATTGAAAATCAAATATGTGAATCACAGATATATATTTGTGGCTCTGCAAAATACAAGGTACTGAAGACATTGGAAAATTGGCTTTGACAGTCCTTAAAAAGTGTTCAAATACGGCCATGAAAATGGTGTACGAACCCTGTTGAATAAATGGCAATTTTCACTTTCGGACTGTAAAACCCTGGTGCTGCTATCGTCTATTTTTCTGAGTACAGATACCTGGTACCAAGAGTTCCTAAATGTATTGCATGCGTGTGTTCATGTTACCACAATTTTCACCAAGTCCCCAATTGCACTTGGCAATTGGTCCCTGCACAATGTCCAAATGTTACCGTAATTTCTGCAAACAAACTTTAATTCTCAAGCAGGAATCCTGGAATTTTACAAACATAAAATATCTTAGCAAGAAGAGTTGTTTGCCATCATAAACCTTGTCATTATTTCATAGTTTCATTTAAGTTTAAGCTTAGGAAAAGAACTCCCTTGAGGTCCGTCAGCACGACCTCGGCTTACACACGGTTGATGGGATTCCAACCCCTACTCACCCACCTCCACCCGCAACACAGCAGTGATATCACAGCGCTTTATCGGAGTTAATGTGAAAATGAAGCCAGCATCGCCGCCTGTGTGAAGAGCGCCACCGCTCCAGTATGTCGCGCTTGAGTGCTTCTGTCACTAGGGTAGAGAGTAGCGCGCCATGCGGAAGGTGTAATTTGCCACGCTGATGGCATTGTTGAAAAAAAAATCTGTAAAAGAGAATAGCAAAGGTGAACTTATGTGGCCCATTTCAGAGCTGAAGAGCTCCCTGGATTGCCATGGAGAGCACTGCATGCTGCAAAATTGTCCAAGAGCGTATTACTTGGATGTGGGAGGACGGCGGCTCTCTCGGCGCATCGTCCCTCTCGGTTCCACGAGAGCGAGTCGAGTGATGACGCCTGTGCACACTTCCCGCCTGGGCAGCCACTAGGGCTTCACAATTAGTTGACGCCGTCCACACAAATGGAAAATAGAAATAGTCGACAATTAATTCCGTACACTTTTCTCCACCAGAGTGAGGCATCTTACATACATATTTAAATTACAGTATTAACATTAAGTATGCATACCAAAACTTGTAAAGTTGGGAACATTTTAGCCTGGATACGGCCAATAAAAAGACTACTTTACAAAATTTGCAGAGCAGACCTTGCATATGATGGCAGTAGCTCAGGGATGTGCAAAAGTAACAAAGAGAAAGCACGTTGGACAGTTGAACCAAACAGAGTCTGACTCGCCTCAGTAAACATTCAAACCAATACGGTGACATGCATTGCACATTGTATACATATATATTTCACTATAAAAGAGAGCTTGAGTGGTAACGCAGACTGTGCCAGATAAAGGTATTTGAAATTAAATGCATGCTGTCCAAAGAACAATCGTCAGTTGTTATAACCTTTAAAACTACACGCGTCAGTTGTTGAAACTGTTTGATTTCAAACTGTTAAGAATTGTTAAGTATTTTTGTTACAGTCTTTGCTGTTGACCATGATTTCATAGAATGCACGACATATTGGTTTTACTTACTGTGCTGCTGCTGCTAATGAGACTGTTCTTGGTTTACAGGGATAAAAAGTGTTGATTTTAATGTATTATTTATTTGGCTGTCGCTAAAAATGGACAGGGTCTAGTTAATGGTTTTTATGTCTTTATTAACCAAGCACTGTGCCTAATTGGTTTTAGATTTATCCATTTAATTTTTGAACAAATCCATGTATTTTCCAATATACAAATTTATTTTGTGTTTACTATCATTTGACACATCATTAAGTCAAGTTAATTGTAAACAAAAAAGAGTATATATCAATTATGCCACCAATTTTTTCAAAAGTCTGTGACTACTCGACTATTAAATTACCATAGTTGTAGTTGCAGCCCAACACTGCAGGCTGCAAAAAAGTCCTCACGCGTAATTTCTTGCGCACCATCCCTCTCAGTTCCATGAGAGCAAGCTGGTTGATGGAGCCGGAGACACTTCACGTCTGGGCGACCACCTGCTCTAATCTTGAGTGATATTGAGAGCGGCAATCAGGCCCACAAATCACCTCACCGTCTCTGGAAGCCTTTAAGTTAACTGGAATGGAGGAAGTTGGCCTTTGCCGGCCCCGGCAGCCCTTTACTGACCCCCATCCCACCCTACCCATTCGCTGAACTCACACTGACCCAAGCTGGGTCTGTGGTTAAGGTGTCAATAAAATCCCCAATGGTTTTGGAACTTGACCTAATGCGTTGTGGAAAGTGGGACTGCAACTAAAGACTATTTTATTGCTGACCAGTCAATTATTCGGACAATATTTTGTTTTTAAATTTAGAATGAAATTGATTTAATGACGTGGCAAATGAGTGGGCTGACTAAGAAATGTCAAGAACAACTTCCACCTCATTCACAAACAATAAAACTTTTTGGTATTGGCAGAAAAATATTGCAACTTGACAAAGGCTTCATGTGTACAACACAAAAAATAGTACACAAATGGATCAAGATGCTTACACGGATGTAAAGACGTCAATGAATTGTAAAGGGCAGTGTAGCCATACATGTGGCCCACTGGCCAGGTTAGACATCTTCATGCGTCGGGTGACGGGACACAAACAGCAGTTTTTATTGAGAAATCAATACTTGTCAGGTTAAGGTTTATTAGATACTCAGAGTAATAAGACAATACATTAATGGATTTTGAACTTGCAGGGAAGCAAGGGGGGAGCCCAAACTTCAGATTCGAAATTCCAAACTGTGCTAAAACCTCTCTCTTGCGCTCTTTCTTTCTATGAAATCTCCTAGGGTTACAAAAGCAGATTCGCCCTAAAGGGTGTGGAAATCAAACAACATTAACATGATTGGTCGATAGTGACAATGATGTAAACAGTTATTTATCCCCAAAAAATGAACTGGCATCTTGTGCAATCGCCTTTACAGGTGTCCAGTATTATAAACAGAATTAGTGAATAACATTTAAGTTACATTACTGCCCCCATCCCCAAACCTTCCAAAGAAAAAAAACAATTCTCAAAATAGTAAACTTCAAACACATTTTTCTTACTTAAAATTGTGTTGTTCCTCTGATTTCCCATTCTTGGTTCCTGATTAAAAAACAGAAACTACAGATGCTGCCCTACTTACGAACGTAATAGGTTCCGAATGATCGTTCATAAGTTGAATTTGTTCGTAAGTTGCTTATGTCCTGTATTTTGTTTAAGGGTTTATATAAGTATGTTTAAGGCTTGTAGAAGTAACCCGTATTGTTTGGACTAAAAAATAAATATTTCATAAAATAATATGCTCTATAAAAATAAATAAAGTGAAGTTGAACTTACTTGTCGAAGATGGGCTTCAAGAATTAGACTACTTCCTCCCCTGCCAATGGAATAGACCGGATCAATCTTTATTATTCCACTCTCATTTGAAAAGTAGCTTACCTCTTTTTTACACTTT
Source organism: Urocampus carinirostris (assembly GCF_059441175.1). Taxonomy (NCBI): domain Eukaryota; kingdom Metazoa; phylum Chordata; class Actinopteri; order Syngnathiformes; family Syngnathidae; genus Urocampus; species Urocampus carinirostris. The sequence goes on from NC_142365.1 coordinate 25,706,869, forward strand.
ACACCAACCATATTGAATGGATGCTTGAGATATTAAACAACAAAAACTGGTCTGGGATTGAAATCAATGTTTGGTATCAATGTGTGTCCATACAATGTATAAAAATATGTTTTGCTTGTAGCTATCTTTGATATACCTGTACTTTTGTTTGCATTTAGACTGCTTAAAATTGAACTTCGAACCAATTGCTTAATAGGGTCCAATTCAATCTTTATTTACTTTTTTTTTTTTTAAGATCGATAAGGTCCAGTGTCATGACTCTCCCAATGCACAATGCTGTGTTCAAAATTCTTAAAAAAGAAGGAACTTGACATAAGGCTGAAAGTGTAGCTGTTGACCACTTGACTGAAATTTATTAACAGCAAGCCCTGTTCGGACATGCTACAGAGTAAATCGGGTCTGTCGGTCTTTTCCCGGTTTCCTCGATCAACACAAAGAGGTCATTGAGAGTGTGTTCCCGAATACCCCGAGGTTAAAGACTAACTAAATCCATTCATCTCAATGCATGTATTTCCGTCGCGAGAGAGCTGCAGGGAGTCCTTGTAAACAATCTCAATTTCCGACATGTCGCGTAAACCTAAAGAGGCCGGAATGTATCAGGCCAAAATTAAAGGTCTACATCCAAACGCAAATATTTAGATGGGTTGCACTCCAAAGATCAAAGTCAAAGGGTGTAGGTTCCCCCCTCCAATGTCTGTTTGTTTTTGTTCCCTAGTCTAGGCTACTAGGCTTGAACAGGCAGCAACTGTAGGAAATGGACAAGGATGGTCCCGTACTTTTTGGTTGAGCTGGGTAAAGTGCACGTTGTAAAAATTATATTTAAAGTATGTAAATAAACTGCTCGCCTGAATTCCTGGTCCTTTGACACAGGATTTTATCCTTTTTTTGGGTAGGGAGTCTATTGACACTGAATGTTTTTCATTGGCTTCTGTAAGTATTCACATTGTTACAGCAACAATAAGAATGCCTTTTTACAGAACAGTAATATCTTAGGTGTTTTATGGTCAGCCAGATATTTAAAGTATTTGAGATTTTTTTTAAATTTAATTAGGCACAGAATGTGTTGTGTTCCTCCCCACAATAATGCAAACACTTTGCAAAATATTTAAAGCTCACAGTTGACCTATCTAGCTTGTATGACAATGACGTCACTGCTCAGGATGACAAAGACAAGACATGCTGAAAATAATTGGAAAATACAGTGAGAATTGTGTACTATTTCCACACATATAACACGTTTAAGAATTCCGGATTACCTATAATGGAATTGAAGGAATTAAGGCTGCACGGTTTTGGAAAAAACCTAATTGTGATTTTTTTTTAGACCTGTATTGCAATTTTGATGCGACTTTACAAAAAAAGTGCATTTCTGTGTTTTGGGGAAAAACGTCAACATAGTGACGTTAAAACTTACCTCGAGATGATGTCCTTTCAATAGTTTCTTTATTTTCATTATACAAAACTTCAATAAAATTCAGTGTAAGAAAACAATTTAGAGTGAAGCTAGCTAGCCGCACGCCTGCGTCGGGTAACCGCGACTTCTGCAAGGTTTTTGTGAGGATTAAATACAAATGTAGCGGTTTTACACGAGTATTAGCTCAGAGTTGTCTGTTTCGTTGGTAATGGATCTGGCGTTGGTGACGAGCCACGTTCGGCAGTGGTGGCTTGAGAGGTATTAGCCTAGCTGTTAGCATTCCCTTCCGATTCTGCCTCAGTCAATTCCCAGACGCGATTAAAAAAAGTAGGACCTGCTGGTGATCAGCTTTTCTTTGCGCTTTTCTGACTTTTCTCGAAGTCCAATTTGATTCATTAATTTATTTTCAATGTAACAAGCCACGAAGGCTACGAGCCGTGGCGTTTGTTTTTATCTATCTATCTACCTTGATCATATTCCTCAAGAGGGGTGACCGACAGCAAGAAAAACACATACGATAACAAAGCAAATAAAAAAGGGGAAAAATAGCAAAAACCCACACAAACATTTTTGGACCATGGCACACCTGAATGCCCAAACACCCAAACAAGTTAGGCATCTCGGCACATAAGTTGGTCATGCTTTCATTCCTCCAGATAAAACGGGACACGAGACAGCGACCATGTCAGGGTGACACAACACACTCTTTTCATCAACAGCACGGCCCGACAGCTTTCACTGGTTTACCACTGCCGCATCATACAGGTGCCCTGCCCATCCCTTGACACGCGTCTAAACATCCCACTATCCGGCGTTTGTTTTGGTGGCCATTAATGCAAGGGCTGTTTTGACTGACTGGCAGCTTACACCAGCCAATTAAAGTCGTGCACACACGCGTTGCCTCGCCTTTATTGGTCGGGGCCATTAAAACCTTCTTCTGACTAACCAGCGGTGTTAAACCACGAAATGTGACAATTCTTGTTGGCCAAACACTCGTTCACTTAAATAACAAACTGGAACTTTAAATCCTTGAAAAAAACGCTGTGGTCTGCGGTTACACTATCGCTCAATAATAATAATAATAATAATAATAATTTCCTTGTATTGTCATTCTGTGTAACAATGTACACAGAACGAAATGTCGATTGCATCTGACCCGATGCAGCCGCAGCCAAGAGAGGGCGCCGCCGACCACTTTTTAAGTCTTAGGAATGACTCGGCCGGGGCGCGAACCCGAACCTCCCAGTCTCAAAGCGGGCGCCTTACCATCTAGGCTACTGAGCTGGTTTGTCACATCTAAATAGTGATTATATTTTGGTTAATCATGCAGCCATAGTAGGAATACTAATTAAGTTTCCCCTCATCCCAGGAGAACTCTCTTTCAGCCTAGATTGATCCAATGCGACATCAGCCACTCTTCTGCCAACTGTGCCACATTATCGGGGTCGTGTCCCTTATCAAGAAGCGGGCATTCCCACTGCTCTTTGCCTGTGTGTTAAGGCCAATTACGATTGTGTCAGTCTTAAGTCCCAAAGGCAGAGGTGACATTGCCAGAGAGCGAAGGAGAGCATACCTCCTTAATGAGGTCTCGTTGTGGCTCGTGCATGTATGCACATTAGAGTGTGCATGCATGACAATAATGATTTCTGGTTGCCCGGTGATCCAATCTTTGGTACTAATATATCATATGTATCTGCGGTTGTTTTTTTCCCCCCCTTCTCAAGGGCGGCAGCTTCTGGCAATTTACCCAAAAAGGTTCTCCAATTTTTTAACTTCAATTATGAAAGCAGTATTGTATTAAACATCGCCTTTGCTGGTTGAAGCTCAGTCTAGCATTTTTTTTTTAAGTTGCTGTAAAAGCACATGTGTCAAACTAATGGCTTGCAGGCTAAATGTGGCCCGCCAGATCAATTTATGTTGCCCACAAGAGCTTTAAATCTCTGAGGATCCAAAAATGAATGGGTCAAAAGAGTGCTATGACAAAAAACTACACTTCCCGCAGTGCCTTTGGACTACAAATATTTTCCTCCTAAATGTACATGATGAATACCCAACAGTCACTGAGAAAAGCAGACACAAACATACTCAACGGTATGGTTTTATAAAGCTTCTAGAGAAGAGGTCCAGTTTAAAAGCTTGCAAAGACCCAGAAGGGGGTCACAGGCAATGTAGAATTGAATGTGTAAACATCGCTTTTAAAAGAAACAAAGGAGCCGAAAGAAAAAAATAGCACAAGGGTTTTTGATCAAGGTTGATGAAAGCAAGGATTTAATAGCTCCCACAAGAGGAAGGGGTATCGTTCCCCCCGCTGCTGCACTCTGTGGTATTCATAAATATGCAGGACAGAAAAAGCTCTGATGAGCCCCAGGGTGCATTAGAGAGAGCTACAGGAATTGATGCTATTTTGTAAGCAAGACTTCACAAATCAGTTGCATGTGTTTTCTGCTTGTTGCCCACATCGCCTAAATCTCTTTTACTTCAACTCAAACTTTATTATGTTTCCACCAGCTAATATTACATACAGACCCAGCCTTTTGATAGAGGCTGCCACAGCTATAGGGCAAAAGTGCGTCCAATTTTTTACGTGATCTCAATTTGGATGATTTGAAGGGACACAAACTGTACTAAATTAAGTGAAAGTAAAGATACACGATAAAATATCTTTTTTTCTAAATAAACAGTGTTCCATTTATTTCACCTTCAACTTCATGTTTTCTGGTGTGAAGCCACGCTTCTTCTGAGCCTGCCTAACTCCATGTCTGTCGGGCTGTCACCATCTGCTAGAGATTAAGCTGCTCCTGGTGGGAGCTATTTGATTTCAGAGGTTCGGCATCAACTGTCGGTCTTGACTGTTAACACTTCGGAAAAAAATATCCCAGAAGGGATTGCATTTGCTGGCCTTTCTAGCCAAAATCAAACAGCCAGTTGCGTCTTTACACACTATATGTTTGGCCTGAACCGTCAGCATATTGAGACTGGGGATTGTGCTGGAGCGTTTAATCCTGAAAGCCTTGTTTGGAAGAGTTTTCCTAAACTGCACGCCATACAGTTTCGTAATGTGCGGATCTCTGAGTTGTCCCCAACATTAGCTGGCTTGTCTGAGCCCATTTTCTCTCTGGATAGGTGACCTTGCACAGAGGCCACATTGTTTCAGTAACCTAAACCCAGACCAGACGCTACCCACAGGGGGATATCGAGTTTTGTTCCCCCCACAATTCCTCAATCCTATCGCACAGGATTGACAGAGAAGCTGAGAGGCAGCTGACCGTTTATAAAGCTCTGTAGTTCAAATAAACACCTGAAATCCCAACCAGCTCCCTCCAGATCTTTCCTACTTATTCCAAAAGTGACTGCGTCTCTTCTCATACCCACCCGTCAACAGCCCTCTGCTAATTTGAGATGTTGTCTTGTAAAGCTCATTAATGACGACAGTCGACAATGTCTTCTATTGTCGCCGGACACGTTTTTCCAACAGAGTGCGGCATCTTACATGATTTTAATCTCTGCTGAAAGTCACAATAGAGTCTCTGTCTCGAGCAGTAACAAACAGAAATGACAGCGTCAACATCAGGTACCAAGTTGTAAAGTATTAGGGCATCACCTTGGTGATGCACAGACATTTATAGAGTTGAAAGTAACTGAGTCTTACTGGTCTTGGTAAGATTTAAATAACTTTCAAGCCAATAAGGTTTTGATTACATGCATTGTTCATTTTATACGTGTATATTTCACTGTAAACAAACAACAAATGTCCCTTGTTAAAACGCCAAACATCAATTGTTAAAACTGTTTCCTTACAAACTGGTGAAAATCGTTCTTTAGTTACAGACGATGCAGTTGACACAAAACCGACTTAAAACAATTCAAATCACATTTGTTTTATTTACTGTTCTACTGCTGCTAATGAGCCTGTTCTTAGTTTTCAGGGATAAATAATCTTTACTTGATTTGAATTTATTGTTTATGTGCCTGTCTCTAAAAATGGACAGAGGTTTATTTATAGATCAGTCTCTGCTGTCAGAGCACTATGACAAATTGGTTTTAAATGGAGCATTATGTCATTTTTGAACAAATAGGCTATCAACTATCAAAATAGTTGTTAGTTGCAGCCCTACTTGGAAAGCTCGTTCCAGGGTTCATACAGATGCTTGAAATGATTGAAAATGCTTGAATTATAATGTTGTGCTTGAATTTTGGGTGAAGTGCTTGTAAATGCTTAAAATTGTTGACATATTTCACACAAAAAGTCTGCTTAAAACTGACGCCGACTATGCTCTTTGCTTTGCCATTACATTTCTTCTTCCATCGTGATTAACGGTATCTGGCATAACTTTGTATGGCATTGTCGTATGAAGCGTCTCTACGGGCCGCGCCTAAAATTACAGCTGCATAATACACCTAAACAGGGTACTATGAGATTTGTATTAGTGCAAGTATTATTAATCAAATATGAACTTTTATCATGGGCAATGCAAAAAACCGAGGTAGCGTTTCCCGAAGGTAAATTATAATGGGGAGAATTTCCTGTAACTGAAAATGTAAACTACATATTACCGTCATTTTACCCAACATCCATATGAGGAGAGATTTGTCTCAAAAATATGTACACGTACAGTATTGTTCAGATGCTGAAATATATTTGCAATCTACTTAAAATCATCTGTCTTGATAAATGCACATGCAAGATTAAAATATTAAAATTGCAGATGTTATTGTTGATCTGCATAAAACATGATTCACACAAGATTTATTTTGATAGTACTGGGGAAATTGGAAAAATTGACTCTGAAAAAGTGCTTGAATTTTTCCATGAAAAAGGTGTATAAACCCTGTCGTTGATTAGGATGCGACCTCTAAAGATTTATGGACAGAAAAACAAAACGGGTGTTAAATGTTACTTCTCGGCTCGCCTCGCTAATCCCACCGTCGTGAAACTCGAGCTCAGGGGTAATGGGACAGCAGTTGACATGCTCACAAACACGTGCTCTGAAAATACGTCAGCTTCTGCTGCCCCCAAAGACTTAAAGAGCAAAAAGGCTTCATGCAAATCGACACCGGCCCAGATCTTTGGATACTTGATCCGAGCTGTCACGCTATTAGCACTCTGGTATGAGTTGCTCTTACAATCGACACAGGCGGTAAATCTAATCCTCTCGGGCGGCTTGATTGTGCAGTGTGGATGTGTAAAACCAGTTGGCTCCCTTTGAATGCCTGTGAAAGAAGCCTAAGACTGATGTCTCTCCAGGGACAGATTTCTCTCTTTTCCAACCTTCCAAATGCTACTCTCCCAAGCGAAATGGCACCAATGTCAGCTCAAGCTGTCACTCAACGTATTGCTGCGAGCCAGTTACACTCACTCTGCTTGATGGCTCACCAGAGGCAGGAAAGAGCTGGGGGTGAACGAACGGAGCCGTTTTCTGCCTTCAACACTCCAGATTAACGGTATTTCCACACCCTTGACTGCAAATGCAGACTCAAGAACCAAATCTTGCTAACCAAAGCCCGGCGCACACCTGGTCTATTGTGTGGAGAATTTGGCGTTGACGCCTTTGGCCGCAGAATCACAACAACAGGGAAATATAGTAGAGATATTATTTTTAAAATTATAATTTGACAGTGCAAAAGGTATTTTTAGATAACAAATTTATGAAGTACATTCCCTTGTTTTTCACAGGGGTTGCGTTTCAGAAAAGTCTCGCGATAGTCAAACCTCACGAAGTAGAGACATGTATTTATTTATTTTATAAAAGTAAACTATTATTTATATATATATATATATATATATATATATATATATATATATATATATATATATATATATATATATATATATATATATATATATATATATATATATATATATATATATACAACTGTAACCAGGTAACAATTATAGATCAACAAATATCAACACAGAACACAGAAGTGCAGTCAAATGAATGATCTCTATTGTTATTAATACTCATTATACAATAAGTACGACTAAATTGGAGGTATTTTCCTTTCTGTGTGAGAAAGCGAATCAGAGAGCGTCCGGCTAGCTCCACACTAGCATCCGTGATCATCCGGTTGAGCTAGGAGGTCTCTGTGGTGATTTACCATAAATACAAGTGTCACAAATATAGTGGTTACCCGCGGGTTGTAGCTCCAGATCATCCGTTTCATGGGTAACGGGTCTTTCATGGGTGCGATACATGCTCGACACAGGCCACCTGTTACGTAGCCGGAGCAGTAGCCCGGACCTATTGCTTTTTCTCCTGACACCACCTCAGTCTCTTCACGGACCAGAAAACGGCTTTGGCGCAATATCCAAATTTAGCTTATTTTTCTGCATTTTATACATACAGTTCTTTCTTTCTTTTTTGTATTTCGTATGAATCTAAATTTTTACCAAACACCTCAGGAGCCCTTTCCGTGTTTGTAAACAAGTGTGACCTAGTGAAGCTGCGCGTGCTTTGCTGAAGCAGAATTGCAATTCATGCCAGTTTATAGCAGCCCATTGACACCAAAAAGATCGTAGATCATAGATAGGAACAACTCCAAATATCACAAAGTCTGTGATAGCAGCAAGATGGTGACTTTATTTTAGTCAACAAATTCAACATCGGCGCAAGATTTCTTCCTATGAAGGTACTGGAAAAGTGGGTCCTGAAAAGTGCTTGAATTTGGCCATGGACCCTGCATATACTTTTTTAATCAGTGTGGTGAGAAATATCACCCGATGTTGCATGTACATGTGACAGGTTTGGAGTCAAATAGTTTGACGCAGCTGCCATGCCTCTGGGTGTAGATTTACACCAGGATGGCAACGCTTGTCAGCTATTTGCAAGCTGAGTTATGTCCTCGTTATATGCCGCTGTTATTTCAACACCAGAGTACGACTGCGTTAGATTCCTCAGTTGTGGTTGACAAGTGTTTCCCAGACAGTTCAAACTAGGGGCTAAGAATACTGCCTGTGCTTACAGTCAGTATGGCGATCACCTGTGCCGACCTGCCTTTTGTATTTTTTCCAGCATGATTCTATGGGATTTAAAGACATCTTTATCAGATTACGATAAGAAAGTTCACAGATTGCGCTATGCGCTATTAAACATTACTTATATTGTCCAGTTTATAAAATACCTTATTTTTGTATTTCTCATAAATAATAAGATTTCCTCCAAAAGTGTAATACACAAGGATGGTATGCACATAAATTCTAACCCAATCCAATGCCACGTTGAAAATGAATTAAACAAACAGTTTAAAACAGGGTAAAGTGATTTTGGTATGGGTTTAGTTTTGAAACAGTTATTGAGGTCACAAGTTAAACTCGTACAGTCTACAATACAACACTTTGCATAGTACAAAACAGTGTTGCGATAGGAACTTGAAAATAATTTTGTGATATCAGTTGGAAATGAAGTTTATGATCCACTGCCTGATTGGAAAAAAAAAAATCAATTGATCCAACAGTGCTTGTTCTCAGCCAGTCAGAACGTGAGGATGACGACAGTCGATTTAGGTCGTCCATGTGGTCCACATGCTTGTACAGTGGTACCTCTACTTGCAAATTTATTTTGGGGTTTTTTTTTCGTTTTTTTTTTTGTCTCAAAAACGGTTCAACAATGTGTCTGGGGCACTTGAAACATCAATCAAAGTTATCCAGGATGATTAGTAGAGGTGAGGTTTGTCCCTTTTCTTCTGTCAAAAGCTAATTTGGAGAAGTGTTTGAAGTGGATAAAGGAATGCGGGCACCCTCACGTTCCAATTACAGTGGAACCTCGGTTTTCGAAGGCCTCTCAGTTCGGACAAATCAGTGTTCGACCAAAAATTTCGAGAAATTCTTGCTTCGCTGTTCAGTCAAAAAATCGGAGTTCGAACACCTGTATGCCAGGGTGCGATGCTGAGCGGCGTACGGGTGTTTTAGCCCTTAATTATGCCTCCGAAGAAGGTCGGTGCAAGCAGGACAGGTGAAAAAAGTTGTTTGTCCAACTATTGCCTTTAAGAAAGACATAATAGCTAAATATGAAAGAGGTGTACGAATTTCCGATCTTGCTAGTGAATACAGCATGGCTAAATCTACTATCAGTACGATAGTAAAGAATAAGGAGGCTGTGAAATCGAGTGATGCGGCTAAGTAAGTTAGCGCTATAAGCAAGCAACTGCCGCAAGTTTTGGAAGAGGTTGAAAAACCTTTGCGGATTTTTCTCTCCCCACCGTCCACCAAAAAGGTAAGAAATCATATTCATAATCCTTTTTTTATTTTTACACGTTCATGTTAGCGTAATCTTCTACGATCTTTTTGTTGTCAATGGGCTGCTATAATCTTTCGTACGGAAGATTACGCTAACGCGAACGTACGATCAGCCTGGGTTAGCTTCATGTTTACGTTCATGTTAAACATTGAGGGTGTTGGAACGGATTAAAACAATTTTACATTACTTTTAATGGCAAAAACGATTTTCTGTGATCGACCAAATCGGTTTTCGAACAGGGTTCTGGAACGGATTATGGTCGAGAACCGAGGTTCCACTGTAATGTGAAGATGATTGATGGAAACCGGAACCGAGTTCTACAATAAGTGTTTTATTTTTACTAAATTGAAGTTTACGCTGCTGTTGAGTCAGTTATATCGCAGCAACCAGTCAGCCTCACAGCATGACGTTTAACTCCTCTCTTATACGTTAATTTGGTTTATTACCATGAAATAGAAACCTGGACACACCTTATAAAATCCGAAATGGTTTTGTTCTGTTGTAGGTTATGAACTTATAAGGTTATCTGCAAAGACAGCCTTAAGAAAACGTTGTTTATTTTATAGCATTAGATGCAACAAGAAATAAGAGTAAGTTGACATATCTAAAACTTATTAAGGTCTGTTAAAAGGGAAAACAATAAAGTGTACATACCTTGCTTCACATTTGCCCATTTGAATCAAATCTATGTGAAGTTTGGTATGGGGCTGACGACATCCTCATAGATTTCAACATTACAAGGTTATTAGCGTGTTTGGACACATTGATGCCATGAATATAACTCTGTATCTAATATTTGGACCCTTTTCTACTGTCTTTTGAGAAAAGTTTGCATAGCAAGGAAAAAATGATACACCTACGTCATCAGGAATAGCAACCAAAGAGTCGCTCGCTGTTGTTTTGGCCGCCCTTTTTGCTCCGCATGTGATACACGAATAAACATGGCAGTTCTTACTGTAGTCTCAATTCCATGCTCTATATGTATGAAAAATACATTTGTTTGTTTGTACATGATTCAAATTGAATCTTTTCTTCCGGCGCCGTCACGAATGGCAGCCACTCCAGCAGCTCCCGTGTTATTTTCGATTGTTCTCAGCTCAGGGATGCTGCTGGAAATGTGAATTTCCCTTCAGGGATGAACAAAGTATCTATCTATCTATCTATCTATCTATCTATCTACTTGGATACCTTAACTATGGTGGGCGTGGCTTATCTCTCTCTGTCTGAATTATTGATTGTATTTAAAGTATTTGTATCTAAATGTGGAACATTATTCACTGTTATCCTTTACTTCAATAATCAAGAGTTGGTCGGCTTTTGTTAGTCTTGTTTTTCAACTTTCTGATGTCAATGGAAAGGCCAGCATTGTGGGAGACTAGTTAGTATGTCCGCCTCACAGTTCGGAGGTCCTGGGTTCAATTCCAGTTTCCGGCCTCAGAATGGTCAGCGCGTTCACCTCTCAGTTTGGAGGTCTAGCTACCGGCTTCCCTGTTGGGAGCATTTTTTCCCCATGCTTGCAGGTGTATTCTCCGGGCACTTTGGTTTCCTCTCACATACCAAAAGGTCAATTGATGATTCACGATTGCATGGATGAATGGATGTCAGTCTTTGTGTGCCCTGCGATTGGCTGGAAACTAGTTCAGGGTGTTCCCTGCCTACTGCAGCTCGGCTGGGGGCCGCACACTGCTCAACCCTAGTGAGGAAAACTGGATTGGATGATGAATAAATCAATTACTGGATGATTGAAAAATGGTTCCATTGAATATGCAGACCCTGTCAATGTTTTTTTTTGACAATTCAGCTTTATCCAAATACTGTATTGTTATTTTGTATTCCTTATACACTTAAACAATATATTTTTTTTAAATGTCAGCGAAAGAGAAGCCCGGTCCGAACTTGACATTTTAGGCCAGAACCAAATTTCCGGTCGGGCTTGATTCGGGTCTGGCTTGGACTTACCTCTTATCCATTTCCATGGATTCATATCCTGTTTTTCTTGAAGAGGCTTAACTGGAATACTTTAAAAATGGTAAACTCCCTCCTACCTTATGTGCACATAGACATTTTGCAACGAACAACATTTAGGCAACTGTTTTTTCCCATTGATGTTGGCAAAAGCCGTAAGAAGCCTTCAAAGTGCAGCTGTAATCATTGCTACTGTGGGCGAAAATGTGTTGCCACTCCACTAAATGACTCCAACAGGGGACACATGCAGAACACTCGCCTCCACCAGAAAATGTATGAATAACTAATGGAAGGTTATGCTGGTAGAAAATGGCTCTGACATTTTAATGTCAGAACTTAAGTATGGTTCTTGTCACCTGTAATTTGCAAACAAGTGTACTGCTTGTATAAATTTGTCTGTGGGAAGGCGGCTTCTTCTTTGCACCCTTTGGTCATATACTGAAAGAGTAGCTTACAAATTCACTCTTTTATTGAGCCCAGTCTATATTTGAACCTGTTAATATACCATGCTGTAAAGCAATTGCTATTTTGCCCAAAGGAGTTGGCTGAAGCCAAAGCTTTTAAGTGCATACCCCTGTTCCATTTTTTTTCTTTGAAGGAACGACGTATTCAAAGGAAAATTAGAAAACAAATACATGACTTTTCCAACTTGTCTTTTCCAACTTGACTCATATCACATTTATTATCTAAAGAAATAGCTTTTGGGTGGCTCAATGGCTTTTCAATGTTGTGCAAGAATATTGTAACTTAAAGTTCTGGATTCTCCTGAGATGTTAAGTCTCTGGTCTGTTGATTATTCGTTGCTTACTTGCTTTGTATACTAATAATAGGGATTTAAGTTACAATTTATATTTGAATTTTAACATATTGGGTTTTGTAAACTGTAAGTGTGTTTTTCTTTATACCTAGCGTTATGCACAGTCTTAATAGCTTTCTTCCATATTCAAATCAATATTCGATATTACTCTTATATGTATTACCCCAGATCTCTACACAATAAATTAAATAAGGCAAATTAATAAACTGTATATTAAATAAGGGGTTTTTGGTCAAATATATGTCCTTATCTACTTATAACTGCAATGTATGCATCTTAATGTACATTTAATGTTTTTAAATAGCATATTTATTTAAATTTCAGTGTCTGAAAGGTGCTACATAAATACATTTGGATTTGGCTGTATATGACCTGGTGCAAAATACGGTCTTAGGGCACTCTCAGCTGGACTACACTGGTACTACAGGCATGAACCCTTATTTGCATTAAATATATGCGCTGAGAGACGCTTTTAATGCTCGATTTTATCGATTCGTGTTTGTAGCCCTAATCTTTACAGTTTACTGTAATTGACGTAAATAAATTGGAAAACTACATTTATGGGAACTTAGATGTTTAAGCAACATATTTGAATGTTCTGGATTGGAACATTAGAGAACTGAAAATACAACAAAATCTTTAAAACAGATTATATTTGTAAAGTTGAACCGCAAACTAGCCCTATTTTTGCAAATTAGACCTATCGCTGCAGTGAGAGCACCTAATCCTAGTCACTAGGCCAATGGGATTGTAGACAACAAAGTAAGAAGGTATTATGTTTTATCTCATCATCACATTGTTTTTACTCAATTTTCCTATGTCAACAAGATCCCTAGTGGTTTAGTGAATACAGAGTAGATTTGGGTTTATTACTATTGTTATTATTGCCTTTATTAATACTTATGTTATTGTTAGGCTGGGCTGTGAGAATATTCTGACAATTGAACTGGTACAGAAAAGGTTGCAGACCACTGCTTTAGGTTACACTTCTCACAAATGATAACAAATGAAAACATAATCCTCCTTACTTTTGTAGTTTGTTTTCACTAAACTTTCATTTGAGGCAATACATTTTGGCATTTTGCTCAATTTTTACCTGTTATAGAGCAGTGGTTTGTGTTACTGTGAACTAATAGCAGCATGCTGTGATTTCCTTACTGAAAGACTGCAGATGTCAGCCTCTCCCAGGTGGAATATTTGGCCCGCTCCCGCTCCGTCACCCCTGTACCCCAAATATTTTTTCGGATTAACTTCCCTCTTCCCTTCTGCACTCTCAGGCACCCCCTGGGAGTCTTGTACTAATAAAACATCTTGAGTCAAAGACCCTCCACCAAGCGGGACGTCCAAGCTGTGTAATCCAACACACCTCCCTGCTGTTGCATTAGAAAGCAGCTGACATGATAGCAAGTTTGGGAGGGCCAGCAGGGAAACGTCCAGCGTTGCCACACCCGTGCAATTCCAGTATCCCCCTACACTACAAAATCCAATGCGGTGACACACTAAAGAAAAAGTGTGTTGCTCTCAGAACAGCTAATGCTGTTAAAGGCTTCGGAGATAAGGAAGGGGGATAAGGGGATAATAGTCTGGAGATTCCCTGGAGGCTTTGGCTATGAGATCAGGGAGAAAGCTTCTGCAGATAATGTTACTGACACAGGATTTCAGCTTCCCTGGAAGTCGATAGCGCCTAGCGCAAGTGCATCGTTTAGCTACTATGTCGCAAATATAAACAGCGGTGGCTTTTAGCAGGGCTAGAACCGTCCTAATAAATCACTTCTAAACTTGACATGTGCAGGCTCCTAACAGCCGCATAGAGGAACTAAATTTAAGGGAATAATGCCTTAGTTGACATGTGGATTTCGGGGACGTGTACCCTCCCGCTTTGGGCACCAAAGAGGAGTATTATAACATCAGGGGGTCCCCAAACAACTTCCAATCACAGCAGGATGTGAGCTGAGCTCAGCTGTCATCTGCTAATATGAGCTCTTGGGTATTTCACTCAACAGGCAGACTCTTCTGTGTGAATGTTTGGACTTGCACAAATTCAGTCATCATCAGCTTAGCTTTGGAGCTTAGTCTTACTTACGTCTACAGCTGTCGATGGCAGTGAATGGGTTAACGCCAAAAATTTCTATTGTAGGGCTGCTACTAACGACTACCTTAATAGTGGACTAGTCGACTAACATTGAGGCCATTAGTTGAATATTCGGATAATAATAATTATTATTTTTTTAATTAGAATGATGTTTATTTAAAGGAGAGATGTGGCGTTCGAGGTGTCCTTAAAAAGTTTAAAATTAAACATGTTCTCTCTTAAGTATGTGTTAACAACTGATTTCAATGAGGCTTTGTATATTTTTTAAAGGAAAGAAGGCAGGGGGAGTCATGTCGTGCGCATGCTTGTATTCTAGGATGAAAATTTAAAAGTAAGAATGGGACTGTTTCAAATACCATCCAAAAGTTAACCTAAACCTAAAAAAGGATGATATAGAATGAGTTCATTTAAGCGTTTTCAAGAACTTCACATACTTGCACGCCCTACCAAAGGAGCTTGACAGAGCCTGCAATGATGATTTCAGCCAGAAGATGCCATCAGGGAGGGGCAGCAGTGGCTCAGGAGGTAGAGCGCTCGTCTCGGGATCAAGAGATCGCAGTTCGAATCCCGGCTCCTCCATGTTACATGTCGAAGTGTCCTTGGGTAAGACACTGAACCCCTAACACTCCCAATAAGCAGGTTAGCGCCTTACATGGCTGCACGGCCGCTATTGGGAAATGTGAAGCACACTGTAAAGCGCTTTGGGAAGTCTTGTCTTGAAAAGCGCTATATAAATGCAGATCATTTCATTTCATTTCATTTAAAAAAATTTGAAGTTACAGACACCACCTTTAATACGACAAAAAATAGTCAAGTCAAGAAAAATGGGTATGTTGACAAATACATCTTATTTTGAACATATTGTGGATTTGTACAAAAATGAACAAAAATTGCCCCTATCTAATACCAATTGGTCAGTGCTTGGTTAGCAAAAACATAAAGGGGTCCATGGTGACTTCTTTGAACTCCATGCATTTAATTTCAAATACGTTTGTCGGGCACAGTGAGGGTCAACTCTCAAGCTCTCTTTAATAATGAAATACATGCCCGTAAAATGTACAATGCATGTCATCAAAATGTTATTGGCTTAAATGTTATTTTACTCTTACTCAGGCGAGGAGGACTCAGTTTCGCTCAACTTTCCAACTATCTTTCTCTTTAAATGGTAGTGCATCACTGAGGTACTGCCATGATATGCAAACTTTGCAAGTAGTCCTTTTATTGACTATTTCCAGATTAAAATGCTCTCAAACTTTAGAAGCTTTTGTACTTGGCGCTGATTCCATCATTTGTGAATGTTCCTGCTCAAAAAAAGACTGTTGTGCATCAGCAGCACAGATTGTAATTATGTAAAATGCCTCACTCTGTTGGAAAAACATGGAAGGCAACAATAGTCGACAATGGAATTTATTGTTCGCTGTTTCTACTATCTTTTTTTGTCAACAACGTAAACAAATAGTTAGAGCCCTAGTCAATAGCTGTCATGGAGAGCGAATGAGTTAAAGTTTTGTCTATGCATTTCTAAAATATTTTGGATAAATCTTTATACTTGTTTTGTATTTTGTAGGGAGAAATACGTAGCCTGCAAATGTTCATTAAAGTACATTAAGCAAGCAAAATGAATACACTGGCTGGAGTGCAGAGACAAGATTGAAATAAAGTCTTGATAGAAATGAATACATCTTTGTCATATTTCTTATCTGTGTGGGCAAAAAGATTTGATTCTGCCATAAGCAAATTGTAAGACTTTGTCATCACTAATAATAAACAATGACCAATCCCTCACCAAAAAGACACTGTAGCCGCATGTTTTTGTCTTAAACACTGTGAGTACTAGCAAATGAACTGTATCATGGTGTCAAACACAACATGGAAGCAGTTTTCTTACTAAATTGTTCCAGACTAAACCCTCAAAATGTTTTTGAAAACATTCTCCATAACAAGGGACTTGGAACGTATTGAATTTTCCTCCTTGCCATAATCCATAAACCCTGTTAAATGCAGGGATTGTTTGTTGTTCAAATTTACTGGATAGAATCTTCGATAATGACGAATCGTTTCACACAGCGCTCAGCGTAATTAATTCAACTTAACAAAACAGTCCTGCTCGTTGTTTCAGTTTTAAACACAATGCAAGAAATAAAAAAATAGCATCATATTTGTTTGTATTTTGCACAGCCTCACACATCAGGTTGAATTTTGCATAGAGGGGTTCTTTTTGTGAAATTGAAGGAGGAGTGTTGATAGAGAGCTATCATCCCATTTTTACAGAGTTACAGCTTAGATTTGTAACTTGGTGCAACACAATAAATTACTTGACTAAGTCTGATTTGTACATCAATAGATTACACCTGTAGTACAACAAATAGACTTTAAGGCAATAATATCTGAGAAGCTATGGCGGTAAAAGATCAGTCCTTATGTTGTCTCACGGATCTTTAGAGGCATCAATTTGTTAAGATGTCCGCAGGATAAAGTGTCAGTTGTCATGTCTGCCCGCCCTCACATAAAAGACCGACATTAGCAAAGTGCTTTTGGCTCAAGTTGCTAATGTATTTTTCAAAAGGGACAGCTGCGGTCCTTCTGGTCACGCCTTCAAAACATGATCGCGTATTTGTCAATCATTTATACATGCTGAACTATATCATGTGAGGACAATGAAACCGGATAGGCAAGTTTAGTTCCACTGATGTCCGGCATCAGTGATCTACCGTTCTATAATGTGTCACACTTGCCTCATCCTATATCTTTGGGACACGCTACACCGCTAAGATTATCTCAAATCCTTTCCTGTTTATCCATGTCTTTCTGATCAAGGCTTTTGGGCTTTTTACCAGATGCTGTGGAACTGTCCTGCTCTATACTTTGTTTGTAATGAAGGCCTGACTCACTATCACTGCACCGTATTTATTCATGTATAACACGCACCCCTAATGTTTTTACACAACATCGATTTTAAATTGTGGTTCTCTTTTTTTCGGCTCAAACTAAGCTTACGAAGTGACATCCATTGTTGAATAAAATAATTTATGACACTGAAAACTATAAACACTATACCAAAAAAGATTAACAATATTGAGTGTCCTTTAAATTCTAATTAATCTTCAGAGTTGTTTCCCTTGTTGTGGTTTTGTTTATATCTTTCAGTACAATTTTCTGTTTTCTTCATTCCATAACATTGGTCTCTGTTACAGGGAATTTCCGGCTAGCTGCCCGATTTCCGTAAATATTTGCGTGATCTGCAACTTCGAGCTTAAAAGAGTTGTCATAGGCAGAGCATTTCTTCTTCATATGCTTAGTTACCGTCTAACGGGTACCAATATATCAAAAAAGCTATAAAAAATACTGTTTTAAAAAATTACAACTCTAAATATTGCGCAAGACAGCAATGTTCAATTCACGTTTCAGTATGGCATAGGCAAGGAAACAAATGATGGAGTGCCTCGCCTCTGCATGGGACAATAAGAATTACCGTATGTATTCAAAAACGTGCATGCAAGTGATTTGAATATTGTTACTAAAAATAGTGTATGAGTCTTGCGAGTCAAGATATTTTGTTGCATTCAATGTTTTGCAATTGTGTTTAGCGATGTTTTTTAACTGATGGATCATTGCGCAAATACAGTTATATACTTGTGTTTAAGGCACACCCAAACTTTGAGTTCGTTTTTAGGTTAAAAAATTTGGGTTATACACAAATAAAGAAAGTAATATTGAAGATGGAGACAACAGACTGCCACTGAATTAAACAAGTGCATAAATGGAGCGGATTGGTGTGTACAAGGAACAAGTTTGAGTCAAGAATCTAATGATTGGGCAAGAGGCAAGAATGCAAATTGAACAAAATTGCAGCTTGTGGCTCATTCCTGTTATCCATTGTCATTTGAGTCCCAGTGACATAAGTTGTATATTTTGTGTAAAAATGGGCTTGTAATTAAAAAAAATATTTTCTTGTATGCTTAAGTGCCCTCAATCATAGGACACACTAATATGTGTGCACTTTTAAATAAATAATTCATCTACACTTACACTAACATGGTATGTCCCCAGTCATGTTTAATTGACTTCTATTACAAATATAAGTGAGGAAAAATCTTTAAAAATTCAGCATTTGCCTCCAAAAAGGCTATATTCTGCCGTGTAACGCTTCATGAATCTTTGCTCTAGTTTGAAATGCAACAATGAAATGTTGATAAACACCAGTGAGAATTTATCTTATTTGTTTCCAGGGATAAAGAATATCAACAAATTAGCCCTTGTGGGGGGAAAACTGCCGCACACAGATCTTGTTCTTTTCTGCTCCGTCCTAGAGTCTTCATGTTTGGCCGAATAGACACTTGGACTTTGAATCACTGTTTTAGTACATGCACAAAAAACGATCGGACCCCTAGGGAGAGTTGAAGGTGGAAGCAAAAGATGTTTCCCCTTGATTAAATACGTATGCTAGCAACATCTTATTTTGACAATCTGTTACATTTTTTAATGGATTCATGTAAGCTCAAATGAAGATGTAGGTGAGAAGTGAGCAAAAAACAAGGTAATTGCAGTTTCATGTGGGGTTTTCAAGATCACCAGTTTGCAGAAAACTAATCATAATACCAACAAGCTGTTTTTGAGAAGTGTATTCCAAAATCCAGGTTCTGAATTCCTCTGAAAACCTGAAACCTTTTAAAAGTGATCTTGAGATTACAACCAATCTCAATAATCACAGCGCCAGTTATAACAAAAACTAGCAAACTTAATTGAAAGCAGGCTCATTCTGGTCTTTACTTTGTCACTTAGAATGGTTTTTTTATATATGTATAACCCTAGAAGATAAAATTACTTGTAAGTAACAGACTGCACAACAAGCAGAGAAGGTGGCAGCAGGTAGGGAGTAACGTGTTGAGAAGCAGTTCCGTTGTGACAGACGTCTCCCCTGGCTCAGAACCACTTTTTTTTACTGCATCTCTTTGTCCGCTAAGGGCTTTTAACAGGTCGGACGGAGTGAGAGAAACTCCCCCGGGTCTCCCTGCTAGCACTCCCTGAGGCCCAGAGCGCTAATTACTGCATGTGTATGCACTGTCATCTCCCACGAGGCTCGTGAGCAATACATCTGACTGCTGACATCTGACAATGCCTTCTGTTGGATGACATCCCCGTGGACAAACGACCTATATTAGCTATTCTTCTGTATGGCCTTTGACATCACGTTGTGGATAACAATTTGCATTTCTCATTCACGTCCCCCAATCTGTTTTAGATATTGAATAAGATTTACATTTTGTGACTTTTAGAAATAGAGTTAAAGTAGCCTTAGTCAGCCACTAAAACATCATGCCAGTTAAAATCAAATTTCCTAGAAAATGACAATGACCCAACGCTGGTGAGTTATTTTCAGAACCTGTCCCCTGGCTACTCAGGTCTTCTTAGGGCGGTATTTGGCGCATGCGGGTACCACGCTGGAGATCCCTGATGTAGATATAGCAAGAGCAGCATTTATTAGAGGGTTCCCGTGGATCCTTGAAATGCCTTAAAGGCGTTGAATTATTTATTCTAAAACTACAGCCTCATTTTAAATCCAATTTTAGAAAGTCCTAAAAATGTATGCACATTAGTAAGATTCACATTTGTTTGAACTAAAAGATTAAAAAGTAACAATTATCTATTGTGGGGGTGGTGGTTAACGCGTGTGCGGCACAGTTCTGAGGTCATGGGTTCAATTCGAGCTACCAACCTTCCTGTGCGGAGTTTGCATGTTCTCCCCGTGCTTGCGTGGGTTTCCTCCGGGCACTCCGGTTTCCTCCCACATTCCAGAAACATGCATGTCAGGTTAATTGGCCGGTCCAAATTGGTGTGAATGAGCGTGCGAGTTGTCTGTCCCTGTGTGCCCTGCGACTGGCTGGCAACCAGTTCAGGGTGTCCCCTGTCCCCTGCCCGGAGATGGCTGGGATGGGCTCCAGCACCCCTACTGAGGATAAGCGGTACAGATAATGGATGGATGGATGGTTGAATTATCCATTGTCTTTTATAATAATTTACTGATTATCTTTCTTGGTAACATGGTGTGACCCCAGTAATGGAACTATCAAAGCGGTGATGTGGTTTCAGTCGGGGCTTTCAAAGCAGGTCTTCGGTGTACCCACAATACACATAGCAATTTTGGACAGAGACGTTTGCTTAGTACCATGGGAAAGTGTACATTTAATTCGAAGTGGCTGTCCAACAAAAGATATTTGCCATGGGTGAAAGCTGTGCCAGGTAATGTGTACGAGGCACCGCACCATGTATTGTGTGCAAGAAATATTTGTGTGGTTTTGTTTACTTTCAAAAGGCATTAAAAAAGGCTAAAAAAAGTCTTAACCTGCCCTTAACTTAACTTGCCTTAAACTGTAGGAACCCTGTATTTTCGATTCATTCCAAAAAGGCAACAAGTACAATTCTTTTGTTTTCTTTTGCAGTTCCAGATTTTGGCCTCAATGCGCTCTCCACCAATGGCAGCCAGGCGCCTTCCGGCCTGGGCCTCCTCAAGGTGTCAGGCCTAGAACGCAGTCAAGAGAGGAGCCAGGAGAGCTCCAGGGACCCCCAAACTCCTTCGTCCAGTGACCCTAGTCGGTCAACGCCCCCGCAAACTCTGCTCCAGCCTCAACTTCAAACTTTCCTACCCAACTCCCCGTCCTCGCAGAAAAAACAGGCAGTAAGACCAGCTTTAACTCCGGCCTCGAGTCATACATTGCCACTTTCAGAGACTCCGCCCAGGCCCCCCACGCCAGCAGCTGTGCTTACCACCCAGAGTCAAAACCAATCTCCGACTCCCCCTCCTCGGCCCCAGCGCCACTCTGAACTTCTCGCTGGGTCCCCTCATCCACCTGGGGGTCGCCCGCACCCGCCTTCACCTGCGCCTCTAACCAATCCCACTTCGCAGCATCCCGGCCAATTTGGGCCTTGCTGTCCCCCCTCACGCTGCCGTCCCATTTCCACTTACAACGTCTTCAACGGCCACAGGTGAGACCACATCCCCACGCACTGCCTACCATTCGCCCCTGGCGACACACAATCAAATATGCGCTTGTAAGCGTACCGCATGATTTCATTATTTTTTTTATAGTTCTGAATTCTGCTTATAACCAAGGAAATGCGGTATGCACATTTTTCAGAACAGACGTAGTTGCACCCAAGATGTCAGAGCTTGGCTTGGCAAAAGCTCCCCGCTTGCCAGCCCTGCTAGCTTGCCAAACAAGCCTCTCGGGTAGCTGCTGGCTAGCATCTGCAACCGAGCGCCAGTATCACAAATGAGCTTTTAGGCTTAGTGCATGAGGATGTGTGGCCTCTGGGAAACAACCACACACATACAGACACACGCACGGGACACTTTGTTTGCTTACGAAAGGAAAAAAATCACTTGCGTCTTATTGCAGATGTTCACTACCGGGCAATGTTAGTCACGTTACTGAAAAACAGTAATTTGTTACAGTAACTACCATAAATTGTGGAGTACAGAGCTATTCTGATTTAAAGCCCTATGCGCAAATTTAAATACAAATCTCAATTTTGTCTTCATCCAAGCATCACTATTAATTAGCAGGCACAAAGGTGGAGTGCATCGTTTGAGGTGTCCTTAAAAAGTTAGATTTTATTCTCCGTGTTAACATTGCCCAACTAAAAAACCCTGACAATTTTTTCCCACGGTGCTTGTATGTTTTATATTTTACCTTTTGGGAGGCATTTGGGGCGAACACACATATTTACTGTACTTCTTCGCAAAGGAAACACAAATGAGGGCTACGTCACATGGAAGTTTTGACCCTAAGTTGAGACACTCCATGTCCATTTTGCCTCTTGGCTTCAAACCACTCCAAAATCTTCTCCATTTCTGAATTCTATCTAAAGATGTTTCCTTTTTTTATCCAGGCATGGCATATTTCAAAAATAATGTAACATGACAGGTGATTCTTTTAGTTTTATTAATATCGTGTTAAAGTACTCGTTACAGAGACAAGTAATTGCCTTCCAGGAATGTCCCTACACCGCTACCTGGACAGATGCGTATGTGGCTACACTTGCCATCTGAAATATGTATTAGCATACAATGCAGTAAACGTATGTAAGCATACCTCTGCAAACGTTGGACGAACGAGTGTTTTTTGTTTTGTTTGTAATTATTCCAGCAGCAGCAGCAGGAGCAGCACCCCAGGCAGCAAGCCTCAAGGGCCCCCTGTTCCCCAGTCACACCTGCCCCACCACCCCTGCCCAGGTGCCACCGCTTCCAGCTTCTCCTTGCCTCTGGCAGCTCACCACGGCGCCCCTCACGGCCTACCGCCTGTGTTGCAGTCTTCTCCGCACCCCCATCACCCCAATATGTTCGCTTCTCCAGCGGCTCTACCCCCACCACCACCGCTGACGTCTAGCGCCTTGCCAGTACCGGGACATCCTGCTGCTGGGAGTGCCTACTCGGGTAAAAATAAATTACTGAAAATCCTTTCTATCTTTCACTCTCTTTCTCTTTCTCAGGTTTGCACAGGTTCTCAAAATCCTTGAAACGCTTAAATTTCAATGTTGTGTTTTCAAGGGTTGAAAAGTGCTTGAATTTTAGGTGAAGTGCTTGTAAATGTTTGATATTTATGTTTCTCAACAAGTCTTTTTAAAAATGACTCTGCTCTCTGGTGCCTTCACTTTGCCATTGCATTTCTTCTTCCCTCGGGATTAACTGCAAGCATTAGCTTGTATTGCATTGTCCCATAAAGTGTCATTGCCCCCTATAGGTTGGACCCAAGAGGACAGGTGCATGCTACACCTAAATAGAGCGCTATGAAATGTGAAAGGAATTCGTATTAATTATGTACATGCTGATTTTTCATACCTGTATGGCAACTTCGATGCAATTTACATTTTAGAATAAAAACTGCATTTTCTCTTTAAGTTTTTTTGTAAGAACCTAATCATAGTGACAAGCCAACTTAGCTCTGGATGACGTCATTACAGAATGGGATTATACAACTGTTACCAAATAAAAACTAGGGAAAGAGTAGGAGCAAGAGAGAGTGAGAGAGAGGAATAGAGAGAGTCTCAGCTGCATGTGACTTAATCGGCTCGTCAAATGAAAAAAAATGCTAATACCGATATCAGTCAAAATGCCAAATATCAGTGCTGATAATCGGCCTGCCTGGTCGACCACTTGTAGAAACAAACAGTCCTTGCAATTTTTTGATGCAAAGTAAG
Source organism: Urocampus carinirostris (assembly GCF_059441175.1). NCBI lineage: Eukaryota > Metazoa > Chordata > Actinopteri > Syngnathiformes > Syngnathidae > Urocampus > Urocampus carinirostris. The sequence continues at coordinate 25,730,592 of NC_142365.1, forward strand.
CTTGACCATCCCATCTCTGTTAATTTTTTTTCAGAACAAGATCTTCTGCGTCAAGAGCTCAACACCCGCTTTCTGGCCTCCCAGAGCGCCGACCGCGGCGCCTCACTAGGGCCCCCACCCTACCTGCGAACCGAGTTCCACCAGCATCAACACCAGCACCAGCACCAGCATCAACACACCCACCAGCACACCCACCAGCACACCTTCACACCATTTCCCCACGCCATTATGCCCACCCCAGCACCATCCATGGTGCGTACCCCTGCCAGAAATGTGAGGATAAGTAGAACACAAACATTTTGGGTCTTGTGGTCATTTGCAGGGTTGTTTAACTTTGAGTTTTTTATCATAGGGTGGACTCACACTAGAGCCATTTTTCCAATCTTTCCTGTCCCCTTGTGACCCGCACTTACATTACTCTCACATACAAGCTTGAATTTTTTATATGTTCAACGCATTTTTCCCTTAAGAAATAACTGAAGACCAATTAATCAATTTAGAGCCTCCCAAACTATCTTAGTTAACCCTAAATAGCTATAAAACACATCTCCAGGAAACATCTCTCCTAAGAACACATATAAATACAGTGGTACCGCTACTTACAAATACAGTGATACCTCTACATAGGAGAAAAATGTGTTTCCTGGATCAAGCTCGTGTACAGAATTTCTTGTATGTCGAAGGAATTTCCTCATAGTCCGTTCTCGGCCTCCTGAACGCATCCAAGTAATCCCTAAATATCTATATAACATATCTCCCTGATCACCAAAAAAAACCACTTAAATATAGTGATACCTCCACATACGAGATTAATTCGTTCCCCGCTCTAACTCGTGTCTTGAATTGCTCGTATATTGGGCAAATGTATCCAGCAAAAAATAATTGAAAAGTAACTGATCCGTTCCGGGCCTTTCAAAATGATCCAAGTTTGCCCAAATAAGTATAAAATCCATATATCGGAAAACTAAAACCGTATTTTAAAAAAAAAGCAGTTTAACATAAAAATACAGTCATAAGATGGCTACGGTACGAGGGTAACAAAATAAAATGGTACGATGACATTACTGTGAATGTGCCCACAGCTAAACTTTATTTAGACTATTTGTCTCCTTATTAAGTATATCAGTTTTTAGAATATGTTGCTGCTGTTTTTATTCATCTTTTAGGGCGCAAAATGCTTAAATAGATAATTCATCTACAAATCAACAGATTTGGTTTGTATCTTTGGTTTGTACACTTTTTTTCTTTTTTTACATATGCGCTGATATCTAGGTAAACGATTTGTTTTTATACAGATAACAATGTATTGTTTGTTACAAACTTCAAAAAAGTTGTGGAAACTGTTATGTCTTGGTCAATTCCAACTACACTGAAAATTACAGCAGTTGAACGCGTGCTCTTCGGTTTGATCCCCACTATTGTATGAAACTATTCTTTTTACATTCAAATTTCTGTCCAATTTGAGGGTTTTAGATGCGCGTTAAAGTCTGAAAATATGGTACGGTACTTACATCAAACTAAACACTTGAAAACAGCAGACCCTCACCATCCCCTGTAGTCGTTCAAATACATAATTACATAATTGTTTTTCATTAAAACCTTACCAAAACATAAAAGAAGGAGATTTATTCTAGCATTTTGTGTGTAGTTGGGCAGATAGGACATGGCAATGAAAGGTTTTCTCCACTGGGGCTGTCAGAGTTAAGATTTTATACACATAGGTGGCGGCTCTCGTTGATGCCCCAATGCTACTTGTACAGTAATCTCTCATTTTCCAAAAACGTCCCGCACGAGGCAATACCCACAAAAGTAGAAACATGTATTTATTTATTTATTCATTTTTTAAATATTTAAAACAAAGAACAAGCCTAATTTACAGGCTCAAGCATGTTAAAAGTACTGTAATTTACTAATGTTAGTTTTTCTTTTACAAATAACTTCCCTACCGACAAATAATAATTAAAAAATATATACATTTTTAGGACACTATGTTTTTACTTGACATACTTTGTCGCCATCATGTAGGTGTTGTAGGATAATTCCTTGAGGCAGGGGTCGGCAACCCAAAATGTTGAAAGAGCCATATTGGACCAAAAATAAAAGAAAATTATGTCTTGAGACGCAAAAAATGAAAAGCCTTATACGGTAGCCCCCTTGCTGTATTGCGGTTTACTTATCGCGGGTTTGCTACTCATCGTGCATTGTGTTCTGCATTCTGATTGGCTAAACAGAGGAAGATGATTTCTTTCACCAACAATAGTTGGACCTCCGCACACTTGCTCTGGAGCCGCATGCGGGTTTTTGGCACTTGTCACATTTAAAAAAAAAAAAGTTTGATAATGGATATGGTTTTGGTAGGACAGAACTGGAAGGTGAATGAAGTTTCCTATTTTGTCCACATGATGGCTGCAAAGTATCATGTAAATTTAAGTGGATCGGGTCCCTAATCTGTACAGTTGAGCAATAAAACAGAAAGATTATTTTCAAAATTATAATTTGACAGTGCTGAAGTTATTTGTAAAAAGAAAATAAAAAAGTTTATAATGCACAGCACTATATTTTGTTAAGCAAACACTTGAGTCCATAAATTTGGTTTGTGCTTGAGTAATAAATGAATAATTAAATCAAGGTTTTCTTATTTCACAGGTTTTGAAAATCGCGGGGCGTTTTTGTATAGGCCTCATAAAGAAGCAAATTAAGTATCTGTTTATAATTATTTTAAAACATTGTAAATATGTCCTGTTTGTCCCACAGAAACCATATACTTTTCTATCCAACATTTTTGAAAAAGCGCTAGAGAGCACCAAATAGCCACATACGGCTCCAAAGCAAGGTTAGCAGGTTGATAAAGCCAACTTGGTTTCCAAAAAAAGCATTTTACTGGTTTAGTCCATCAAGAACGTTCTCTTGACATGATAGCTTTCAGAGAAACTTGAAATTATAATAGATTTGCGCATACGCAATATAGGTTCATCAAGCTGTTTTATGTACGTGTACAGTTCATACCACAACGTCTTTGATGCACGTGCAGACATAGGCAGAAATGCCGCAACTGTTTAGCCAATCAGAATACAGAACACAATGCACAATAAAAATCTGCGGAGTAACTAAACCAAAAGCCCAGTTCTGTGTTGATTCTGTTTCCCCGTTTCTAAATTGGAAAGTCGCTTTAGGGAAGGTCCAATGCCAAGTTTCCAACTTAATACACTTAATTCCGTCTGAATGTAATGACAACAGTTAGCGCCGCGAGGGGTGTTTTCATTACTGACATAAGCCTCGCATTAAGATCCAGACCGCCGGTGCGACCGTAGGCAGCAAGAGGCTAGACCGAAAGCTTTACGAGGCACGTCCTCCGACGCTCATTAGCGCCGGGCCTTAAGAGCTTCGCTCGGCTCTGATGATACCTCAAAGGCAGCAAGGCTTGGCCCCTGACAGCTAATGAGGCCATAAAGAGCCTTGTAATAGCTGCAGTCTTTAGTCTTGACTGGGGAAATGTTCACCCTGAGCCTGCCCTCCGCTAATACATGATTCCAAGGTCTTAAAAACTTGAAAAAGTCTCACATTTGATAACAGCAAATTAGAGGTAAAATCCCGGCCCGAAATTCTTCGTGGAGGATCTACACAGCATGCACTAACTTTACTCACATAATTATGAAGATAAAGCTAATTCTTACCAAACTATCAGTTTGTCTGAAATTGATTATATCCAAATTTTCCTCCTCTGTGTTAGGGTCAAAGATGCGCGGCTTCCTCCTCCCACCTCCCTCATGGCAGACGTCATTTCTGCTTCTTGCCAACAGCTTACAAGCTTTACAAACGTTCTTTCTGCTTTTTGCTACTGTTTGCTGCTTATAATCAGCAGAATTAGTTTTTATTTTCGGTGCCATTTTGTTCAGTTTCACTTTCGTTTAGTGATGTGCACTGAGGTGCTACGCTTGCAGTGTACCCTTGATTTGAGGGACTCGTTCTTAAGTAAACACCAAGCTGCGTAGTTCAGCCTAAACGCACAAGTTGGCGCTGAAATACGCAAGGCTGGAGTAAAGCTTCGTGTTTACTTTGGCGGCAATTTAAGACTTCGGGTTTATTTCTGCCTCGTTTATCAAATCAAGTTAATCCGGCGGGTCTATATATCCGCGACTTGGTTCGGGTCGGGCTGAATTTTTTAGGCACGATCTTACCTCTACCGCAAATTAAGACATTGAAAAAGGTCTCAAATGTAACTCTCAAATGTCTTTATTTTTTCCTGCCTTATCTAATAGAGCTTATAACCTTAAAAGTTAACTCACAAAAATATGAAACGTTTTTGTAGGCCTGGGCGATATGACAAAAAATGTTATGCCGATGAAATATTTCTTATCGGTCCATTAGATTAATTACCGTGATAATTATCACGTCTTCTCAGAGGGGGGCTGATTGCATGTATACGCAGGTAGCGCCTTGCTAGCTAGCTGTTTGTTGCTCTCTGGCTGTGTGCTTGTTGAACGTCTGCTAGCACTCGTTTAGGACTGCATTGTTTTTCCTTCAACGTATTCTAGTGGGCGAAATGGTGGCGTTATTTTATTGTGTTCTCCATCTTCGTGGGCTCATGTTTGCAGTGCACATTGCCGTTTTTTTTTGTGTTTTTTTTTTTTTTATCAAACTCGTAAGTAACCAAAATACCTTCAAACAACTGACTGTCTTGTAGTCCAGTTATGTTTCCTTGCGTTTTTGTTGCATGAGCGCCCCCATTTTCTCTGGTGATCGGGCGGTAATGACGATGTTTTATCAGGCCATAAATTATACCATGATAATTATCGTCATCATCTCATCGTCCAGGCCTACATTGTCGTAAAATAATTTCTAATTTTCTCCGACTTTAACAATCTCTAGACGATAAAGGCGATGCGTCGGTCCAAAAATCCAGATTTCCACATTTTTAATGATAAAAATAGGCCCAAATCCACTGTGTAAACACAAGACTACTAGGGATGTGGATGGCATAGGAAAAGGTATTCGTATTTATGTCATCATCACACTATAATCACAGTACTACATTGGACAACATTGATTTGACTGAACTCTTTCCCATGATGCTTCATTACGATGTTGAAAAACGCGGCACAGTGAGTAGTGTGATGATGAGATAAAATCAAATGCATTTTCTGCATTATTCACAATCTTAATGGCCTACGGGGAAGAAATCTGCGTCCTCACCACCGCTATCTGATTTGCAATCCCGTTACATTAACTGAGCAAATGAGGTCAGTGGTTTGTCGACCGATCATTCATTGCTCAATTACGGTGATATTGGTGATTTTTACTATTCGGTGCCACTTCAGCATAGCAACCTTTACTCAAAAAATTGAAAATATTCTATATTTTCAACATTTTATCCGAAAGAATGATGTAATGTTCCAGCTCAGGATATCATTCTATTCCTTTTTTTTTTAACCGATTACTTCACAAATGACATAGGCCAAAAATGCGTCCCCTGTTACAGTGCATAGCAGTAACACGGGGGACATTTTATGCTTAAATTAGTCAATACAATTCCCTATGCCCTGTCAACCATTCACTACTGGTGACACACAAGCAAATTTGCGCATATTGGCTGACCCAATGATTTAAGTGTTTCATTTTATAGTTGTAAGTTAAGCTTAAGTGTGATTATATACAATAGGGAGAATATCTACATAAGGAGAAATTGAGCTGAGACAGTGCAACCACAACTATCCGGTTTTATTTTTTAAATAAACATCCTTCATTGATTTCCTACAGCAAATCAAGAGATGTATGTGACAACGTAAGTGTAGCAAGAGTATTCAACAATCACAGGACACTAATAGTTCTGCATTTATAAAGTAGGAGAGTAACGTAGCAACACATCAAGTAGAAATGACCGTAGAGTTACAAAATACTATTAAAAACACGTTACAGCTTTCGTTACCAAGAAATGTAATTGCGTCCTTTGTAACGCGTTCCTGGTCTAAAAACTGGCGTGTTTTCAGTTTTGTAAAAAAAAAAAAAAGTGCCAATTTCTGCTCCTGGATGACTCTCAATGTTCCTTTCTCCTCCAGTTCGACAAATACCCAACTAAAGTGGACCCCTTCTACAGACACAGCGTGAGTTTTTGTCTTCCATGCTCTGCCTGCTGTTCCTGATTGCATGAATTCCGGTATATGCAATCATCATTAATTGTAATGAGTTTTCGCATATTTTAGGACTGAATTCAAACAGAAAAGGGCACCATGATATACAGAATCAATCATTAGGTCTCAAACTTGCAGCCTTGGGAGCTAATTGCAGCCCGCAGCAGTATGGGTTGAGGCCCATGCCTTAATTTGAAAGTTTAAAATGCCCATAGTTCGAGAAATTTGCGTTTATTTTACATAAAATTAGCCTTAGATAACCTACATAATTTTCCACCATCTTGCTGTGGTGGGTTAGGGTTTTGTTTATTATTCAAATTATTTGTATCTTTCTTTCTCCGTTTCTGTTTCTTTCTATCTTTTCACTCTCTTCTTTTCCTTGTCTCTTTCTGTTTTTTCTTCACTCCTTTTCTTTTTTCTCTTCCCTCCTTTTCCTCTCTTTGTATTGCTCTTTCTCTTTCTTTCTATTTCTCTGTCTCCCTTTGTCTCTGTTTTTTTCTCTTTCTTTGTCTGTTTATTTTTCTCTATTCCTCCCTTTATTTTCCTTTTTTATTTTTCTCTCTTGCTTTTTCTTTCTGTGTTTCATTCTTTTTCTCTCGCTTTCATTTTCTCCCTTTTTTCAGTCTTTCCTTTTTTTCTCTTTAATCTACTCATATGGAGAGCTTTTTTTCTACTATGTGGCTCTGAGCTAAAATGAGTTTGACACCCCTGCACTACACTATACAGCACCATCATGTACTCAAATAATACACACTCTCCCTTTAAACCAGTATTGTTTTTTTAATAGATGAGGTCTTTTTACCGCTAGGAGGCGCTAAAATATACCTACTGAATAATATACACAAAAGTAATATTAAAAATAGATGCTTAGTTAAAAGCATGGTTTTGAAACAATTATGAATGGAGAAGAATCATTGTGTTTTTCTCTGCAGCATATGTCTTAAAAGCTTTGATAGCGAGTTTACTTGGTTTTCACGAGCCTTGCAAACTTTGCATCATTCATCAGCTTCGTTTTTCTATTAAAGATGTTGAACTGAGCTAATTTTTAAAAGGGGCGGGCGCTTGTGTCCACTTTCATGTTCTCCAGGGTTTGTATGGGTGCTTGAAATCTTTAAAAATGTTGTTTTTTTCAAGTTCAAGATGATTTTTTGGGAAATACTTAATAATGCTTGAAATTGTTGCCATTGCCATGTTTCTTGGCACGCTGACTCTATAAACCGTGCATTAATTGTAGGGGGGAAAAGTGCTTGAAAATGACGCCATCACACCTGTTCTGGTGGCCTGTCATCATGGCTCAATTTAGTAAACTGGCTCTTTTGGCTCAGCTCACTGAGAATCCCACATCCCAAACAGTTCCTCAGATTTTTTTTGTTTTTTTTAATGGAATTTTATTAACAATAATAAAACATTATGCATCAAATTATTTAGTAATCAGTTATTTTATATATTTTGTTGGGGACTCCTGAAAGACACATAAAATATAAATCAAATTATTCAGAGCTACATAAAAATAATTTATAAAAACGAAAAATATAGCTTTTTTTAAAAATCCTTGAAAATGCATGGCAATAAAATACAAATTAAATATATTAACTCTTCAGCGCTATGGATAAATGATAAAATGCACACAAAATAAAACCATTTACAATTCTATTTCAGCAAATTTAGACACCTATCCACACAAAAAATATTGATAAAAATAAGTAAAACAAAAAGCAAAAGATCAGCAGTGTCTAAGATTAAGAGATTGAATGCACTCTGCTTTGGAGCAATAAATATAATTAAAATGAGTCCAAATTTGGCTCATTTTTATGTTTTTTATACTTATAATACTTTCTTTATTTTTTTGTCTTGCGTATTGAACTCTACAATTACCCAACACCTATAGAGCCGTTTCCATGTTTGTAAACTAGTTTGACGTAACCAAGCTGCGCGTCCATTGTTAAGGCAGAACAGCAGAATTCGTGACAATTTATAGCAGCCCATTGAAACAAAAAGATTAATAGGAACTGCCCAAATTAGAACAATGTATGTAATAGCAGCAAGCTAGCGACTTAATTTTAGTCATTAAAGTTTATCAGCTCTGGATTCCCTCCTTGACATATACTGGAAAAATTGGCCTTGGAAGTGCTCAAAAACTGCTTGAATTCTGTAAACAGATGTACGAACCCTGAAAAATGACAATGCCGATTTAGTTTTTCAAGTTGAGGTTTGCACTTTATCCTTGCATTTTCTGAGCAGCGTGTTTTTATCTTTCAGCTTTTTCACTCGTACCCACCGGCCATGTCGGGGCTCCCCCCTGTCATCCCCCCCACTGGACCCTTCAGCTCACTGCAGGGTGCATTTCAGCCCAAGGTATCAACTGCCTTTCTTTAACACAGTGGTTTCCATAATATGGTCCACGGACCCCCAGGGGGTGAAAAATGTCCAGGGAGTCTGCAACTCAATGTCTGAGACAGAATAATAATACATTATTTTTATGAATCAAAGAACAAAAAAGTATTTTTTTTTCTTTATCGCTATGGCTCACATCCTATTTATACTATTTTGAGCCCAGCCCACACGAGTGATTCAGGGGGCACCACGACTAAGCCCTACAGTGCAGGTATTATAGCGTAGAAAGAAAGGCGAGAGAGGACATGTGGCACAAGAGGCAGGAGTGGACTTGATTTTAAATGTTGTTTGCGCTGCACGTGAATTGTCTGGAAAAGAAATCAGGGGTTCAAGATGCTTTTGGCCTAAATCTTGACACGATGCCGACGAGAATTAAAACACTCTTTAAACTGTCATTCAGAAGCCATCGGTCGACAATTTGAGAACAAGTCGATCAGCACCTATATGTTCGAAAGGGTTGGAACTCTTCCCAAAACTCTGTGGAATACTGTTTCCTTCGTTACTATGTACAAATGTAAAGCGGGGTTTTTAACTCGATTAGATGTGAAAACAAAAACTTGAAATCATCTGGAAGTTAATAATGATATGACATTTGCCCTTTTTAGTGTTGAACCACGTTTTGATTTATTGTGCAAAAATCAATAGCAATAGTACATGAGCCACTATAATTGAGTATGTCTTTGTACCAGAATGGCATAGCTGTGTCCAGCACTATATTATTGACAAAAGTAAAGGTTGGGGGTCTGGGAGCTTTTTGAACAACTCCCTGGGGGTCCGGGCCCAGGTTAACTTTGGGAACCACTCCTCTAACACCAATCAGGATAGTTTGTACTAAAATCTATTTTTCATCTTGTGTTTTTTAGACTTCCAATCCTTTGGATGTGTCCTCCAGACCTGGGACTGTCCCACATACTTTCTTACAGAAGGACCTGAGGGTGAGACAACAGATTTTTGTCAATTCTAGACTACAAGCAGTTACATATTTTCTACACTTTAAACACTGCGGTTTTAAATAATGTGCGGCTTCTTCTCGTTTTTTTTTCCTTTTTTTGTTAAGGCACCAAGCTGCTCTTTTCCACAATGCTTGTGCTTTAAATACAAAACAGCACAGTGTCGTCTTGCTCCATTTATGACTAATTTTTGAGAAATTAGTCCGTGTTTTTGCAAACATTCACATAATGTAGGGCTGCAACAACTAATTGAAAACAATGATTCAAATCTATTAATTCCAAGTAACTCATTTCCCCCCTTTCCTTCCCCTTTGCAGCTTGCTGATCCCTTTCGGCCCATTCTCAGGGTGAGTCATCAGGCCCTCATTCTGAATTTGCACAGCAAGTATACAAAGCACTCGCTGGGTCTGCACGATTTTGGTAAAAAAAGAAGAAGGGTGAATTTTCTGTGCTAGTTTTTTTATGTTTGTGAGTACTTAACTCTTGCATACATGACCTACCAATATATACTTCTTCTATGAGTGGAGTCAAAAATTAGTGGGGGGGGGGGGTGAAAATACTAATGGCAGCATGTCATTAACATGTTTTGATGAATAAAAACCCATGTGGTCATTTTTGATCCCACTCATGCATCATGGGAAATAGTTCAGTATAAATAGTGTGATGCATCAGGGTTAATTCTAGTGACAGGGCCGTCAGACTGTTCAGAAGCAAATACGTGTCTGTATGATGTCACCAGTCACTGGTCCTTTTGGAGTCTCCAAATGGCCCTTTTTGGTAACACCTAGACATACCCTTAGAAAAATATGTAGAATACTTCTGTTTAGTTTTTCAAATTGTTATCAACTTCTTGGGCTTCAAATAAGGGTTTTAAATCTATTTTATGGTTCCAAAATAGGATGGGGGTAGGGAAACTAAGGACTGAGGTTTAGGCTCCTTATGAGGGTATTCAACTGAGTTTAGGATTCTGAAATAGGGTTGAGGTTTGGGTTTACAGCTAGAGTTAGGTGTAGGTTTAGGCCAAAGGTTACCAAACTTTTGCAGGTTAGCACCCCCCTGGGTTTCCCAGTGCATTCCTAGCGCCCCTCCCTCCCAACGGGTGTTTTCTTCTGTTCCATGTCCGCTTCGTCAAAAACAAAATAGGTCCAAACAAGTGATGTACCGCCCTTCTTGGGTGCAAGCTTCGTTTCCTTCTCCTTTGTTGACTCTAAATGGTCCTGGGAAAATTGGAAAACTTCCTTTGAAAGTCCTTAAAAAGTGCTTGTTTTTGTCCAAGAAAAAGGTGGGAGTCATGTTGTATGATAGTTGTATGTTTGTGTCCTGTGCTTTTAGAAACCGGGAAAGTGGTGTGCCATGCACGTCCATACTGCCTGGCAGATATACCACCATCAACAAAAAGTCAAGGTGACCATTCTTTGGATTTTCCTGCCCTAAAAATCTATGTAAACCAGTGATGTGTCATTCGCAAACAGGCTTTTGTAGCTAGGAAGTGAATGGCCATTTACTTCTCTTGCAATTGGTCATATCTACTTTTTCGTGGATTCCGTGACTTTGAATTTGTTGAGTATCTCTAAAAGCGTAGAAATTGTTTTGTATTTCATCTTAAATATGATCTTTTATGTGTTTTTGAGGGATTCACAATTAGGTTTTTTTACATAGAAATGTAAAGTTCATTCTTTTGTTTTTTTAGTTCATATGTTGTTGCACTACAAGTTCATATTTTCAATTGACATTTTGTCACGTAGTGTGGTTTTTAACTATTTTGAGTTGCTTGACTTTAAAGTTGCCTAGTATAAAAACGCTCAGTTGTGAAATTATGAATGCTATTAGAGTTTAGTAGAATAATAGTTGTTTTAATGTTTAATTCATTTTGTCCATCATGTTACAATTATATTTGGAATATACTAATAAAAGGGACCCCCAAAACCTGTCTTTTTGTTTCTTCGTTATCAGCCTTTTACTTCTGTTTTTGTTTTGTTTTTTCATTTTTTTTCTTAATTGATTTTTCCTTTTTTTCTTCTTTTTTTCCTAAATTGATTTTCTTTTTTCTTGGATATTTTCTTCTTTTGTTTTCTCGTATTTTTCAATGTTTTTTTAACTTTTTCTTCTGTTTCTTTTTACTTAGCCTCTTACTTACAAAATTATTTCTTGCTTTTTTAATTATTTTTTCCCATTCATTTCATTTTTTGTTTTTTTTCTTCCTTCATTTTCTTTTTCCTAGCTTTGTTCTTGTTTTCTTGCCTTTTTCCTTTTTCCTTATTTTTTCCTAGTCTTTTCCTTACTTATTATATTATTATTATTATTATTATTATTATATTATATTACTATTTACTCTTTTTTTCTTTGAAATTTTCGTAGTGTGTTTTTTGCTTTTTGTTTTTTCTTCTCTCTTTTCCCTTTTTTGTTTATTTTTGTTTATTTTTCCTTTTTGTCTCATGTTATTTTTCGCTTTATTTTTCGCCTTTTTCAAAATTATTTATCCTATTTTTCTTTTGTTGTTTTATGCTTTGGTTTTGTTTTTTTCATTTGTTTTTTCTTTGCTTTTTATTTTTTTGCTTTTTCTTTTTACTTTTTCCCAAGGTTATTCCTTGATGTTTCTTTCCTTTCTTCTTTTTTCTCTCTTTTATTTTGGTAATTTTTTTTCTTTTGTTTCTTTTTTAATTTTTGTCTCCTTTTTCTATTTTTGCTTTATTTTTTACCCTTTTTAAAGTCATGGTTTGAATTATGTTAAAAAATACTTGGTAATATGGATTAATGCCACAACACAAATCCGAAGAACCGTTTGGGAGCTCTTTTTAGTGAGCCGAGTCCAAAGAGCTTGTTCTTGAAAAAGAGAGGGAATTTCCCTTCCCAGCGTAAACATCTGATAACAGTGTTGGATATGCTTATAATTTCATATCCATCTGACATAACGTAGATGAACAATTGGCATGATGCGTTTTCCATTTGTTTCTCTCTTTTGGTTTTGGCGCCTTTCAGCAGCAGATGCAGGTGGACCCTCACAAGTTAGATTTCGGCCTCAAGCCCGAGTTCCTGAGTCGACCTCCGGGACCCAGTTTGTTTGGGGCCATACATCATCCCAGTGACCTGGCGCGGCCTGCCACTCTCTTCTCTGCTGCAGGTGACAAAATGGAAATATTAGTTTAGAAAAAAGAGGAAGACTTGATGAGATACCATATAGTGAGGACTACAAGGCTCAGCTTTTGCTACATTTCAAACACTGCAACTCTAAATACAGTGGGGCTTCTTTTTATTCTTATTGTGCCAGCACTGAGGCAAACAGCGAGCTGCTCTTTTCCACAACGCATGTGCTCTAAATACACAACATTGCGCTGACATCTGGAAATATTTACTACACCCTTCTAGAGGAGAAAATAGTTGCTGTTTTTGCGATCATTCACATAGTACATAACAGGAGCAAAACAAGACGTTTAACAGTTTCTTATAACATATTTACAACTTATCATATTTAATTTTTCCCACCTCAAATTTAGTCCTCAATTTATTCATCCGAATTGAAAAGCAGAAGGTATCTATAAAAAACGCTACACTTTTCTTTCTGTGTCATCAGCGTCAATGTAGGGTCGCTGAAGTTTCCTCTAATCCTAGACGGATGATAACAAGCAAATGCAATTTGGTCTGTCACTGCGACAACCACAAATGACAACAATATAAAAGGACAAGTCTGCGTCGCGATCTGGCACAATTCTCCTAATGCACGTTGGTCTACAAATAAAGGGCTCAAATTTGCTTTTTCTTTCGGGCATTTCTTTGTCATCCATCCATTATCTGCACCGCTTATCCTCAGTAGGGTCGTGGGGGTGCTGGTGTCCATCCCAGCTTTCTTTGGGCAGTGGGCAGGGGACACCCTGAACTGGTTGCCGGACAGAAAATTCACTCGCTCATTCACACCTAGGGACAATTTGGACGGGACATGCATGTTTTCTGATTTTAGGAGGAAATTGGAGTTCCAGGAGGAAACCCACTCAAGCACAGGGAGAACATGTAAACTCCGCACAGTAAGGCAGAACTGTGCCGCTGACATGCTAACCAAGGAGCTGCCTTGCCGCCCTCTTGAATAGTCACTTAATCATCAAACACACAACATAAACAACCTCTAGCAGAACTGAAAAACGCAAGCTGATAATGCCGTCAGGTGTTTGGGGGTGGTCCGGCCATTGCCGCTCTGCAGCCAAAGACGTCAGCAGCAAATTCCCCACATTGATGCGAAAAATGTGCGTCAGGCTTTAAATATAAGAAATGGACGTGAATGTGATCATTTTGATAGCTGTTTAAAGTGTTGCTCTTACAAAGACAACATTAAGTTTTTTTCTTAAATTTGAGCACACAGCATTTAATCAGGTGCGCTATGTACTCTGGAATTTAAGGTGATAAGATGGTCACGGCCTTCGAAAAGAATTCTGCTCAAATCCTGAAACAATCTTTTGAGGAGCCATATTGTATAGATTCCCTACCCATGCTTTATTGTAACACAAGAATTAATTTGAATGTTGTGTTTTCAAGGTTTGAAAAAAGCTTGTTAATGCTTTAAATTGTTGCCATGTTTCTTACATTAGATGTTGGGCTAGGGTTAGGAGTTATGGTTTGGGCTTTAAATAAGGGGTTTAAACATATTATATGGTTCCAAAATACGATTGTGGGTTAGATATTTAACTGAATTTGGGTTTCTGAAATAGGATTGGGGCTACGGTTACAGCTAGAGTTAAGTTTAGGGCTAGGGTTAGAAACTAGGTTTTGAGCTCCATATTCCCAAATAGGTTAAGAGCTAGGGTTACAGTTTAATAAAGAGCTAGGGTAAGGAGCTAGAATTTAAGCAACAAGTTAGGGTTTTAAACCGATTTTAGGGTTCCGAAACAAGGTTGGGGCTAGAGTTAGGGTTTGAAAATAAAATTTAGGCTCCCGTTCTTTCGATCTGCGCTGGATTTGTTCTTTGAATGGTACTGAATTTTTTTTTTTTTAATTGGCTTTGGAAGTCCTCAAAACGTGCTTGAATTTGGCCTTGAAAAAGATGTACGACCCCTGTTTTTTGTATTGCCCTTCATCTCAAGAAGTCTCAAAGAGCTGCACAACCAGGCTCCTCATAAACTATAGATTTTAGATTTTATAAGTGTGTCTTAAGTCTCGATTTTAACACTTCTACTGTGGTTGCAAATTGTATCTCAGCACCAGGCCCCGAATGGAGAACGCTCTAGAATCTTCAGATTTCTTTTTGGCTCTTGGGATCACAAATAGACCAGCATCTTTCAAAGCAAAGGCTCGGAGCAGGAACATAGGAGAAAATTAAGATAAATTGGAAAGTTGAGTCCATGCAAAATTGACTCACTCAGACTTGTTGTTTTGTTTTTCAAATCATTGCTCAACAGAACTTTACATTCCTGTAAAAAACATTTTTCTACAGCGAAGCTAACAAATGTAAATGAAAAAACAAGCATCTGTCAGAGATGAGCGTGTTATATTCCTGATCAGAAAATCGCAGCTCCTTTTCGCTTCACATAAATTGGCATTAGTTAATAAAAACTTTATATAATAATAATGTACAACTTTTTGCATTAGCTAATGCTGACAAAATCATGTTTAAAACATGTGCATGTTGTGATTAATCATTAATATGTTAATTAAGTAATATAACCAGCACTTTCACAGATGTATTTGGAGAAAAACATCCAAGCCAGCTAATGATCAACTGTGACAGAAATTTACTTCATAATTTTTTTTTTCAAGGAGCTTAGTGTATCGGATCCGAGACCATTTATCACCGCATCAAAAAAATCGATCTTTTGTAATCTTAGCCCTGTAAGAAGGACATTTTGGACAGCATACGTGGTCGGGTCGTTTCATTTCCACTGTCATTGCTACATCTGATTTGTTTCTGTTTCCTGTTTCTGTTATGGACATCTTGTTAGTTGCTTTGCGACCACTTGTTTCTGTTTTTTTTCTTTGTTCCTTGCATTTCTACCGCCATGCCAGGTTTGCCATTTTTTGTTTCTGGTTTCTTGTTCCTACATTTTTTAAGTAGATTAGTGTCCACTTATCTGTTACTTTGTTCCTTGCATTACCATTTTCTGTTTCTGTATTTCTTTCTGGTTTTGAGATTGTCAAGTTTGAATTTGTTTGGTTTGGACATGTTATTAGTAGTAGAAAGTGTGAATTTCCCTATGGGAATAAATAAAGTATCTATCTATCTATCTATCTATTAGTTTTGTGTCCCCTTGAATGTTTGGTTACTTTGTTCCTGGGTTTGTTAATAAATACCGTCCTTATTTAAGTACCCCTGCCTTGGTTCTGGTTTCCCTTTCTTGGGTCCAACCCCCAAAATCGAACAGTTTTTTTCTATTGGACTGCAAAAAATCAAATGTAACTTGTCCCCCATACTCACCTAGTATCAATACTAACAGATTTTTAATAACAGGAAGCGGTAAGATTTATGCCGCATATCAGTGGGGCTTTATGTTTTGTTTACGATTTATCTGAGGTGGTCCCAAGTGCAACAATTTGTTTGATCAATGCTATGTATTCCCTTTTTTCTGAGGTTAAAAATAAATTCTTGCTTTGCCTTTGCAGGTCCAACACACCCATCAGCAGGTCCTTTCAGCCATCCACAGCACCACCCTGGGAACTTCCTGACCCCAGCACCTCACTTAGGTAAAACTGACTTCACTCAAAAAATTAATTTGTTAACATTTAGCTAACATTTTTTGCTCTTCAGAACCTTTCAGTCGGCCACCTTCCTTTGGCGGGCTGGGAGCTCTCAGCTCATCAGCGTTCGGAGGCCTGGGAAATCCAGCACTAAGTGAGTTAAGCCTAACGGCAAGGATTTTCTTAAGAGTAGACTGAATTGGGGCGCATAGCAGTTAGGGCTGCTACTAAGGACTATTTTTGTGATCGACTAGTCACCGACTATTGGAAAGATTTGTCGATTAATCGGAAGAATGACAAAAATCTTAAATTTAGAATATAGTTTATTTAATGATGTGGTAAATGTTTATTAACATAGGAAATATAGGTACAATGAAAAATGGATCATTTTTGAACATACCGCGGATTTGTACAAAAACTTCAAAGTCAACAACAGCGAAAAAACTTTCTTTTGAATAGCCCTGAATTTCTTCCTTTAGAGGTACTGGAAAAATAGAAAAATTGGACTTGAAAATGCTTGAATTTGGCTGCAAAGAAAGTGTACGAACCCCGTAGCGATTTTTGTAGACAATGTCAACTAATCATTGCAGCCCTACCTGAATCCAAACGCATATTGGTGTTGATATGCATTTAACTTGTGTCCTGCTGTGCTTTTCCACGTGCTGAATCCCTGGCGGCGGCCAACTCCATGTTCGGCCATAAAGAAGCCCCCAACTCGCAGCAGCACTTTGCCGGCAGCGCCGCCAACAGCCACCACCAGGAGCCCTGGAACCGCCTGCACCGCACGCCGCCCTCCTTCCCGACACCGCCGCCGTGGCTGAAAGCCGGAGAGTCGGAAAGAAGCGCCTCCGCCAGCTCGCACGAAAGGGAACGCGACTCCGACAAACACGACTCGCTCAGCAGCAAAGATGACAAAGACAGGTTGGTTGGGCCTCAAGGAAAGCAGTCTCAAAGTCCAAATTGTAATTGTAATTTACTACTGGTTATGACCAACACCTTTCTCATAACATTGACTCTGCAGACGTGGATGTGCCGAGCAAGTTTAATGAGTAAATTTACTTGTGAAAACATATTTTCCTACCATTAATGTTCTATGATATGTATTTTTTTCAATTTCCCAAGTTTTTTTTTTATGAAACCTCACTCTTACAGGAACTTTAGTTTCAGATGCCTTATAGTCCATTGCGTCTTTAATATGAAACAAAAAACTCGCAAAAGAATGATTTGAATGTGCGCCTAATAATCGGAGGCGTCTCATAGTTTGGAAAATACGGCCCATGGGCCAAGTGCGGTCCACGGGAAGATAGTTTGAGGCCCCCGGCTGAATATGACAGTTTAAAGAGACATTGTGTATTATTCAAGGTCTCCCGCTGGCAAAAAAATGATTTAAAATAATCAGCATAAATATATGAACTGTCAAGTTCAGGAAGTCCGAAATAGTTCGATGACAGATATACTCCATCAGATAAGGGCCAACATTGATCCGACAGCTTTTTGTGCAGTCCTTCAATACTGGCTTTCTCGTTTGTCAGGCACATGTGATTAGGAGCAAGTGTGGGGTCTCCAGTTTGTGTGCCTGTTGGCGCCCTCTAGTGGACTGTGGCATGCTAGATCCTAAAGAAAATTAAGATTTCCAATGCTTCAAAAATATTTAAAATAGAGATTTAATAATAAATGACTTCAAACCTTTATGTATGAATCTTTTTTATATATTGATTCAAAAATAGATTCATAAAAGGTTTTTAATTTCTTTACGGCTCCAGTTTTTTTTTGTTCACTTTTAGTTCTATTATGGCTCTTTTATAAAATTGGGTTGCCGATTCCTCATATAGATAGACCATACTTGGGGCCGTAATAAACCAATTTGGGTACATTTTGGGTCACCCCCATTTGTTTTTCTAAGCATTGGTTCATACAAAATGCCCGATTTTGTATTTTATTTCTTCAAAGGAACCCACAAAATTGTAAATCTGTTAATTGTTGACTCAGATAGGGTTATTTCTTACCCAACTTTCTCTACATAGTTCTTTTGTCGCTGCTATTCGACTTGTCTCTGTTTTCTTAAAAAGTGCAGAGAAATAAAACTAAATGCCAAAAAATTCAGATGTATTTTTTAAATGGCTGCAAAGATTAGGTTTTCCCTTTATAGTAAAGAATTTGCAAATTTCATTTGATTATATGATTAAAAAGACTTATTAAAATGTATTTTTGTGATATTTTTTAATTGATGGTAAATCTTTACATTTCACCCTTTTAGATAAATAAGGTTTATAAAATAGTCACATCTTGGTTTTATTACTGGTTATTTTATGTTGTAAATATTAAAAAAAGGACTGTCAAACCTCCCCTTTAGGTGTGCTTTGTATATACGAATAATGTTGGCAAAAACATGGACCATTTTCTCTAAAATGGCGTCTTAAATTTTTCCAGACATCACAGTAGAGTTTTGGATTTCGAGCGCATGCGTTGTGGAAAAAAAAGCTCGCAGTTTTTTGGCTGGTTCCACAAAAAACAAAAAAAATGTGAGAAATTTAGCATCCATTTTCTTCTTATTTTTGTGTGTTACCAGGGAATCTGTCGAGAAACGTCACTCGAGCCACACCTCTCCAGTTCCAGTAAATGCCGTCAGTCATCTCGGTCACAACCGTCCACCTGAGCACCAACGGAACCACCTGACTCCTTCTTCTGGAGACCTTCAAAGAGACAAAGAAAACAAAGCCAAAGACAGAGAAAGAGACCTCTCTGACTCTTGGAAAGATAACGGCGTAGATGACCACAAGCTCAAAGACAACGCACACTGCGAAAAAGATGCGTCGGACATCCGTGATGGGAGAACGCCAGAGGACAAAGTTTCCAACAGGGGGACGGCCTCACCCTTTATCAGACAGACCAGCCTGGAACGTCCCAATGGTGGCCTGAGCAGGGAAATGGCGGACAAGAAGGCGGAGCTTCCCTTTGAGCATAAGAAGAACAGTGAGGTAAAAGTCAAAGAGGAACGTAAGGAGGACCAGGACAGAGCGGCCGAGAAAACCAGAGAGCACCCGTTGGCGACGCCTACCCTTCACCCTCCCTCTTCCATGCCTGTTCCCATGGGGATGCCGGGGGTTCATCAGATCAACAACATGAGTGGACTTGAAAGAACTCGAATGGTGGCGCCTTTCATGGGGATCAGCCCCATCCCAGGCGCTGAGCGCGTTCCCTACCCTGCCTTCCACTGGGACCCCATGCGGGACCCTTACAGAGGATTGGACATTCACCGAAGGGACCCTCTCGCCAGGGATCTGTTGCTCAGGAGCGATCCTCTTCACCGTCTGACGGCACAACGCCTATTTGAAGCCGAGCGTTCCTACCGGGAGCGGGAGCCCCACGACTTTAATCGCGAGCACCTTCACCCCCTCGCCTTGGAGCAAAGGCGGGAGCACGAGCGTGCACAGTTGGAGGAACGTGAGCGCCTCCTAAGGGAGGAGTACGACCACGGACGCCTTCAACCTGCCCTGCACCACCTCGACGGACACTTGCCACACCACGCCCAGGGCCTCATGGGACCGGGGTTAGCAGGCATGCACTACTCAAGGGTCAGCCCGGCAGTAGCCGCCGCCGCCCATCAAAACAGCCTCATGAATAAAACTCCGCCCACGGCTTCACTCAGCGCCCCGCCTCCGCTCATCCCCACGCTCGGCCCCAGGTCGGGCTCGCCTCGACGGACCGCCCCCCTGGCCACGGATATCAGAGACAGACCTCCTCACAAGGACATCGAGACACGGTGAGCCCAGCCTTGACCGGGTCACGCTAAACTTAGCACTTAGCTTCGGGCCAAGCAAGACTGTAACATAACTCGCCCACACGAGGGATTGATTTTCTTGGGACAATAATCACAGAAACTTTGGCTTTTCCAGACTTTTTCCAACATTGCTCCAGCTTTTTCGTGTGGGTGTGTGTGTCCAGTATTTCTATTGTATAGCAAAGTGGAGCGCAATTTTGGAATGTACAGATACGCACTGAAAGACAGACATGTGTACATAACATGTATAGTCACTGCTCGCTTTGTATGATTCATGGTACAAATATGCAAAACGGTGACTTCAAAGCTTTAATTTGGACAAATGTACATAAAAAAGTATTTAGGTAGTGATTCTGAATCTGTTTTTGCATTTTTTCTGATTGGAATAGCAGATTAGCATCGTTCCAGAGATTCCGAGATTTACTATGCAAAAGGTCTGGCCTTCCGTCATATTACTCGAACGCATTCTTGCCACAACCAGACCTGAACAGCGTACAATACTATTCAAAGGTTTGGGGTTGCTTAAAAACATCCTTATTTTTCAATGAAAATAACATGAAACTTGTCATAAAGGCACCCCAAACATTGTTAACGTGGTAAGCTACAAATGTCTCTTTAGTAGAAAGCTAATGGATCATTAGAAACCACTTGTGCAATTATGTTAGCCCAACTGAAATCGGTTTAGCTGGTTAGAGAAGCTATAACAATGGCCTTCCTTTGAACTAGTCCAGTATATGGAGCATCACATTTGTGGGTGTGACTAAACTTACAGAATGGTCAGAAATAAATAACTTTCACGTGTTACTAGACCATACTAGTCCATTCTTGTTCCAGAAAATAAAATTGCCAAGAAACTGAAGACCTCTTACAACGATGCGTACTGCTCTTTTCAGAGAACAGCACAAACAGGCTCTAACTAAAGTCATGAGAAAATTGGCAAAATTGAAATTGTTTCCATGTTTCTTAACAAGTCTACGATAAAATGACGCCAACACTGCTCTCTGGTGTCTTGACTTTGCCATTGCATTTCTTCTTCCCCCTGATTAAGGACTGCTGGCATTAGTTTGTTTGGCATTGTCCAATGAAGCGTCATCACTCCCTTCCGGTTGCGACCAAGAAAACATGTGCATGCTACACTTAAAAACAGCACTATGAAATGCTTATTTTTGAAAAAATTATTTATGTATGATGGGCAATGCAAAATGACTACTACAATCATCACTAGTTTGAGAAATAGATGCCTTAATAAAGGTCTTCAACTCGCAACTTGGTTAAATAGCCACAAAACACCAGTGTTTGAAGCGAGAAAGAAAAGCCATATTTGAGCTTTAACAGCCAAATGAAGTGATTCATATGGACAAAAGAACACAGACATTGGACAACAAATGTGAATCTTTAATGGAAAACTGTCAAACTATCAAAATGATCTGGGTGACCCCAAACCTTTGAACAGTAGTGTATACCAAGACAAGTTTTAAATCGATTGGACCCAACAAATATTGTTTTCAGAATCACTCGGTACCTTAAGACAATCCAACACACGATATGGTTTTCAAAGGAGAGAACGGGCTCAGTTCTGGTTTTCCAGAGAACGTGTCATTGTAAATTTGCCCCGACAAAGGCGTGACTTTTGGAAATCGATTATGTTGGTGTATTCAGAGTGCTTTCATAAGTCTTACCCGGATAAAAAAACAGTTAACAATGTTTTGTTTGGAAAGAGCAAAGATCTATTTTAGTAGTAGCGCTTCAAAATCAGTGAATATTTCGTTCAGTGTTATTTTAAAAATGTTTACCGGAGCCATTGTGGTTAGTTGATGCATATTGCGAAGAGATTGTCAACGAGATTTTTGGGTTTTTTTTTGCTTTCAACATGTACAGGTGAAAAAAAAAACTATTTGTAGATTATGTACAAAATTGTCCAAAAGAATTAAGCGACTGAATCTTCAGCATGCCCCATTTAAACGTGTTATGTAAATTGTGCCATGTTATTAAAAAATGTGTACTGAATTTGTGTTGTTTTTTTTCAGTTGAAATGTATCTTTTTCAATGGAAAATATATTTCAGGGGAGGGGGAAGAAAAAACCCTTCTTTTATCAAACAGGGCATTCAAAGGAGCATAGAGGCCATTGGGAAATCTGGAACGACGGAGATTGGCGACAGGCAGCTCTTTGACGCTCCCTAGTGGCTCCCTGGCGCTTTTTGATAATGGAAAATGATATGAAGGTAGGTAGGTAGGTAGGTAGGTAGGTAGGTAGGTAGGTAGGTAGGTAGGTAGGTAGGTAGGTAAGTAGGTAGGTAGGTAGGTAGGTAGGTAGGTAGGTAGGTAGGTAGGTAGGTAGGTAGGTAGGTAGGTAGGTAGGTAGGTAGGTAAAGCTTTTGGGGATGTTGTTTTTTATTTATCTTTTTTATTTTTCTCACATTTTTTTTACCTGTCCAAGATTTTGTTCCGTCACTAATCTTATGTCTCTACTTATTTTTCTACTGCGCCTATTTTATCATCATTCTAATAAAAACTGTACTTAGTGTTTGGGTGTCAAACAGGCATCCCTGACAACCCTGAGGGAAGTGCAAGAGAAAAACAAGTTGCAGAGTGAAATATGTCCACTTGATGTTGCCAAGGCCAGGTGCCTCTAACAAACTTGTATTTCTTTCCCTCTATTTCTCTCTCTCTCTCTTGCTCCCTTTTTTCACTCTCTTATCTCTCTTTCTTTTACTCTCTCTGACTCCTTTTCTCTTTTTTATTCCTCTTTGTGTCTTTCTCTCTCTGTGCGTGTCTCTTTACCTTTTTTGTTCTCTTCCTTTTTACCTTTTCTCTTTCTTATCTCTCTTGTGAATTTCCCTGCGGGGATGAATAAAGTATCTATCTCTCTCTCTCTCTCTCTCTCTCTCTCTCTCTCTCTCTCTCTTGCTTTTCCCCTTCTTTCTTTCGCCCCTTCTCTCTTTCTCCCCTTTCCTCTTTCTCTTCTTCTCTTCTCTCCTTATATCTTTTTTTCTTTCAAATTCTCTTTGGATTTCTTTATTTCTCTTTCCTCCCCCCTCTCTCACTATTTATTTTTTATCGCTTTTGTTTCTCACGTTTTCCCTCGCTCTCTTTTTTTTCTTTCTCTCTCTCTCTCTCTCTCTCTCTCTCTCTTGCTTTTCCCCTCCTTTCTTTCGCCCCTTCTCTCTTTCTCCTCTTTTCTCTTTCTCTTCTTCTCTCTTCTCTCCTTATATCTTTTTTTCTTTCAAATTCTCTATGGATTTCTTTATTTCTCTTTCCTCCCCCCTCTCTCACTATTTATTTTTTATCGCTTTTGTTTCTCACGTTTTCCCTCGCTCTCTTTTTTTTCTTTCTCTCTCTCTCTCTCTCTCTCTCTCTTGCTTTTCCCCTTCTTTCTTTCGCCCCTTCTCTCTTTCTCCTCTTTTCTCTTTCTCTTCTTCTCTCTTCTCTCCTTATATATTTTTTTCTTTCAATTTCTCTTTGGATTTCTTTATTTCTCTTTCCTCCCCCCTCTCTCACTATTTATTTTTTAACGCTTTTGTTTCTTAAGATTTCCCCGTCTCTCTTTCTTTCTCTCTCTCTCTCTCTCTCTCTCTCTCTCTCTCTTTCCCTTTCTCTCTTTTGTTGTCCCGACCCCCGAGAGAATGTTTGTTCTATCGAGTGGCCCCGGAGTTAAAATGAGTTTGACACCCCTGGCTTAGTGTATTGCTGCTAATCTTAATTTGAAAAATTCATGCACGACCATTTCCTGTCATAATTCCTAGTTAGTGGTCACGAAGGACACCGTGGGGGAAATTGCATCCCACTGAAAGATGCTTGGACACATATGACATGTATTCAGTTGTTCGTATGAATATTCTTTTCACGTTTTCGTGCTGCATTCAATTTAAACGTTTTCGCATAGGACAATTTTGATACAGTTTTGGCTGCAGTTTTGCCCTTCGACCGCTTGGCGGTGACAGATTACCGCGAATACTTTCAGCAGTTCGTTTTCACTTAAGACGTCATTATCAAAGTAGGATTAAAATTAATTGTTCGCATTTTTGTGAAATGTTAATTAAATATAAAAACACCCAGACAACTAATATCAATTTGAAATAGAAAATAATGATTTTGTGACACCGCGGGGTTTCATTGTTCACCCTCAACGCTGCAAAATGAAACAGTGCTTCGTGCTTGGACGGGAACGTCCAATAGTAACAATATTATATATTATATGTCACATTTGTTACCATTAACTGTAACTTATTATTTGAAAACTGAGGTGTTGTAAATGTTCTTGGACCTTTAGGCACTTTTTGATTTTGTTGAGCATTTCACAGGTACCAACAAATTATATGCATAGGCAAAGTATTTCACGAAGCAATGATAATGAGCATATTTACCACCACAAAAATAGGAATTGGGCTAAGGAATTCCTGTCATTCTGGTTTTACAGTTTACTCGTTTTTGGCCACATGCAATATTTTATGCTAACAAGTGTGTTTTAATAGATAACATGACACGAAGGTGTGCCGAGTCAAATCCACAGCGGGCCGAAAGAATCCAACATACTGAATTTAAAGGGCCAATATTTGGCCCGTAGTGACACCCAAAACGGCGCAAGAGAATATACATACTACATAAAGTCAAAGTGACCATAACGTACGATTTTTCTTCTCATTTTTGTTAGGCCTTTCACTTTTTCTTTTTCTTTTTTTTTGCAGTAAGATGAAGGACGATTATGTCATCCCTCTAGGTGAGCCCCATGTTATGTCAAATACATTTCTTGACCTAAAAGTATTTTTAATGGTGCAAATATATATGATAGTTAATGTATTTTTTCCTATTATATCAGAACAATATCATTTATTTATTTATGACGTTTTTCTAACACTATGAGGCGCTATATAACCCACAATGTCCGTTAAACGGAGCAAATGAATGGAGGAACTGTTTTTCTCAAAATTTTAGAGGATATTAAGAAAACAAGGCGCCACGGCGGTTTTTCTTTTCAAACGAAACTAAAGTTTTTCGTCATATTTAAGCCTATCCTGTCCTTTATAAAAGGGTAGAGGGTTTTATAAATGCTATAATCGTGTGGGGTTGTATTTAGGGGTGCACCCCCAAAAACGCACTGGTAACGCCCTTGCTACTTGCATTTTTGACTTTTCAAAGGTACTGTGAGTCTCCCTGTGGTTCTCATTTTGGACACAGCGTGGCAGGAGCGCGCAACGTAGGCGAGACATTGTATGACAGAGGACATTCATGGAGATTTCCAGCAGGTAGAAAGTCACATCACCTGACCTGAAGTAAACCAGCCTGACTGGTTTTGGAGCCATCACTCTGAAGATAGGAATTCCAGTTTTTTTTTTACAGAATCGGCCCTTGTGGCCTGGCTTACTCAAAAGAGTCGGCTCCCAAACAGCTCTTCGGATTGTTTTGTTGATGTCGTTGCTTCAAATGGGCACTGTGTATTATTTGAACACTAGCTGTCGCTGTTTTTTGTCATGCAACCAAAATTGAGTGCTACAAGGCACAAGGAAAAAGGGACAGAGCTGCATGATTTTTCCTCTCTTTTTTTGACCAGCCTTTTGCGAAAAAGAAAGGATAGAAAGAGCGTGAAAGAGGAAAAAGTAAAAGGAATACAAATGAAATCATGTAAATAGAAATGTTTGTGTTTTGGTATATCAGAGGCTTGTATGTTTGGGGAGGTTGCTTGTGTATGAATATTGAGTATATTGTATAATTGAGAATATTGATTATCACAAATTTGTATCATCTATCTTTCATTTGCAATGTTATTTTGTCTATCAATAAGAAAACAAAAACAGTAGGCAATAGAGAAAGAAAAAACGTGAAAATTAAAGAATAGAAGGAAAACAGAAGAAAAGGGGAAAGGAAAAAAAGAGAAAAGAGAAAAAAAGAAGAAATAAAAAAAGAAGTGAAAAAGGACAAAAAGAAGCAAGAAAATGAGCTAAATACATAAAAAAACAGAAAAAAAAGAAAAAAAGGAGAATATAAAGGAGAAAAGACAAGCCTAGATGGTAAGGCGCCCGCTTTGAGACTGGGAGGTTCGGGTTCGCGCCCCGGCCGAGTCATTCCTAAGACTTAAAAAGTGGTCGGCGGCGCCCTCTCTTGGCTGCGGCTGCATCGGGTCAGGTGCAATCGACATTTCGTTCTGTGTACATTGTTACACAGAATGACAATACAAGGAAATTATTATTATATTATTATTATTATTCTCTATACTTCCTATCCTCACTAGGGTCGCCAGGGTGCTGGAACCCATCCCAGAGACACCCTGAACTGGTTGTCTGCCAGTCACAGGACACAAAGAGACAGACATCCACTGGTACGCATGTTTTTGGAATGTGGGAGGAAACCGGCATGCCTTCCAGAGGAAGAAAAAAGCTAATTAAGTTTCAACGGGAGCCAACTCCATCGTTCACTTCAATTAACCCGCTCATAGAGCCGTTCCTTTTGCGAACTACGCATCACCACGAGCTGCACATGCTGTCCAACTGGAAGAACAGACCCTCCTTTTTCTTGCGTCAGAAAAACAAAGCCTGGGAAAGCTGAGAATTGATCCACTTCTCTATTTACTTTAAAGACGTCACACAGCGACACTGACACACCTCACTCTGCCTCACATGAGCATAGAAGAACATCTGACGCTCAGCTGGCTGACTTGCGTTACAAACCACAAATACCCCTGAGAGAAACTATCACTTGACCTATGGAGGAAAGATCCTGCAATATGTTGAAATAAGTGCATAAATTAACTAGAATTTTTCAATGGCCTTTTCCTTTTTTGGGACTGGGAGAGTAGAATGTCTTTCAGGCAAAGCAGCTGAGATAGGAAAACCAAAAATGCCAAGTCAGCTTTTTTGGCAGTTGTGTCATTTGGGGTAACCTACGTACTTGCCCGTAAAGAAGGGGGGTTGACATTCAAAGTCGATCGAGTCTACAGAGTGGAATGTCTTTGTGGGGCGATAAAATCCTGAATCAGCAAAACCAAAAGTGCTGAGTCTACTTTTTTGGGGCATTTTTTCACATACGAGTTCAATCCTTCTAGTTGTCTGCAAGGTATTGTGTTGAAATTGAAGGTTTTTCTCGCCATGAAGCAATGAATGGTTTTCTAGAAAAACTGCTGAGTCAGCAAAACCAAAAGTGCTCAGTCAGATTTTGGGTATTTTCACCTCTAGAGTGATCTACCTTGCTCATGAAAGATTGTGATCCTGGCTAACCTCAGTCTAGCCTGAGAGAGTAGAATTTTTTTTCTAGGAAAGCTGCTGAGTTCCCAAAAGCATTTATGTCGAGTCAGCTTTTTAGCGTTTTCACATCTGAGGTAACCTACCTGACTGCTTGTACGAAATGGTGTTGATATTCAATGTCGTTCTGGCCTGGGAGAGTGGAGTGTCCATAAATGACAAAATACATCATAAAGTAATGACAAAATAGAAAAGTAAAGTCAAGTCGAGTCATGTTTATTTGTATAGCCCTTAATCACAGGGAGTCTCAGAGGGCTGAACAGACCACAGACTATTTCAGACTACAGACTACTATTACACCATTCCTTGCTCTAAAACCTCCATGAGGGCAAGGAAAATTTTAAAACATCAGCATTAGGAAAAACCAGGGTGCAATGGATGTTGCATTAACAAACAATAAAATAAAAAATAAAATGTAAAATAAAGTATAATATTAAAGAAAAAAATAAAATAAAAAGGATGAGCAGGTTGCAATGGATGTAGCATTAACAAACAATACAAAGATATCGTCAGCATGTATATAGGTCATTCTTATGCTATAGAATAGAAGTGTGTTTTAAGCTTAGATTTAAACAGTCCCACTGAGGTTGCAGATCGAATCTCAGGGGAAAGGGCATTCCACAGCACCCGGGCCCGAATGGACAATGCTCTCGGACCAGCAGATTTCTTCTTGGCTCTTGGGGTCACCAGCGGACCAGGGTTTTCAGAGCGAAGGCTTTAAATTAAATCTGAAAGATATGAGGGAGCAAGTCCATGCATGATTCTGTATAATACCAACAGAACCTTAAAATCACATCTTAGGCTGATAAAATAAATGAGAAAATACACGACAAAAAAACAAACAAACTACAAAATACATGAAAAAATAAATGACAGAATACAGGACAAAATTAATGAAAAAATACATGACAAACTGAAATAAATGATGAAATACACAACAAAACACATAACAAAATTTACTCCAAAATCGACAAAACAAATGTACAAGAAAAATAGACGACAAAAAAATGAGACGAAATATATGACAGAATACAAGACCAAGTTAATTAAAAAATACATGAAAAAAAGACAAAATAACCAAAAACATGGCAGAATACACGACAGAATACACAACCAACTACATGACAAAGAAATGACAAAATACACGATACAATAAATACCAAAATAGATAAACGACAAAAAAAATGACCAACTACATGACAAAATACAAGAAAAATAGATGACGAAATTTAGGACAAAATACCCAACAACATTAATACCCAAATAAATAAATGACAAAATAAAAGACACTACAGAATACACGGCCAAACAAATACCATGACATGTTTTATATAATTAGGTATTACATGATTTATTTATGTGTTCATTCGATTACATATCATATTTATTGCCATAGATGTATTTATACATATGGCAGGATTGGTCCTCCCCATTTACCACCTTAGAAGCTAGCATGCTTGAGCGCGAGCTGCATGTCAGACTGGAAAAAAAGGCAATTATGAGAGAAAGCCCGGAGTAGACTGCGTAACCCCTGCTGACGATAACGCTAATCACATCCAAACAAATGGGCTCCTAAAACCACTTTCAAGTATTTGTGTGTGTCTCCCAATACACCAACCATGCAGCGCGCTTGTGGTTCCCCTCCAGTCGGATTACACTCCAGCCTCTCAAGCAAAGTTCACCGTTAGTTGAATTGTTAAGAAGGGGCAGAACATCTAAGGGGCAGAGATTTAGAGAGGGGGGGCTGGAGGAGGGAGGCGGGGGTCTCCAATCTACAAAAGAATGAAATGAAAATACATGGGAAATCCAGCGCTGGCCTCGAGCAAGTGTGCAGCGTGTTCGAAGCAAAATATTACCCAGTATTGGGACTACTGCGTTATAAAGGAATGTAATTACTTTTCTCTCTAGCGCATTATTAACCCTTTATTGGCCAAGAACCATATAGGACGCCTGGAATTGTTTTGTTATTTTTGTCATGATTCTGTCAGAACCAGAACAGATACAGGACCCAATCGCGTGACGTTCTCACACAAGCTTTTTATTTCATGGGAAATGGGGAGTCATGCACGTTAGGAAGCCGGTCTGAAAAAAAACAGGAACAATACCGGACTGCAGATATCACGGGAAAACAAGACAGAACCCACGTCTTGTGGGGCAGAAGTTTGTTGACAGGAAAACAGGACGGAACCCACGTCTTGCGGGGCGGAAGTTCGTTGACAGGAAAACAGGACAGAACCCACGTCTTGTGAGGCAGAGGTTCGTTGACGGGCTGACACTGAGGCAAGAGAGCGCTGACCTATATACAAACAGAAAATCATTCTCTCAACCAGCCGTAGCTGCGCCACACCGGCAGGACCAATTGGGCACCATGGCAACCGTGACACACACGGGCGGGGCCAATTGGACACCATGGCAACCGTGACGCACAGGCACAGCCAATTGAGCGCCATGGCAACCGTGACACACAGGCACAGCCAATTGAGCGCCATGGCAACCATGACACACGCGGGCGCAACAAAGTGGGTGCCATGGCAACCATGACAGATTACTCATTACACTCACCTGTGCCCGCTCATTTGGCGCCAGCTGCTGCTGGTTACCTGATTGGTTCCCCCACCTGTTTAAGCTCAGTGCTTTCACTCTCCCTTCGTCAGTCCGTCAGCAAACCTCTGTATTCATAACATTCCCATTCATTTCCATTCGTCCCCGTTTGTCTCCTGCTACGACCCGTTTTTTGACGCCGACCATGTTTTGATCTCCCGTCCGGGCTAACGACCTGTTTTTCTGTCCAACTACCCTACAATCTCCCGGTCCGGAAGATCCACTTCCGAATTCGGAACACGCTCCGATCCCGTGAGTGGTTTGCTTCCCGCGTCCAGCGAGCACCGGATCGCTGGTGCTGCCTCTCCACTATATTTCAATAAACTTGTGAGTAACGTTACGCATCTGGGTCCTCCTTCTGTTCTGTTCGTGACAATTTTGGCCCTGAAACAGTCAGAAATCATGTTATGAGTGATCCATTTTGGGCCTTATTTCTACAACAACCTAAACTTTTAATATCTGGAAGAATCTATCATCCCTAAGTGTTAAGACAGTGTATTAACAGTTAAAATGATAAACAAAACAGAAATCAGAGTTGTATTTCGGACCGGAACTGAATATGAACACATTGTTGACAACATAAACTGTGTATCTGAACTGTTATGAATATACAAAAAAATCAGCTTTTGAGTCTGTCTCTCTCAGTTGTATATATTTTCAACTATTTACACCATGACCCGGCGTTTTTTGGCCTGTGTGGTTGATGGTGAAGAAATTCCAGGAGACAAAGACCCCCACCATACATGACCCATGAGTACCGCAATCCAAATAAAAACTGATAAAGTAATGTTCAAATGATTTCAATGTTTTCTGTTTGTATTGGTCACAGATACGTAGCAAAAAATGCTTTACAAAATGCTTTTCCTATTATGCCCCGTCTGTGTAATTTTTTGCCTGTGATTGATCTGTTGCCACCTTTGATTTTTTTTTTTTTTTAATAACGGTTTCGTAGTTAGGGTGATTTGAATATTGCTTGTCAAACTGGGGCACCCATAATAATAAGAGGGTTAATAAAGGTTTGTAACTTAATTGTTGTTACTACATGATTTTATTGCAATTTTTACATGTACAAATAAAGTCCCTGACAATACCCCGAAACGGAGAAAGAGATGTTTATAGTAGTTTGAAGCCAACATGGATATATTGTTTTGTACTAAAAGAATAAACATTTCATAATATTATATGATCTGTAAAGATAGATAAAGGTAATTGTAAAATAATTTTGGAAGATAAGCTTCAAGAGGTCCTCCTCTGTGTTAGAGAGTGGCCGAAAAAAAGCGATCCAACCATTTTCTCAACCGTATCAAGCTTTCTTATTACACTTTCATTTCAAATGAAACGGCTCACCTCTTCTTTACACTTTACACCAACCAAGTTCTTAGCACGCTGGAGATACAGTATAGAATGTTTACACACGAACGAGAAAGAGGAAGCGGATTTCTTCTTCGGGGTGGATGCTGGGTGTGCTCTCACAGCGCCAAACGCCGGTAGCGGCGGTGGGAAGCACTACAGTTATGTCCTCTACTCGGAAAAAGGTGCACACAATACAAACTCTAACTCATAGTAATGTCCGGATATTTTTCGACATCCCGAATTTTTTTCTCGTATCTACCGTTTTTCGTAAGTAGGGAAGCGTCTGTACAATCATTTGTAACTTGATAGTTACCTTTAGAGTAACGCCCTACGTTTTGGTGTCAGTATTGTAGGGTGTAACAACGTCACATTTTACAAGTACAGACGCTGCCCTACTTACGGATAAGATACTTTCCGTAACCTGTATTGTTTTGTACTAAAAATTAACATTTCATAAAATAATATGCCCTATAAAGATAAATAAAGTTAAGTTTAACTTTTGGAAGATGAGCTTCAAGAGTTAGGCGACCTCCTCCTCCGTGGCAGAAAGTGGCAGAAAAAAAGCGATCCAACCATTTTCTCAACCGCATCAATCTTTCTTATTATAATCTCATGACAAAAGAACTGGCTCGCCTCTTCTTTAGATTTTACACCAAACATATTGAATGGATATTAAACAATAAAAATCTCAAAGTTCTTGGCGCGCTGGAGATACAGTATAGAATGTTTACACACAAACTAAGAAGAGGAGGCCGGATTTCTTCTTCGGGATGTATCCTGGGTGACCTCTCACAACGTCTCGCGGCGGAATGAAGCACTACAATAATGTCCTGTATTCAGAAAAAAATGCACACAATACAAAATCTAACTTTTTTCGTAATTCAAATGGTCGTAAGTAGGGGAACGTCTGTATCTAGTAACTAATTCCTGTTTTTCAGCAACCTGCCAACCGCGATTAAGACGCCAAGGAGATGCTAGCAATCACAAATCAGAGCCAAGTTAAGCGTCGGATAAGTTTTTATCTGTTGGCTGTCGGCATGGTAGAAACACGGCGTGACGACCAACTGGGGAGAAGAACACTTTCTTCCACTGTGAGAGTTCCAAGATTCCTTTTTTGATCCTCCCTCGTGGATGTTTGTTGATGTAGCGTATTTTGCAAAAGTGTTCCGAGCAGGGAGGACTGGCTGGCATCCTGATAGCTACACTAAAACATTTCCCTGCTTAACATTTACATCAGTGGAAATAAATAAAATGTTGGAAAGTAGGGGTGGGTGTTACTGGGAATTTTGGTATCGATCCAAGTAAAAACATGTAGTATCGACCGATACCAATACGTTTACCCGGAAACATCATAATTGTTGGGTAATAGAACCCTTCCCCAGTTGAGTTAGTTAATAGTTACAATAAACACGGCACAAAAGTCACTGAAATTATTTCTTTTTTGAATTACCAAATAACTAGATAAGTATATTAAATTAATAAAATAAATATGTCTTTCAGACATGTTTCAGTACAAAAGCTAAGGGAAAATGAAATGAAAAATGAAATGAAATGATCTACATTTATATAGCGCTTTTCAAGTCAATGACTTCCCAAAGCGCTTTACAATGTGCTCCACATTTCCCAATAGCGGCCTTGCAGCCATGTAAGGCGCTAACCTGCTTATTGGGGGTAGTAGGGGTTCAGTGTCTTACCCAAGGACACTTCGACATGTAACACGGACGAGCCGGGATTCGAACTGGGATCCCTTGATCCCAAAACGAGCGCTCTACCTCCTGAGCTACTGCCGCCCCATAAACCAAAAAAGCAGCAAGTTAACGGAAATATCAATGTGGTGGTCAAAAAATAATTTTAACCCAAATTTTATTGACCAATTGAAGAGCCGAGTTTATTCTTTTCAAAACTCTTCTCGCCTTTTTGGAGCGCCACATTTGTTTTTCAGATAAATATATCTGAGAAAAAACCTTTTTGGTCACTGCCAACATCTCCTGGCTTAAAGTCATGATTGCGGCCTTAGTTAGGTCATTCATGATGCACGTGTAAGTACTTGCATTTCTTAGACACGTTCTTACAAACGCTCCTTTTTGCGTCTTTCTTGGGGGATGGGTTGGTGTTTAAGTATTTTCACGCTACACCTAAGAATCTAAAAAAAAACGCGGGGACGAGCTTGACGTCACTCTTAGCACTTCCCCCCAGCCCTCGTTCTTTGAACCTAATGTGTGAACAGCTATAGCAAAATAAATATAAAAGCAGATAAAACATAAGGGCTCTTTGAACGCAGTCGAGCATTGTCAACACATATTCAATGGATTTTTTTTTTTAACACAACTTTAGGCATTAATTTCATTTTTCGAGTTGCTTCATAGCACATACAAGTTAATTCTTTTTACCGTTTTTGATAGTTCAATGTACTTTAATCAAGACACCACGCTCTCAGATTTATAGAGATTTCATTTACTAACACTCTACTGAAGAAACTTGAACACCCCACAAACAGAGAACAAAATTATACAGAACAATAGGATTAGGGATCTCGGCAGGTAACATTATTATGTAAAGCAATTACTCCAAAACATTTCAAATTATCGATTTTGCAGTCCATGAAAATTATCGATTGATCAGCCCAAAGGAAAAATGTAGAGGTACACAGACGAATGAAGGACTCGTGGTGTTTAAACATTCAACCTATTCAGGGGACCGGGAACCTTGGCTGGAGAACTTGTTGAGCAGGGTTGCATGCCGGAAAGAAGAGAAAGTTTGGAGCTTGCATGTCTGTTTTAAAGGTGGGAGGCGGGAGTGTGACTTTAAAATGATTGGTCGACCATAGGCCACCCCATCCTTTGGTGAGTCACTTCCTGTGAGGACCGCTCTGTGAGGAAAGTCGGTAGGGTTGTCATCTCCACAACAATGTCAACAGGACAACTAAAATACCTTCCATAGGGCAATATTTTGACAAATAAAGTCAGTTTTGTTGCCATAGTAACAACCGATTTACAGGTGTACATTATAAGTTGCAGCTCGTTGCCCTCTGCAAGGTGAGCTATTTCTTGTGTTCATTTAAATTTTTGGTGGTGCTTCAGCAGCAGACCTTTTTTTTTACCACACAAATAACACCTGGCGTTTTCCTTTTCTGTTGTTTAAACAAAAAATGTCCACTCCGTGCTTGCCCCTGTCACTTTTAGTTTCTCTTTTGCCAAGCTGGCTGGATGCAGAATACAGCCAGCAGCCAGGTCGGGAGAGGGCCCCAGTCACTCAGGCATAGATTTGGACAGCAATACACAGAGAGAAAAAGAGAAAAAGAAAGAAAGAAAGAAAGAAAGAAAGAAAGAAAGAAAGAAAGAAAGAAAGAAAGAAAGAAAGAAAGAAAGAAAGAAAGAAAGAAAGAAAGAAAGAGAACTAGAGAAGGAGAGGGAGAAAATGGCAGGGTAAAAGAAAATAGGAAGAAATGGGACAAAAGAGAGATATGTAGAGACTGAAAGAAAGAAAGAAAGAAAATAGGAAAGAAAGAAAAATAAAGTGGGGAAGAAAAAGAGAGATAGAGGAGGGAGAGGGAGAAAAGAGAAAGGATGGAGGGAAAAAACGTTAGAGAGAGACAGAGTGAAAAGAAAGAAATAAAGAAAGAGAAAGAGAGGGAAAGAACAAGATAGAGAGAGAGAGAGAGAGAGAGAGAGAGAGACAGAGAGAGAGAGAGAGAGAGAGACTGCGCTATCTACAAACAAAAACAGCGCTTTGAAAAGATTGTTGCAAAAGCAAAGTATAGATCCCAGGGCAATAATATCAATCCAATACAAGTACTTGCTTAGTATCAATAATATCGATATTTGGATCTGCCAAAAGCTCTCTTGCAGCTACAACTGTTTCCACTCTGGCTCACACTTTTACGACAAGGTGTGAGATCTGTTTTCAGTCATCCAAAAGACTTTCTATCTTTGAAGTTAAGCCCCCATTACGGGGTTTGAGGTCAGGACCTTGAGTTTTTTTTACGCTTCCTGTACTTGTAAGTCCAACTTTGTAATGGAAGTTTCAGATGCGATTCAACGGCCGTGACATGGACAGTCCCTTAAGTGGCAATCCTAGGCCCCCTGTTGTTCAAATAAGCAAATTCCAAGGTTGTATTCATTAGTTTTCACATTTTTGACGGCAGTTTGATTATCACCTTGTACCATTGAGTATGTTTACACACAGAGAACAGTTTAATCGAGATCAGAATTCGGGTTTCAGAACCCTTCAAAGAAATCTGTTTACAGTAATCTCTTGTTAGATAGAAGTAGATAGAAAGAGAGAGAAAAAAAGAGAGAAAAAGACAGAGAGAGAGAAAGTAATATAGCTCCAGTTGCTTTGCGAGTGGTGCTTGGCTTTGTCAGCATCAGGCGGACATATTTCACCCTGCAGCGGATTTTTCTCCTGTGCTTCTCTTGCTGTTGTCTTGCGAGCTGAATTGAAACCCTTGGCGGACCTGATCTGGCCCGCAGGCCGCATTATGGGCACCTGTGCATTATAGGGAAAGGATGTAGGTCTATTAAATATTTCTTAAATAATTGCTGCCATTTCAAAAAGACCTATTTATTTGCCATTCTCTATTTTTAATATTTCTTTACGCATTCCACTTAGGACAAAAATAAAAAATGACCAAAGAATGGAGATACGTTTTTATACAACAGCAACAATATAATATAAATGATAAATACATATGCAAATCTTACGTTTCAATTTTGTGCTTGTCAATAAATAAATAATTTAATCAAACGGTCTGAATTAAAGCAAAGTAATACAGACGCTGCCCCACTCACGAACGAGATGTTTGCAGACGATTTTTTGTAAGTTGAATTTGTTCGTAAGTTGCTAAGTGCTATATTTTGTATGTTTAAGGTTTATATAAATATGTTTAAGGCTTGTATAAGTAACCTGTATTGTTTTGTACTAAAAAGTAAACATTTAATGAAAAAATATACTCTTTAAAGATAAATAAAGTTAAGTTTGTCTTACTTTTGGAAGATGCGCTTCAAGAGGTCCTCCTCGATGATAAAGAGTGGCCGAAAAAAAGCATTCCGACCCTTTTCGCAACCGCATCAAGCTTTCTTATGCCACTTTCGTTTCAAAAGAAACGGCTCGCCTCTTCTTTACACTTTACACTAACCATATTGAATGGATGCACAAGATATTGAATGATAAAGATGTCAAAGTTCTTAGCTCGCTGGAGTTAATATAGACATAGTATAGGCAGTATAGAATGTTTACACACAAATTAGGAATAGGAAGCGATTTTTTTTCCTTCCGGGTGGATGGTGGGTGACCTCTCACAGCCCCAAACGCTGGTAGCGGCAGAAAGAAGAACTTCTGGCCTGTACTCGGAAAAAGGTGCACACAATAGAAAATCTAACTTACAGCAATGTCCTAATACTTTTCGACATCCCGAAACCAAATGTTCGTATCTACCATTTTACTTAAGTCGAATGGTAGTAAGTAGGGGAGCGTCTGTAAATCACGTGGGGAAGCAAACCCCTTCGCCAAAACAAAACGAGAGGGATAAATGCCGCCAGGCTCTACTTGCCCAAGACACACCAGAGGAAGTTGTGAGTAAAAAATGCCCCTTTTTAAAGCACACAATTTTATAACATGCATTGAAAAACTCAAAATGCAACACGTTGCTGTTTTTCTTTTTAATAGATACCGTAAATATTGCGATGAATATAATAAATACATGATAAATACAGCACGGTAAAACATGGCCGACTATTTGAATGTAGGGGACACTGGGGACAAGAACAGCAACACATTTTATCAGTAGTGCTTTTCTTTTACACCATTTTACACAAATTATCATTACATTTTTCGTTTGACGGGCCAGATGAAGAAGCCTGGCCTCACGTCATGACAGTAATTTTATTAATTACAGTAGAAAAACATCAGATACGCTCGTTACTTTATCTGCCTTGCTTTATCGCACCAAAGCATTCTTACACAGCGCCCGTTAAAAACCTTGAAATGTCAGCAAAAGCCAGAACCTCCTGTATGGAGGATGTGGAGTATGTGAGGATGTCCTGAAACAAAACTGCAACAATCTATCAGCTGCGGACAAAAAGCGCAGGCATGTTTTTTTTTTTTTTTTTGCGTAGGCAGGAATAAAAAAACACGGCTGCGACCTTCACAGGCATGCACCCATACAAAGAGATAGGAGTGAGAGGATAATAATTGGATTCACTGTTTGTTTCTCACCGTTCATTAAAGTAACCTCCTCTTCGTTGTGCCCCTTAAGGAATGTGTGTTTTAGGACCATTTGTTTTCTTCTTCCTGCTTACAAGTTGCCTGAATACAACCCCGAGCAAAAAAGTATGGAATCACCAGTCTCAAGCTCTCATTCTCACTCTGACATTTTATTCTGTAGAAAACAATAGGATGGTCATTCCAAAGTTCAACTCCTTGGCATTCATAAACACAAAAGAAATTTTTTAAAAAAACATTGTAATGGTAAGTATATTTTATAGAGCAAGTGCAGGGAAATACATTTGCTATCACTCTAATCTGAGGAAAAGAAATATGGAATAATTACAAAAACAGACAAAATAACAACAATCAAAACATATAACTAGTATTTAGTTGCGACTCTTTTGGCTTTTATGACAGGTTGCGGTCTCTGAGGCATGGACCTGATGAGTGACACGGTATTCTTCATCAATCTGGCACCAACTCTCTTTGATTGCAGTTGCCAGATCATCTTTGCAGGTCGGAGCCTTGCTGTGGACAATTTCCAACACAGGTTCTCAATTGGGTTGAGATCTGGGCTATTTGCAGGCGGTGACATTGACTGGATGTGTCTTTCTCCAAGGAATGCGTTTGCAGTTTTTGGTCTGTGGCATGATTCATTGTCATCTTGGAAAATGAGTTGATCTTCCCTAAACAAGAAAGCTGTCCAAAATGTCAACATAAACTTGTGCATTTGTTGCAGATTTGACCACAGCCATCTCCCCAGTGCCTTTACCTGATCATTAAGGAATTGGGATTTTCTTTAGGCAGTTCTCTTTGTAAATCTCACCAGAATGGCACCAAACAAAAGTTCCAGCATCATTACCTTGTCCAATGCAGATTTGTGACTTATTACAGAAGACAATTTTTATCCAGTCACCCACAGACCATGATTACCTCTCTTTAACCCATTACAGTCTTCTTTTGTCTTTAATTGTCAAGATGCGTTCCTTTTAGCTTTACCATATGAAAACCCAATTTCCTCTAGGCAATTTTGCAGAGTTCTGTCACATACATTGACTCCAGCTTCCGCCCACTTTCTCTTTGTTTGTCTTGTTGTGCATTTTCTGTTTTCGAGACATATGGCCTTTAGTTTTTTGTTTTGACGCCTACATGACTTGGCCTACCAGTACGCTTAACTTGAACAACCTTCCCGTGCTTTTTGTACTCGGTCCAACTCTTCGATGCAGCTGACTGTGAACAGCCCACATCTTTAGCAACCATACGTTTAGGGTTAACTTCTTCAAGAACTTTGACGATCCTGTCTTTGTTCTCAAGAGACATTGCTCTTGTTGGAGCCATGATTCTTGCCAATCCAGTTAGTCCAGGAGCCGTCCAAGATGTGTTAACTGCACTGTTTTTAACTGCTGACTAACGAGCAGACTTCTATGTCGGGTGCCCAATTAAGGAAAGCAAATTGACTGCGTATGTCCTTATTTTCTACTAAAAATGCACTGATTCCATATTTTCTTCCTCAGAATGGAGCGATTCCATATTTATTTCCCTACACTTGCTCTATAAAGAAACATTTACACACAATGTTTTTTCGATATTTGTTTAGTGTTTCTGATTGCAAATATGTTGCACTTTGGAATGACCTTACGATTGTTTCATGTTTGTGATTTGAGTTTTTCCTACAGAATAAAATGTCTGAGTGGGGGATTTCCCAAGACTGGTGACTCCATACTTTTTCCTAGGGGTTGTACTATCACATAATGAAATGCAGCTTACTGTAAATTCCGGACTACAAGCTGTGAAAGTCTTCAGGAATTAAAGCTCCAAATACATGCAAGACATGGGGCCCTCGAGGACCGGGTGTCCTAGGTCTGATATAATAAATAACAGGAACAAACTCTTTAACAGTACTTCCATGACTATTTACAACATTCTCCTGTTATTCCAAGTTTTTCACCCAAAAAATCAAGTAAGTCCTCAATTTATACATTGAATTGAACATCAGTGGAAGTTATCACTACAATTCTCTTTCTGTATGTTCAGTGTCAATGTCAGGTTGCTGAAGTTTATTTAACTTTAATCCTCAAAGAACAATGATGAGTGAATGCAATTCGGTCCAGTTCCGTGGAAACCACGAATGAAAACAAAACAAAATATGTTTTATTCTGTCTGTGTTGCAATATGGCACTATTTTCCGCAGTATGAATTCCCTGACACTGTTGTCTAGCCTTCATGTTGTGTTAGGAATCGGCACAACTGACCGCTGTTAGCGGATCAATTTTGAACCGGGGTCCAACTCAGTCCTGACCACCAAAAAGAAAGACGTATGGCTCAATATGGTCAATACAACATCCTGACAAACAATAAATGCATTCATAACCATATATTTCAATTGTAATTTGATTTTATGGCCCCTAGACACATCAGTTATTACATTTTATAACCTTGAAACGGGTCACTGGAGACCATAACAAAACATAAGGGCTAAAAATATAAGGCTCACATTTCACAAAACACTGCCGTGACATCGGAAATCATTAATGACACTCCTCCAGAGGACATATTATTACAAAATATTACAAGACGCAGCCCTAGTTTGCATTTCTTCCGACGCAGTAGTAGATATACATTATATATATTATCCGAAAACATGTGAACTAAAAAACGACACAGCTGAAAGCGGCTTCAGGTGCGCGCCAAGTTCAAGATGTACGAAATGGATGTGAAGTATTTGATTTTTATAGCTGTTCAAGTCTGCAGCTTTGAATCCGGGGCGATCTTTCATGGCACGAGAGCCAAGCGCAGTGTTATTAGCATTGTTGGGAAAAACGCCGTAACCAATAACGCCGTTATATTTTAGTTACGGGATAATCTAACTGATTATTTTTTGTACCGTTACACCGTGACTGACGACAAAAAGCGTGCGTTACATATGTTTTTGCGCATGCTTGAGTACGTTTTCGGGTGGTATTACGTAGGTTTCATGTGTTTGCGTACGTTTTGTGTGTATTTAAGTATGTTTTATATGTTTAAGTTTGTTTTGTGTGTTTACATTTGTTTTTGTTTGTGTTTATGTGCGTTTTGTGTGAATTTTTTTATGTTTAAATTACTTATGTCTCATTGCATACGTGTTTACGTACGTTTAGTGTGTTTACGTACGTAGGATGTTTACGTATGTGTTGTGTGTATATATATATATATATTTATATGTATGTTTTACGTGTTTACATGCATTTTGTTCGCGTTTATGTACACTTTTGAGTGCGTTACCTCACGTTATTGTGCAAGTTTGCGTATGTTTTTGTGTGGTTTTATGTACGTTTTTGTGCATGCGTAAACATACATTTGGGTGAGTATTTACGTATGTTTTATGTGATTGCATACGTCTTGTGTATTTACGTACGTTTTTGTGGGTTTTTACGCAGGGTTGGGTAGGGTTACTTTAACTTGATTACTTTGAATTACTTTTGGAATACTCCAATACCAAATATGCTAATAAAAGACAAGAGAAACTAAATATGAATAAAATGATGACTCACAGCACATGGTAAGCTTTCTCTCCTGGCTTTGATCTCTTTGATCTCCGGCAAAACTAACATAAAATGCAACAGAAACAAAATGAAAATAAATCCAAACAGCTTGCCAACATCATTT
Source organism: Urocampus carinirostris (assembly GCF_059441175.1). Classification (NCBI taxonomy): domain Eukaryota; kingdom Metazoa; phylum Chordata; class Actinopteri; order Syngnathiformes; family Syngnathidae; genus Urocampus; species Urocampus carinirostris. The sequence goes on from NC_142365.1 coordinate 25,771,541, forward strand.
TTGCCGCTCCATGTATTCCGTTACTCCCCAAGCCTGCACAAAATTTTGTAATTGTATTCATATTTAGTTTCTTTTGTCTTTTATTAGCATATTTGGTATTGGAGTAATCCAAAAGTAATTGAAAGTAATCAAGTTAAAGTAACCCTACCCAACCCTGTTTTTACGTATGTATTATGTGTTTTACATTTATTGGTAAATGGAAGGAGATCAAGAGGAAGGCCGCGATTGACGTGGATGGATGGTGTTATGAGTGCACTGCAGGAAAGAGGTCTAAATATAGTGGAAACTAGAGCTCTTGTTGGTGATAGGAATGACTGGAGAGGTGTTGTGAAAGGATAGTGGGATGTTTAGACGCGTTCTAAGGGATGTGCAGGGCACCTGTATAATGTGGCGGGGGTAAACCAGTGAAAGCTGTCGGGCCCTGCTGTTGAACAGAAGAGTGTGTTGTGTCACCCTGACCAAAGTGACATGGCCGCTTTCTTGTGTCTCGTTTCATCTGGAGTGACGAAAGTATACCAACTTGGGACCCGAGGTGCTTAACTTGTTTGGGCCCCCTAAAATGTTTGTGTACGTTTTTTGCTACTTTTTCCCGTTTTTATTTTCTTTGTTTTCATGTATGTGTTTGTCTTGCTGTCGGTCACCCCTCTCAAGGGATATGACCAGGGTAGGTAGGTAGGTAGGTAGGTAGGTAGGTAGGTAGGTAGGTAGGTAGATAGATAGATAGATAGATAGATAGATAGATAGATAGATAGATAGATAGATAGATAGATAGATAGATAGATAGATAGATAGATAGATAGATAGATAGATAGATAGATAGATAGATAGATAGATAGATAGATAGATAGATAGATAGATAGATAGATAGATAGATAGATAGATAGATAGATAGATAGATAGATAGATAGATAGATAGATAGATAGATAGATAGATAGATAGATAGATAGATAGATAGATAGATAGATAGATAGATAGATAGATGGATGGATGGATGGATGGATGGATGGATGGATGGATGGATGGATGGATGGATGGATGGATGGATGGATGGATGGATAGATATTATGTTTTTACATTAGTTCTGTGTGTTGCATACATTTTTTTGTGTTTTGGCATACATTTTCCTGCATGTTTATGTATAATTTGTGTGTGTTAATGTACATGCTGATTGTTATTTTCTGATATTGTTTTGATATTTGTTTGTGTTGCTGATGCTGGTGAGTAAATATGACAAGGTTCTATAACAAAACTGCCTTATTTTTAAAGTAACTGAAGCACTTTAGAGCAGGGGTGGCGAACAAGTTTGACACAAAGAGCCGAATTTTTTAACTGTGAAAGTCAAAGAGCCACACCACGCACTGACCGGCATTAGAAGTAACCTACGCGGATGATAGGAAGTCAGTTATGTTTCTGGAGCAGCATAAAAACAACATATCTGCCAAATTAATTTCAAAATATTATTTATTATTTTTCATTAACCCTGATGGATTCAAGTGTGTTTTAAGAGGGGGGAAAAACTAAACATAAAACGAGGCAAAGAGACAAAATATGATGAGGCAAAGAACCGCATTCTTATTGGCCAACAGCCGCATGCCACAGCCACATGTTGGCCTGCTTTAGAGTAGTTCAGTGACTAACTCAGTTAATTTTGGAAGAAGTAGTGAGTGAGTAACTATAACTTAAAGTAACGTGCCCGACACCAACACCAAGCAGATGTAAGCTAAGCTTCATCGGTTCTGAGTTTCAGCTCAATCGAAGCAGACAAATGAGCCTTAATTACCGCAACATGGCTTTTCTTTCCCCCCCGCCCCAACAAGTCAGGCCACTGGCGTGAACCTCGCTGTTTTTAAAATGAGCTCGTGTGACATTTGCCGTGTGAGTGCTGACCTTTTCAAACAGCTCCTGGAATGGAAGCGACTAGGGAGGAATCGGAGAAAGTTCATCCAGCAAATTATTGAGGAATTAGCCACGTAGATCTAATTACTGGTAAGTGGATCTTATAAGTATTAGATATTGAAATACAGGAAACCTGTTCATTTGATATCATGACTAATCACCAAATAGGATTTACTTGAAGTAATTAGATGTATTCAGTGTTGATGGTGTTTCTCATTTAACTTCATAATTTCACATTATATTATGAACATTTTTTTCATACAATTAGTGTGTAATGTATTACTGTGCAGAGTATCATCAGATGCAGAGTGAGGCACGCAATTCTCTGGCCTCATATCAAAGGCGAGAGAGGATTCTGATTTGGTGCACACCTCAGCCCCAAACAATAGAGTTCGAGCACAAATGTCAAACAAGTTTTTTTTTTTATTTGGCCCATGAGACAGCACCCAGAAAAGCACAAGAGGAAAATCAGCTTCAGTTTGAAATATGTCAGATTGATGTTGACAAATCAAGGCACCACTCGTAAAGCAACTTGAGCTATATTACACTCTCTCTCTTTTTTCACTCTCTTTTTCCCTCTTGCTTTCACTCTCTTTCTGACTCGTTCTCTTTTTGTCTTTCTTTTTTCTCTCTTTCACTCTCGCTTTCTCTCTTCTTCTTTTGTATTTATTTCTTCTTTTCTATTTTCTCTCTTTCACTCATTCTATTCTCTCTTTTGCTCCCTCTCTTTTTCTCTCTCTCTTTCCTTTTCTCACTTGTTCTCTCTTTTTACCCTGTCTTTTTCTTTTTCTCTTTTTTTCACCATTTTCTTTTCTTGCTTTCTCTCTCTCCCTTTCATTCTCTCTCTTGTTCTCTCTGTCTTTCCCACTTGCTCTTTCTCTCTCTCTCTCTCTCTCTCTCTCTCTCTCTCTCTCTCTCTCTCTCTCTCTCTCTCTCTCTCTCTTTGCCTTGTTCTCTCGCTATCTCTTTCTCTTGTTCTGTCTTTTTATTGTTTTCTCTCTTTTGCTCACCCTTGTTCTCTCTCTGACCTGGTCTTTCTCTCTCTTTCTCTCGTTGTTTCTCTCTCTTTCTCCCCCTCTCTGTTCTCTTTTTTTCTGTCTTTCTTCATCAATTTCTTTGTCTCTTTCGTCTTTCTTTTTGTCTTTCTCTCTCTTGTTCTTTCTCTTTCTCTGTTTAATCTACAAAACACAGTGAGGTTTTTTTTTCTAACAAATTAAAGCTAAAATGAGTTCGACAACCCCAAATCAGAGCTTGTATTAGCAAGCTAACAGCAAGTCCTGCTATCCAGTAATTTTGTTCTTGTTGCATTTTTTTTCATCATGGAGAATTAGTTATCAATTGATTCTTTTATTCTGAAGGAGCAGCGCAAACACTCAATTTACAAGTTAAGGTAAGACAGTACTATGTGTTTTATATGCTACGGTTTATATACAGTATTGTGTTCTTGCTCTGCCAAACTAAGGATGAATAATACACAGGTTATTTATTTGTAACTCTTACTGTGCCTCACCAGACATGAATCTCAAACAATATAAAGCCCTACTATGGGCTTTTGAAAACATTGTAGCCCTCCCATCCTATGAAACATTTATTTACTAACTAACATAATCAATACATACAGGTAGCAGTGGGTGCCGGGAATATGTTCGCAACAAATGAGTATTCAAATAATAAAAAATCTGAAATGAGCTTATATGAACCCTAGAATACAGATAAATCCCTTTTTTTCAATGTGGGCAGAATTTTTTTTAATTTCAGTCCTTCCAAGTCAAACACATACTCCCTCACAATATAATGAGGAGAATTGAAATAACTGTGTCTCAGCATCGTACTGTGGATCACTTTATAGTGGGATCACTTCAGTTCAGTGGAAATGCAAATATCTAAGAATGTACAGTCATTATAATCAAGCCATGTGCAGATCTAAAGTAATGTATGCACATAATTTTGTTAAAATGGCGTCTCTATATCTCATGACAAAGAGTTGTAGGCGAAGTATTTAAATGCATTCCCTTTAGATGAGGGGTTTCAAACTCAATTTACCTGGGGGCCGCTGGATCTAGTGTCTGGGAGAAGTTGGGGCAAAAAAAAAACACAAAAAATCTCTGATAAAGCATTCCACTGTTCTCAAATGTATATCATATATTTGCTGCACAAAACAAGATCTAAAAAGAAAAAAACATTAAAAATTAATATGAAAATAAATCAGTCTGTCATAAAGAAATTCATAAGTTGTGTGGGCTGCACTTACATTAAAGGTACAGTGTGAATTATCTGACCACTAGATCTCATTGTATTGTGTAGTGCAACAGTAAACGAGTGCTAAAAGACAAAGGAAGATCATGGAGTTTTAAAGTGACCAAACGCACCATTTTTTGTTTTTGTTTTGTTTATTGTTGGCTTTTGCTTAGCAGTTTGCTTAAAAAAAAAGGATAAAAAGAGGGGAAAAAAGCGGTAATGTGGGGGGAAAAAGAAAAGGGAAAAATAATTGAAGAAAGAGAAAGGAATGGAGAAAGAAGAAAAGAGAGCAATGACAAAATAATAAAAAAAGGAAAATAAAATAGAACAAAGTCAAAAAGGAAAGGAAAAAAAAAAAGGATAAAGTTTCACGATTACCCATTGCCCTCACCTGTGCCCGCTCGTTTGGCACCAGCTGCTGGTCATTGCCTGATTGGTTCCCCTCCTATTCAAACTCAATGCTTCCATTCACTCCTTGTCAGTCCGTCAGCGAACCTCCGCACACGCAAGGCAAGCACTATTTGACTCTGGCTCCTGTCTGTCCCGTCCTTACCTGTATCCTGCTCGTCTGCCCCTGGCCTTCCGATCGTCTCCGGCTCCCTGACTTTTTCCTTCCTTCGACCACGCTCCGATCTCCCGCCCCGGCTACTCGACTCGTTTCTGCCCATCGACCACGCTCTGATCGCCCATCCCGGCTACTCAACTCGTTTCTGCCCATCGACCACGCTCTGATCGCCCATCCCGGCTACTCAACTCGTTTCTGCCCATCGACCACGCTCCGATTGTCCGTCTTGGCTACTCAACTTGTTCCCGTCTTCCGACCACGCTCCAATCTCGTTAACTCCCTGCTCCGCCTGCCCAGCGATCGCCGGATTGCTGGCGCTCGTTTTCCCATACCTGACTTCTCAGCTTCAGCAAAAAAGTTTGTTATGAAACATTTCACGTTTGGGTATACCATCTGTTCTGGTTCTAACACAAAGCAAGAAAAAATGATGACAAAATGAAAAATATCACCAAAAAAAAGTAATAAGGAAAAAGAAAAAAGTTTTTATTTTTTGGGGGTTACCCCTAGCAGCAAGATGGTTTTCGATTATATCAGCTCCTTCGAGGTTGGGGGTCAGCAACGGCAGCTCTTTGGCGCTTCCTGATGGTTCCCTAGTGCTTTTTCAAAAACAAAAATGGAGATGGTTTCTGTAGGAGGAATAACATGACATTCTTAACATTTTCCAATGAATTTACAAATATTCATTATATGTATACAGTATATACAGTATATAAACAGTATGTGTTGCCTCCTTTATATGGCTTATATGAAGCTTTTCACTTTTTTATTACCAAACATGTTTTTTTTTTGACAAACAACACACGCTGGGCAGCCAGCTGGGACCAACAAAACAGGAAAACAAAGTCCTAGGCAGCCCCGATGCTAACGGGGCGCTGGCCATTCAAAAATATTCTAACAGCGAAATGCGAAGCGGGGAAATAAAAAAGCCACAATCGAGAGGTATGCAATCGCTGTTCACTATAATCGTCTGTTTCAGCGGTCAACTCACATGTCGTGTTAATGGGATCCGCCAATGTGTTATGTTCCTTCAATGACATCACAGCTCTTGTGGAAACAAGCCAGATGGGTCGACTTTGAGAATAAATATCTCAAGTCCCCCAGCGCGTAGAATATTTTGCAGTATATTTGCATAATTGTGGGAAGGGACACTACACCTTCTGTGCCTAATTTGAAAATGAAAAAACAGTTTGGGAATACCTTTAAGCTTGCACCAGTTTAAAGCTGATAGCAATGATTAACAGCCCCCCTCCCTAGACTACCTTATTATGACAAATCCTCTAAATGAACATCCAACTTTGATGCCAAAAGGCTCACAATTTTTGTGTTGACCATCTGCCAAGTATTCCCAAGTAGGAGTTGGCCAAAGTACAAGCCTTCGAGTCAAAATGATCTACTTCTCATTTATTCTCAGAGACTGATGTGCACATCCCATAAACATCTTAGAACATAGCAACGTTTAATCTTGAACACAAGATGGGAAACTACTGCACATACAAAAAAAGGGAGCAAGCGCTTCTTTTCTTGGTTTTTCTGTTTGGTGGAACGGTAACACACAGTATGCATTTTTCTTCCTCACTCTCATTTACGCAGCAGATGGGATCATTCAAAAGACAACTCTCAGAGGTGCAAAATGGAGTAGGGGGAAGTAATTGAGATTCATACTGGTTATACACAAACAGTCATCTTGAATTTAAAGCAGGGGTGGGAAAACCACAGTGACATGCAGCCCGTTAAAGCCAAATTGAAATGTTAAAAATATGATAAAGGGTTCGTACACCTTTTTCGTGGACAATTTCAAGCACTTTTTAAGCACTTTCAAAGCCAATTTTAATTTTTTTTCAGTAATCAGCATCTCTTCACCTGTCCTACTGCGGATGAGGCGTAGGGGGCGATAACGCTTCACATGAAAATGCAGCTGTCAAGGACCGGAACAGGGGGAGAACCCAAATGCGTGACGTTTCTCACACAACCTTTTTTTTACGGGAAATAGGGCAGTCATGCACGTTAACCCAAACGCCAGTGATTCAGGGATCGTTGGGGGGAAGAAGCAAGGCGGCAGTCTGGCGTGAAATGACAGAAAGCCAGCGGCCGACAAGATTGATACCAATTGCACGAGCAGATGTCGGACAGATGGGATCGATACCGGACAGGATTGGACAGACAGAATTGATATCAAAACTGGATATCGAAATTAAACAGGACAAACTAGATGGGAACAAAACTGAAGTTCGATATTAAACAGGACAAAATAGACTGGAACAATACCGGACAGGATAGCAGCAGGAAGCCAGACAGAGTCCAAATCCACGTCTTGTGGGTGCAGAAGAGGTTCGTTGACCGACTGACAAGGGGTGAGTGAGAGCACTGAGCTTAAATAGAAGGGAAGCCAATCTGTCAACGAGCCGCAGCTGGCGCCACACGGCCGGGGCCAATTGGGCGCCATGGCAAGCGTGACAGCAGCTGCCGTGAGTCACCAGAGAAGAATAAATGCAATGGCAAAGAAAAGCCAGAAAAAAGGTGTGTCAGTGTCATTTTTAAGCAGAATTGATTTATTTTATATTGAGTCAAGACTACCAGGAAACATGGCAACAATTTCAAGCATTTTCAAGCACTTTACCAATAATTCAAGAACTTTTCAAACCTTCAAAACACTACAGCGAGGTACATCATTCCGTTATGCTCGTCACTACAAAATTTGGTTTGTGTAGATTAAAAATGGTGAAAGTAAGAGGAGGCCTGTTTTTTGTACAGTCCTAATGGCAACCCAACCCCCCCAAAAAAGAGAAAAGCCGTTTGTTCAATCCGTGTACTTGCATGCACAACATGAAGGAGCTTGACAGAGGCTGCAATGATGACACAAGCAAGAAGATTGCGTCTGCGAGCAGAAAAATTATACGTTTCCACATAGTTTTTTTTTTTAATCCTTTCATCTTGTACCCCGTATGACCATTTTGGTAAGGGTTTTTTTTTTGTTTCAAAGCACAGGAAAAATTACAAACTATGGAGACTCAAAGGGACCAAAATGCACCATTTTCTTCTAATTTGTTTTGCCCAGGCATTCACAATTGTTTTGTTTTTGTGGGTACCCTTAGCCGCAAGATAGCGGGTAATCATGTCATCTTCCTCTAGGTAAGGCTTACCTTATGTAAAATAAAAACATTTTTAAATAAAAGATCTTTATAAATATTTATGTTTATATGATAGTTTGTGTATGTTTGCATATTATGCTAAATGATACACAATGCCCCTTTAAATACTCAAGATGTTTCTTTTTCTTGCCCTGTCCTTAGGTTTTTATTCTCTCCTGGAAAAATAACTTGGACAATGGCGAGAAACCCCAGACCAGAACTCCACTGACACAACAACATACACCTCATAATCCATTTTAGAGTTCCACACCAAGGTTGCGGTAGGTATTGGATTATTTATTCACTCCTGACTGTGGATTGTTGAACTTTGACCACAAAGCACACATTCTTGGAATTCCTAAAACTGAAAGACATTGAAATTGTGTTTTTCTTTTGCTCATTTAAATCATCCTGTCATTTATTCATAATCCGTCATTGAAATTAAAAGTGGATTCTTGTGTACGGTAATTTAAAATTCCGCTTAAAGTTATACAAAAATAGGTTAATAGGTAAATTCTCAAATCCTATTAGTGCGTATAAACGTACATTTTGCGACTAGTAAACTTGAACTTTCTCTTCTAACGCAGTTAATCAGAAATGTCAGAAAAGTCAAGGGGCCAAATGAGTTTTTTTCAGCCCCTGAGATTGTCAAGACCAGGACAGAAGGAGGACCCAGATGCGTAACATTTACTCACAAGGTTATTGAGATATAGAGGAAAAACAAACACCAGCGATCCGGTGCTCGCTGGACGAGGGAAGCAAGCAAGCCGTTCACGTGATCGGAGCGTGTTTGGAATGCGGAAGTGGAAATTCCAGAGTGGGATATCGTAGCGTGGTCAAATGGGAAAAACGTGTCGATAGCCGGAGCGGGAGCTCAGAACGTGGTCGGTGGTCAAAAACGGGTCATTGTGTGTGTGTGTGTGTGGTTTTTTTTTTTACTGTACATTATCCCTCTTGAAGAAAGTGTAGTTTTTGGTTAATATATTTTTGCACACTTTCGTCTATTTATTGTGAATTTCCCTATGGGGATTAATAAAGTATCTATCTATCTATCTATCTATCTATCTATCTATATATCTATCTATCTATCTATCTATCTATCTATCTATCTATCTATCTATCTATCTATCTATCTATTTCAATCCAACTAAAAAATAAGTCAGTTGAGTGGGTGATAGAAAATTGCTATTATTATTCTTTTCTTTTAATTAAATTGAGTCCACTTTTGCTAAAATAGAAACTAGAGGCTATTGTTGAATAATACCAACTTCTTCCATTTAATGTTGATGTTACAGAAAAGAAATTGGCTATATTATTATATTGATTTATTTATCTGATTGTATGAGAGTGTAATGTTTAGGTTTGCAGTAATTACAATTATGTTCACTAGATTATACTGTATGTATCGTTTTGAAAATGTTCAACTTTCGATTAATTCAGCCTTCGGCATCTAGCCATTTTTCAAAAATATGGCCCTCTATCTGTTTAACTTTTGGCACTTTTCCACTACATGGTTCCAGCCTGCCTCTATTATGAAAAAATACCTGGTTTTTGGTCCCCGGCACCACCTTCCAAGGTACCAACTCGATAGAGGTTTCATGACAGAGTCCAAAGGACTAAAACGTCACGTGGATCACTGCCAACCATTGATTGGTCAGCGATGTCAGAGATGATTGGACAGAGAGGATCTTCCTCGAGAGCTGCATCCTAAACACGCCGCGATTTTTTGAAAGTTATGGCTACCCGTAATTCTGCCCCATGGTCAGCTGGCAAGATGCGGTCTATGACCGAATCCAGTGGCAGATCGACGGGATAAAATTTAGACAGAAAACGGAGACAGGACCCACTTGTGTTGCATTTCTCACAAGATTTATTGAAAGAAAGAGAAAGCACTGCGCCCACGATCCGGTGTTCGCTGGACGTGGGGAGCAAGTCGCTCTGGTACTCGGATAGTGCTCCAAACGCGGAAGTGGATCTTTCGTGGCGAGCGATGGCGGTATCAGGGACGGAAAAAGCCGGTCGGTAGGCGGGACAGGAGAGCGAAAACGTGGTCAGTGTCGTAAGCGACTGTAAGCCGGAATAGGAGAGAAGACGTGGTCAGGATCCAAAACGGGTCAAAGCCGGGGATAGACGGGAGCAAAAAAGGGGACAGGTGGGAGTCAGGGTCGAAAAAGGCTTGCCTAGTGTTCACTGAGGTTGACAGACGGACTGACAACAGGGGATTGACAGGACTGGGTTCAAATAGTGACAGGAAGCCAATCAAAACCCGCGGCGGTTGGCGCCAAATCAGCGGACATATCTGAGTCACATCAGTAATCATGACAGAACTGGTTTGCCAGCCAGTCGCAGGGCACACAGAGATGGACAACTCACTAGCTCATTAGCACCTAGGGACAATTTGGACCAGCCAATTAACCTGACATGCATGTTTTTGGAATGTGGGTGGAAACCGGAGTGCCCGGAGGAAACCCACGCAAGCACGAAGAGAACATGCAAACTCCACACAGGAAGGTTTGATCTCACAACCTCAGAACTGTGCCGCACACGCGCTAACCACTGCACCGCCTGGGAAAATGTAACAGTGAAAAAAAATGTTTATCTCCAAAGTTATCCTGCATATTTCCTGTTCATTCTTTTCACGTTTCTAGCCATTGTCTTCAACTATTTACCTTAGCCTGTGATGTATTTAAAAAGACATTGAACGTAAAGTTTAGGATAGTGACCTGGTGATTAAGCGCATCTGTCTGACGGTTGAGTGGTTTTAGTTTAGGAAACGCTAATGCGTCATGGAAGGCTGCTGCTTCGACTGCTATTGTTAGAAAATCAGATTTCTTTTTAAAAAAAAACTGTTGTGGCAGCATTCCATCTCTAATAGTATGGCCTGTAATGTGCAGTATTTATATATAATCAAATGACAGCAGTGTCATTTTCACAGCCATTATTTGCGGTGCCCCATAATGGATAACACCTTCCTGTTATCTAATCTATTCGCCATAACCTTTGTGAATATTATTTTCAGCGCCTTCTCGGCGGTGCAGTCTAGGAAGGGTAATTGCTATCTCAATCTATATTGTGTCCTGTGTGAGTTCTATTACACCAAGGTCTTGAATCATACACAGAATTAGGGCTCCGATAATGACTATTCCATTCTTCGACTCGTCGCTGACTGTTTATTCCTAAAATCAGATCTTTTTTTTTTTCTTAAATTTAGCATGAAGTTCATTTCAAGATGTTGTAAATGATGATAAACACAAGAAAAATCATATTTTATTAAACATACTGCAGATTATTACAATTTTTTTTAAAATGTCCTTTTTAAAACCATGTAGGCACAGTGCTTGGTCAGTAGACATAAAGCCATAAATAAACCTGTGTCCATTTCTAGGGAAAGGGAAATAAATAAATGAAAATTAATTAAACATTTTTGTATTCCTATAAAGTTAGAACAATATTTAAACAAACATGATGTGAATTTTGTGAAGTACATTCAGTTGTAAACTACAAGGCCTGTCACGTTTGCCCATTCCCCCCACTTGGCCCCGCCCGTTTGCGGCTTGTTGCCTGATTGGTTTCCAACCTATTTAAGCTCACTGCTCTCACTCACCCCTTGTCAGTCCGTCAACGAACCTCTGCACCCGCAAGACGTGTGTATCCGGCATCGAATCCGTCTGTTTGATATCTGAATCCAGTCTCCAGTGTCTGGTATCGATCCTGTCTGTCCGATCCTGTGCGGTATCGATCCCGTCTGTCCGGTATCTGCTCGTGTATCTGGTATCAATCCTGGCTGTCCTGTCCTGTGCGGTATCGACCCTGTCCGTCCGGTATCATCTCGTGTATCTGTTATCGATTCTGTCTGTCCCGTCCTGTCCGGTATCGACCCCGTCTGTCCGATATCTGCTTCTGTAATTGGTGTCGATCTCGTCGGCCTCTGGCTTCCGGTTTTTTCACGTCTTACTTCTTCTGCCCAGCGATCGCTGAATCACTGGCGTTTGTGTTCACGCGCATGACTGCCCCATTGCCGTAAAATAAGGCTTGTGTAAAAACGTTACGCATCTGGGTTGTCCTCCTGTTCTGGTTCTGACAGGCCTGTAGCAAAACAAATTAATGCTTCTCAACAGTTTCAAATCAAATAGTTTTAAACACTGTCTATTTTAATGTCTTGAGAACTTATGTTTGTTCTTCAGACTCAATACATTTAATTTAAACTACGTTTGTCAGGCACAGTCAGGCAAAGACCCTTGAGCCCTCTCGTATTCAACGTACAATGCATGTCATCAAAACCGTATTGGCTTGAAAGTTACCTGAATCTTACCGAGGTCAGTCCGACACGGTTTCGTTTAACTGTACGACGTGCTTTCCTATTTAAATCTTGCCGAGGTAGTGCCATGATACGCAAGGTCCGCTTTACAAGTACAGAGACCTCTTGCTAGCAACCGCTAGCTTTTAGCAGCTTGTTACCATCATAATTACCGATATGCCCCACCTGTGCCCGCTCCTTTGCGCCAACTGCCTCGGACTCTGATTGGCTCAATGTCCCTATTTAAACCCCCTCCTATCTGTTCTCTTTTGTCAGTCTGTCCGCGAACCTCAGTTAACACTAGGCAAGCCTTTTTTCGACCCTGACTCCCACTTGTTTTTTGCTCCCATCTGTCTCGGCTTCGACCGGTTTTTGATCCTGACCACCTCTACTCTCCCGTCCCGGCTTTCGACCTCTTATTGTCCCCGACTACGTCTACTCTCCGTTCCTGGCTTACGACTCGCTTACGACCCCGAGCACGCTTTCGCTCTCCTGTCCCGGCTACTGGCCCGTTTTTCCGTTCCCAACACCGCCATCGCTTGCCACGGAAGATCCACTTCCGCGTTCGGAGCGACCTGCTTCCCGCGCCTAGCGAACTCCGGATCGACGGCGTAGCCCTTCCTCTTTGCTTTAATAAAACTTGTGAGAAACGTAACGTAAGTGGGTCCTGTCTCCGTTCTCGTCCAGATAGTTACATTGAAAATAAATCAATACATTGAACTGGACTCTAAAAAAGTCAGTAGACCGCAATGAAAATGTGATCACCTCCAAGTGCTTTGAGGGATTAGTATTGGGTTCCAGAAGTGACTCCGGTGGCATCTGGGAGAAGGCAAGTGCGGTGCTGCTGGTCTAGCCTACCGTTAATGGCTAGGCTAACAACTCTTAGATGCCACTGCTGCAGACTCTGTATCTTGTCAATGACAGGTCCATTAGCCATTAAACGAAAGACCTGGAGCAACAACTCGTGGGACACCGCTAAATTCTTCTATTCATGGCGGAGATCTGTCTCCATTTGAGGACACTTGATGCTAGCGCACAGCTAGCTGGCTGCTCTCTAAATCGCTTACTTGTACTCGAAGGAGAAGCCTTCCAATTTCAATAGAACCATTCATTCAACTTTTATAAATGCGGGACGCTACTTCGCGGATTTTCACTTTTCGTGGGTGTTTTTGGTCCCCATTAACTGCAAAAACAGGGGTATCTGAAATGAAATGAAATGAAATTATCTGCATTTATATAGCGCTTTTCAAGTCAATGACTTCCCAAAGCGCTTTACATTGTGCTTCACATTTCCCAATAGCGGCCGTGATCTGTGCAGCCATGTAAGGCGCTAACCTGCTTATTGGGGGTATTGGGGGTTCAGTGTCTTACCCAAGGACACTTCGACATGTAACACGGACAAGCCGGGATTTGAACTGGGATCCCTTAATCCTAAAACGATCGCTCTACCTCCTGAGCTACCGCCGCCTATCTGTTGTCTTTTTATTGTCCGTAACCAGACTAAAATGATCCCAAACTTTAGAAGTTTTGGTATGCGTACTTGATGTTGACACCGTCATTTCTGTATAATACTGCCCGAGACAGAAATGCTATTGCGCATGAGCGACTCTAAGCAGATATTATAATCATGTAGAGAAGCCTTCATTGTCGACTACTTCTATTTTCAATTTTTAATGACATCTTCGACTAATCGTTGCAGCCCTACACATAACCTAAATTGGTGATTTTTTGGAATAAGTATCGGAACCTTTCCCTTTTCTCAGTGGGGAGCATCCGTCCCATTTAGTATCTGCAGGCAAAAGCAGGTTTCCAATCGGTGAAGGTGGCCTATGTGAGGGTACGTGTCCAGAATGGAGAACGGACACTAATTGCTTAGCTAGAAATAGCCTAAGGTCGGGTGTGTATGTGCGTGTCTTTGTTGTGGATGTGTGTCTTTGTGGTTTGGCGTTAGAGGGGGATTGCCCGATCCTGTTAAATCACCACCCTGACCTTTGCCCTCGCTGTGGCCACTCAGAGTGATTCTATTACACATGGATGCACACAGCCAGTGCTAATACATAGTGTATGAAACGTAGGCACACACACATCCTGTCTCACTGACATCGCTGTGGTAATAAGACGAGATGACCCCAATCATCAGAGCGAGCAAAAAATCCCCACTGAACCCCATTCCTTAGCCAAAGGTACGTTTTTATAGCCGGCCCCTCTTGTACACTTCCAATGACTCTGCATTGGAGGTGACCACCTGTAATAGAGTCCAGCCCATGTGTTGATTAAAGAACAAGTCATGTTGTGGAAAGAATACAGCTGGACTGCAATGCATAGCCACCATCTTGCTGTACCACAAAAGCTACTGAACCAGAATCAAAAGCACTTTTATTATTGTATTTCTACAACAAGATTATGGTTGCACCCCAGTTGGCAAAAAATACATATAATATAAATACTTGTGAATAAAATTAAATAAAATGTGTGCACCTTTAATGTAAAGTTTTAATCTGAAAAAATAACTTTACAGAAGGGTTATATTGCCCTTAAGACTGTAACAGTCAATGTGAAAATTGAAAAATCTTCGATTGCACAAAGTTATGGAATTGAAGTCAAGTGTAAATGAGTACGCAGGACAATTTAAAAACTCAAACATTACGAAAAATAAATAAAAAACGTTTCTATAATAAAATATTTATATTACAAAAAAACTACTTCTTCTGTATAACTGTTTTAGAATTTTGTCAAGAGCATCTAAAGTAAAAACTGTACATGACCCAGACAACCCGAACCATGATATTGAACTTAAAACTGTAACAGTCAATGAAAATACATAAACAGTACAATGTAAAACATTTAAAGGTACAAAAATAAATACAGTAAAGAACTTTTCTGCAATATAATACTTCTTCTGCAAATAAAATACCTCTTCTGCATAACTGTTTTAGAATTAAGTCTACAGCATTTAAAGTAAAATCTGTACATAACTGGAATATTGCACTAGACCAGGATATTGCACTCCAAAAGATAACTAGTATAAGTGATGATAACCTTTGGATGGGATTTTTTCCACATCATGCCTTTACACAATGCATGCCTGGATGAAGAAAGAGCACCGACCTTTCAGTTGTCACTTATTCAATTGAATTCATCCAAAGTATAACGGTACACCGATTTCTGGAATTCTATCAAATCATTATTAATGGGGTCAATGCAGTTTATTTCTAGAGACAGCGCAAAGGCAACCATACTGTGGAGAACAGTGCCAGATTACAACACAGATGGGTTTTTGTGTGGCATCGTATTTAGAGGCACAGTGTTTAAAATGTAGCAAAAAAGTAGTGGATTTACAGTAATTATTGAACTTTTTTCAGAAAACTGCAGTCAGTATAAGCAGGCAGTTCCATATTTTTCCACAAATGTGAATATTCTAACCTAAAACTGCTTTTTAAGACTTTGACAACATTTACATGCAGGGAATAATATGACCGGGATCAAAAGTTTGTATTTTTGGACCAATCCGAACAAATCAGCTAAATTCCTAGTAACTAAAGAGTAACTGATACATTTTTGGGGATGGACTCATGTGGAGAATGCAAGAACTGGGGCAGGAGTGCTCATGAGAAGGTTTGCATTTAATAACAAAAGCAGGTAATATGACTGACAAATGAGTGTTAACAAAACAATGAAAAGTCAAAAAGAAAAAAAACCTGACAAAGTCCAGATCAGAAACAAAGAGGGAAAATGAAAGATGCAAGGACAAAAGTAACAAACCAAAAACAAATCTGGCATGGTGGCCGTGAAAATGAAAATGACCCAACCAAGTGTGTTCAAAATGTCCTTATAAAGGGTTCAGGATACTTGGGCACAGGTGTGTCTGATCACCACACATTTGTGCCCAGTTCAAATCCCAGTTGGGGCCGTCTGGTGGTAGGAGGCATAAGAGACCGTACAAAAACATGTCGTCTGCAAACATTATGATCAAAGAGGGGGGCAACCACAGGTCATTACTCAAATAGACACGTCATTTTCGTATTTAAATGTGGACATTAAATGAAGGATGAACTCATTCATGTCTTTCACCAAATTGAACGAAGTACCGTGCTTATTTGCTACTCAATCCAAAAGTGTGCATCCAGTCTGTTTATAAGGTAATAAAGGGGTGATATTAGTCTCGGTAGGCCCCCGTCCCAATATTTTCCCCATAGGATAGATGAGAGTTGACCCAATCTGACTATAAATTCCGTCCCGAATTTGGTTTGATCGCATCACCCCAGGTCGCAGGAAATCCATTTTGTTGGTTAAAAAGTGATTTTCCACATATATTTTCAGACATAACGTCTTGAATAGAATCTTTTCTACATGTAAATAAACACTATCTTGGTTGCCAGCTCATCAACATTAGTCAATGCACTCAATTTTTACAACCTACTGGAAGCTGCTTGTGCCAGTTCTGAAATTACTTGCAAATATACCACAAGGAAGTTGACCATTTGTTTGACTAGAAAATAAATCATTTGAATAGTACGACTGCATTTCATATGATTCCTATACAACACAGCGGGATGTAGTTCTCCAAAAATACTCCTTTAAGCAATTGGCATTGCACTCTTTTTACTACACAACATTTTCACCTAGGGTTTTGGGGCGTTTGCACTATCACCGAAGGGTGCTTTGCAAGGGTTATTGGTCTGGTCTCCACTCAAAAGGTAACCGTATGAATGAATTAATTCATTCATGAATTGTCTTTATTGTAATTAGATGTTTCATGGGTAACAGATATGGTGTTGGTGAGATACAGACTCAACTCTGCTTGTATTTGTCAGGGTTGTTTCGTAGTAGTAGCTTTTGCCTTCTGGACCGACACCACCTCCGTGTGCACCCAAACCCGACAACAATCCACCTGGTGGTCTCCACAATTCATCAGCGATGTCCACATGCTCCTGTCCAGTTTATTGGTGTAACTCCAATGTATGCTTTGATAAAAGACAAACGTTTAATGGAATAGCCAAGAGACGCTGCTTCCGTGCACCCAACCATATTGGATCCATTTTAATAGGTACTTATAAATAAACAGTAAAGTCACAATCAAACTATCTTACACATTACTGGTCATTCAAATAAGTGTAGACCCGTTAACACATCAAACCGTGTCTGTAGGACCCAACCAATATGGCCGACTGTCTACTTCTGGGTATGCACATGACGGTCAAATGGTCTTTAGATGAAGCGTTGAGCAACTGTGATGAATTTTTGTGGCATTTACTGTATGTAGTTGGACCTTTGTCGTATTATTGTAGGTGTATCTTTGTTATCTCTCTGTAGAAAGGTTTTTGTAGTATTATGTGGGATTTCTGTAGTCGTCAATTTTGTATTATGGTATACTTGTAATATTTTTGTAATATTTCTGTCGTAGTTTTTTCTTTTCAGAATTGGGGCAAAATAATACAGTATGATAGGTTCCAATTTTTAATCACTAAATTCGATATTTATTTTAGTCATATGTTTTTGGAGTATTTCAGCAGTATTTTTTTAGTTGTTTATTTTGTACTTGACACACAAAGGGAATCGGGGAAAAAGACGCACAAACAAATACAAATTAAGTCCTTAACTTATACATCTGAATTGATCAGCAGTGGAAGCTTTTTATCAAAAATGCTCACTTTTCCTTCCGAATCACCATCATCAATGTCAGATCTCCGAATGTTCTTATATCAAGTAGAAGTAAAAAGGTAGTCATCCAAATAATTATTTGAGTAAAAGTAAAAATGTACATGGTGAAAAAAAATACTCAAATTCTGAGTAACTGTCGCAACGTCTTATTTATTAATCTTTTTTTAAACAACCATTCAATCAGATCATCAGAATCTTATGGATCTTATGGATTTGACAGCTTTTGGAAAATGTTGTCAAGTCAAGTCAAGTCAAGTCATTTTTATTTGTATAGCCCTTAATCACAATAAGTCTCTAAGGGCTTCACAGATTAGTACACTATGTTACACAGACTATTTTTCAGCCGACAAGAAGAGTAGGTTATTATTCATATGCAATGGAGTAGAAGTGAGTTTTAAGTTTAGATTTAAACATTTCCACTGAGGTTGCAGATCGGATCTCAGGGGGAAGAGCATTCCACAGCACCGGTGCCCGGATGGAGAACGCTCTCGAACCAGCAGAACACTTCTTTGCTCTCGGGATCACCAGAAGACCGGCACTCTCAGATCGTAGGCTTCGGACCGGGACATAGGGGCAGATCAGATCTGAAAGATAAGAGGGAGCAAGTCCATGTATGATTTTGTACAATACTAAGAGAACCTTGAAGTCACATCTTTGGCTAACTGGGAGCCAGTGCAAGTTAGCCAAAATCGGTGTTATGTGATCGTACTTTTTTGTCCTAGTTAAAAGCCTCGCTGCGGCATTTTGTACTAGCTGAAGAGACTTGATTCTGGACTTCGGGAGACCGGAGAGTAGTGCATTACAGTAATCGAGACGGGAGGTAACAAATGCATGAATTATAGTTTCCGCATCAGACTGAGACAGTATTGAACGGATTTTGGCAATGTTACGAAGATGGAAGAAAGCGGTTCTAGTAATTTTCTTTACATGCATCTCAAAGGTTAGATCAGGGTCAAATATGACACCTAAATTTTTAACTGAGTCACTCTGTGTGATGTGACATTTGTCGATGTTCACAGCAGTTTTTGAGAATAAGTCACGGCATTTAGATGGACCAATGACTAACATTTCGGTCTTTTCAGAGTTAAGACGCAAGAAATTGAGTGACATCCACTCTTTTATCTCAGTGAGGCAGGCCTCCAAATTTCCAGAGTTTAGTGTGGAAGATTCCTCCAACGGAAGATAGAGTTGAGTGTCGTCTGCGTAGCAGTGGAAGCTGATATTGTACTTGTGAATAATGTCACCTAATGGAAGCATGTAAATGTTGAAAAGAAGGGGGCCAAGCACTGAACCCTGCGGAACACCGCAGGTAACATTAAAGGGCTCAGATGTCATTTCACCATATTTAACACAGTGCGTCCTATCTGAGAGGTAGGATCTGAACCACGAGAGGACGGTTCCTGAGGGACCAATCCATTTTTCCAACCGTTCTAGTAGGATATTGTGGTGCACTGTGTCAAAAGCAGCACTAAGATCCAGCAGCAGCAAAAGTGATGAAGCGCCAGAATCCATTGACATTAGGAGATCATTTGTTACCTTGATCAGAACTGTCTCAGTAGAGTGGTTAGCCCTGAATCCTGATTGCATGGATTCAAAAAGGTTATTCTTGGATATGAAAGCATTCAGCTGCTGTGCCACTACTTTTTCGAGTACTTTAGAGAGGAAAGGTAGGTTTGACACAGGTCTGTAATTACTTAATATTTCTGGATCAAGGTTGGGTCGTTTCAGTGTGGGTTTAATAACGGCGGACTTAAAAGCTGCTGGAACTACACCTGAGGAGAGTGATATGTTTATGATATTTAGAACTGAAGGTCCAAGGACGCCAAAAAGACTTTTAATAAGTGAACCTGGGAGCGGGTCGAACTGGCAAGTTGTCGGTTTGGCCGCATTTACCACCTGTTTGAGATCATCAAGTGACAGTTCACTAAAACCGGCCATTTTCCCAAGGCAGCCACCCTGTCGTGCATCTGTAAATTTCAGTCCTTTAATATGTGTGGTATTAATAATTTCTTTAGCAATTTCTTCCTGTATGCATTGAGTCTTCTTAGTAAAGAAGACCATTAAGTCCTGAGCAGAGTGTGTCGAACTATCTGCGATAGTCTGTTGCCTTGTAAGCGATGCTACAGTGTCAAAAAGGGCTTTGGGGTTGTTCTTTTGAGACGCAATCACCTTCGAAAGGTAGGCCGATTTTGCAGAGGCAAGGGCCGCTTTATACTTTAACAAGCTGTCACACCAGGTTTGATGGAAAACCTCAAGCTTGGTAGCGCGCCATTTTCATTCCAATTTCCTGCATTCTTGTTTAAGGGTTCTAGTTTCATCAGTAAACCAAGGCGTGCGTCTTTTAGGACGTGATTTTAGTTTTATGGGCGCTATTGAATCCAGCACACTAGTCAGGGTGGTATTGAACTCATTCATGAGTGAGTCAATCGAGCCATTGTATGTAGGAAAGGACGCAACTGCTCCAGGAAGGAGTTCAAAGAGCTCAGAAACTGTGCCAGTGCTTATATTGCGTCCCCTAAATACTTCAGCTTTTTTAACACTACACTTAGCTAGCACCTCAAATGTAACTAAATAATGATCCGAGATAACGGTAGTACACGGTAACACCATAATGTTTGAGGTTAAAACTCCTCGAGTCAGAATCAAGTCTAGCGTGTTCCCATTTTTATGGGTTGGCAAATCAACCAGTTGATTAAAGCCAAATGCATCAATTAGAGACCTAAACGCAATAGTAAGTGAATTGAGTGGGGAGTTCATATGAATGTTAAAGTCTCCCATAATTATATTTTTGTCTGCATAGGTTACTAGTTCAGACAAAAGTTCAGCAAATTCGTCTAAGAAAGTTGTGTATGGCCCAGGTGCGCGATAGATAGTTATTACATAAATTGACAATAGAGAGGACCGCATCACAAGAGCCTCAAACGCCTTGTAATTATTAGAGGTACGTGGATTAAATTTGAGCGATTTTTCAGAAATTAGCGCAACACCACCACCCCTTTTCAACGTGCGTGCTATATGGCTACTCTCGTAGTCTGGGGGAGAAGCATAATTTAGCGCTAAGTACTCATCCGGGCGTAACCAAGTTTCACACAGACCCATACAGTTAAGTTTATAATCACGAATAATGTTATCAACAAGTAAAGCTTTTGGAGCAAGCGATCTAATATTTAACAGACCAAATTTCAGCTTTGCTGAATCATTTGACTTAGCTGAACTCTTTGTAGTCTTTGTCGAAATCTTCAAAAGCTGCCGCTCTTGTGGCTTTTCGTGTGGGTTGTCCGGGGAGGGATGAATGGTGGAATTAGTTACATCCTCGCGTCCTTCCTCGCGTCCATCTTGCTGCTTAGACTTCGCACGCTTCACACATCTACCTGCACGGCAACCACGCTTCTGTTTTCTGTCCTTACGGCGCCGTTGCCGTCGTTTATTAGGAAGAATAGCTGTCCACAAGGATGCCGGGTCTCTTTGAAGTTCGCTCGGCATATCATAGGCGGTATAAAAAGTGCCCGAAAAGTCGAAATTTAGACGCCCACCCAACCGAATAAGTTCGTCCCTACTGTAAGTATTTTTGGCCACACATGTGTCCAAAAGTTAAAGCAAAAAAGACAAGAGAACGGCAATAAATAGAAGATTAGCTGGAGAGCAACGAGCCGCCAGCATGTATCTATGCGCCGCCATGTTGGATCTAATCAATTGTCCCTCAGTCTATATGTGTTTTTGGAAGTAGGGTTGAAAAGACTCAGTCAACCACTGAAAAATCATTTTACGAAAAAATTACAATGACCCAACATTGGTCAGGTATTTGAGAACCTGTCCTGAGCGGGCTACCTGGTACCTGCGCGCACTACATTGCAGAACCCTGCCTTAGGGACAATAGGAATCTTTTTTATCTATTCATGCGCGTCACCAATTTAGATGACAAGGCATTTGTCTACCGAATGGAGTTATAGTTACTCCTGCCGTTTACCTGTATTTCATTTAATTTGTTCACTTTCAGAGCATTTGACAGGAATTGCAATTACTATTTTTAATTAAATTGTCGGATTCTCTTGGTCCGCACCAGTTCTAGACGCCGGCGTAGTTGCGGGGCCCCGACAGGCACTGCAGCTGAAAAGATTTGTGAGAAGAGCCCGGCGCTTGTCCGAAGCCGCCGCAGATACCCTTGTGACCATCCGCCTCACGAAAAAAAAGAATAAACTGCTTCATATTGTAAGCCACAGTGTTAAAATATATTTTTTTAAAGTAGCGAAAGTACTCCGTTTTTTGAATTAGTAGTACCTACTGTACTACAAGACAGTAGTACTGCTGTCACTGTCTTGTACTACGGACAGACTGAAGAGATCTTTTCTTCCTCATGCCATGAGGCTCTTTAACTCTACCCGGCAGAGTAAAAGCCCACATTAAACCACACCCCCTACATTGCATATTACCGAATTTTATTGCAATTTGTATTCTATGTAGCACTATTTAGATATTCTATACAACACGCTACAGTGGGCATTTGCACGTCACATTGGGTATTTGTATATTGTATTCTTTTTGCTTTTTTGTTGTATTGTTCTCAGCTCAGGGATGCTGCTGGAAATGTGAATTTCCCTGCGGGGATGAATAAAGTATCTATCCATCTATCTATCTATCATCTATCTACCTTATTTCCTATGATATATATTCTCATATTTTTGGACAATTTTCATTCAGTGGGCTGGATAAAAAAGCCAGCCAAGTAGTAGGTGGCCCCTGGGCCATAGTATGCCCACCCCTGCTCTCATTGCTACTTAAAGGCTCTTCAAGCAGGTGCTGCTCTTTGACTGAGCACTTGCCAGCTTCCAAGCCATTGCACGGTTGCCACATTTTACCCCCTCTATCTCTCTTCCATCGTCAATTTAGCCTCACATGACACAATAGTCTCCCGGGTCTCTTTCACACACACGATGTTCCCGCCCGTGAATGAAATGTCACATCCACTGATGAGCATCACCTCACTGATCCATGAAATTCACCAGACTAAGTTGGCCCTGCCCCTGGAGTCGGGGAGCTAGAAATAACAGAAAAGAGCTCCGGCTGAGCGTAATCTCGACATGGCGCTCCACGCATCTTCCCAGAGCGCCGCGGGGAAGGTCATTCATCAAAAAGTCACATATTAGTCATTGCGGAGTGTGGAAGGATAAAGTGGGAAACTTTGACATAACAGGCAGGGATTTGCCCTTAACACCCAACTTTGTATCGATCGACTGGGGAAGAGATGAGAGAGGTGGGACCTTGTTAACAGCTTCTCATCCCTCCTCGAGAGTAGGGCTGGGAATTCAGGCTCTATTGAGAGAGCTGGTTCCTTTGGCTTGGCTCACTAAAAAACTATTTTTTTCAGCTCCCAAACGACTCTTTAAATTATTGAGTTTATTCTAATAATGTCAGCCCAGTTAAGGTCATTGTTCATGACTTTACTATAACAAAGACACTGGCCCAAAATAGCATCCATTGGAGAGTTACCAGGCGAAAGCCACTGCTGCCACACAAGAACACAAAGGGCTGTCTTACTTTTGCTAAAAAGCATCTTGATTATCCTCAACACTTGGAGAAACATTCTGTGGACTGATGAGTCAATAATGGAACTTTTTGGAAGGTGTGGAGTTTGTTGCATCTGGCGTAAAATTTGCACAAAGAGCATGATGCTATTCGTAAAAACATAGGATTATTACTTCCAAAATATTTTTGCGTAGTACCTTTTCCAGTGTTTTTCATGGCAGTGTTTCACCATTAGCTTTTTAAAAAATGTACGTCTGTATGTTTTGTATATATGAAAAGCAACAGTCAGGCTCAGTTAGTTCATACAAGGTCCTTATTCTGCAGCAGGAGTGAATGATTGGATGGAGGTGTGGGGATTCACCAGTCCCTTTGTAGTTTGGCGCTCTCTGGTAAACAGTGGAGCGCTGAATCATGACGGATTCTCTCACGGCAAACGGATCCCTTAATAGACAGGGTCGTAGGGTCACCACTTCCTGTGGTCTGTCTTGGGTCTTGGGTAAGACCCCCTGCAGGACATTTTTTGGGGTAGAAATTTGCTCCCGCACATGTAACAGATTTCTAGCAGGAGAAGCCTCCTGATCTGACTCAGATACAGCACCTTCATGATCTGGTTGCCATTGCTTTCTGGTGTAAAGCGTCAGACTTTGGCAATTTTGAGCATTAAGTTGCACAATTTGTATTGCATCATTAATGGCTTTCTTATTTTTATTGAAAAATAAACTATGTGGTGACGACTTTACATCGTTTGCTTTTGTGATATATTCTTGCACTTTATATATAGTCATTTATTTTAAATCAGTTCATCATATCCAATTTTATAGGTCGCAGCAAAGACCTTAAGTAAAATTAAAACTGACAAACTTAAAACTTGAAAAAAAAATTATAAAACACACAAAGTTTTAGGGTGGCACGGCGGTGGGTGGTTAGCGCGCAGCCCTACGGGTGGAGTGTCAGGGTTCAAGTCCAGCTACCACAGTCTACCCGTGTGGAGTTTGCATGTTCTCCCTTAAAATAATGCAGTACTGTACAACAACACATAAACTCTAAATATAAACTCATCAGTGATATAAACTAGAAAATACAACACTTCTTTAACTATTCATGATAAGGTAATTAATTTCAATATTGCCAATTTGTCATTTTGGCGATTATTGCACACTGATTATCGTTGTTTTGACCTTTACACCATAGTCACCATGGGCGTAACCAGCCTGTCTTTGGGAGTGCTTAAGCACCTCCAAAAATAACTTAAGCACCCCCAAATATGATCGCATTTTTAAAACTCTCTTTATCTTAATAAACAGGAGAGGACGGGTTAGGCTTGAATACAATGAATAATACGAGCTAAAATATAAAAAAGTAAAACAAAACAAAAACGTGAATAAAGTAGCATCAGAAATACTCTCCAGCCTTGAAATGGTTCGGTCCATTTGATTCCTATCACCACTCTCGCCCCCCCCTCATCACTACCCTTTCACTCGGCTAGTGTCACTTGCAGCACGGCGGCGGAGTCTGTGGGAAACGAAAATTCAATTAATAAGGAAGGCCTAAAACGAAGATTCAATTGATACGGCCTTTTAAAATAGAAAGCCTTTAGAAAATATTTAAATTAAAATTTTAGGATAGTTGAATTTTTCATCTAATATCACTTTAAGTGAAATGGAAAACGTTTTTTTTTACCAGCCAGACACTCTCAAAGCTCTGAACCAAAAATATCCCCTGATAGTCAGTATCGGCCAATCATATTGCTGTTTTTTCATTTCCACAACCCTTAGAGCGGGTCTGCTTTTGTAACCTAGGAGATGTAATAAATAGGAACAGCTTAAGGGAAGGGTTTTAAAACGGGCTGGAATCCCTTATCTAAAGGCTTCTCCCACTGTTCTCCTTGCAAGTTTAAAATCTGCTGATGTATTCTCTGTTTATTCAAAATGTCTTTTAAAGTTTAAACTTAACAATTTGCAGTTTAACTTTAAACCAACTAAGACACAGAACAATAAAAAAATGATCCGCACAGGTTGTTTGAGGTAACATATGGTTTAGCGCCACCAGGTCCGGCGCAGAGACTTGCCATTATCCCCGTTTTACTTCATTTGATGCGACGTAGTGACTGACGACGCGTTTAAAGTTCAGACTGTCAACTTTAATTTGTTGCCGTTCTCAGTCTGCTCAGAGTCAGAGACTCAATTAACCCGGTCCCCTTGAAAATTTTATGGTCATGGATATATTTATACACCCGAAATAAATGATTTTTTTTTTTAGTTATTATAACAGGAAGCATAATTACATTGGTGCAGAGACTTGGAGCCTGAACGCAGATTTGAGAAGGAAATTGAATGTTTTTGAGATGAAGTGTTTGCGGAGTATGTTAGGAGTGGATAGATTGAGAAATGAAACTGTGAGAGCCAGAACTGAAGTAGTCGTGGAACTGAGCAAGCGTGTGGATAAGAGAGTACTCGGTTGGTTTGGACACATGGAGAGGATGGATGAGGAGCGAATGTTGAAGAGGATCTACAGAGCAGAAATAAATGGAAGGAGACCAAGAGGAAGGCTGCGATTGACTTGGATGGATGGTGTTATGAGTGCACTGCAGGAAAGAGGTCTAAATATAATGGAATCTAGAGCTCTTGTTGGTGATAGGAATGAGTGGAAAGGTGTTGTAAATGGATAGTGGGATGTTTAGACGCGTTCCAAGGGATGGGCAGGGCACCTGTATGATGCGGCAGGGGTAAACCAGTGAAAGCTGTCGGGCCCTACTGTTGAACAGAAGAGTGTGTTGTGTCACCCTGACCCGAGTGACATGGCCGCTTTCTTGTGTCCCGTTTCATCTGGAGGGACAAAAGCATGACCAATTTAGGTGCCGAGGTGTCTAAATTATTTGGGTGTTTGGGCATTTGGGTTGGCCATGGTCCAAAAATGTCTGTGTGTTTTTTGCTATTTTTTCCCTTTTTTATTTTCTAAGTTATCGTATGTGTTTGTCTTGCTGTCGGTCACCCCTCTTGAGGGATATAACTATGGTAGATCGATAGATAGATAGATAATTACATTTAAGCATACAAAGTACTTTTTGTATGAGCTTCAAAACTTTAATGAATACATTAAGTATTGTACTTTTGTTATTGTATAACGTGTGTTTTTCTTCTTCTTGCTGTCGCATTTCAGCGTTTGTACATGAATGGCGATTTAATTACGATTGACAGCTTGGCCATGCTAGTGGATTAAGATGGCCAGATGCTCTGCAAAGTCCGCAAATATGTGTCTTAATAACGACACAACATGTTGCTTGTCTGTGCGAGACATACATAATCTGCCCTGACATGGGCGTAACCAGCCCTGTTTTAGGGGGTGCTCAACCAAAGCACCCCGAAAATTATAGCATTTTTAAAACTTTCTTTTCTTTAATAAAGGACTGGATAGGCTAAATCATCATGAAAAAAGCTAGCTAAAATAGTTTTTAAAATTTCAAACAAAACTAAATTCACGCAGCGCCGGAAATACACTACTGCCATGAAATGGTTCAGTCCATTTGATCCCTAGTACTTCTCCTCTGTCGCTTGGCTAGTGTCACTTGCGACATAGCGAAGAGTCTGTCCTACCTCTCAGATAGGACGCACTGTGTTAAATATGGCAAAATGACATCTGAGCGTGTTAGTGTTACCTGTGGTGTTCCGCAGGGTTCAGTGCTTGGCCCCCTTCTTTTCACCATCTACATGCTTCCATTAGGTGATATTATTCACAAGTATAAAATCAATTTCCACTGCTACGCAGATGACACTCAACTATATCTTCCGTTGGAGGAATCTGCCACACTAAATTGTGGAAATTTGGAGGCCTGCCTCACTGAGATAAAAGAGTGGATGCCACTCAATTTCTTGCGTCTTAACTCTGAAAAAAACGAAATGTTAGTTATTGGTCCATCTAAATGCCGTGACTTACTCTTAAAAACTGCTGTGAACATTGACAAATGTCACATCACACAGAGTGACTCAGTTAAAAATTTAGGTGTCATATTTGACCACGATCTGTCCTTTCAAACACATGTGAAGAAAATTACTAGAACCGCTTTCTTCCATCTTCGCAACATTGCTAAAATTCGTCCTATACTGTCTCAGTCAGATGCGGAGATTATAATTCACGCGTTTGTTACCTCCTGTCTCGATTACTGTAATGCACCACTCTCCGGTCTCCCGAAGTCCAGAATCAAGAGTCTTCAGCTGGTACAAAATGCTGCAGCGAGGCTATTAACTAGGACAAAAAAGTCCGTTCACATCACACCGAATTTGGCTAACCTGCATTGGCTCCCTGTTAGCCTAAGATGTGATTTCAAGGTTCTCTTAGTATTATACAAAATCATACATGGACTTGCTCCCTCATATCTTTCAGATCTGATATCCCCCTATGTTCCGGTCCGAAGCCTTCGTTCTGAGCGCGCCGGTCTTCTGGTGATCCCAAGAGCCAAGAAGAGTTCCACAGGTTCGAGAGCGTTCTCCATCCGGGCACCGGTGCTGTGGAATGCTCTTCCCCCTGAGATCCGATCTGCAACCTCAGTGGAAATGTTTAAATCTAAGCTTAAAACACACTTCTACTCTATAACATATGAATATCCTATATTTTTTGTTGACAATATCTGTGTATTATTTGTGATGGCAACATCCTTTGCTGTCTGGTAATCCTGAAAGGGGGATGCCACATGTGCGGTCCCTTCTCAAGGTTTCTTCATTTTCCTCATGTTGAGGTTTTTGAGTTTTTCCTTGCCCTCATGTTGGTTCCAGATCAGGGGATGGTGTAATAATAGTCTGAAAAAATAGTCTGTGTAATAACCTGTAAAGCCTTTTGAGACTCTTTGTGATTAAGGGCTATACAAATAAAAATGACTTGACTTGTGGAGGTTCTGGTGTATTACGGTAAGACATTTTTGATATGGAAGCCAAAGAATGCCGTCATTCAATTAAAAAAAGGAACATTCAACTAATAGAAATGGCCTCAAAAGAAACATTCACTGAATAAATATGGACCTAAACAAACATTCAATTAATAAAAACAGCCTTGAAACGAACATCCAATTAATAAACAGCTTTCAAAATAAAAAGCCTTTAGAAATATTTTAATTAAAATGATGGCATAATTGAATTTTACATGTTATATCACTTCATGTAAAATAAAAAAAAGGTTTTTAACCAGCTCCGAACATAAAATAACCCCTGTGCACTGTAATGCTATCAAATCATCGCTACCATAATTTTATATCAATTTTGCGGCTCTTAGAGACCTCTACAGCTATAATTCCCCAAAGGTCAGGATGCTCTTCCTAGACTTCAACAATAATCCCTGAAATCCTGGTGGAAAAACCGTCCTACCTAAAACCTGACATTTACTGTGTGGGGATTCTGGGGTCGACGCCTTCGGCTGCAGACTGGCAACTGCAAATGAGCACTGCAGTACATGTAATGTAAGCCAGGGCCACCATACTTGTGGAGACAAGTGCCAGATTGCAACAACGACATGAAAAGTCCTCTTTTTGTGTCATCATTGCTGGTTGACTTGGCAACAGACAAAAATGCATTCACTCGTCATTGTTCCTAAAGTATTAAAGGAAACTCCATTGACTGATGATATGGAAAGTTAAGTGAAGTGTTTTTGATAGACAACAACCTTCTGCCGTTCAATTTGGATGTAAAAGTTAAGGACTTGATTTGTAAGTGAAAAAGTTCGAGTATCGTAAGTATGTAGTAAATATAGAAAAAGTCCCATCGAGTTTCCCTTTTTGCTCCTCTTATGTATTAATTAAATAATGATGGCAAACATAGCAACAACTTCCTCCACTAGAAGGGTGCCAAAAATTGTATTTTATTTTTCTCTTTTAAGGCTTTATTCTTTGATCCTGGAGTGCCATGTCTAATCTCGTTATAAACAGCGTTCATTATGTTGTACGGACGCTTCCCTACTTATGACCATTCGACTTACGAAAAACAGTAGATACGAACATTTTTTCGGGATGTCGAAAAATATCCGGACATTACTGTGAGTTGGATTTTGAATTGTGTGAACCTTTTTTTGAGTACAGGACAGTACTGTAGTGCTTGCTTCTTTCCGGCGCGTGGCGGCAAATTTTTTGCACAGAAATTAGAATCTATATTTTGTATTTCCTGTAAAATAACACAATAAAAAGTTGAATCCTTTGGTTAATACACTAATACATTCTCATTCTAATCTCCAGATTAATTGTTTTAAAATAATGATCAATACTTAATTACATTTTTTGGTCCATAAATCCCAGGATCTGGAATTTATCTATTTGAACTTCTAAAATAACAACATATTATTATCATGTTAGTACTATGTTGTTAATAGCAGGTTATTAAGAATAGGGGGAAAATAGAGTCAGTCAAGCAATAAGAAATACTTTTACTTGAAAATCTCAATGACCCAGCACTGGTGAGCTATTTGCAGAACAGGTCCGCAGTCACCTCAACTTTCCTCAGGGGGCACCCTGGTGCCTTCCGCCACCATGATGGAGACCCCTGCTTTAAAGTCATCCGTGCCTGGGCTGTGAAAAATATATGCCTCAATGATATCTAATTACATTATCTGTACTAGTAGAGCAAGGTGTGAATGTGTGTGTGTATCTGAGACTGGAAATCAACAAAGCTACATTGGAAATTTGCAAGCGGAAGATGTAAGATTTAAAATTCACAAAGTTAACCTTTCAGACAACAATGTAGTGAATAATTTGGGGGTTTTGGTTAAAGCCAAGAAAATCACAGTGGGGATATGAACATTGTTTCATCTGAATGAAGGAAATACCAACATAACAAAACAGCCATCCGGTACATTGAAGGTCGTTTCCTGACAGCTTGCAGCAGTGGTGCTGCATTCGAGGTAGGTGGGAAGTTAGATTCATCCCACTTGGATTGTCCAACCTCAAAGCTTTTGAGGCTAATGTAGCCAACTAAAATGGAGGACTCTGCCATTGCTGCTGTTAATTCCAGTCAGTTTTAATTACATTGTCATATAGGACCTTATCTCGAACGACTACTTCCAGAGAAGTGAATTAAAGTTCCTTTTGTCTGGTTTTCCCATGGGTGTCGCCCACTGTTCCCTCTACGCTGTGCGTGTGTGCAATAGCACACTGCCCAGACCTTACACGCGAAAGTCTATCCAGTGCATGAAATAAGGCTCGAAATTGCAAAATGAATTAATTCCCTGGAGTAAAAACAACGCGGGGTACCTCCGTGTGTTTTAAACACGGCATTTTGAAGTCAGTGTCAACACGAGATTAAGTAGACGAAAGTAAGCCCTTACGGGAGCTGGAGAGAGGGTAAGGGGGTTCTGGAGAGGAAGGTGCAGGGGTAATGGAGATCATCTCCGCTGTTGAACTTGAGGATATACCTTGTATGTAACTTTCAGCAGGTTTCTACCTTTTTGCAGTGTGTTAAACGTGTTTTGCCGGGCAGTGGTTATAAAACAACCTCACGTTTTTTGCTTCGGTTGTAATGTCAAACGTTACAGGAGTCTGACTGCTCACATTTTACATGAAAACTATTCTCTTTTCTTGGGTTATAGGCTGCTGAAAAATCTGTTCTTACATACAATCAAGTCATTTTTTTGGGTTACAGTGGAATCTCGCTAGTTCGCGGTTCCACTTTTGCGGGTTCAGAGCTTCGCGGGTCTAAAGAAAATACCTTACCTTCTCAATAAAAGCATTTATTGACTTGACGCCATTGAGTGCGAGCTTATGTCAACTGTGGACACTCTTATTGTGAAGGGAAGGGGGAGGCCCTGATACAATGCTTAGTCATTGCTGCTTTGCTCACCCCCCCCCTCCTTATACTCCTCCCACCTCACCCCCTTCTTATGTGGCGCTCAGTTTATCAAAGAGGGAACTCGGCGACACGACGTAAGTATATTCTCTTCTGTCACATTTCATCTCAAGTTTGACTTTATTATAACAAAAGCGAGCGGTTGTTTGTACTACCTCAACACGGCTAATTGTGTGTGGTTTCGTGTATTTGTTGTAAAAGCCGTTCGATGCCGCTAGCTAAAGTATGTTGTTATTGTCAGAAGGTAGCTCTTTCACTTTCATTAAAATGAACACAGACCATTTTTTTAACTCTTGTTTCCCAAAACGCTTCACAAACACCCATCAAATATCACATTTTCACTGTTTTTATTTTTAATATGTAACCGGTAGTGTTAACAAGCGAAATAAACAGCGATTGCTGCATGTGCTTGAGAGTGGTTAATACAATCATACTGAATGTTTCGTAGTGGTTTCGCCGCAGTCCTATTCCGTGTTCATACAACATATTTTTTTTTTTTTGTTATAACATTAATTTCACTCTCTCTCTCTCCCTACTCGTATTCTATATGGTGTACTGTATACAGGGGGGAACTGTATACCTGAATACATTTTTTTAAGCATTTTTGAAGGGGCGCCGCTACTTCGCGGATTTTCAGTTTTCGCGGCTGGTCTTGGTCCCCATTAACCGCCAAAACCGAGGGATTACTGTTTTCATTACCTGAAAAGTGCTTCATTAGCATTGTTACCCAATGCTAAATCTATTGCACGCTGGTCATCCTGGAAGGGGGATTACGACTTGTGAGGCCCCTTTTCTAGGTTTTTTATTTCCCTCATGCAGTTTTTGAGTTTTTCCTAGCCCTCATCTTGGTTTAAGATCAGGTGATGGTGTCATTGTAACCTGTGCAGTCCTTTGAGACATTTTATGATTAAGGGTTATACAAATAAATCTCACTTGACTTTACAAATAAATTCGATTTGAAATAAATCCAGAAAATGTTAGTAGTATGTAACGAAAGTTACGTTTTTAAAAATGGAGATCTCGTGTAAAGGTTTTTGTAAAAACAACACCTTTGTGGGCCTTTCCAATAACCAACTCATCAATATGTGAAATATTTATTATTGAAAAAAACTGGAACCTGACCTTATCTCGGGTTTTGGACATGTTAGATAATGATTTGGTTGTCACATGCAGGATCAATATTGCTCACCATTGTTCCAAGCGGTGTTCACAGACTCTACGTGACTGCTCAGAACCATGGAAGCTTAGAAGGAACCCTGGTGTCGCCATGGTTGAGTGAGGTCAGCTCGAAATTAGTGAGCAAATTTGGGGTCCTTATTTTTCTCTGCACTTTAGCACAGAGGTGGGCATACGTTTTCAGTTACAGGCCATATTGGGTTAAAAATTTGACTGATGGGCCCATGGACTAGAGGAACAAATGATAGATCTGCAGTAAAACACTTCTGAAGGAGCCCTATTCCAGGGGTGTCCAAACTTTTCAGGAAGAAAAAGTTTGAGCATATTACTCCTGCTTGCACTGGCTCCCAGTTCACTTAAGATGTGACTTTAAGGTTCTCTTATTAACATACAAATGTTTGCATGGACTTGCACCTTCTTATCTCTCTGATTTGATTTCCCCCTATGTTCCTGCACGGAGTCTGCGCTCGGAAAATGCCGGTCTACTTGTGACTCCAAGAGCCAAGAAGTCTGCAGGCTTGAGAGCGTTCTCCATCCGGGCCCCGGTGCTATGGAATGCCCTGCCTCCGGAGATAAGATCTGTACCCTCAATGGAAGTTTTTAGATCAAGGCTTAAGACACACTTTTCTCCCAAAGCTTATGATTGATGCCCACCTCATATTCTGTATTGTCCTGTCTTTTTCCGACTGCCTGCCTGGTGGTGATACAAAGGAGAAGGACGATTTGAGATGAGTCAGCGGACCAGCGTCTGACCTGAAGCATGTCAACGCCTGCATTGACCAGCTGGCAGAGATGGGAAGCTGCATCGTGGCCGTCATAGACTTTCTGGACTAGTTTACCGGCTGGGGGCGTCGTTGCTGTCATGCACTTTCCGGACAAATTTTCAACATGTTACCTAGTGTTTACTATGTTTGTTTACTGTAATGCTAAATGTAATTCACCCTGGTCATCCTGAAAGGGGGATTACCACTTGTGAGGTCCCTTCTCAAGGTTTCTCTTTTTCCTCACGCTGAGGTTTTGAATTGTTCCTTGCCCGCATGTTGGTTTAAGATCAGGTAATTGTGTCATTGTAATCCTGTGCAGTCCTTTGAGACATTTTTGTGATTAAGGGCTATATAAATAAATGTGACTTGACTTGACTTGACATGGAAGCGGTCCAGATTTGGTAAACTGAAAATGAGTGAGTGCCAACTACTCCGCCTGGCCTTCTTTGAACAGTCTTTAATAAATCCGCACATGTTGTTCAAAACCAATTTGATGAGACTAATATATTTCCAAAGAAACATAAGCTGTAAATGTCTGCATGTATATTTATTCATAAATAAAAAATTTGATCTCTCTCCAAGATCGGCCCCTTGGGCCGAAATTTTGGATCAAATGCGGCCTGCGACTCCAAATAATTGCCCGCCACTGGATTAGAACATGGAATGAGTTACAGTAAGTACAAAACGATCAAGTAATAGGGGGCCCTCAAATCTAATTTTGGAGCCCCATGAAGGCTTGGGCCAGCCCTGTGTGTGGCAATAACAATACCAGATGTTAAATCACTACAGAAACCCCCTTTTTTTTCGAAAATATCACACAGGTCCCAAAAAATGCTGTTCTGACTAGTAATAACATTGTTATAAACAACTCAGTCACGTAACGGTGGGATTTTTTTCAGTGACGGGGTTGTTTGATGAAATATTTGGCGTTACAGTGCCACTACCGTTACTGACGGTCAAAAGCAGTGCGTTACTTTGAATAAAGCCATTTTCCGCTCTCCCCTGAGTTGTTTACGTCACGTCTTTTCGTATCATGTCACAATTTAAAATAGCGACTTAGATGAGGGGTCTTCAACCTTTTTCAAGCGTCAAGCTCCTTTTTGTTACTAACTACCACAAAGGGCACCCAGTTTGATGTAATTTCAGAACTACCAACTTAGCTAGATGGCTTGCTAAGTAGCTAAAAAGGAACCCAAAAGGTAAACAGATAAACAAAAAGCAAGCTAGATCGCTAGCTAAAAGAGTCATCTAAAGCCCAGCCATCTAAATAGCCGGATACAAAGCTAAAAACAATACTAAATAGCTAGCTAGGAAGCAAGCCAAAATTCCGCTTGATAACTAGCTAGCTGGATAGATAGCTTTCTAAATAGCTAAAAAAAAAACGTGGGACGATAGCTAGCTAAAAAATTGCACTCGCTTTATAAAACCCATAAATCGTAACTTAGTTGTTGTATTCCCTGTAAAATAAATCGATAAAAAGACGACAAAAAAGTAAAACAGGTATATAAAGTAAAGCAGGGAAAAATAAATCAAAAAGGAAAATGGAGAAACAGATGGAAAAAAGAAAGAAAAAAGACTTAAGAAGAAAAAAGACAAAAACGGGGAAAACATTTTCTCTTTTCTTTTCATTTTTTTCACTTCACATCTAGTGTAATACAATACCTTTAACTTTCACACTAAGGCGAGGGCCTCAAACCATCATCCTGTTGCCCGCAATAGGCCCCCAAGCCGCCCGTTTGCATAGAGTAGCTCAGTTACTAACTTAGTGACGTTTAGGAAGAAGTATTGAGTGACTACAGTATAACGAATCACTTTTTTCAAGCACCGTGCCCGACACTGGTTCTGACATTGACCCAATGCGGTGTAAAACTCCCTTCCCATAATAATCCGTCAAGTGCTAAGAGAGTGGAAGCAAAATGTTAATGCACTGCTGCGCCACTGGAGCCCACGAAGCTCAATCTTCATGCATATGCATATCCCGCTATCCCTACCCAGAATTCCCCCTCGCAACCCGGCCCTAAACCTGAGCGAGGTTTCTAAAAACGGCAGACGGCTTAATGCCCGCCACAGCCCACGTCACGCCGGAGGAGAGCCACTTTGATGAGACGGGCGCTTTTTAGGGGCCTCTTTTGTTAGCAGAAGAGCCAATCGCACTTTACAAGAGAAATCATTCCGCGAGCCGACGGCTTAAACCGTGTACCTCAGGATAAGGTTGCCAAGGAAACCCTCCCGGAGAACCAATAAGAGTGGCTGGCACTGCGTTCGCCTTGATCTGTGCAAACAATTAATACCTGACGCCGGCAGAATTGGCTGAGCAAACCGGGGGAGGTAAACACAAATCCCTAGGTGCGTTGCAAAACATTGAAGCGTGGGGGGAGGGACACAAATTGGATACAGGGTGTCTCATAGAACTTGGTGATACCCTCCTGCAGGGCTGGGCAATTATTTGTAGTCAATTAGGACAAGGGGCCCATCCTGGCGATAGATCAAATTTTTCATTCATCAAGAAATATACAGATATTACATGTTATTGATATTAGGTGAGGAATGTTATCATTAAGGCAATATATGAATAATGAAAAAAAAAACTTGAATTTATTACATTTTCTTATTTTTTAACAGAATTCAAATAAACCATGACTGGGGACATAGCATTTTAGTGTACTTGTACTACAATCAGAGTAATTCATTTTAAAAGAATTTATCCTGCATACATATACAGTGAAGAAAATTTTACCTTTCCTCCCACTTCGAAATCATGGAGGGGTCTGGAATTTTCTTCGTAGGTGTATGTACAATGCGAGAGAGATAAACTAAAAAGAAAAATCCTGAAATCACAATGCATGATTTTTTAAACAATTTATTTGTGTGATACAGCTGCAAGTAAGTATTTGAACACTTGTGTATCATCTGAAATTCTGACCCTGAAAAACCTGTTAGTACGCCAATTAGAAGTCCACCTGCACTCCATGTATCATCCAGATTGACCTGTTTGAGGTTATTATCTGCAAAAAGACACCTGTCCACCCCATACAATCAGTAGGACTTGAACTTGTAAGATTGCCAAGACCAAAGAGCTGCCCAAAGACACCAGAGACAAAATTGTACACCTCCACAAGGCTAGAAAAGGGCTACGGAGCAACTGCCAAGCAGCTTGGTGAAAAAAGGTCCACTGTTGGAGCAATCATTAGAAAATGTATGAAGCTAAACATGAGGGTCAATCTCAATCAGAATGGAGCCCCATGCAAGATATCACCTCGTGGGGTCTCAATGGTTCTAAAGAAGGTGAGGAATCAGCCCGGAACTACACGACAGGAGTTGGTCAATTACCTGAAAAGAGCTAAGACCATCGTTTCCAAAGGTTACTGTAGGTAATACACTAAGACGTCATGGTTTGAAACCATGCATGGCACAAAAGGTTCCCCTGCTTAAACCAGCACATGTCAAAGCCCGTCGTAAGTATGCATATGACCATTTGGGTGATACAGAGGAGTCATGGGAGAAAGTTTTGTGGTCAGATGAGACCAAAATAGTACTTTTTGGTCATCATTCCACTAAGCATGTTTGGAGGAAGAAGAATGAAGAGTATAATCCGAAGAACACCATCCTTACTCTGAAGCATGGGGGTGGCAGCATCATGCTTTGGGGGTGTTTATCTGCACATGGGACAGTACGAATTAACTGCATTAATGAGAGGATGACTGGGGCCATGAATTGTGAGATTTTGGGGAACAACCTCCTTCCCTCATTCAGAGCATTGAAAATGGGTCATGGCTTGGGTTTTCCAACACGACAACGACGCAAAGCACACAGCCAGGAAAACCAAGGAGTGGCTAAGACGCATATCAAGGTTCTAGCATGGCCCAGCCAGTCTCCAGACCTAAACCCTACCAAACATCTTTGGAGGGAGCCGAAACTCCGCGTTTCTCAGCGACATCCCAGAAACCTGATTGATCTAGAGAAGATCTGTGTAGAGGAGTGGGGCAAGATCCCTCCTGCAATGTGTGCAAACCTGGTGAAGAACTACAGCAAACGTTTGACTTCTGTAATAGCAAACAAAGGCTACTGTACCAAATATTAAAATTAATTTTCTCAGGTGTTCAAATACTTATCTGCAGCTATATCACACAAATAAATCGTAAGAAAATCATGCGTTGTGATTTCTGGATTTTTCTTTTTAGTTTATCTCCCTCAAAGTGGACATGCACCTACGATAAAAGTTTCAGACCTATCCATGACTTCTAAGTGGGAGAAAAAGCAAAATAGCAGGGTCTTCAAATACTTATTTTCTTTACTGTAAGTCTGGTAGAGGGCAATTAAGCATACAAGAACATCTTTTAAAAATAAATGATAAGTCCATTTTTACACAAACTATACTATCTTATGTCACTGGGACGCAAATGGCACTGAATAACAGGAATGACCCAAATATTTTTTGCCTATTTATCCTCGAGGTCTTTTTTCTTTTATTCTCTTTAAAGTCTTTATTACATGTTAACCCTGGAGATCCATTTCTAGTCTTGTTGCGTACAATGTTTTCATAACAATGACAATAAAGACAATTGAATACACGTTTGGAAGACTCTGGCGGGACCAATTAAACCCTGGCGGCGACGAGAATCTCCCTTTGTATGTGAAAACACTGGAATACGAAGAGCAGGATACATTTTGTCTGTAAATCTAAATTTGGACGCGTGCCATGGCGCATGCCGCTAACGTGTTTTTAATGGATGTTTGGAATCCGCGGCTATAAAAATACCATTACATCCCAACATATCCATTCTGACACACACCAAGCCATTAAACTCAATGAGAGACTCCGGCTAGCTGCGGATCAATGCTCCGGGGTCCTATCTATTACTGACATCCAATTATACCAATGGATGTCCGTTTCGCACTGCAGTTAAGTGCTTTCGTGGATTTATTGACAACCTGTCGACGTTCAGCACCCGGCGGACCTATTGGCTAATAATTCCCTATCGATCCGAACGAGCGGCATGCTGTTAAAGAGTGCTACCAGAGCGCCGATGGTCACAAAAGTGAGACGTAATGCTCACATCATCTGTTCTGGCCGTTGTGGGGATCACCGGAGACCAACAATGAAAAGCAGTTATAGGGACAAACGCAAAGCCGGACGGGGAAAAAACAAACCAATGAACATGGCAAAACCAGCACGAACGCCAGGCTAGCTGATCCAAACTCACAACAATGAGCAGCCAGGCTAACCGGGAACCAACGGCTTCGGCGATGAACGCAAAGACGGGCGAGATATAAAACAAGGGACACAGTAAAACCAGCGCTCGGGACAGGTTAGCCGGCCGAACGACACAGGGTATTTTAATCATTATCGAGACATGGCTCAACCTTGGGATCCCTGATGCTAACGAGCAGCTAACCAGCCGCTCTCTACATTACTTCTTGCACTGAAAATATGAGCCCTCTGATTTTGTCAGTCTGTCAATGAACCGCTGCCCCGCAAGACGTGGGTTTTGACTCGGTCCTGTTTCCTGTCGGTATTTCCTCTCAAGTATTGTTCCCGGTTATTTCGTCCCGTTTGATATCGGTTTCCAGTTTCGTTCCTGTATAGGTTTTCCTGTTTAATTTCAATATCCTGTTTTGATATCAATCCGGTCTTTCCCGTCCTGTCCTGTTTCAAACTCATCTGTCCGATATCTGCTTCGGGCAATTGGTATCGATTTCGTCGGCCTCTGGCTTTCTATCATTCCACGCCAGACTTCTGCCTAACGTGCATGACTCCCCATTTCCCATAAAATAAAAGGCTTGTGCGAGAAACGTCACGCATTTGGGTCCTGATCCTGTTCCGGTTCTTGACAAACTAGTTCTTTCATTCATACTAGATGTAATTTTTTGGGCCTGGACTTGAAGGCAATCATTAAATTGGGCTTCTCCCTCTCTCTCTCGACAAAACTACCACAAAAACAACTCAATACTGGAAAAATACTACAGATATAGTAGTTTATGGAAATACTATAAACATACAACTGCAGAAATACTGAAAAATATAGTACAAAATAAAACTACAGTAATAATATAGAAATACAGAAACATTATGGGGGCAGCACGGCGGCGCAGTGGTTAGCGCTTGTGCGGCACAGTTCATGTCATGGGAACCTGTTGTGGGTTCAAATCCAGCTCCAGACTTCCTGTGCGGAGTTTGTATGTTCTACCCGTGCTTGCGTGGGTTTCCTCCGGGCACTCCGGTTTCCTCCCACGTTCCAAAAACATGCATTTCAGGTGAATTGGCCGGTCCAAATTGTCCCTAGGTGTGAATGAGCGAATGAGTTGTCTGTCCCTGTGTGCCCTGCGATTGGCTGGCAACCAGTTCAGGGTGTCCCCTGCCCACTGCCCGGAGATGGCTGGGATGGGCTCCAGCCCCCCCGCGGCCGTGATGAGGATAAGCGGTACGGCTGATGAGATGAGATGAGATGAGAAACATTATGATTACAGAAAAACTAAAAGAAATTTACTATGGGAAATAATACAAAAAAATACTACTGCTGAAATACAATGCGGTGCTATGAATGAAATGGACTCAACCATTTCAAGGCAGTGGTGAGGTATTTACATTTCAAGTTTTTTGGGGGGGCGTTTTTCATCATATTTTACTGTATATTTATCAAAGAAAAGCGAGTTTTTAATATGCTATACTTTCTGGGGTGCTTGGGTTGAATTAAGGTGACTTGAGCGCCCCCCCACAACGGCAACAGATAATGTCACGTTATTAGAAACTATCAATCGCTGCCATTTACGATTCTTCACTCGAAAGGAGAATTTCATAAAATTCCACAATCTGAAATGTGTTTGTTTCCAGTAAAGTGCATTAACTAACGGGCTGTGATAAAAAGAAAGAAGAACAAAGAGCCCCACAAGCACTGCAAAAACGAATCAATAGTAAACATTGAGCGGTTGGCTCACTGTTCAGTTTGGCAAACGGAAGCAAGAGTTTGTTTATGTGCACGCCGAGTGGTGAGCGTTAAAAGAAAATGCACCTCCATTGATTAATTGGTCCTTAAACGCCTCACCTAGCGTTCGCTGAGCCATTAAGACTCCTCGGCGGGAGGCCGACACACTAAAGCAGGGGTCGGGAACCTATGGCTCGCGAGCCATATATGGCTCTTTCGATGAGTATCTGTGGCTCAGAGACAAATTTGCGTGCAAAAATTCTCCATCTTGTTCAACACTTGGGAGGTCTATTCAACTCAGGTACACGCAAAGCCAAACCAATAATAAATAAAAGAGCATTAGTTCACAGTATATATAGGGCACGTTTTTCACTACAATTTACAGTCAAGGTGTCACACAAAAAAAGGGGGAACAAACTCGTTTTGGCTGTACGACGCTAAAGAATCCTTTCTATAAAAGTTCACTATATAATCTGTGTTCAGTGTTCAGATACCTTATGATGAATCCACAGAACTGTAAATACGCCAAAACACCGGAAGAGAACTTAGTCATTTGATTGGGTGAGTGGGAGGGATGGGTGGAGCTATGCAAAAAGTGCAAGCACTCCCTCCCATCTCTCGCCCCACTCCGTATGCGCCAAAAGTAAGCACATCAGGCTCCCCGTTTGCAGAATGTTGTCACGTTTTTACAAAACAACTGCTTGCATCTGGTTTTGAAACCAGTATGTTGAAAAAAAGGGTCAAAATGAGTTTAACCGATCTTGAGTAATTGCAAGAAAGAGACAAGTTTAAAGTGGTATGTTTGTTGATTTTGGGACAGGGGCTCTGGCATTATTCTCTTTTCATAATTTTTATCAAATCATCAAAAATAAATGTGCTGAAGACTAAGCTTTTGTCTGGGGCGCGGGTTTAGCAATTTAGTAAATTTGTCTCATAATATATGGTGTGGCTCTTTCCCAAAATAAAATTAATATTTTTTGCTTTTATGGCTCTTTGAGTCCAAAAGGTTCCCGACCCCTGCACTAAAGCGTCTAGAGGAAGGAGTATCAAACAGGCGGCATGCGGGCCGGATGAGGCCCGCTAAGAGATTGAATCAGGCCCGGGAGACAAGAGAAAAACGAGCTGCAGGTTGAAATATGTCCACTTCATGTTGCCAAAGCCAGGTGCCTCTCACAAAGACGCCGTACTTGTATTTCTTCCTCTCTATCACGCTCTTTTCCTCCCTTTTTCTCACTCTTTCAACACGTTACCTAGCGCTCTCTTTTATTGATGTTTACTATGTTTGTGTACTGTAAATGCTAAATGTATTCCACCCTGGTCATCCTGGAAGGGGGATTACCAATGCTGAAGCCGCTTGTCAAGGTTTCTTTTTTCCTCACGCTGATGTTTTGAGATTTTCCTTGCCCGCATGTTGGTTTAAGATCAGGCGATGGAGTAATTGTAATCCTGTGCAGTCCTTTGAGACATTTCTGTGATTAAGGGCTATACAAATAAATGTGACTTGACTCTGTCTCTCTCCGTGTCTCTGTTTCCCAGTGTCTTTTTACCTTCTTTTGCTCTCTTCCTTTTCTCTCTTTGCACTCACTTTCCCCTTCTCTTCTTCTCTTTTCTTTCCTTCTTTCTCTTGATTTCTCTTTGGATTTCTTTCTTTCTCTCCCCTGCTTTCACTATTTCTCTTTTTTGTTTCTCATGTTCTCTCACTCTCGCTCGCTCTTTCTCCCTTTCTTTGTCCCATCCTCTTTTTTTCTATTTCTCCCTTTTTCTTTCTCTCTAATCTACTAGTCCGGCCCCCAAGAGAATTTTCTATCGTGTGGCCCCCCCGAGTTAAAATGAGTTTGACACCCCTGGTCTAGACAAATGCTGTCAGTTCCATACACAAACATTAAACGAAGCCCTTGTTTTTTTGTGTCTGAAGGACTTTATTTATTCCAAAAATACAGCACAAAAATACACACAAAATGGATAATT
Organism: Urocampus carinirostris; assembly: GCF_059441175.1. NCBI lineage: Eukaryota > Metazoa > Chordata > Actinopteri > Syngnathiformes > Syngnathidae > Urocampus > Urocampus carinirostris. Next base: position 25,813,498 of record NC_142365.1, read on the forward strand.
GGATTTCATACAGAGTGCAAAACTCAAAAGGAGATCATCATACAATGTTAGTACGGCAATATAAAAAACAAATCTACATAGTAAAACTTATATTAGTTATGAAAGTTTTGAGCGTGTCGTGACGTAGATATCAATTTAAAACCTCCAGTTTTCCAGGTGATTGTAGATTTCCATGGAGGACTAATCTAACCTATAAATTTATGCCTTATAAATACATGAACATATGAATGAATCCTGTAATAACTAAACATATGACAAATGCAAGCCATTTTATAATGCATTCCCATTTATTTCAGTACTGTATTTTGCCATAGATTTTCTCATTTTTTGTTTTGTATTACTGTTTACGTTTTTTTCTTTGTATTTTGTCGTGTATTTTTAGTAGTGTAACTTGTCATATTTTCATGTTTCGTACTGTATTTCCTGCGTATTTTATGAAGTATCTGTTGTGTACTTTGTCGTGTATGTCAAAACAAAACGTTATTCAAATGAGGGGGCGGGTCAGATTGGCTGTGATTGTCACCAATTGGTTAAGCAGAAAAAAAGCATTGCAGTTCATTGGTCCACTTGTCCATCAACCAATAGGTGAGAAGCTCAGTCAGTTTGACCCGCCCCTTCATTAGAAAAACATTTTGTTGTTACAAAATACATGTTAAAGAAATGACAAAATACCAAAATAAATTTCAAAATGCATAAATATTAACCAATTGCATGTAAGTCATATTTAGGTATTATGTGATTTATTTACGCTTTCATTTATTAATATGGCATATTTTTAGTAAATATACTGTATATTTCTACCTTCTATACAGGGCGGGATTGGTCCTCCATATACACTCCATAATCATTTATTCATCAATCGCACTTAAAAGAGAAATGCCTTGAAAGCATGGAACTGCCAAAATGGAGCGACATTTTTTGATAGGGGAAAAGAATGCAAACGTTTTCTGATGTGTTTTAAAAGTACATTTGAAGGCATTTTAAAAAAAAAAATAGGAAACATACTTGCAAAAACATTTGAGCATAGTAAGTTAAATGCCAAAAACACAGATGCCGCCCTCTTCTTTTTCAGCATTTGGAATACATTATACCAATACGTTGTGAAATTACGGCATTTTCTTATAATGTTTGGGAGTTATTCATATTTCATTATTATTTTTTACATACGTTTCCATATTTATACCACAGTATTCAATGTTAACTCCAGAAGGTCAGTTCTATATGTGTCTACTTCTTACAGTTCGAATTAGACACAAATACTTTGACAAAGATTGGACTTTATTAAAAAGGAATAGAAAAATGATCAAGTTTTTAATCAAGTTTAAAAAAAAACACCATAAAACATGTTGGTAAGGTCAATGTGAAACCAATTATAGACAGCGAAAACCTGATATAACATTAGAATTGGAAAAAAAACCTTTGATGACTACGGCGGCCATCGCGGATGCTAGTACACGCAACTGAATGTGTTTGCTACAACTGGGACAAGAAGGCACAAAAGAAGCCAGCAGTCAGGGCTTGGCAAAGGTGGGAGAAAAGAAAAACAGAGTAAGGTCCGGAGCACAAAGTAAAGAAACAAAACAAAATAAAACTAAGAAAAACTTGCCCACTTCATTATTATAACTTTCTGAATGATATACAGAACAACCAATGTTCCCTCTAAGCTTTCACGGTTCCTCGCCATAACACAAAGTCGGAGCTTGCTGAGCAATATCGATATCATAATTTGCAAAGGATTTGAATGTAACAAGAGCGCTCATAGAGACTCCAAATAACATGTCTTTTTTAATTTTTTGTTTTTTTTCCCTAGCTTTTTACGTCTTGCCTTTTACTTATTTTGTTCTTTTATTTGTTACTTTATTTTCACTTTGTTCCTAGCTCTTTTTTTGCACTCTTTTTTCTTCTTCTTTTCTTTTCCTTTTTAAACATGTTGTGCATAATTTGACATAATAATTGGTAATGTATGGATGAAAGCGACAAAAACAATCTGAAGAGCCGTTTAAAAGCAGAGCCAAAAGAAAAAAAGACAAACATGCGTGGCAACATTGACGTAGTAACGTAGGTAAGAACTGTCATGTAGCAACGTAGTCTGACCGTGCAGGCGATAAAGTAAACCACACTTTTGTCTTTTTTTAGTTTTAATGTTTTAGTGATAAATTGAAAATACAATAGTATTTAAAAAAAAAAAAAAAACTTCTCCACCCTACACACTGTAATTCTGGCTGAATTTGCCCAGGAATTGATTTTTAGATTTTTATGCGCAGGCAGGATAGCTTTTCTTGTTCTCTGAGAAGGTCTGGCCAGTGCGCAATTGCGAATGCGTGCAGCTTAGGGGGAACATTGAGTACAATGATGCTCAACCCCCCTCTTATGCTAGGGTCGGCACCCACCCGTTTGGGATATTAAATCCATACTTGATAGGTTTGTTCCGAATATACTAGTGGACGAGTGCATATGAGATTTCATGGGATGTCCGTTACTTAATTTGACTTGTTTGGATTTTCCAGTCAAAACATCGTTGTCGCTTTCCGCCAATCATCTTGCTGTTCTTTGATTCCACACCCTGTAGGGCTGATCACCATTTTGTAACCTTGAAGAATTAATACGAGAGGGCTTAAAGGAGGGCTTCAGGAAGGGATGGAATTCCCTTATTATAAAGAATTATATTTATATTATTATTGTTTTTGAGTACTTTATAGCCAATTTAAAATATCAGTTAAAATAAAAACCGATACAAAAGGAGCGTTAAAAGCTATATGAAAGTGTAGATATATTGACTGCTGTAATCTTATGTGGGAGAGTTCCTAGGGCAGGCAAGTCAAAGATCTGCCCAAGTGCCAGATCCGCCTCACCATAAATTTCAGAGTAAGTAAAAAAAAAAAAAAGCGAGTGTCTAGGTCAGGGGTCGCAAACATATGGCTCAGGAGCCCCATACGATTTTTCATTAGCACATATGGCTCAGAGATTTAAAAAAAATATGCTTATGAAGATATCATCTATAGCGTTCCAATTTTGAGAAGATCAATGTCATACCTAGTGCGCACATAGCATACGTAGCGCTAGGAGTAAAAGTGGTTCGGTTCAGTATATTAAAAGCATACACCCCACTAGTTTACAGTCAAGGTGTAGCACCAACAGACCCTGTTTTGTCTATACGTCGCTAGGGAATCCTTCATTTGAAAGTTCATTAAACAATTTAGTTTCACTGTTGAGACACTTTATAATGGAAACCTACAGAAAAATTGTTAACAGCCAGAAACACAAGCAAAGCACACGGAGCAATTTGATTGGGTTAGTCGTAGGGGCGTGCAGAGCTATGCACACAACGCACTTCTGTGTGCCCAGCGCCGTCTGCACCGAAAATAAATACGCCAGTGTCCTCGTTTTCAGTATTTTAGGACTTTTTTACCAAAGCACTTTGCTCACACCTTGTTTTGAAACCATTGTTTATGAAAATTGAATGTCAAAATGAGTCTCAACAATCTTAAATAATTCCAGGAGACAAGTTTGAGTTGGTACGTTTGTTGGTATAGGACACAATTATTCTTAATATTTATTTTAAATATTTTTTTCAAAAATGAATATCAAATCATCCAACATTACACAGTGAAAAAAGAATGCACTGAAAAATAAGATTTTATCTGGAGAGCGGATTGTCTTGTATGGCGCTCTCTTGGGTCATTTCTGTCAAAAGTTATGATTTTTTCAAATAAATGTAGAGCAAGGGCTCTCTCTGACCGCTAGAGGGCAGCGTTGAGTTTATATAACATGGTAAGTTGGTTCAGGTGTAAAACTGCAAACACTCAACTGTTAAAATAAACCAGTTAACAAACTCAAAGGCCAAACATGAAACCGTTTTCCCCATTGCTTGTGAATAATTGTGTTTAGAAAAGATCCCTCGTCATCCGTGATTACAATATGTAGGGTAGGTTACTACTGTAGGCTGACTGATGAAGCATTACACTGAAAACCAAAACTAAACAATGGAAGTTGACATTCTTTTACTGACCCAGCCCCCCCTCAGGACAAAAAGTCTGGATGTGGCCCCGGAGCCAAACTGAGCTTGACATCCCTGTCCTGGGATGTGCACGCTTCATAAAAAAATAAAAATAAAATCACGCTGCGCAAGAATGACAAGTTTCATATAAAGTGTGGAAGGAAAGGTTAATGAAGAGGCCGCCTCTTTAGAATCCAACCGCACATAAGGGGGATTATACGTGCGGCAGATGCAACTGCAACAGATCAACGCTGATCTGTTTGGTGTGTGTACGTGTTATTGCCATTTTGCGGTTATTCACATTGAGAGTTAATTGCTCAGTGAACCTCAATGTCCAGCTGTCTCTTTTCTGAAGAATCTGGAGGGAGCAAGTGTGTGTATGTGATGAGTAGGGGTTGAAGACAGCACTTATTGTTTTTTAAGCCTGTTTGAGACGCAGTAATCCAGCCAATCGCAAAGGGAGGATGTTTGAACCCCCTACTTAGCGAGAGCCAATTGTTTGCGTTCGAATACCAGACAGGACTTTTTCAAATTCTTGGGGGAGGCACCAATAAAATGTGCGGCTCTATAATGGGCATGGATGGTTTAATCACAAATTGTATGTCATGTAGTTCTCATTCAGGCTCAACCAAGATTTATACAAAGCCAAGACTCAGTTAAGGCTTTCTTGCTCAAAATATGTAATATAAATATAAAATAATAAAATATCAAAATCAAAATATAAAAAAACACATTTTATAGGCCCCCAGAGACCCCTCGCTACTTCGCACTTTGATTATCGCTAGTTCATGCTTTCGCGGATTTTGAATTGATTTTCTCTTTATTGTCGTTGATATTGAATTGTGCATTGTGTTCTGTTAGACACAGTTAGACACAACACACCGCGGGGACAGACTAGGGAGGGCGCTCTGTGTTGGGTGGTAGTGACCGTCTGTGTGCCCGAGTGTGATAGGCTAGTGTATGCTGCGCAGTCACGGTCACCACATCAAAACAAACTGGGAAGCACCACGACAGCTAGCTTTTAGCTTGAAAATAAATCAATTAAATTGGATTCTGATAAGTCATGAGAAAGCTAGAACATTCTTATCACCAGCGGGTGCTTCATGGATTGTTATCGGGTTCCAGAAGCCACTGGGGCGGCGCTTGGGAGAAGGCAAGAGCAGTGTTGCTGGTCCGAGGTACTGCTAAAGGCCAAACTAACAACTTTTTGAAGCTACCGCTGCAGACCCTGTATCTTTTCAACACCAGGTCCATTAGCCATGAAACGAATGACTTGGTTCAACAACTCGTGGGAAACCGCTACCTTTTGGAACGTTGTTTTAATCATTGCAGAGATCTGTCTCCATTCAAGGAAACCTGATGCTAGCGTGCAGCTAGCCGTCCACTGTCTAAATTGCTTTCTTACACTTAAAGCCCACTAATTTCATTTTACATTTGTATAATGACTAAACATTTATTCAGCAGCAATTATCTATAGTGTTATTGTTTGTTGATCTATATCTATTATTTTGTTACAGTCGTATACTTTCAGTCAATAATGACGTCTTCTCGAGGTAAGGTTAACCCTTTGAAGGTTTTATAAAGGTGCAACGCTACTTTTTGCGGGTGGTTCTTGTTCCCATTAACCGCGAAAACCGAGTGATATCTGCATACAAAAAAAAAACAACTAAATATGATAAACCGAGACATAGATGAGCAGTCAAACCAAAAAAGATTCATACCCGAGCACAGGGAGCAATTTTCCAATATCTTTTGACTCGAAACAAGAAAGTTGTGTTAGAGACATTAACATTTCAATTTCCTTTGTTCAGAAGTATCTAATCTTGATCTTTACGCGTCCTCTGTGGACTTCTTGTTCCGTGTAAAGCTTGTATCTTACTATGCTACTAAAAGAAGCTGGGGTATTAATTCCAAACAAGCACGTACTCATCTTGCTGTATAGATCAATGGTCTCAAAAATATGGCCCGCAAGCCATTTGCAACCCCTAGGATGATAGTTAGAGGCTCCCACCCTAGCATGACATTTCAAAGTGCAGCCCAGTTTTACTGATTGATTGATCATATGAATATTTTAATTTTGTACTTTTATATCTTATATTATGTAGAAAATGTATCTAGTTATTTATTTTCAGAATTATTGTTTTATTTAATTTTTACCGACTTATGTTCTAATTCCAATACTGTCTGCTTTATTTTGTGCAGGGAAAAAAGATATTCACTAACAGTTGACCCTCGAGAAAATTGAGTTTGAGGCCCCTGGTTTAGATGGTCTGGAATTGGTCATGACGTACAGTCTTTAATAAATCGTGGGCCAACTATACTTAAAAAAAAATTATATACAATTAATTTCTCTATCAACCACTCTGCTACAAGTTCATGTTTCAGCGCGAAAGTCCTGAAAGTAATATACATACATGTTTCTAAATAGTGATTGATTGAAAAAAAAGTCTATGTGCCCTTGCGTGACTCGAGTAAAATTCAATTCTCTTCTCCGCAGCACAGCACTCGGGTCTTCATTGCAGGAGTGACTTGTCATTTGTATGAAAGAGCGAGTCAGCTCTTTTTCATCTCTTCCTTTGTTGCAGAGGGGGAGGCGTTAAACAATGGAGCCGTCCCTGTTTTGGGCGGGTATCATGACGGGGATGGCCCCCATGCGACTGAGGTTGGGCCCCGCCATCCTGGGAGCAGTAGGCGGTGGCAAAGGAGTGTGGCTGGGGGGTCTGTCATCCTCGGACGAGGGGATCTTGTCATACTGGGTCTTGAGGGCGTATTCGTGCAGGTTGGACGGGGACATGGAGCCCAGAGAAGAACGCTGGCTGCCCACCGTAAAACTGCGTGCTGTCGAAACTCGACTCTTGGGAGGCGGGACGTCCTCTCTGGGGAGAAATCGGAAACAGCAGATGCTTGAAACAATGGAGCAAAAACCCATAAATAATGTTTCTGTGTCTATTCCCGCATACATTACAGGTTAAAGCTGGGGAATCAGACCCATTTCTTACTTACATGACAAAGTGAAAATGTGAAAATCAGTAACAGGGTCACAGGACTATACTAGAAAAACAATTGCTGTGTAGTGAAGCTTTTCCTTGGAGGCTTTTATTCCAATACAATACATGAAACAGAATATTCTGGGCTTGTGTATATTAAACAAGCGTGGCCCCCGCAGGCTTATTAATGCGGCCCGCCAAATATAAACGGTAAAAATATAATGACAATTTATATTTATATAATAGTAAATAAGGTACTACTAATACCAAGGTAACGTTGCACTAACGCTAAACTAGGACTACGCAATTGCTACACTAATGTACAGGTAACGTTGAGATTTTCAGTTTAGACTATTTGTTTGCTTGGAGAATGATTTGTGCGGGATTAGTTTAAAGTATGAGATTCTTTTATTGCGAAGCTTAAAAAAATATCGACTTTCATAGAGATTACTACAAAACTATACACAAAAATTATTTGTCATCTTTGTATTTTATGCAATGTATTTATTATGTATCAAGTGGAATAGAAGCCTTCAGATGAAGTCCAACCTGTTCTTAAGGTCCTCCCTTGAGCATTTTCTCTTTTTTAACATATCCTAGGTTAGAGCAAAAAATCCACCCTTCAGGGTGGGAATATCCAAGAACAGCAACATGATTGGCTGATAGTGACAGTGATGTCAAAACAACAAACACTTGCTAGAATAATCAACTAGCACTCTTTGATAAAGTTTTGCTGGTGAACAATTTTTAAAACAGGAAAAACAATGATCATTTTTAGTCGTTCACACAAACTCAATTTTGTGAAGTGCTCGATCACGCAATGAGTTTGATGCAGGTATGAGCCCAAGAAGGTTCTACTTTCATAATAAGGACAACAACTCAAACTCAAGAAGATGGGTCATTTCAAGAGCATCGCGGCCAGACTCATTTAAGACAAAGAACAAACCATTGATTAAACAATTAGTTGCAGAGTCAATTTAAATAGCGCGACGTCTCCACTGCTTAACCATGCTCACTGAAATTGCTTTTGGAATATGAAGCATGCAACCAAATTCAGCTATGCCCTCTTCCCCCTCTGCAGCCACATTAACAGTTAATAAGCAGCATTAATCCAGTTAAATGCTCCAGCAAACTCAGCCAGAGGGGCCAGCGCTTGTGTTGACCATTGCGTCATGGGGTGGCATTTCAGCAAATGTGAGTTCTAGATAGGACTGCAACGATTAGTCCGCACAGTTGACAAAAAATGGATGATAGAAATACAGACACCCCTTGCTACTTTGCGCTTTGGTTATCGCTGGTTCACTGCTTTTTGGATTTTAACTTGAATTGTTTTTATTGTAATTTATATCAAAGTATAGTTCATTGTGGGAAACGAAGAGCACGCAGCAAATGCTGCATGGGGCAGATTGTGTGTGTGTGTGTATTAGCTGGACGTGAACTGTGTGTGTGCGCGACTGTAATAGGCTAGTGTATGTCGTCAGTCAAACAGCCTGAGTGGGCGGGCGCCCGAGTCAATGGTCCAGCCAAAGCAACTTTCGATCATCAACAAAATTGGACTTCTCTACACGCTAAAGGAAGTTAAAAGCAGATTTTCATATAGTCCAAATGATGGCGGCAAAATATGTGGTGCAAGATATATAGTTCCGAAACATTGAGATATACCGTATTTTCCGCACTATAAGGCGCACCTATAAGTCTTAATTTTTTTCAAAAGCTGACCATGCGCCTTATAATACAGTGCGCCTTATATATGGCTAAATATTAAATTCGCAAGGTCTCGCAACTTACGCAACAGCCGCCGACTCGATTTTCCCCCGAACGTGGAGTAGTCCGCGGTGTATGCTGGGATTTATATACCGGCGTTTCATTGGCTAACCAATGTGTCAATCATTATTTGAATTGATCGCTATTGGCTAAAGTTATTCGGAGCCTCGGATTGGCTAGAGGGCCAAAACAAACCCTGCAATTGGCCGAAAAAGATGTGTCAATCATCCGTTATATCGATCGCTATTGGCTGAAGTTTTTCGGAGCCTTGGATACGCTAGAGGGCCAAAACAAACCCTGCAATTGGCCGAGAAAGATGTGTCAATCATCCGTTAAATCGATCGCTATTGACTGAAGTTATTCGGAGCCTCGGATACGCTAGAGGGCCAAAACAAACCCTGCAATTGGCCGAAAAAGATGTGTCAATGATCCGTTACATCGATCGCTATTGGCTGAAGTTATTCGGAGCCTCGGATACGCTAGAGGGCCAAAACAAACCCTGCAATTGGCCGAAAAAGATGACTGAATAGCAAGCTTGCTAAAGTACGCCATAAAGAAACATGTTTCATTAGTCTGTATTTGTAAACATTTTACTCTCCTGGATTTACTACACACTCACGGTTGTAAGAAGACCATGATTGCGTATCATTATTGAACGTGAGAACTTAGGTGAGTTATGCGGCTTTATATTTTCCCGGTATCTTGTTTTAGAACGATCTTGATGTTGCTGTGATGAGTTGAGTTAATTAAACTCAATTCCAAGTGTTTATTGTCATATGCACAGTAAAGTTGCGAGCGAAAAAGAAAATAGAAAGTAAGGAATGGTTGGCATTTCTTGAATTCCAAAACTTTAACCTTCCGAATGATATTTGAAATGACGCATTTAAGTGACATCGTACGGACACCGCATCCGCACGTGTCTAGGACACGTATTTGCTTCTTTGCAAGCTTTGGGAATGTTAAGGGGGTAATCAGTTTGACTGAATCATCTGACTGTTCTGTTGACGTTCCCATTGTAGCGCCTTATAATCCAGTGCGCCTTATCTATGGAAGATATAGGACCAAAAACTATTTTTTGGGGGTGCGCCCCATAGTGCGGAAAATACGGCAATATAACGAACGTTTAATTTAGCCTTGTGAACCAAACTGGCACAAATATAAATACAAAAAATTGACACACTAATATAATATTCACATTTAACTCCTTTGGGCCAAAATGGGATTTTTGCTCATAGAAAGCTGCTTTCTCAGCACAAGTGCCCAAGTCAGACAACAAATTATATTTCATAACCAAAGTGGAATATACAATAGCGGAATATAATAGCAAGATTATTTTTTAAATTATAATTGTCAGTTAAGAATTAAAAAATAAAACGTTCATAAAATACAGTGCTTTTATTTGTATGGAATGTTCACGACAATTTCTGGTCATTCACATGATTACGACAAAAATCATTGAAGTGGACCATGTCTTAAATCAATACAGTAATGCAATACTGGAGCACAATTATTTCAAATATTATAATTTGACGGTATCAAAGTTATTTGTAAAAAGAAAGATTATAAAGTACAGTACTTATGTTTGTCAAACAAATCATTGAGCCTGTAAATTGGGTTTGTGGTATTTAATAAATTAATGACTGTTTCTACTTCGGGTTTTGACTATTGTGGGACCTTTCTGGAACACGCCTCCAACTAAAAACACTGTATTACTGTATTTGACAAATATTTTTAAAAAAGTTGTTGTAGTTGCAGCCCTAGTTCTAGAGACGAACGGTGGTCTAATCCTCTTTGTCCTACTGCACATTGTGGTCTTAGACAGATTCAGTCAGGAGCTGAGTGATAGTAAGCCCGCCGGTTGTGCAGAACCTCGGGGCTGAATGGAGAGGAGGATGTTTTGTAGCGGGCAGAGGGGGTGGGCAACAGACACGACACAGGATCCGCAGAGCAAACAAAGCTTTCAAACTGATTACCACAGCTGTTTATTTGAGGAGTGGTAGAAAAAAAAAATGCTGATGGGGAAAAAAAATGTTCATGGTGGGTGGAAGCATTATGTGTGCGCGTTTATATATTGTGGTAGTATAGCTGTTGACCACAAGCTTCATTTCCAGCCATTTTCAGAAGAAAAGCTCATAGGCAGTAACGAGAACTGTAACACGTTATTAATATCAGTATAAAATTCAACCATCGTTACTACCTGGAGAATCACTGCGTTACTCATTAAATGCAGACAATGACTTTCGATACAACTATACAACTGCCGAATAATGCTGCGTCCTCCCTGTTGTCACATACAGCCTTTGACATTCGCCTGACACGCAAAACGTCCCCGGTTCAAGACCAGGTGGAAAGAGACGTTGGCCTAGACATGCCACAGCAAATGGTGCCCCAACGACCCGTGAGGTTAAGGGATCCAACCAACTTTCAGAGTAACACACTACTTGGTCTCAGTAATCTGGTGGGTAACAGAGTTAAATTTTAAATGAAGTAACTGACTACTGTTCACAGTATCATGCTGAACACTGAGCATAGGTGAGTCATTGTATAAGGACTGCAATGTACCATGGAAATGTGCTCCTGCTTCCAAAGTTCAACAACCCTGGTCTCTAACTTGCGAGTTGAGGCCCAATTGCACCCCGTCGCATGATACTTTGAGGCCCCAGCCCTAATATGAAAGTTTAAAGGAACAGTGTGTATTATTTAGAGCTGCCTAGGGGTAGAAACAAGTGCATTAATAATAAAAAAAGATATTTAAAAAGCAAAAATACCAGGGTCATTTATTTAAATTACTTGTAGGTAAAATAGTTGTAAGGGTGGGCAAAACAAAATGAGAAAAAGGATGCAGTTTGGAGACCGTCTCCGTAGTTTGTATTTTTCCTTGTACTTTGAAGCATTCATTTTTGGTAGCATCAAACAATGCGTCGACATCTTAAGGGTCAAATAATACAGTGTCCCCTTCAGTAATGGCAGCCCATGCAAATGATTGATTCATTTAATACAGATTGATATTACTTTGTTTTTTTTCTTTTAGATCTGTTGTGTAAGATTTTTGATTAAACATTTATTGTAGAACAGTGTAAGGTTTTTCATCAGATATTTTCTTGTGGAAATCCCGATAAGGCCCAACCTCACCCGCAAAATTGCTCTGGCAGCCCCCAAGCAAATTGAGTTTGAGACTAGTGTGCTACAACAGGACAGTATTGAAAAACGACACTTGTCATACGTGTCACTTTATTTCACATATTTCATTTGATTTGATTTCATTCCCATATTTACTAGGCATTCATTCATGTTCCCTTGTCACTTTCACACCACATTTGCAGTGGAAGCGTTTGCATCTTTAATGTTGTACTCGAGAGATTGATTACATTTTTGCCCCGCAATCTCTTAGACTTCTTAGCAGGTATTGAGTATTAAAGTTTTAAAATTGATTTTTCACCTAAATCTGCAGTTTTATATACTACAGTAAATATGTGTGATTAATATTTGTTACCTGTACTTATCAGTGAGCCAAATCCTATACATGCGTGTGGTGGGTTACCTTATCTCGTTGCAGATTTCTTTTTCGTACTTCTTCCTGTGTCTTGCACGACAACAGCAGAAGAGAATGATGGCGATAATGATGAGGATCAGCAGTACAGCAATTATAGCTCCCGCGATGATTCCGGCAGTATTGGGAGCTAAAGAAGAAAGGAAGCTCAACTGTTAATTAAGAAACAAAAAGTGAGCTCTTTGCAGTTACTCAAACTGATACGAGTTTTTCTTATTGTGTTACTCCCAAAACACTGCAACAAAAGTCTACTATATGTCGTTTGGGCTGGCACTCAGTGTAAATATGCTAAATATGAAACAAAAATTGTCATATTCCTCAAGAATATAGAGGGACCGTGCCAGTTCTGGCAGGGCCACCACAAAGTACGCTGATCTCAGAACCTGACCACAGCCACCAGATACACGACACTTTCCCTGCTCCTGTGGGGCTTTCGTCATCCAATTATTTTAATGTTTATCTAATGACTTATTTTAAGTTCAATGACTATTTGAAGGAGTTCTTAGTGACAGGAGGAGCTATTTAGGGTTAATCAGTATGCTTTTGGGGGGGCAGGAACGGATTAATTGGGTTTTAGTTATTGCGTCGGGGAAAATTCACTTGAGATAGGAGAAATTCTAAATATGTGCACAATCTGAGAACACATTAATCTCTTAAGTAGAATTATCATTGTATGTTTATTGATCAACTTATTTGATGGTGTAGAACTTAATGATCTCTTAAGAATGTGACCAAACTGCAGAGCAGATTTTTGAGGCAGAAATGTAATTGACGGAATATAACTTGATGATTGATGATATTTAAATATGGTTCTTACCAAAGACAGAATTAATTTACTGCCATGGAGAAGCCCTCTTGAAAGAGTGAATTGCTGGGATCGAAAATGTTGGCAGCAATACACCAATCAGATTAATTACAAGCATTTATCTATTCAAAAAAATTCACTACATAAATGTGTCATCGGATATGCTGACTACAGACAATTCGACTATACTGCCATCTTTGTTCCGTTCGGAAAAATAAGAAGTAACACAAGCTGGAAAAAAATGAAATTCCAGATCTTAAATCCTAAATAAGACGGGATGGAAGTTTTATTTTTCAGTCACCCATGCGAGATTTATATAACTTGGTCGCAGTAGTATTTCTATTAAAAAAATCTTACTCTTAAATGTAATTTGAAAAACTGTTGATTAATTTCAGATAACAATGATATCTTCTAACCAATATTAAACTAGTCCTAACACTAAAAAGGGAAAAATAATCATATGAATATTAACATAATCATCATTTCACTTTTAACAATAATATTTTAAGGGACAATGTGTATTATTTACCGCCTCTCAGTAGTAAAAAACTTCATTTATATAATAAAGCCAATATTGATTTAAATAATAAGCTAAGAAAAACTACATTCACAATCATATAATCTTGCAATTTTTACAAAAACTCTGAGGTCAAGTAATTCTACATAACATGTGCCTCACTAAGAGGATTAGACATAATTGCCTGCCATCCTACTGCTATGGGTACCCAAAAAACTCATGGCTGGGCAATAAAATTAGAAGAAAAATGGTGTGGTTTGGTCACTTTGAGTTGCCTCAGTTTGTGTTCTTTCTTGTGCCTTTTAGCACTTGTTTTCAGTTGTACTACACTATGCAGCTACATCTATTGGTCAAATAATACAGAGTGTCCTTAAATGAAAAATAGCTTGCAAACTACTAACTCATGTGGTTTCTTATTTTCCTCTTGCAGAAGTTTTTGAGTTTCCCTTGCCCTCATGTAGGTTTGAGATCAGGGTATGCTGTATCAATGTTCTGTGGTCTGCGCAGCCCTTAAAACGTTCTTGTGATTAGAGCTATCCAAATAAACATGACTTGACTTCAATCACATTCTTTCATCCATCTATCCTTCCATCCATACTTCATTCTGTCCATTGGATATTGCACGGTCTCACTGAAATAAGGCTTTACTGTAAACCACCCTTTAACATGGCAGATAAAAAGCAATGAAACAACGTAAATCAAGTGTCTACTTACGAGGTGTGACATTGAGATAAAGAATACAGTCATCGCTTCCGACCCGGTTGGTGGCAGTGCATCGGTATGTGCCAGATGCGCTGGCAGATGCGTTCTTCACATTAATGGTACCTCCCACTGGGTCTGTAGCAAGGGCACAAAAACGAGTGTAACAGAAAGCTAAATGGTGTGAAAGCAATTTCCATGGGTTGGATGGTGATAGGCACAAAAGCATTACCCATCACGCCGGAAGCCGGCAGCACTTTTCCGTTGCTGGTCTTCTCCCAGCTGTATTGCATGGGTTTGGTGCCCTCATTGGACGTACACCTAAGAACAATGTCTTTGCCTTCCTGTGTGAGCCCTTCGGCATAGCACCTGGGCTTGGATGGTTTCACTGTGGAAAAGAGAATATAGTAAATAAATAAATACATACATAAATACAATTATACATTGGCTCATGTGTGTGCCTGATTAGTGCATTCTTAAGTTGATTTGTTCCCTTAGTCAAAGCACAAGTCATCAGCATAATGAGAGTAGTAATCATAGTAATTGATACAGCTGCCATCATAACAGGAGATGTCACTCAGGATAATGGTGATGAAGAAAGAAGCCATGTGACATCGGGCACACAGACATACAGTACATGTGCCTACTAGGACTGCAACAATCATGAATAATAGAAATAGTCGACAATGGAATTCATTGTCGCCAGACAGGATTTTCAAACAGAGTGAGGTATCTTACATGATAATAATCCCTGCTGAGAGTTCCTCATGCGCAATAGCGTCTCTGTCTTGAGTGATAACATACAGAAATTACGGCATCAACTTCCAGTACGGGCACTAAAACTTGATTCAGAGCATTTTACCCCGACTACTGTGAATAAAAAGGCTACTTGGAAAGTTTGCAAGGCAAACCTTGTGTATCATGCTATGCGTATCGGTGATGCACCATTTAAAGAAAAAGCACGTCAAACAGTTGAACTAAACAGATTCAAGTACCCTTCAAGCCCCTGTGCATTTGATGACATGCATTGTACATTCTATATGTATATATTCGGCAAAAAAAGAGATTGAGCTTAATGCCAGACCGTGCCTGACAAATGGATTTTTAATTTAATGCGTGCAGTTTGAAAAACAGTCATCAGATATCAAAACCGTTGAGAGTTGTTAAGTAGTTTTGTTACATACTTGAAGTTTATCACTGAGTGTTCTTAAATGCACACAATATTTGTTTTATTCATTTATTTTAGGGCATTTTTATTACATTTTTGTATGAATCTGCAATATGTTGCATAAAACATGTATTTATTTATTGTACCCATGTTTCTTGTGTTTATTATCATTTGCCTTATCATTAAATTTAAAAAAAAATTGTATTATTCGACTTATCGTTTCATTGGTATGTGTCTAGTTGACTATTAAAAAAATCGTTAGTTGCAGCCCTAGTGCTTACGCTTCAGTCTTGGATAGGCGTGCAGCATCTTAAAGCAAAAAACGTGAGCAAACACGCCACGGTCAGTCAGAAAGTTGGCAGGAGATTAGATGGGGGGATTCAAAAACAAACACCGCTTCAAATTAAAAGCAGACCAACCCCAACTAAACCCAGACACACAGTCAGCCAGACGTTGGGGGTGGGGAGTCAAAACAGAATGCCGCAAGAGGGCCACAATCCCAGTCCGAGCAGTATTCTCTGTCAAGACTGACATTCTGGAGTGGTAACAGGTTCAACAAGATCATGAAACGCCGCATATGAGAACCAGGTGTCAAACGAATACTGAAACTCAGATTAACGCTAGACTGACAGTGCCTGAGTGCTCATAGTATTCTTTTGAACACACATTGGATGAGATAAATAAATAAGCAAGTACTCATAGACAGATGGTAGTTTAATGGGCGCCAACCAGGGGCTATTCCTATTTGTCTGTTCTTTGCAGCTGCTGTGTTGTTAAACGGTAGATGTCAGAGAGCGACGACATTCAGAACATGTTAAGAAAAGTGAAAGTGGATGAATCAAAGGGTTATAGCACACAGCATCTTACATTAGAAATGAGGCACCAACAAGTTGACTGATTTATCTAAATAATGAGGTTCAAGGAGAAGGTGAGAGACTGGAGGGCAGTGGAGAGATAAAGGGCATCATTGTGGAGCGAACCGTCACTGTTATTTATGGGCTGTTTGGTGTTAAAGGTAGATAACCCATAATAATAAATACATGATGAAAAAATAAAACTCAATTAATATAAAAAATCTAGAGTGATGTCAGCAAATGTTTCTAGTGCTGTAAGAGAGACCTAATCAAATATTCAGCTGCCTTTCTCCAAAGCAGGGTAGTACAGATAAGGAAGTGTATTACAAAGATGTTAGTCCCTCTCTTGCCCTGGGGAGACAGACCCTAAACACTAGTGTTATACTCATTGTCAAGGATGGATTCATGAATGGTCTCCATTTCTTAATCTGTATACTAGGACTGCAACTACCAACTATTTGAATCGTTGACTCGTCACCGAATATTGAAATGATAGGCAAATAATTGGATAATTCACATTTTTTCTTAAATTCAGCAAGACGTTGATTTAGTCATGTGGAAAATGATAATAAACACAAGCTCAAGCTGTCTTTCATATCCAAATGTACACTTATAAAATGCACATTGCATGTCATCAAAACATTATTGGCTTGAACGTTACTTGATTTTACCGAGGCAAGTCAGACTCCGTCTCGTTCAACTGTCCAATGTTTTCTTTAAATATAGTGCCATGATACTGAAGACCTGGCTTGCAAACGTAGCCAGTATTTTTTAATTCTCCATATCCAGGATAAAATGCCCTCAAACTTTACAAGTTTTGGTACACATACTTGATGTTGACATCATTATTTCTCTATAAACATAGAGGCGCCTTTTCCCAGCTGGAAGATTTAGGTCAAGTGGAGGGCATGACGGCAAAAAGGTTCTCCACCTTCATGAAGGCAAACCTTTTGAGCGTGATGGGAAAGTGAGCGTCCGCTATGCAGCTGTTTTTGTTTCTTTAACTTTATTGGGATGTAAATATGTACATAACGTGTAAATGACTTTGAGTGCATCAGGAAAGTGTCCAGAAGATGGCTTTTTATACATCTCGCTTGAAAAAGAGATGCTATTGCGCATGAGCTACTCTCAGCAGAGAATATACTAAAGTAGAGATGCCTTACTCTGTCCAACTCTAAAATGTGTCTGACGACAATAGTCGATTAGTAATTATTTGTCAACCATTTCTATTACCATTTTTTTGTCGACTATGTTGACTAATCGTTGCAGCCCTACTATATACACAACATGGCGTTTTTCGAACCAGCTTTGCTGGCAGTTTAAGGCCTTAAATCTTTTTCTTCACTATAATGTCACAGGCTTGTCCCAACTATCTCTGGGCACTGGGCAGTTTCTCATTTCCTCTTTTCAGCACCTCCCAAACCCAATCAGGTTGGTGGAGAAGTGTCAGTAAACAGCAATTTTCAGATCTCTCTCTAGATTTTCAATTCAATTGGATTTCGGCTGCCTCACTCAAGGACGGTCAAAGTTGTCCCTAAGCCACCTCTTTGATGTTTTGGCCGTGTGCCTCAGGTCCTTGTCCTGCTGAAAAATGAACCCTGGTGAGGTCAAGAGCAATTTGGATCGGAATTTTATCCAGGATGTCTCTGTACTAACCATTGCTAAATTCATTTTCTGTCAAGTCTGAGTTGTCTCCAAATTCCAGCTGTTAAAACACATTTCCAGCATCATCACTCGGTGTGAGCATTTTGCTTCACTGTAGGAATAGTACTGGATAGGAATGAGTGGTGTCTGGTGTCATTGACAACATCCCTGAAAGGTCAAAGAAAGTTTTTTTTTTCCACTATGAACAAGGATTTTGTCACCTGGAGCCTGATAATTTGTCAGGTGCCTGTAGTAAACTCCAGACCATTTTTTTTTTACTTTTAACAAAAGGAGTTATACCCGACTACTCGACCATGCAGGGCAGTAAATGGCTACATGTTTGTTATCCTGAATGATCCTCTTCCCTTTTCCAGGAGCACACTGCAGGGTTCGTAAACCCTTTTCATGGCTAAATTCAAGCTCTTTTATGGACTTTCAAAGTCAATCCAGTGCCAATCAAAAGAGCGGGGTGCTTTTGTTGACTTTGATCACTCTACTAAAGTCACTATCTTGCCGCCAGAAACGTTTTTTAAAAGGCGGAGATTAATTACACACATTTGTAAGAGACTGAAATGATTAATGCTCATAATGTTGCTAAATTTGAGAATTCATAAAATGTAGCAAAAACAACAACCAAATGTCTACAGTTTTACCTCACAGTACAGATCATAGATAAGGGGTCGCGACTGGAAAACAAATAAAAAAACAAACATGTTGCTGGCAAGCATTGAGATGCAGGTGGATGCTCTCTTCTCCTCAACTTCAAAGTCAAGCTGCAAGCTAAAGAGAACACAAAGGATGCTGCTTCTTGTAAAGTAGCTCAACACATTACACAATGTGCCCGCTGGTTGTCAGCATACATGTATTCCTAAAAATAGCAGCATGCCTGACAGGGCAAAGCAACACCTGGCCGTCTGCGTATTGTATAATAGTATGGACATGGATTTGTGTTTCTTGTGCCATACACATGGTGACATGATCAACCTTAAGGTAAAATAGAGCAGGCAGCAGGTTGTCCTTGCGCCTTCTTGTCAATGCGTCTTTGTCAGGAACGGCCCCAGGGTCAATTGCTAGCAACCTGAAAAGGTTGTGTCCACCAGCTATTTCCTCTTACTTCCTGCTCACACACTAAAACTTGAGATGTCTACATATTAACCACAATCAGAGCTGGATCACATCAAGTCTGTTAGGTGACAGGAACTTCTTTCACAATGTTCAACTCAATCCAAGGGCAAAAGCCCCATAAGAGGGAGAGTAGAGGTAGAGCTGGAAATACCATGTCACCAGCGAGCAAAGCGATGGTGGTGATTATTGTATGTATGTTTAGTATGTATCTGCTTGTTTTTCTATTTGTGTGTCTACCTACCCAGTAAAATGGGAAAGGAGTTTATTAATGATCATCTTTTACAGGTAGTCAGGTAGGTTACTGGAGATGTGAAAAATGGCCAAAATAGTTGACTCAGCACTTTTGCTTTTGTTGACTCGACATTTTTTTTACAAGAAAGACAATCCACACTCACATGCAAGGACCACATTGAATGCCTATACCATCTTTTATGTGCAGTCGGGTACAATACCCCAGATGTGAAAATTGCCCCAAAAAGCTGACTTTCCATTTAATTATTTTACTGACTTAGCAATCTTCCAAGAAAGACATTCTACTCTCTCAGACCGGAACAAGTTTGGCCAGGATTCCAATCTTTTACAAGCAATCAGAAAAGTCAATATAGAATTGAATGACCAGGCCTAAAAGGGAAATGCCACCTACAGCGCATTTACTTCTTAATGCGGGTGGATTTTCTAACGGGGCACAGCCATTCTAGTGTTATGTACTGGCAATGGAGACGTTCTGGAAATGATGACTTACAATATCTATTCATGTAGTAGCGCACAATTTTGATTTCTGTAAAAAATAATTCAAAGTTTGGGTGTGCGTTATACACTAGATCTTACAGTAGTAAATTACAATATTTGCGCAATGATTGAACAGGTAAATATATCGCTGATCACAATTGCAAAACATTAAATGCAAACACATTTCTCCATCCACAAGATATCTATGCTCCATTTTAAGTAACAATATCCAAATCACTTGCATGGGGATTCTGTGATAAATACGGTAATTCTCTATTGCTCGAACAGAGAGACCGGACACCAGTTCATTTATTTCCTTGCTGACCCTGAGACTTAAGCGTTTCCGTTTTGTGCAAATACCAATATCTAGAGATATATAGTTTCAATTTAGTCTTCCTAATATTTTTAATTATATATTTGTAACCTTTAGATGGCAATTTGGGCTTAGAAAAGGAAATGTTCTGCATATGACGCCTCTTTTAAGCTCAAAGTTGCAGATCATGCTAACATTCAAGGAAATAGAGCAGCTAGCCGAAAGGTCTCTGTACCAAAGACCAGTGTTCAAAAAATGGAGAAGACAGAGTTGTCCTGAAAGATAAAACTAAACAAGCACAACTAGGGAAAAAACTTTGGTGCATCTGATGATGAATTGAACTGCGAAAGACATTAAATTTTAGTATTGTATTCATAGTTTACGTCGTCATTAAACGACTTTTATCATGGCCACATATATTCAACAATGTTTGTGAATTAAAATGCTAAGTTTTGGTCGAGAAGAAGTATAACAAAATGTTATACCTATATTTGATTTAAAAAAATAGGGCTGCCGGTAATACACCAGTGTGTGACAAACATGAATAACTATGATAAGTAATTGAATGCAGCAGTAGAACTTCTGAAATGATTACCCCTGAAGTTTCTCAGAACAACACCACGGCGCAAATTAATGAATCTACCTCAAAGCTTTTTCAATCAAAATATAGATGCAAATATTTATTCACAGATTATTCAAATTGAAAAATTAAATAAACCCATAACTTTTCATTATTTTTAATCGAGGGTAGTGCGATACGGCATAGTACATAGTCGAAGTAATGTGAATGAGGGAAACGTCATTCACATTACTTCGACTTCCAGTGCAATAATAAAAAGCCGCATTGCCTTAAGACACATTTCAAATCTGTTGGTGAATCAGGCCTCCTGAAACTGCTTCCCTGACTGTCTACAAATGTTTTTTATTATGGTTTCAGGAGCCAAAACTCATTGGAGAAAAATCTTGTTTCCTCTACTCCAAGTTAAACGCATCAATAAGCCACAACATAGTTCAGGAGCACAGTTTTCTAAACTTTAATCTAGTTTAACATGGGCCTGGGCTATATGCCAACCCTCCCAACCCTGGTTTTAGCTTAGCTTAGAATGTATCTGTATATTTAGCAGGCTAACGGGACTCTTTTTGTACTTTGTTTTTAGTTTTATGGCAACCTTAAAAGGTAATGGTTGGGGCCATCATCTAAATAAGCAGCAACTAAAGAAAGAAGTCTGGTTATTCGGGATGCGGTTCACTAGCGATCTAGCTGGCGAGATAGATACTTCGGAGTGAGGAAAGCACAGTAACCATTTGTGAATTATATAATTTATTTTAGTAGTGAAACCAGATGTCATAATGTTAAATTATGTTCTATGAAATAACTTATTTTGATTTAAATGTTTTTAATTATTTTTATTCAACTATAGCTCCTACATTAGTTTCAATTATATTTGCCAAATAGTCCAGTGTGCCTTACATATGTAAAAAATGTATTTTTCTATTCAACCTTGGCTCTTAATATAGTTTTAATTCCATGCGCCTTATAGTCAGTCCAGTGCACCTCATGTATGCAAAATACATCAGAGAGTATTTGGGAGGTGAACCTTATAATCCAGTGCGCTTTATAGTGCGGAAAATACAGTGGTATTCTAAAAAAAAAAAAAAACATTTTCTTTGCATCCGCATATTTTCTTTACACATAAATGTGCAAATAATGCTAATGATAATCTATTCAGTCATTTACAGATGAAATAGAACAAAGTTTGAATGATGACAATAACTTTTAGCAAATCAATTCATCAAGCCTTACTCTAGAAAGATATGCAAGATAAATATGAAATAATGACCTAAATATTGCGGTAAAAGATGATCACTTCTGACAATCAGGATGGTGTAAACAGAATGGTAACACGAGGAGGTCAATGGTCTACAGCCTCTGGGAAGGGTATGTTCTCAATTTTAGTGGGGATTAAATCAAAACAGGAGAGCGTGCGATTTGTAACATTTCTGCTGCATAGGGAGGATGAATGCCCTATAATAAAATTAGAGCTGCAACGATGAGTTGATGTTGTTGAAAAAAAAAAGGAACAGAAATAGTTGACAATTAATTCTATTGTCGACTATTCTTACAGACAGGTTTTTCTAGCATAGTTTGGTATTTTACAGGATTATGATTCAGAAAGTCGCTTATGCGCAATAGCGTCTCAGTCTCGAGCACTAAGATACAGAAATTACAGCATCAACATCAACTTGTTTGGGAGCTTTTGCAAAGCAGACTGAGTATCATGGCAGTACCTTGCTGATGCACCAACATTTAAAGAGAAAGCACGTCGGACAGTTGAACCAAACAGAGTTTGACTTGCCTCTGTAAGACTCAAGTAACATTCAAGCCATTATGGTTTTGATGACATGCATTTTACAGGCGTATATATTTGGCTACAAAAGAGTGCTTGAGGGTTTTGCCAGACAACATACAGTCTGAAGAACAAACGTCAGTTGTTTAAACCGATTGATTTAAAACTGTTGGGAATCGTTTTGTTCTTTAGTTATAAACTTTGTAGTTGCACATCATATTTTTTTTCATTGTACCCATATCCTTGTGTTTGTTACCATTTGCCACGTCATTAAATTAACTTGCTGTTAAACTTAGGGAAAAATGTATAATTATCGGATTATTACACTAATCATTTCAATAACGGACTAACAAAATAGTCGTTAGTTGCAGCCCTGAATAAATCCCAATATTAAAGATGTCTACAGTGGCTACTTCCTTGTATTTGTTTCACTCACCCATTACAATTAGCAGCATCTTCTTGCTGCGAATGCCAGGGGCTTTCTTCACTTTACACTGGTAAGTACCGGAGTCGGATGACTTCAGTCCTGTCAGGTTAATGGAGGCATCGCCATTCTTTGGGTCCGCTGAATTGAAGTGGACTCTGCCCCTCATTGGAGGATAGTAGTCCTCATACGACCTGTCGCCAGAGTACAGGATGACCTGGTCATGGAGATGCACAAAAGATGTTGGTTAATTTAATGTATTCAAATCTTATTGAAAATGTGCTTTATAATGCAAATAATGTATATAAAGTAACGCAATGTACACTCTGGTCAAAATACCAGTTTTTAGAAGCCATTAAAAAAAACACACAATTTTAAAAATGAATGTAAAGTTTAACCTTTGAAAACAACTTTTACCCAAATATTTAAAGAGTGCACACAATAAGCAATTAGTAGACATAATAAGCAGATTCATACATATTTAGTTTATTGCACATTAAATGTCGCATATTTTTAATACAGTCTAAGCCAGGGGTCTCAAACCCTTGGCCCACCAAATGATGGTTTGAGCCCCCCACATTAATGTGAAAGTTTAAAGGGACAGTGTATATTATTCAGCACTTCCTGGTGGTAGAAATGTTTAATTCAAGGAAAAAATATTGATGTAGAAAATAATAAAAATTAATTGAGCTACAATGTAACTATGTATTTTTAAAGAACTTGTAGGTCAATAAAATTGCATTTATTTTGACATAACATGAGCCTCACCTAGAAAGAGCTCACATGATTAGAAAAAGGCGCCCATCTTCCAAAAGTAATTTAAAACTCACTTTATTTATCGTTATAGAACATATTATTTTTTTAAGCGTTATTGACAATCTCAAGGGATAGTGTCATAATAGTCTGTAATAATAGTTTGCAATAGTGTTTGATCTGTGCAGCTCTTTGAGACTCTTTGTGATTAAGGGCTATACAAATGCACATGACTTGACTTGACTTTATTTTTTAGTACAAAACAATACAGGCTACTTATACAAGCCTTAAACATACTTGGGTGTCCTGAAAGATGTTTTGAAATATAATGTATTACAGTTAATAAACATACATTCCATACAAAATATATCACTAAGGCAACCTACGAACAAATTCAACTTATGAACGATCGTCCGGAACCTATCTCATCTCTATCTCGTAGGGCAGCGTCTGTATATTATATTATTTTATATTATATTATGTTCTGTATACTTTTAAACAGCTATTAGAGAACAGTGGAATGTTTTTATCAACCCTTGCATGGGCGGCCCCCATCTCATTGAGTTTGAGACCCCTGGTCTGAGCAAACCTTTCAGCATCAGTAAAAGTATATCGATGACAATTTCTATATACTCCATAGGTACAATTTAAGAAATTATCAGAACGTGTAGTTAATTTTGTACAGTCTTAGGAATAAGTACAAATTGGGAGGCAGGCGTAAAAATACATTTGTTAACATGCATCAGAGTGACTTCAAGTAAGAAAAACAAGATGTACAACATTCATTGCAAATTGATGAAAGTCTTTAATCAAAATATATCCAGGTGAGTATAAGCAAGCTCTTTTCTATCACAATGTCCTTCAGTCTACCCTACTGGGACCAAGGTGGAACAAACAAAGCGGCCAGTGTGGAGTCAAATCAACACCTGCTGTGTCAACAAAGGACGCAAGACCACAATTATGTCCACACCCCCTTCCACCTACACAAACCCACTCTCAAGGTCTTAAGAACAGTGTAAAATGCAGTAAAACGAAACATGTTAAGCCAAAGAAAAGTTTTGTATGGTGGAACTCGATCATTTTCCTTCACAACACCCCCAGGTGGGAGACAGCAATTGGGTTTTTTTGCCATGAGCATCAGACATTTTTGTACATTCATAGCATGGGCAAATATGTGGAGAAAGTGAAAAGAGAATAATGAAGTTATTGGCGGAGGTAAATCCCCAAGGCCAAGTGAAGATGAAAACAAGTTAAATAACTCAGTTTTTCTAATAAAATAATTTGTATACACACATTAACCTAAACGGGTAGTTCCTAGAAGTCGACGGATCTGGCTCTAAAATAGGAGTGCCCAGACTTTAATTCACAAGATTTGTTGAAAGTTCTTTGCATTTTTTGTTTTAAGTTAATTTAAGTCATGTTAGTTGTAGTGACATTTTTATTAATTCAATTATTGTAAAAAGTTTCAGAGAGCTACCTAAATTTGCATGTACCTTTAAACAAGTTGGTTTAACTGAGAGATTAGTCATATTTGTTGTGTTAAAATTCTAAGTCACTGTAAACTTCCACAACATTGTCAGGGTATTTGATGCTTTACGTTTGACAGGGGAACAAAACCTAAGCAGTAATAACTGAAACATGTGAGATGAAACCACAAAGCAGAGGAAATTAACTAGCCTCAAGCAAGACAAGAATTTCAACTCAAATACTTACAGGTGCACAGATGGGAGTATTTTTACACACCTCTCACTATTTTATAGCATTTTCAAGCAGTAAAACACTATTCCCCAGATTCATCAGTTGCTGCATAGACTCTTTGGGATTTCATATAAAAGGTGCATGACATGATAAGCTGTTGGGGATGCAATAGACACAGGAGTACCACAGCATTTATGCCCATGAAACAGATTAAACTGATACTATCAACATGTGGACAGAATATTTTTCTGTGGACATTCCAGGTTGCACAGACTAAAAAAAAATTTAAGTGCGGTTTCACTTTCATAATGGACATATGAGGCCATTATCATGCAATGTTGTTGCTTTGTGAACGAAAAGGAAGTGCTTAACTAGTTTGGGAGGCAAATCACAGGAGTAGAATGCTTAAATACATGCAAAAAAGTACATTTCAACAGAGAGGTTCGAAACCAGGGGTAGGCAAACCACTGCTTTTTAATCAGGCCTGCCAAACAAAAATGGGAGAAATGCAAGGTCATAAATCATTTTGACCCTGTGTATACACATTTTTATTGTTAAATTTAACCATGAATAAAAAAAAACTAAAACAAAAAAAAAAACATACAATTTTTTTTTTAAATCGCCTAAGTCTAATTTCGTGTGTGATTATGTTCAATAAAATGGTGTGATGACAAATGATAATTTGACATTCATCAGCTGATGTCATAGGAAGTGTTCATTATTGCTTTATTCTCTTTGAATGATGGTCAGAAGTAATTCATTTAATGTGTAGTACCTTGTTATAACAGGTTACAAGATTACTGTAAAGTGTAAACCCTGTTGCCTCAATTGTTTATCAAAGATGTTGATCTTTAACTCATTGTAACCTTGTACTTGATGAAATAAAAAAAGGGGCGGGTTGTCTAGTCATATATATATATATATATATATATATATATATATATATATATATTTATAATTACTACTAGTAAAAGATTGTTCTTTTGGTGCCACTCTTTCACTCCTGTCCGTTTCCATAAAAATATATTTTTCATGAACTATTAATGTGCACTGCATGAAAGCCAAACATTTAGATACTTGGATATGTTTTCTGTTCTTTTTTTTAATCATGTATCAATTTTATTTTTTATCGAGAAATGTATCCAATTCCATGCAAAAAAGTCAGAGCTATCCCTTAGTGCGTTTCAAAATTTTCATTGCATATTATCAAATTTGTGTGCGTCAAAAATAGCCATAATATATCACTTTTCTTTAGTGTTTTAGAAATAATTTGGTTAAATAGTTCATTCCTAGATCGAACCTTCCTATGTGGAGTTTGCATGTTCTCCCCATGCTTGCGTGGATTTCCTCCGGGCACTCTGGTTTCCTCCCACATTCCAAAAAGGTTCTGAGGTCAGGTTAGTTGGCAGGTCCTAAATTGTCCCTAGATGTGAATGAGCAAATGAGTTGTCCGTCTCTGTGTACCCTGCAACTGGCTGGCAACCAGTTCAGAGTGTCCCCCGCCCATTGCCCAAAGATAGCTGGGATGGGCTCCACCACCACTGCGACCCTAATGAGGATAAGCGGTGCAGATAATGAATGAATGAATGAGTTCATTCATAGAAAAATAAAAATTAACGTGTATATGTAGATATCTGGGCAGCACGGCGGCGCAGTGGCAAGCACGTGTGCGGCACAGTTCTGAGGTCATGAGATCTAACCTTCCTAAGTGGAGTTTGCATGTTCTCCCCGTGCTTGCGCGAGTGTTCTCAGGGCACTCCGGTTTCCTCCTACATTCCAAAAACATGCATGCCAGGTTAATTGGCCGGTCCAAATTGTCCCTAGGTGTGAATGAGGGAGAGAATTGTCTGTCCCCGTGTGCCCTGCGACTGGCAGGCAACCAGTTCAGGGTGTCCCCTGTCCACTGCCCAAAGACAGCTGAGATGGGCTACAACACCCCCGCGACCCTTATGAGGATAAGCGGTTTAGATAATGGATGGATGGATGGAGATATCTACATGTAAATGTATTCATAAATGCAAATAAGAATTGGATAGGTCTAAATAATCTTTTTTCCTCATATTGCCAATGTGTTGGATCTCAGACTATTGGCAAATACCAAAACAATTTAATCAACCATTTTTGTTCCTCCTGGCATGGCTCCTTTGCCAAATTGTTTAAACCGATGCGTTCGACTGAATATATTTGCCCACCCCTGTGAGCAATTGTGAGAACTATACTAGCTCTTGTCTACAGCAGAGTCTAGCTTTTTCAGACATTAGATTTCATTGCAAATCCACCTGTATCGATTTGTTAAAAGTACGTCCGAACGGCACTGCCATCAAAAGGCGGCCCTATTCGGTTTCAAACAAGGCAGGAGAAAGTGGGGAAATCAACAACCATGGCTTCCGAAAACACGGTCATTAATTCACCAGGTTATGGAAGATGAACACTTGTTTATTTTGTAACTCACGGAACAGCCAACATCGCATCGCATACAACTGGATTCACAACATGTTACTTGACGTCACTGCTGCAGACAATAGTGGCACTCATTGATAAAGTGATAGTATTCCCTAGTGGTAGTCAACACTATTTACAATAAATCGAACCACACAGAGAGCATTCAATGAGGGAAAAAAGCAAGGTTTTGGATTTTATTGATATTTTGTAGGACAACTCTGTTCAGCCTCCCGGTATCACAATAACTAAGATTGCAAGATAAGCTCCGCCGTTAACATCCATGAGTACTTCTGCAAACATGAACAGATTGCTTTCATGGATTAGAATACATTTTTTCTTCCATTTCTTTTATTATGTGGCAATTTAAAAGCAGTTTAAAGAGGTCGGCTTCTATGCCAGTATATACTGTAACTTAAAATTCTGACTATAAGCCGTAAATTATTTTGGAATAAATATTTTACACTGTTGGATTCTATGGATTGTCCCCAATGTAATGAAGCTATTTTTGTGGACATTCTAAGAAGTTGAAGACTGCTCAGGGGACGTAATGGTGAGTTACGCCTTATTTATAGTTTTCGGGGATCTTGTTTCAGACTGATTGTGTTGTTTCCCTGATGAGTACATTTTGAAATGGTTTGGAGTTAAGGTACAGTGTATTATTAAAACTTGTTTATGGTCTTTTTTTGTAAATATCTCATGTTTCAATGTGGGCACATGTGGCTTATAGTCAGGTGCAGCTCATGTATTTACAAAATTTGATTTTCTTCAAAAATGTACTGGGTAAAAAAAAAATCAGGTGTCTTTAGGACGAATTTTATGGTAGTTACTTTCAGAGTAACGCGCTACTTTTGAGTTTCAGTATTCTGTGACGTAGCGGAATTACTTTTTAAATGAAGTAACTCGTAACTATAACAAATTATTTCTCAGTAAAACGCTCAACACTGTTGGCAACACACGTTATCAGTGAATGGCTTGGGTAAAAAATTGTATCGTTTAGGGTGCAAAAGCAATTCTAATGCAGACTGATAATGGCTAGCGGAAGAACAAAGGAGCTACACATTCGAAGTGACATCCTCTGCGTTTAACTGACAGGAGTTTAAATGCGTATGAACATTTATAAATGCAAAACAAATTACATTGTGGCTGAAGTATACCGAGCCTTATCCGTGCACTCACAATGGATGGGTGAACGTCCTGGCGAATAAAGAGCTATGCAATAATAATGGCTCATTTCATCACGGCCGACTGGAGAATATTGAGGTCCCGTGCATTATAAGCAGTTTTTCATTCCATATGTTCAAAAGATACTACCTTTACGAGAACTGCTTTTTTTCTTTTTCCTGGTGAACCAAAAAAAGCTGTTCTCATGTAGTGTCTCATATGTGGTCAGAATGCTCTTCTTTGCAGTGCTCACCTAATATCTGGCTTAGCGATTCAGATTTCTTCTAGTCTGAAGCAATACAATGACAATTTAATTAGGACCAGGCTTTAATTGTTTTTACATGTGCTTTGGGTACCGATTTCAAGATGTCAGCTTTGTTCCCTGTTCAATTTTTCTACGTATTTTAATTTGAAAATGTTACACATATTAAACTGATGACTTACATGTGCTTTTTCAGTATTTCCTTTTCTAGCTGATCCAAAAAAAGATGTTATTCGTGACTCGTTGTGAATTTTCTGATCCGATGCACCCCCTTAATAGTCTGCATTGCTGATCAATTGATAATAAACGCAACTCACCCCAAAATTATTCAACAAAAGTTATATTGATAATAAAGAAATGTGTACCACACCACCAAATGTTTTTGTTTTTATCAATCAGGTTGAATTAGAGGTGGACGACATGACGATATTAAACAGTCACGGACTTTAGAAAACATGATATAAAAAAAACTGCCTAATTGTTGATGTTCAAGTGTTAAATGTATTTGGGCCCTTTTTATGTTGTTAAAGATTCTTTCTGCAACCAGAGATTCATTTTAATTTATTTCCTTTTGGTGGGTTCCATTGTACTTTTCTTTTTATTTAATATAAGAATTGAATAAACCTATGACAAAGTGGCTCCATATGGCCATTGTGCTTGCACACATTGTGGTCTTACACATATTTTACTTTACGCCAATTCCTACAACAATTGAATCAGCACCTAATCCTTATCATCTCTTCTTTAGTTTCAGGAGCGCTATCCTGGTCGATTTTAATTGCAGCTTGACGCACACAAGCAATGGCAAGGCACAAGAGCTGGAAATCCTTTATTAGCCATTTACAAGGATTGGGGAGTCATGTAAATGCAAGTTTTGTTAAGAAAACATTGAAGAAAACTATGTTTTTAAAACTATTAATGCAAACAGAATATGGTAAAAAATACAACAAGCAAAAGCTCCTTATAAAATGAATTATGATAATTATTAATTGTGTCATGTGATACATAGAGGGATGGGCTAAGCATATGAAAGCAGCTATCTTGGTAGATTGAAAGCATTGTGTGCTTAAGTGCAGTTTGTAGAAATAATGTGTTTTCATTCAATTTTGGGGGTTATTTTCAAACTTTATGCTCGTTTTATACAAATTAGCATGTTTGGTTTAGTCAAAGTAAAATCAGTTCAGAAGCATATTTGGCTTATGTATGCTTCCCTTTAATTCATCGTGATAGGAAAAAAAAGAAGCAAATTTGTTGAGTTGATGAGAGTCGTAATAAAATCAATATCAAGATATTCCTGATTCATATTTATTTATCTTATTTCAATTAACATTCTTATTCAAAACATTCACTGCTCCAATTACCTCTAAGGAAATGGTACGATCAAATTTCTTATCAGCCATCTCTTCTAGAGAAAGATCAGTAATCTAAGCGTAGTAGTTGTAGTTGTCGACAGGGCTGCTTTTTATGCATGTTGATATATTCAACCCTTTCTCCCAAAAGTATTACTGTATCTGATTATATAGAACTTTTATCAGGAGTTAACTTCATGGTGCTAATTTACATTATTCATGTATATGGCATGGAAGCTTTTCAAAAGCTTCCTTTAGAACTACCAATGTAACCAAAAATGTGTTTTCATGCAGATTATCTTGGTAAAACACATTGATTCCTTTTTCTAACTACAAGAGGTACACTTAGTTAATAATACAAGCTTGAAACATTGCAATTCAAAAAAAGAATTCTCAAAGCAGTATTCTGCTTACTAAGGGCAAAAAATATTTATGGTTGTTTTCATTTTTATTTCTTGAAACCAATCTTACAAAATAGCGAGAGTATGACCTGAAAGGTTTGCGACGACTTTAAGATGCCCCAGATAAAATGTGGATACCACCAAAAATAATAGCAAAAATGTTTCCAAGGATAAACCAGCCCAAAAGGCATGTGGGGATACATCGAAAGCATGGAGTAGTGTAGTATTTCCTCTACATGGCCAAGTGCCATGCTGGAAAGAGAATACACCAGCTTGAATAAAAAGAGCCTCCATCAATCCTACTGTGTGTGAGAGAGACAAAGCAAAATGCTAGGGAATAAACTCGCTAGAAATGAATGTGGCTCAAATTACAGGGCTCATACATTCTGCATTTATTAAAAGCCCTTACAAAAATACACAAGTCGTGTTGGGCCTTGTATTCCATTCCATTCTTGTTTAATAAACCATGGAAGCACGGTACATTGGTGCCAAAACCCATTGGCCAAACAATCACACCTACAGGACTTGTTTCGCTTTATGGGGTATACATGAGCAAAATTGTTGGCTCTCTTCAGTTAAAGAATCACAAAACCAACTTAAAAATGATACAATAAGAAAGATAAGAAACTGTATTGTACAGAAAATACCAGCAATTGCTTTTCTAGTGTCCATATGCAAAAATATTTTTAAACACAATGACACTGGTTTTAACAGAAATTGAAATCAAAGAACAAAGTTTGCAAGATGAATGAAAAGGTTGACACATACCACTTTGTCTTCCTTCTGGTTGTCCGAGGAAAGAAGACTCCATTCAATATCTAGAGGTCCAGAATCCTCAGAACCCAAATTGAACCTACAATCCAGTTTTACGCTTTCACCACTGGCTTTTTCAATTGATGAAGATGTCTGCCCTGAGGAAATTATTTCCAGTCCAATGGTTGAACCTGCATGGAAACACAAGCAGACAACAACTTTTAACAATTGCATACAGTGCAACACTCGCATATTGCAGGAGAGTGATTTGTTAAAGAAATTCTCTTTTCTGATTGATCAAATCTGCAGTGGCTTCCACAACACACCAATAAAAGAGAACTGGTAAGCTGTCAAATGTTGTTGTTCAAAGAATGTTGCACTCATGAAAAAACTATGGCTACATCTTGTTGTAGCAGCAAAGTACCTCTTAAAATATACATAATGTAAAACACACAGTAAAAAACAGTCATCGAGCAAAGTTTGAGTGAAGCAAGGGTGATAACCTATGCATGTTGTAGCCCATCTCAAACTCAGCAGACTCTTAAGCATCGATTCCTTGGAATAGATAAAGACATCAACTGGCTTAATATGCTCCATTCAATGAGAGAGTTAAACCAGGTAAAGAGGGGTGCATAAAGAATGCAGTTGTCATACGCTGTCTCAACACATTAAAATCCATCTGACGGCCATCCACCTTTGAGCTAGGGCAGACCTGGGTAGACCTAAGATTTATGGCCCGAGCCCGAACCCGAGGCAATTTCGGGCCGGGTCGGGCCTGAAATGTCAGTCATACGGTCGGGTCGGGTTCGGTCCTGCTTTTTTTTTTTTTTTTTTTTTTTTTTTTTTTTAATTAATTAATAATTATAAATATATGTTCATTAAAAATATATACTTAAACTATGTATGGATACTAGACCAAGGAATACTTGTTATAAAATAAATAATTTCGATAAAACGGAGAAGGAGCTGTAATTGCTTTTAACGGAGCCAGAGCATGCTCTGTGCACGTGACGTGACGTGAATGCTGTCCTCTTAATAATCTTCCCCTCCGCAAATTCGCGTGATTTTGGCCTGGTATCCCCGATATGGAGTCGGACCAACAAGAAGTTAAGGATAAACTCAAGAGAGGAGAACTGACGAGGAAAACGCACTCTGGTAAGAGTTAAAAAACGCAATTTGCAGAATAAAATCACGCTTTATTGTTTAAATAAACGCGTTATATAGACTAGGAACTCCCAATTATTATAATTAGCTCGCTTTATTGTTTTAATAAGCGTTTTATATAGAATACGATCAGGGGGGGGGGAATTTGCATAGGAGTCGGAAAAGGGCACAACACGTCAACACCCCCTCAATGAAAGTGCTGCGCTAAAATCTTAAGGACGTACTACTACTGCTGCTGTGGATTATGGCCCAATGATCAAGTCGTCAAAATGACGGACGCCCTTAAATGTTTTCGCTACCTCAAAAAAAAAAAAAAAACGTCAATGACGGATTGTCGCTTAATGTAACATCTGCAGTGCAGACACAGAAATATAAAAGATGTAAATGTTTATACAGTTTTATTTAACTTAGGCCTAGATGTTGTAACAAAAGGCAGAGTTTAATTTGTTATCATAAATCACCCCTCCTTATAAATAAAATATGTAATTTCGGGCCCCTTTCGGGCCGGGCCAGCAAATCCAGTTAATTAGTCGGGCTCGGTCCGGGTCGGGTTTAATACCCCTCGGGCCTGCGTCGGGCTCGGGTGCTTTTTTTTGGCCCGATCTTACCTCTAGACCTGGGCACTCCGGTCCTGGAGGGCCGTATGTTCTGCATGATTTTTTAGGTTTCTCTGATCCAATACAGGTGATTCCAATCACCAATATCGTTAACGAGCACTTGCTAGCTTGCTAACGAGGTTATAATTTGTATCACCTGAGTTAAAGAAGAGCAAACTTCAAAATCTGGCAGGACGTGCGGCCCTCCAGGACCGGAGTGCCCAGGTCTGAGCTAGGGGCTTAAAAATATAGAAGCCAGGAGGCATATGGCACTGCAAAAATGCACTGTGAATGTGCACTAAATAGAAATTTAAACAAATAACTCAGTTACATTTCTTTCGCATTAAAGCCTTTTTTAGCCTTACTGAAGAGCAAAATACTTCAAGTCACACTTTCATGTAATCGCGCTTCTTCTGGAGATGCAATTAAATAAGAAACCTTGGGCTCTTTATCAACAGTAGAATTTGCTGTTTTCGGTTTTTAATAATTGGGAAATGATTTTCACACAAGAAAGATTTTCACAGACACAAAGACATCTACTTTGTACTGGAAACCTTCCCAAGATTTCTCCAAACACTACCTGTTTTATATGTGACAGACAAATAAAGGGCGTGGGTGTCTCAGGCTGGGAGCAGACAACTCTACTGGTTGTTTTCACTTACACTTAAATATCAAAAAATATGCAGACCGTCACTGTCACCTATCGAAATTTCTAATGAAATCACAATTACCGTAAATTCTGGACTATAAGCAGCTGCTTTTTCCCCAAATTTTCAACCCTGCGGCTTATTCAGAGTTGCGGCCAATTTATGTAATTTTTTTTAACGGCCACCAGCGGCGCCCGAGTATGAGAGGTAAGATTTAGACCGGTGGAATATATGCGCCGAGGAAGATCGCAACTTATGAGCGTAAACATACCCTCATCGTACAAATTGCACAAAATAAGGCTCATGACGCAGTTTCCATGTTAAAAGCAAACGGGCATATTGCTGGGGTGTATTGAAGTAAGGGAGCGTGGAACGTCGTCATCATGATAAAGTTTCTTTCCGACACTGAGAAAGACAAGATAGATGTCATTAACAAGGAGGAAGAAGCGGATAACCTGCTGTGGGGGGAGGGGAAGGGTTTTATAAGGGTTATTGTTCTATCTTCTTTATTCATTATCCGTTATCGGTCAGTTCATAATACGCTACAAAGCCTAGGAGCCGGGACTCTTACTCTCAGCCAAAAGGCCAAGGTAAGGTCCTAGCCTTAAAGCCTTGCTGCGATCATTGCGAATGCACCGTTCTCGGAGGTACTGCAATACCGGGCCGATGCGTGGAGTGGACAGAGCAAGCTCTTATTCTATCTCCGAATTACAAAAATCAAGGCTACTGCAATACTGACACATTACCACTAGACAGTATAGAATACTGGAAGTCAAAAACTATTGAAATGATCCCTAAGAGTATAGTCTGACCAACACATGTCGACACTCCTAGAGTGTCGTGGGGGTTTTTAAGGGTTATTGTTCTATCTTCGTTATTCATTATCCATTATCCGTTATCGGTCAGTTCATAATACGCTACAAAGACTAGAAGCCGGGACACTTACTCTCAGCCAAAAGGCCAAGCCAAGGTCCTAGCCCTAAAGCCTTGCTGCGATCATTGCGAATGCACCGTTCCCGGAGGTACTGCAGTACCGGGCCGATGCGTGGAGTGGACAGAGCGTGATTCTAACGATTACAGCATTTATTTCCTTGACAGACTATTTTGAAGGTATGGGAGTATCTTGTTAGTAGCGTGAGGCTACCTCCCAAAGGCACGGTTTAGGATGAAAGTTATGTTATTATTATTAAAGCTTTGAAAACTCTCTCGATGTACCGTCTTTGTAAATATGTGTGATATGTATTTGCAACTGTATATTTTTGTAATGTATTTATTTGAAACACCTAATCTGCACGAGCAAAATAAAAAAGAGGGGCGGAGCAAACGCGGGCTGATGGGAAAGTGGAAAGGTGAGTTTTTGTGGACACGGCGGACAATAATGGATATATACTTTTCCCACCCATACCTTTGGAAATATACACTTTTTTTCCTTGGATTACTATCAACGAGCACCCAGAATCTGCAGGTCTGCAACAAATTTTAAGTACCTATATCATTTTACGGTTATTCTGGCGGCTGTGATTTTAGGACTGTGTGCTTCAATGAAGGACATTTAGTTTCAATCGCGGGACTTGAAGTTTGGCTTGGATTAATTTCGTGTTTATTTGATGTGGGTGCATGCGAATTATACACAGGTGCGGCTTGTGTATGGACAAGATCGGTTTTCCTCTTAAAATGTGATGGGTGCGGCTTATAATCAGGTGCGCTTTATAGTCCAGAATTTACGGTAATACTCTAGGGAATAGTTCTCCCCTCTCCAAATGATTTTACTTCTCCAGACTTTTGCATAACATTAGGTCCAAAATAGTTGCCGGTGGGTATGAACAATGGCAGCCGCAGGTTTAGCTATCAGCTTCATTTCACAACAGTCAGCTCAATTTCATGCTTGAACTGGTCCACGTAAACACACCTGATTTTAAAAAGGTGCCATACAAGTAAACAGTCACAAGATCCGTTGTTGAGGTTTAAATCCCTTTAACATTTGCAGAATCGTCAGTTGCATCTTAGCCGGCGGTGAACCTACTGGCTATTTGAACATTTTTGACAGGCAGCTTTCATAGGCACATGTCACTGCCTTTGGCAGAAGTAACCGAAAGCAGGATTGAGAAAACTGTCACTTCCAGGGAGGATAAAAGCTTTATAAGACAGTTACATGCAGTTTTGGGAGGAAGGCATTACAAAAGAATGCATTACTGGAATGATATTACAGTACTCGTTACAGAGAAAAGTAACGTGTTATTAATTACAATTTGTAACGCAATTGTCGTTATAACATAGAGCGTTACTCAGCTAGTTGTTAGATATCACAATGTCTTCTGATTGTCAACTATTCCTTCTTTACCCACGATGTTCCATTTATTTGCTCTCAAAATTGCACAAGCTAAGAAAAATTCCACTGGTTAGTGAACACATTTTCTCCATTTATTTTATTATGAGGCTATTTTAAAGCATTTGGGGGGATTTCTAAGTTACGTTTTAAATAAATGAACTAGTAAATGTAGCTAACTACCATTTTTCGGTAACGCGCCCGAAACTGATCATGTCAGCTTTGTGTATGCAAAAGTAGCTTGGCTGGTGAGTCTCCAGTGACAGCATGCAGTGCCAGGGCAAAGGAACACAGACAAAGTGGGACGGTTGATTCCAAATTCAGTCCATAGATGGGAAGTACAAACCTGGCTCAGCTAAAGGAACTGTGCTAAATAGAAATGTCATTGCAACATGTAAAACAAATGCAAGGTGACAAAACAAATTAGTGCAAAAAGGGAAAACATTCAAGTCGAATATAAAAACTAGGAAATGCATTACATATTTTGAAATATTTAACAAAAAGGTCAGTGAAAAATATTAAGCATTCATTCTTAGATATCGCAGTAGCAAAATACCCTTATGTCACATGTGTCAAACGCATGCTCCACGGGCCAAACGAGGCCCGCCACACCATTTTAGGTGGCTCACAAGAGCTTAAAATGTCTGCGCACTATATGTCTACGAGTAAAAGTTTGCGCAGGTGCGCACCAACAGCCACAGAACAGACCACAGAAGAGATTAATCCCATTTCAATAATTTAAATGGGAAAAGGTGTTTCAATTTACAACAATTTCACTATAGGTCACTTCTGGAACCAATTCAATTCTAGGCCTGGGCGATAAAACGCCAACAATTGTTGTCATACAATTTATATATATATATATATATATATATATATATATATATATTATATTTATATATATACAGTGGAACCTCGGTTCTTGACCATAATCCGTTCCATTTCTTTGTACGAAAACCGATTTGTACGATCACCAAGCCGTTTTTTCCCATTAAAAGTAATGTAAAATCATTTTAATCCGTTCCAACACCCTGATTGTTTAGCAAAAACGTAAACATGAAGCTAACCCAGGCTAATCGTATGTTCGCGTTAGCGTAATCTTCCTTATGAAAGATTACGCTAACATGAACGTGTAAAAATAAAAAAATCAGGTCGTTTACACGTCATTTAGCACCTGGGTCTCCACAACAAGTGGTGAGCGGTTAAAGGATAAAGAAAATAATTATGAATAGGATTTCTTACCGGTCGACAGAAGCCATGCTGTATTCCTGAAAGAAGGGAAACTCGCACACCTTCTTCATATTTTGCTATTACAGTATTTCTTTCTTAGGGGCCGGTCACACAGACATTTGCGGCTGAATCACGGCTAAAATTTTGCGTTTTTTTTTTGCCCGTGGTTGCCCGGGATGGAAAATGCGCAAAATTGGCCAACCCGCTGTTGATCTGTGGTATGGCCGGAAAAAAGACGCCGGCGACTGTTTCGCTTCCTCTCATCGAGTCATTTGCGCATCATTTCCGTGTTTAGACCACGTGTATAAAAACTGCCGAGCCGGTGTTGTGCCCAAATCCGAGTCCTACGCAACACCCATAACCGCCCCACCCCCCGCGTGACTTTTTCATCCACGTTTTAACAAACGCATTTTGTAGAATACGATCGCACTTTATTGTTTAAATAAACGCGTTATTTAGACTAGGATCTCCCAATTGTTATAATTAGCTCGATTTATAGTTTTAATAAGCGTTTTATATAGAATACGATCGCTTTCGTTGGAAGCGCAGCAGAATGCGCGTTCACGCGAGGGGGGGAGGATTTTATATACGGTGTGCATTACCGTTCGATTACGTTCACAACAAAAACAAAGACGGAATGGTTTAAGTTGTATTACATTTCCAACAAATGCAAGACGAAGTTTTTTTTTTTTGGTTTGAACAAATTTATTGACACTATATATTCGCCATCACATTCCCTAAAAGTGAGATTAAACGAGGTAAATGTGGTTGTAATAGCGAGGGGAAGCTAATCTCGGAAACGGACTGTAGAAACACAGTCCCGTGAAGATCAAGATTTCAAGCTATGGCATCAGTTTTATTTTATTATCTTGATAAGGACTGTCAATAAATAAAAATGGATTGAGACGAGGTCACTACGCTGACTGGGGGGCGGGGGTGAGGTTTAAGGGTTGTTGGTCTATCTTCTTTATTTATTATTCATTATCGATCAGATCATAATACGCTACAAAGCTTAGGAGCCGAAATTCTTACTCTCAGCCAAAAGGCCAAATTAAGGTCCTAGCATTAAAGCGTTGCTGAGATCATTGCGAATGCACCGAAAGATTTATTGGAAATGAAGAGAAACTATGCTGACGGGGATCCATGTTCACCCCTTTGACGTCACGAGCACAACTGACGTGTGTTTGGCATTCGCGCTGTTTATACGCGGAGAAAGGCGTTTGAGTGTCACACGCTTAACACGCTAATTTCACGTAATAACACCGCGATACAGGCGCAGAACATGCTATTACCATGCTCCACCCACGATTACCCGCTGAAATTTCCCGTCCTACCCATGTGTAACCACGCCCTGGCCGCGGCCAGAGCACGTCGTTCCGCGTCATTTCCTCGTGTTGACCACGTGTGCGGCACGCGGTTTAAACACGTGCTCAAACTTTTGAGCTGCTCAAAAGTTTTGAACGCGGCCAACCACGTGAAAATTTGCGACCGCGAGTAAAGCACAGCTCTATCTCGTCTATATGGCGGTCTCTAAACGTCCAACAGCGCCCAACGGCATCTGCTTCACGGCCAGAAACTTCTGGCCGTGGATCAGCCTCAATACGCTCGTGAAAGGCTGCGTACCCGCGCTCTGAAGTATTGAGCAGGGCAAAATAGTTTTGCGCTGCCACCCGCGCGCGAATTTCCGAACTCGTGTCAAGCACCGCTGTATCTCGTCTGAATGGCGAACTCAATGCGTCCAATAGCGTCCGCCTCAAAGGCAGAAATTTCTGGCCGTGATTCAGCCGCAAATGTCTGTGTGACCGGCCCCTTAAATGCAATAGTTGTATGCACTACTGCTCTTTTTTCACCTCTAGCAACTTTGCTGCTTGCACCAACCTTCTTCCGAGGCATAATTAGGGGTTAAAACACTCCCTTCACCGCTTTTGAAAAACGAAAACAGAAAAGGAGTGCGCGTTGCCGTGACAACAGTTCTTCACGAGGGGTGGGGGCAATCTACACTCGTACGCCGCTCAGCATCGTACCCTAGCGTACCTGCGTTCGAACTCCGATTTTTTGAACGAACAGCGAAGCAAGAATTTCTCGAAATTTTTGGTCGAGAACCGATTTGTTCGAACTGAGAGGCGTTCGAAAACCGAGGTTCCACTGTATAATAAAAAAAAGTTCAATTAAAGTTGATCATTTAAACTGTAATTTCCACCCAGCCACCGGGGAAAAAATGGTGGCGCTAATGCAATGAAAACGCAAGTTCTAAACAAACATACAGGAGACCAAGAAAGTGACGCGGATCAGCCAATCATTTTGCAGGAATAGTGGCTCATACAAAGCGAAAGGACTACAGGACATTCAAAATAAGCGATAAAAGGCTGAGGAATACACCCAGCATACACACTCAAAGCATACTGAAAGTGTCCTGGATAGGGGAAACCCTCATTTTCAGTTGAGGTATTTTTGCTTCTTACAAGTTTGATAAAAATTAAAATACCAAAAACACAGAGGCAACATTCACTGCAAAATTTGCCAACAACATGCCAACCAAGACA
This sequence comes from Urocampus carinirostris, assembly GCF_059441175.1. Classification (NCBI taxonomy): domain Eukaryota; kingdom Metazoa; phylum Chordata; class Actinopteri; order Syngnathiformes; family Syngnathidae; genus Urocampus; species Urocampus carinirostris. The sequence goes on from NC_142365.1 coordinate 25,853,747, forward strand.
AACATCATGACAAACGTATTTCACCATTTAAATTAGTATTGCCTGCTAGAATACTAAGAAGGAAAAACGATTCAGTCCTAAACGAGTGCTGAAGGACATTCAACAAGCAACAAACGGTTAGCTAGCGAGGTGATACCTGCGTATACCTGCAACCAGCTCCCCCTCTGAGAAGGTATTGACTTGTTTAATATTGGTCATATTTATAATTGCTATGTAATAGTTTGTCACTATGCGTCTTTGTTTTGTCATTAAAGATTGGTTAGAGCAGCATCCGATTTTGTCAACTTTCATTCCGGGGCCAAAATTAGATTTAAAATGCGGGAAAAAAAAAAAGACGTGATAATTATCGTGAAAACAATTTTTGTCATAGCACAGGCCCAAGAGGTACCAGTGTACACAACTTTTCCACCAACATATTTGAAAGTAAACCCTGACGCCTCAGGCGCTGGCACAATCTAATTTGCAATTTGGTATTCAAACCTTCAATAACATTTGGAGAATCGTGGATACTAGATTTCTCTCGCATCATACTGTATAAGAAAAATGTGTAAACTTTGAGAAAAAAGAAAGTAGTATCAGTCTGTAAAAGTATATATTCACAGTCACTCTTCATTTTGGTTTACATTATCAAAGCAAAAGTAAACTAACCCTTAATTTGTAATGCTAAATGTAATTCACCCTAGTCATCCTGAAAGGGGGATTACCACTTCTGAGGTCCCTTCTCAAGGTTTCTCTTTTTCCTCACGCTGAGGTTTTCAGTTGTTCCTTACCCGCATGTTGGTTTAAGATCAGGTAATTGTGTAATTGTAATCGTTTGCAGTCCTTTGAGACATTTTTTGTGATTAAGGGCTATATAAATAAATGTGACTTGACTTAAAGTAATACAAGATGCACAAAGTACAACTTGCAAACCAAACATACACTGTTAATTCCAGCGCCAGCATTTGTACAGTAGTGAAATTGCATCAGTCTCGCCATCAGGGAGCTAGATAACATTTAGTGTAGGATATAGTTCATAACTAAAACATATGATGATAACTATTATTGAAACCAGGTGTCTTTTTCCGTGTCAAATTCACTCGTGACTTTACTACACTGTAAATCCTGAACATAGTCACAGAGACCGGAAATGAGCACAAGGAATTCAGGGTGTCAGCATGTCCCATTCATTCCTCCGGCTTCCACTCAACTACTTTCATTCACCAATCAGGCCAACATTATGTTCTTCTCCCTTCTTGCCCTTCTACTCGTGGAGTGACTGCAGAGACAAAACCTCCCTAAACCTTTAATTTTCTGTGGGGTTACTGATTGCAACTCTACTCACCCTCTCTCCACCTTTGTCAGCATACAATGGGGAGTGAATCCTGTCTCCAGGCAACCAAACCCTTGGAGAAGGGTGTGTTGCTTGGGCAAACGAGAGAGTGCATTAAGTGAAAGAAGGAATTGGAGAAAGCTTAAGTGACAATGGGTACAGCAAAAGATGGGTTTAGTGGGTAGTTTAGATGTGACACTTCCATTGGACCAGAGTTTTAATACATATTTTAATTTGAATATCAAAATACTCCATTCACAAGAACATAGAGTACTAAGCTATTTATTGCCATTATACAATTGTACAACAAAATTGGAGGGCTCCACCTTTCAGTGCAAAGTAAAGACGAATAAACAATTTTGATTTGGCATAAGATATGCAAAGATTAAATTGTGCCCCCAGTCTGTCATGTGCCTGCCTTCCCTTGCTTGAGTTTAATGGAGGAAAGCCAGTTTTTTCTTTTACAAATGTTAGCATCATCTAATTCAGCACGTCAGTCTAACGAGCTTAACTTTTTAGGCACTGCCAAGTCTAAATGTTGTGGCAAAGGCAGCTATAGATCACTAAATCCAGGACTAGATCTGAGAATCAGGTCTGATCATTAGAGGGGTAATGTCAGGCTCAAATAAGTGGGGGTGCAAGACAAAAATAAAGGACAAACACGCGAAAAAGTAAAAGAGGTGACTAACAATTGTATTTTGTTGCCAGAGCTTTCCTGAATGTATGGTTGTGTTCCACTCCATTCTACTGCCCAGGCAAAGTAATGCATTTTGGAAAACATTTTATTGAAAAGGGATTGATTGCATTAGTTAGTTATTTATTATTGTAAAATAGCAGTCTAGGGGCAGTAGAAGTGGAATGAGTAAATTACTTAGACACTCTCACCATCATAAACAGTTAAGCCGGTCCTTGGTGGCTATGCTGGAAAGAACATCAATTATCTTGCTCACAGCACAAGAAAACGTGGTTGCCGCTCAGAAAGAAGACGTTGAATCCTCGCCCAAGTGTACCCGGAGGAATTCAAAGCGATGTGTGTGCCCTGTGTGCTTTGGTAGTGACGTTTAATAAGTGTTACACGAGGCTAGGAATGCTGAACCATTTGTGATTGTGCTGTAATGCAGCCTGAAAGCTCCACTTAGCCCGCAGTCCAGCCATCAATTCCAAGCGAGTATGACCTAAAGGCTGTTTTGACATAATTGGACATTAAATGATGAAGGGGTGACAAATAGCACGCACTTTGCTTTGCTGCATGGCCATTTGACAGCTTTAAAGGGGGGCCTGTGGGCAATGTTTTGATGTCATTATAGTGGATGTCCGCTGACGAGATTGTTGAGTGCGTATACAAGTTGACACAATAGAAGCACAAATAAAAAACTAATACTTTTTGGTGTATCAGTACCCTGCAGATGCAGCTCTGATAAACTATGAATAAAATATTTTGGTGACTTAATCGACGACTCATAAATGTAAATGTGTTACAATCCAACCAATCAGTTAAAAAAAAAATCTGGTAGTGCTCAACATTACACAACAATACTGTAAAAGATACAATCCTATCATAAAGGACTCCTCTCACCATAGCTACCACCTGTGAACTATTGCCCTCTTGCTCTGCGCTACAAGTCGCTTCAAACAAGGAATAACAGGCTCATGGACAGTTTCTTCCCTACGGCCATCACCACTCTAAACAAGTGTGCGAGACTGAAAAATATACATCTTGCCAATTGCATTGAAAAATGGCTGCTAAATGAATTTGCAATATAGTTACGATGCACTATGTCATTGCACTATTATTACGAAACAATATTGAACTTATACCAGTCTTCATTCTCTCATTTTTCTCTTTTCAGTCTTTATTACATGTTTATCCTGGAGTGCGTGTCTAATCTTTTTGGAAACAATATTCATTATGTTGTTTTTATGTTGTTCTTTTGTATTTTATTCAAAGAATTTGAAGTAAAGAGGGAGTTGGCCTCCAAGGTTGAGGGATAGAAATTTCCATTGGTGTTTGTTAATAAATGGTCAGTTCATGGAAAACTCTGCAAGTCTTCAATTTAGGCCCGGGCGATAAAACGATAACTATTGTGATATCATTTATGTAACGATAAATAAAAAACTTTTGATAAAAGTTGTTATATTTGAACTGTAATTACACCTCCGAACACCAGAGAAAATGGAAACCCTAATGCAATGAAAACGCAAGTTTCGGACAGACAATCAAGAAAAAAAAAAGAATGTAAAAAGGTCCAGCCAATCAATTTGCAGAAATGGCAACAGAGCGCCATACACAGAGTGAAAGGACAAATAACAAAACAGTCAAAACGAGCGGAAAATGCACAAAGGATAACATTGGCGTTGGCTGAAAGAGTCAAAGACAGGAAATGCCCTTCCTCAGTTGTTGGGAGGTATTTTGGAAACAGAGTCCGATTAGAAAAAACATATATACAGTGGCAACGTCTATTGCAAACTTTGCAGACATGTTGCCACCAAAATGACAGATTTACTACATCATTTTATTTTGTCAAATTATTTTGTTAACACTTTAAAAAGTATTGCACATAAAAGCTTTAACATGTTTGTTGCTTAGTGTAAATTTAGGGGATTGCAAGTCTACCTCAGGTTACGGCGCCCTCTGTTGGCTGCGGCTGCATCGGCTCGCTACAACGGGTCAGGTGTATCGACATTTCGTTCTGTGTACATTGTTACAAAGAATGACAATACAAAGGAAATTATTATTATTATTATCATTATTATTATTATGTGCAATGTTCTGTGTTTTGATTACCTTGTTTTGTAAACTTTTGATTTGGTTCCTAATATTTGTGCAGTGCTGGGTAGTAGTTAGTCACCATTCGCCTTAAAACTATCAAAATACTTTTTTCTTTAAACAGGTAAAAAATGTTTGGCTCAAAGTTTGTTCCAGGAAAGCAAAACAGTGCACAATCACCACAATGCAACAGGGAATTCACTAAAACACCTGACACAAACACACTCCCAACTAGTGACAATATTGGTGTTGCCTGTGATGTCCATACAATAAAATAATATCAGCAGCATAACATCTTCATGATGGAAATAAAACACAGCTTTACAAAATTCCTAGTACAGTCAATGGCTAAGAAGGAGCATGAGGTTGCTGTTTATTGCGTGGAATTTCTACACTTCAGTCAGAGAACCTTGAAAAGTACAAAATCATGTAGTCCAGAGTTTGCAGGGTAGAACACAATTCCCAAAGAGCATTTATTGAGCTTATGGAAAGTACTTTGGAAGACTTGAGGGTTGGTGAAAGAAAAGTAAAATTGGGTAAAAAAAAAAAAGGTGCTAAGGTAGGCATATCCAAGTAAGGCTCAAGGGCCATTTACGGCCCGTGATCAAATTTTTACTGACCCGCGGCCTCTGTTGATAACATGTGGCGCCCGACAGTAATGTTGACAGTACAAAATAAATGTGGGAAAAAAAATAAAAATCACCATTTCACCAAAGGATGGTAGTAGCCGTTTGGCCACCTTGCCCTTGGCTTGCGGCAAAAATTTAAGCCTGCTCAACGCAACTGTAAATGAAAAAGGGAAAGTTGACTGTGAGGGCCGCAGCTTCCAGGACAAATGGAAATTTGAGTATTTTTTTCACCGAAATTCAAGATAACTGCGTAAGCCTAATTAATTAACCAAGAGAATGTTGCTGTTTTTAAACAATATAATATCAAGGGGCACTGCCAGACAAAACTACAACTAACTACAAAAAGCTAACTAGAAACGAATGCTGTAAAAAGGTGAAGCAACCGGAAGCCGTTTTAACAGCACAGCAACACTTTCACAATACCCTGCGAGTCAAATGAAAAAGCTACAAAGGCGAGCTACAGGGTCGTGACGCTGATCACTAAGCACTGAAAACCTTTCATGGAGGGTGAATTCATTAAAGATGTTTCAAAGAATGCCAAGTTGAATACAGACTCTGCCTTACTTACGAACAAGATTCCCCGGTCTAGTGAATCTAATTGAAACTATTGAAAACTGAATACCTGTAAATAGATTCCAATCTGATCAGATAAATCAATATTTTCTGGCATTAATCATGACTTTACAACAGACACAAAATATGTATTATTACATATATAAATCATCATAACATGAACATTAAATGAAATAAGCTGGTATTTTCCAGGCCCGAACGGAGTTTACCACAAAGAAAATAGGTAATTGATATTTTCAGACCTTGAAATTCAGTCTTCTCAGGCCCAATTGAGAACAAACACAACAGGCTCTCTGCAGTAGAAATTGACGTTAAAACTTGTCAAATTGCAAACTTACTTAAAAAAAAAAAAATCAAAAATAAATTAGAAAATAGAAAATATAAAACTCAAAAGTCTCAATGGGGAGAAGCCATAGTGCATGTACATATTTTCACTGCCAGAGGTCGCACCAGGTTAAAAGGCGCAGTCTCCATAGCTGGCTCTATTTCTGTATTTAACACTACGTAGGGCGCAACGCATGATGGGCACGGTGACCTTTGCTGTGGCCACATTACAATGACACAGACAAGCATACATGTGTGCGTATTTAAAAAATGCAATGGAAGCAAAACAGAGTCTTTTTGTGGTTTATTTAGGTATTGATTACAAAGTAAAACACATGGATGAACCAAATTTTAAAAAAGAAGCTGGTGCAAAACAAAGTTTGGTACTTACAAATATCAAACAAACCGGTTAAAATTCTCGTCTTCTGCTTATGACCAGAACAGCTACGCTAAATCTCCATTAAAAGATTCACTTTCAGAGTTACTTTCTGTGCTGTGCGGCTCCTCGGAAATTATGCCAGCTTTTGCGAAAGCTCAGGAAAACGTCCCAGCAACCACGTTAGCCCAAGCATTGACAATCCATTCTTTTCATTATAATTTGTTTGAAGTTTCTGCACCACCCTAGTGCTCTTCCAGATGGAAAAAATGACAGTTTCATGAAACAAAAGGACCAAGATGAAAACAATAGCTTTTAAATTACTATATATTGCAGCAAACAATGGGCTTATTGCGTGTGACATCACATGTCTTCCTCTGCACACACACTGTTCACACAGGAAATGCATAGAATTCACAGGAGCTTGCATACAACGCGCATTTATTTGGAAATGTGAATGATCTCACAACGATTTCACGCAAAAATGATTTAAGTCTTTGGCACGAACCTGGGATCCCCCTCTCTCAGTCTTGGGGCGGGCGTCCAACCCCAAGGCCACCAAGCTGGTCTTTGTACGCTGCAAGATAGGGCGCACTGCATAATTTGAAGAAAATCTGAGACTTATGCACCCCTTATGGTCGTGTAAGTACAGCACGCATTTCTGCTGACAAGGGAGTTTCTTTACATACAGGGGGCCATTTAGAATATCCCTGCCCCCACCACCCCAAAACAAATACAGTGGGCCTGATACAGACTGGGCCCCTGCTGGCGCCCCAACACTATCTTTTGTCAGTGCCCCACGGCACACTGACAACTGTGATCAGGAGAAAGCACCACTGATTGAAGGCTCAGGCTTGAACCCAGGACAGAAAATCCACTTCATCCAATTTGTTATGGACAAAAGTTTGACTTGAAGTTAATAAGAATTTTTTTAATTAATGTTTGTATCTATACAAATAAAAACTATAACATGCACTTGCCTTATGCAAAATAAATAAAACAAATACAAAACATTAGAGTTTAATGAGAACTATGTGAATTGCAAATTTTACTAAAATTTGAAAAATAAGTTAAGTCAAAATTCAACAGCCAGGCATTCTTCAAGTAACAATTATAAATGACTCATACATGATTGAATAGTTTTGACAATGCACATGGACTCCGGTCAAATATGACAAACTTTCTTTAGTAAACTTACTCAGAGACGTGCTTATACAATCTAATAAGAATTGCAAGCATTTAACAGCAAGGGCGTGTTCATGGTAAGAACCAATACCTCACTTAATTTCAAAAAGAATGTTGAGAAATATTTTAAATAAGAGTACAGATATATTTGGGAATTTTACGGATTTCAGTGTCGGCATATTTATTCATCCAATGCCCCAATTATTAAGTACAACACCGAGCAACTACAAAGCCTTTCTCTCCTGCCGTCTATCATTGACGCTACCCACCCCTTCTGGTTGGATAATCAACTGGGGGTGGAGCCATAGAAGCGGGAAGCTGTCTACTGAAGCGTGAGTTAGGGATGTCGCGAATATTTTTCACATTCGTGACTATTTCACATTCACGATTATAGTCTTTTTTTATCTCCACGCCCTTTTGCGACCACTCTCGACTGAAATGTCGAGGAAAGGCTGTCAACGTGCGGTGACGCACATGCTGAAGTAGACAACACTTGTCTCACTCCGCTACACGTAAATACGCACTCAGATTTTCCTATGCTTCTCAGCCCTGCGCAGTTTAACGTGTTTATTAAGAAATATTGATTGGCATGATTAAAACGGAAAAAAAAAACAAAACAAAAAAAACGATAGTTGTCTATATAATGAGTTTATAAAGACAAATTCATACGATATAATGCAATATCACCAACACTGGAGGAGACCCAATGTAGCTAAACGCTATAAATTTCACAACTATGACTAGTTGTACACAAGTAGGCTTAAGATAGTGTACCATAGTAGCCCTATAGTATTGCGGGTTTATTTTACGTAGTTGTTTACTGATCGCTATAACTAGAGCACCATTGTGAACGAGACCCTTGTTTTATTGGATTTCCCCGTGTTAACAAATGTTTGAATTAAATATAAAATCAGAAGCTCCTATCTCCGGTTTGCAAAGTAAGACAGACTTATAACATATTGTGTTGTGTGGCTTTGAGAGACTACAGAGAAATACCACACTTCTTAGTCACGTGAAAGTGAAAAATGAGTCATGTTAGTTGTGTTGAAATTCAATTTTATTTACTGTAAAAGGTTTCAGAGTGCTATTAAAGTTGTATGTAAATAGTGGTAAAATGATAATTTGTCATTTTAGAAATGCATATCAAACTGGTAGCTCTTCGTGCCAATCATAAGTAGCTCTCAGCGTCAGAAAGTTTGGTGAGAACTGATCTTCGTTGAATGTTCTTGAATGTTCCTCTACAAATCGTTCACTGCATATCTTCTGCTGCAGCAAAGTAAATGTTTCTCCCAATCATAACAATTGACTAAATCACTCAAATCCTTCAAAGGCAGCAAGAAAGATGTGTTACTGAAAGAAAAAAAAAACTACAAATATGAGCAGAGATGGTTTATAGTATCTGCTTAAATATCCATTACTTCTCAGACTCATTCATGACGTCCCCCCTTTCTAAATGCTCCAATTCTGCCAAAAGAATTCCCACTTGCGAGAATGAGGACTTGCAGAGAACATTTCAACAAAGACTGTCCCTAGACAAAGACACTCCAGTAGGACATCAAGATAAGAATGCTGTTAAGAGATAAGATGGATAATGTTTTTTAGGGGTTTTCTACAATTTATCTTGGCACTGACGGACAGCCAGACGCGTTAAAGCTGGGATCTCTTCTTCACTCTGAGGTTCTTGAAAGCCAAAGTAGTAAACACACCTGGTTGATGAACCCTGTAGGATGCCACAGGCGAAGACTGTCAGTTGTTGTTACAGCTTAACAGAGGCCCCTGGGTTTATTCTTGCCTCCAGCTCAGCAAAGACACAAGAAGAAGGCACAAAACGACTACCCTGCATACAACGTTAAGTGACAAGATGCAATTGGGAATGTTAAAAATAACCCTGCTGCACTAGTTAAAATATCCCTAAAATAAGTGACAATCCGGTAAGCCGTAGCACACTAAGAAGACATGCATGTGAAACGCTTCTCTCATGTACATGAGATGATTTTTTTCCACAAATATAAGAAGGCGGAAGAGTGTAGTGAAGTCTGAAGAGCTGTGATGAATACACTAAGCCCCTTATGATGCAGAGCACTTATCTCACTTGTCATTTTGTCAATGTCGGTCCTTGAAAAAGCCAAAAAAAGCTAAACCCGAAATCTGAAAAAAGTATTTTGAGGAGCAACCATAAACAAAAGCCTGGACGGATCTATTGACACTAACAAAGATGTTATATAACGAAATTGTGAATACGCTTGATTGCTATTAAGATTTTCGAGAAGGGTTGTTCAAACCTCACATTGTGTTTGCTGTTAAACGTCATATTGAAATATAATATTGTGAATGTGCTTGATTGCTGTTGAGATTGTCAAAATTGTTTTCTGTTATTAGTGTCAATAAATTTGTTCAAACAAAAAAAAAACATAAACAACAGAAAAAACACAAAATGGCCAATTATCATACATTTAAAAAAAAATTAATTCAAACCTTATTTTTAGAGGGTGAAAGGACTAAGCCTGGCTTTCTTTGTTAGAAGCTGCTGCTCTGTAACTTGACCCAAGATAAGAATAACAAGGGATAAATAATTGGGGATCATTTCCAATGTCAAGAGGAGAAACAACAAATGCTTTACAATAAAGCCAATATTTTTTTTTCCAAGTAGAACCATACATACTGGTGAAAAATGAAACAGACCTGAAGCACACAAAATATCCGGTTTTATGAGCTACTATAAAAGATACCTTGACAAAATATACATCAGAAACATAAGTACAGTAAATATCATTGGTACAGAATCATTAGCTGTATTTCCATTATACTGTTTTCACAAAAAAGCCATATACGTCCAACATGGATAAACAATTTTGACTTGGGAGAGTTTTACTTCTGAGCGCAACTGCCTTCTGAAGAGGGGGCTATTGTAGCGTTTCTCAACAGAACTTGTAATATCTCAAATGTTGTTGCACAAGTTTAACCAGCTTAATTAAGGAAGAGGAAGGTCACAAAAAATAAAAGCTGAACTTGCAGTCATAAGTCTCACATCTATGGTTTTTGCTTTTCTTTTAAACTGAAAAGTTACTGGATGATTGATCCAAATCAAGACACCATGATCCCAAAGAAAATGAATTCGCGTTTGTGCAACTTGCATTCTGAAAATCATATTGAAATGAAAACCCCTGGTAATAATAACCTACATAATTGCAAGAGATTCTGAAGTGGTATAGCAAGTGACACATTAAGATCATCAGGAATACATTTCACGTTTTCCACCATTAGGCCATGTTTTCAAGAAATTAAATGTTGCATTCAAGCTCCTCTAGTTGAAGCATATGGCTCTTTCAAGTCCGAAATTGAACAGATGTCTCAATCGCCAAAGCGAATTTACAGATCCACTAACATGGGCACAATAGTTCCACAAGTTTCCAAGTACATGGGCCGATCAGTTATTAGTTATAGTTACAAATAACCAGAAGTTATGGCACCTGACGTGGTACACAGAAGAATATGCAGCATATATAGTTTTTCAAATAAAGTGTTGCTAATCCAAAACATACAAGTACTTTGTTTACACCTCTGCATTCAAATGGTAAAGAAATTAAAAGAACAAGAGCAGGATGCAAGACATACGTGTAGCATCTGAGATTTGGAGTTCGCACCAACAAAAATGAGGAAAAAATATACTCCTCACATTATATAGATTATTCTTAAAACAAGATGATTACAAGAGTAAGGATGTTTGAGGGGTGGGGGTAGAACTGTTCTGAGTACCTCATTGTCTGGACTGAGAGTTTTTTTTAGATTATTAGTTTGAAAAGGGGGTGCAACTTATACTTCGGTGAGAAATTATTGACACATTATTTCTGGGTATCATTTCACGTGTTATTTTTTTACACTAAACCACTAGAAGACGCTCCAGGCTTGTGATAAATTCAACCTTGCCGTGGTGTGCCGATAAAAAACCCCCGTTTAAAATCTGTACAGCGACCTAAGTATTTGTTTGTAAAATGTTAAAAGAAATCTTTATGGTCCAGGACTGCCAATTATTACAAAAAGTGTAGGGTCTGCAATTGGTCCTCGTACTTTAGTAAACAACAGCAAAAGTCTGCCACGTCATATAATTACAAAGCCTTATATTGCACATAGTACTGAGAGGCATGGGGATGGAAAACAGCAGGGAAGGCTGGCTTTATAAGTCTTTTTGTGTTTTCCTGCTTCTCAACGGATAATAGTGATTGATTTCCCTCTGAGCTGACAAATAACCTTAAAATCTAAATCAGCGCGTCTAATTTGGTCAACAAGGTCAGAAGAGGTGTAGTCAATACACAGACATGCATACAGAGCAGATTCTGAAAAATCTGAGCTGTCCTAAAATAACCACATTTTCGCTGACATGAAAGGCTTATTAGTTTGCTAAAAGATCATTAACTAACATCTCACCAGTTTTTTTTAGAATGTTGCATTGAATATTGTACATTTTAGGGCTGCAACAAAACATCGATAAGATTACTAAAAGCGCAGTATGTGGCTCTTAGGGGGGCGCTTATATGCGATGCAGGCATATATGCAGGGATCAGAATGGAGATTTTCATTTTCAGCTGAAATAGCCAGGGTCCAGGGGCCGCAGGCCCCGGCCAGGAACAGGGCGGAGCCCGGTGGGGGCTCAGGGGGGCAAACCCACCCGAAGCCAACGGCATTTATCTTGTTTGCTATGTGAAAATTGCACTAGAATGAATTAAATCCAACAAAACAGAAACCATGTATTTTTTTCAGTTTTAAGATGTTTAAAACAATTGGGGGATTACAATGTTACAACCATCACCATTGTTGTTGTGTTTTGATGATGAAGATGGACCTTGTATTTAGCTACTAATCAACAATATATATGAAAATATATACATTAATAACCATTCATCATTAATTTGAAAATAGAATGCACAAACTGAACATGCTTAAAGAAAATACATGTCAGTCTGTGACAGTCTTCTCCAGCCATGACCACTTAAATTTATTCTTGATTCCTTTATCAATCTCGGAGACAAAAGCCTCGTCTTCTTTTCTTAGTATTTTCATATTTACATTTTCAAACACTCATTTCACCGTTTGAAAAGACCGGAAGGAGCGCCATGTTTGAGAAAGCCAATGCTCTGAACAAAAGCTCCGCTGATTGGTTATCAGCGAACCTATCGACCAATGGTAGGAGTCGATCTATTTGTTGTGTGTTATAGATCTAATGCGCTGCGCTTCTTTTTGCCGATTTTTCTCGCGATCTCTAACTGCTAACTTGGGGTGATGAAACAGTCACGTATCATACCTCACCCCCCCAAAATATTTTCTCATCGAATTTAGACGATTTACGGGAATGACCTTTGGGGTTCAAAAACAGCGGAAATCCCTATATATGAGAGTACATAAGGTACTAAGGTTGCTGGTCATTTTTGTTTTATGAAAAAAAGAAAGGTGAATATATTCTATCGATGTTTTAAACTTCACAATTCTGTCCTTGGATAAGTTTGAGAAATTGACATTTTTTTTTCTTGATTTACGTCGCAGCCTGCCATTAGGGTGGAATGTTACGTCCTCAAGTCAGACTAGTTGAGAACCAGTACTTTCAAGTATCTTACTTTTTTTTTTTTTTTTTAAATCAGTTTTTGTTTAACATTGCATCATTACTAACAAAATTGGTATTAAACAGTCAAACACTACAAAGTTAACACGGGAACAGAAAGTGCTGCAGAAATACAGAGTATATATATAAACTAACAAGTAAAATAATGATGGCACGTTTTTCTCAAAAGAAGGAACAGCCTTTTAAGCATATTGTATATTATTTACACATTGGGAATGTTGATTATAATCAAAAATGTAACCAACAAAACAAATTTGTTGACAACAGCTCTAAAATTGGGTTTACATTTTTTACATGTATTGGTGGATAAAAATGTTGCTACACACAAAACATTAAAAAAATTTGCACTTCTAAATGTCTAAATGTGATGTGACCTTTGGATAAAGTGGTAGGAAGAGTATCTTACACATTTGCAGGTGTATGTACTTTTGATTTTTGTTATTAGTCACTTTTTTAATTGTCGTTTTATATTATAGAATATTCTGTTGTGTTGTGCACTATTTTTTCTATCCATCTAAGATGTCAATATTTGAAAATAGAGGGGGGGGGTTTTAAGGGTTATTGATCTATCTTCGTTATTCATTATCCATTATCCGTTATCGGTCAGTTCATAATACGCTACAAAGCCTAGGAGCCGGGACACTTACTCTCAGCCAAAAGGCCAAGCTAAGGTCCTAGTCCTAAAGCCATGCTGCGATCATTGCGAATGCACCGTTCCCGGAGGTACTGCAATACCGGGCCGATGCGTGGAGTGGACAGAGCAAGCTGGAAATTAGAAATGCAATTTTAAAAAATAAGATCTATCGATTAATCGAAAGAATAATCGACCGATTTATCCATTATTAAAATAATCCTTAGTTGCGGCCCTAGTACATTTATTCAACAATATTAGATATTCTCCATTTGTTGGCGTTGTAAATCTGTTCAAAGAGATACAAATACATTTTAGTATGAAGGTAACATCCCTGTTTAAATGATATAAATGTTCTGAAATGAGCACCTACAAAATCCTAAGCCCCTCCAACCATTCTTCCGGCAATGGGCGGGGCATAATACCAAGATGACATAATGTTCAATGTTCCCTTTTTTAAAATCCTATAAAAAACTATAAAAGACATTATTTACCTTAATTGAAATGTATTGCAGACAATGTGAAATATAAGTAATAATAATAATGAATGAGCTTGGTGTGCTGAAAAACCCTTTATCAACAGCTGCTATACCCACTCTCAAACGCACCCAACCCTCTTATAGGCGCTCTTCAGAGCCATAATATTTTTTACAGATTAGACAAACAATTAACTTCAGCATCATTATAAGGGAGTTCTTGGGTTTATTGCTGGGGGAGACGATGCAATTATCTTGCCATTATTCAGCTCTGAGATTGAACGCCTGCATATTACCTGATATTGTGACATGAACAAGACAATATTTAAGACTACTCTACCAAATTATTAGTCCAGTGAGAGTTGCACCTACCAACAAATAATATAAAATGGTAGCACAAACTAACTATATATATATATATATATATATATATATATATATATATATATATATATATATATATATATATAAAATAAATAGTATCTGAGCTAAGAGGCCCCCAATAAATAAATACATAAATAAATACATAAAACAAACCAGGTAATTCTCTCCTGGTATGGCCATTAAAAGGGTCTTGCATGCAAAACCCTTATAATCATTATCCTAGCTACATCTTGTTTGTCCCTGAGCTCATTTTTATTTCCCATTAGGAGCAAAGGGTAATGGGGGGATTGGTGGGGATGGGCATCAAGTGGCTAAGTGATGAATGTGCTTTGCGGGTTTTCATCACCCTTGCAGAAGCGTGGCGAGATAACCGATGGGCTCATGGGGGCTGGCAGACTTCAGCACTGCAATGACCTTGAGTAAAGGGATATGTTACAAGGATAAGCCGAAGAAAGTTTTTCTTATGATCTGAATGCCCAAATGGTCTTTCTGTTCTGTACAGTCGATATGTGTTAAAAAGAGTTTGTCACATAGACATACATTGAATTTACCATCAACAAATGAATCGATTAAATGAATATTCATCATATTCAAAGAATCATATAGCCTCTTAACGTTCCTGTAAAATTTGCCTAAAATCTCAATCCAAGACATACCCAAAGTAAAATGAACAGTCTTGAAACATTTGGAGAATATGGACTGTTTTGGTCTCTTTTGAAAGTTAACACTCTGAGGTTTTCCCCCAAATTGAAATGATCACTCCAAGTACTACTAACACGGAGTAATTGGAGTTTTAACACACAGAAAAAGAAGGTTTTTATTCTCGCTTAAATTTTGTTTTGCAAATAAATGCCTGCAGATGAGCGTAGCATGGGCATCTTAGCTGGAAAACAGATGAGACAAAAGCTTGAAGCCTTACCTGGTACCTTGTGGAATACGATAAAAAATCTGAAAAACTATTGTATTTACACAACTTTCTAAGGGTAGGTTTAGGTGTTTCCAAAAGTGGCCTTTTGGAGACAATCAGTTTACAACCTAAATCCTTTGCAGATGTGCATTTTACTTTGGCCATTTACATTCTGAAAAAGTTGTAAATGTTTAACTTCTCTTTATAGAAGTCAATCAATGATTGTGCACACTTGCATATAATGATGGTGCGTAAAAATGAGTCAAGAATTGCGTTGCAAATGTTTATTTTCTGCTCTGATTTGAATAGACACCTAGAAGATGGAATATATTATGTTGGGAATTTCATTGGCTAACCATGTGTCTATCATTTGATTAGGTTACTACTGGCTTAAGATATTTGAAACTATAGGAGGCGATCTCCATTTTATCAAAAGGCCTTTATAGGCTAATGCAGACTGTGAACGAGAAAAAAAAGCCTACTATTGGCCGAAAGTGGTAATAATCAAAAGGTAAGAGGTTAGTTATGGGAATAATTTTATGAGTCTATATTTTAAAAAGGGGAATTTGGGAGCAAAACTAACGGATTACTATACGGAACGTCCAACAAAGCAGATATGCTTTTAGGCGGATTTTTTGGAGTAAAACAATTTACACAGTTAGACTCACTGGATGGTCCTGGATGATAGGACTCAGTTTTTGCCGAATATCAAATCATCAGCTGACTTCCTTTGGGACTTTTAGGTTAGCTCTAACGGGTTTATAGTTTTTGGGTATCTTGTTTCAGACTGATCAGGATGCTTCTCTCATGAGTACATTTTGAAATAGATCTTGAATCCCAAGAGTTTAAGCTTTCCAATACTATGTAGTATGACACATTTCAGGGACTGATGACATCGTACAGACACATATTTGGTTGGTTAATTTTGGGGGAGTGCAGGTCTACCCAAGATTGTTTTCAACGTTTTTTTTTTTTGTGTGTTTTAATAATCTTTGGTTATCTTTTAATTTTGTTTATTATTCCTCATATTCTTAAATTGCTGTAGGTTATCACTACCTGTCTTTGTTCTGGCATTAAAGAAATGAAACAGGAAAACAAAATGGGTTGTGTGGGGAGGTGGAGGCACAACCAGCAATATTTCCCATTCATTCCTGTATTCCTCAACCGAAGAGGGTGATTTCTAGAAGAGGCACAAGCATGCTAAAATGTTAAGGCCTGGAAATTGTGAATATTAATGGCCGATTGTCCCCATCCTCTTGTTGTGGAGGACGGATCGGCGCTCTCGGGTGTAATCTAATTCCACATGTTTCTTCTTCATTTTCAAGGACAGGGTGAGAGTCAGCGGCAGCTTACGTGCAACCCTTTTCAGGGGGGAAGAAATGGCAATAGATGGCTGGGTCACAACCGCTGAATGTGACCTGAAGTTATTACGAACTGTGGGGGCCAATGACAATTACAAAGTTTTGCTCTTAAGGCTTCAATCAACCTTTCCTGTCACACCTATGAACCTTGATGAACTCAGCTATGTTACAGACACTGCCATTTCGAAACCAGCTATTCTGATAGCAGAAGAAAAATAAAAATCATCACACACAACTAGGGCTGCAACTAACAACTATTTCAATAGTCGACTATTCACCATCAATTAAAACGAATAGTCGAAAAGTCAAATCGTGATCGATTTTTCCTTAAATTTAGCATGGAGTTGATTTACTGATGAGGACAATTATAAAAACCCAACAAAAATGGGTATTACAAAAGATGCATATTTTATTTAAAAGACTACAGGAAAAAAAATCAATAAAAATACCATATCTAAAACTAATTAAACACAGTTCTCAGTCAGTAGAGACATAAATCCATAAATAAACCCCTGTCCATTTTTAGGGAACGGCAAATAAGTTAGGAAATTAACTTTTTTTCCCTCTGTTTACCAGGAACATGTTCATTAGCAGCAGTATAACGGTAAATAAAACATAGTATGCGTATTTTATTAAGTACGTGGTCATTTGCAAAGTCTGCAACCTAAGAATGCAACACTTCTGAACAGTTTAAAATGAAATGGTTTAAACATCTGATGCTTGTTCTATGTACTGCATGCATTTACTTTCAAACATGTTTGTCAGACACAGCCTGACAACGCTCAAGCTCTCTTTAAAGTATATATAAAATGTACAACGCATGTGGATCAAAACCGTATTGGCTTGAGCGTTACTTGAATCTTACTGAGGCGATTTACGCTCCGTTTCGTTCAACTGTTCCTTTTTATGTACTGCCATGATACGCAAGGTCCGCTTGGCAAACTTTGCATGTAACTTTTTAGGGGGGGTATCCAGGCTAAAATACCCCCAAACTTGGTCCGTCTACTGGATGTTGACACCGTCATTTCTGTATGTGGCCTGTCGAGGAAAATGCTATAGCGCATGAGTGACTCTCGGCAGATATCAAATTAATGCAGAGAGGCCTCACTCTGTTAGAAAAAGGTGTCTTCCAACAATAGTCAACAATGGTCGACTAATTGTTTTATCTTGCTAAATGGAAGGTATATGTATAGGGGAATGGTAGCTTTAAAAAAAACAATCATAGCATCCATAGGATCAGTGCAAGCGTGTTTTCAAAGGGTAACCAAGCAACCGGCTCTTACCCACAGCCTTGGCTCACACTCTTATCAGGTAACTGCACTCTGTGCATGCTCTGTTTTCTCAGGTTTCTGTTTTTGTGAGGTCAGTGACATTGTTCCAATGTTGACCTTAAGGGCCAGCAGTAGACATTGAGGGGGGGAGCAAATACAGTAGCAGGGGAAATGAAGCCCAGCTTTTAAGTGTTTGCCTTTTTCATAATGGTGGATGTTATATGACGCTGAGCTGTGTTTGGTCATTAACTGAGCCCTGAACAACAGCACCACAGTAAATTGGCCACAAACTGAAATAAATAATGAACAGGATTTCGGTTTTTGTTTTAACGCCAATGAAACATATTATTTTAAATCCAAAAAGACAACCCCCTTCAGCCAGTAAAACAAAAAACAAAATTACGACTACTGTTCAATTCATTTTCTTTAGATTTGGAAAAAGCTATAAGATATTTTAATGAACTATTTACAATAAAATATTTATTAATTTGAAATCAAATGGTTGAAACACATCTTGAATGTGTAGTAATATACCACTTGAAGTCACTGTGTATGTCTACATGCAGGCCAAAATTAGATTGCAACATGTAGACCTGACTGCAAGTGTTTTGATTGCAATGGTTGGGTTAGTCCTTTCATTTTCCAATTACTGGTTCATATACCAAAAAATGAGTATGTATTAAAGGATTCTGATTTCTTGCGCATTAGCACGCACGGTTACCCAAATGTGGGATATTTTTATGCCCCAAAGCACTGTGGAACTTTTAGTACAGAGACAAATGATACACGCAAACTTTACTGTACTCGTTTAAAAAAAGCCTCATGTGTATAGATTGATTTCTCTGGGACATTTATTTTATTTTCTGCCACAACAGTGAAAATGCCACAGGTGTATCCATCCATGTGTGGTGGAAGCCAGTCGTATCAATCCATTCTGAGTTTAAGTCTATGATGAGCTTTGTAATATAATTACATATTTCTCATCTCAAGAGTATTCCAGAAAAGCGCATGTTTACGTGCTGGTATGTGTGTTTTTGCTTATTATTCAAATCCATAGTTTTAATATGGGCGCTTTAGATGGGTATTACACATATTCTTAAGTCAGCTATCTACCAAATGTTACAATGTTTGGTATAGGCGAGGTAGCAAGTAATGTAAATCAACACAAACTTCACACAGGAATGCTAGACCCGTGAATCAAGGACAATACAGTCAGTCTTTCTTCCTGTGTGTCAATGAATGTAAATGTAGCTTTCCATAGCTTTTATTTCGCTTTCATTAGCCCGCAACAGCACTCATGCAAAATGAAAGCAGAGCACAAATACCGTTCCTTGTTATTTCACCGTTAGAGAGTAAACAATATCACTTTAAGAACAAAATGGTGAATGAATGCCACCAGTCTGACAGATACTGTTCTTGACTGCTGAAGTGGAACATTGCGCAAATGATGAGGTCCCGCTGTTATTAGGATGGTAATGAGCCCAAACTAGCACGCACATATACAAGAATAAAAAAGGGACCAAGAGACAAAAGTGTTAAAAACAATGCTCTAAATTTAAGCATTGTATACCTTCAAACTGCCCCACAATTTCAACAAAGCATTTCTTTATTACATTTCGGCAGTCAGTGGCATGCCTTCAAAACCAAAAAGTGTTTCAATAAACATCAACAGTGTGATAAGAACATTTTAGTACTGATTAAAGAAGGTGGGAGGAGTCCAATTTGAATTTAAATTCCACAACAACAAACAACGATAATACCGCATGCATATTTCAACAACACGATATGGAGTTAATATTTTGTAGTGCCCTTTCACAGGATTTCTAGATAAACCAACTACTGCTGATTGAGTGACACAATATCATTGTTAATAGCTACTTTACTATAGTTTTTAATAATAGAAGGCAAATTATCTTTGTGTTAAATCGAAAATCAAACATTTTGCTGATGTTGCTCAAAACTTCGTGGATTTTATGTTTTTCAGCTGTATTTTTTATGTTGGTCCCATCAATAAGTGTGGATGTTTGTTTTTACAAATGACTAACTGTTTTGGGGTCTTGTAAAAAGAAGTTATTTTCGAGGTGGGGGCTTTCAGCCTTACTGCAAGAATTGGGAAAATAAAGATTAATATTTTTTTTTCTGGCACATGACCAAGCACCTAACTGAATTATAAATATAATTTATAATGGTTACACAATGCTTGTAATGAAGAACATGTTATGTGATAGATAAATGATCAACAGACGAATCAGTTATCTAATTAAGCATTTGTTGCAGCCATAATATGTACAAACATTACTATCACAATTACTATCCAACAAATATGTCAGTTCCCACAAGGTGATGCTCATTTAAAAAAAAAAGCACATTTCTTGGCCTACAAGTATTTTTGTAAATGCATACAGGTATTTGTATGATGATTCACATATTTTCTTATTGTTTTAATCAATATTATTTTTTTTTAGGGTGCTATATAATACACACCGCCCCTTTAACTAAATCTTTGAAACTAAAAATGGTTTTGAGTAAGGGTAGGCAAACTATGACCTGTGGGCCAATTGCTGCCTCCAGGTTTTTTCATCAGGCCCACCAAACAAAAATGTTAAGAGATCTAATGATAATGTGTATAATATGGTAAAAAAAATTAAGTACTACTAAGGAAAATGCGTTGATTTGGTACTACTCTTGTTCTGGTCTGTAAGACAAGGCATTGAATTTTATCTCATGAACACACTATGTTTAGCCACGGTACCAAAGATGAATGTTTATTTTAGTTGTACATTTCCCATGTTAAATTACAATAATGTATCACTTACAATGCTTAGAAAAGAGGAATAGAATTGAACCCTGTAAAATTTGCCTAAAATCCCAATCCAAGACATACCACAAAGTAAATTTAATGCTGTTCTTGAACCTTTGGAGAATATGGACCAGTTTTGGTCTCTTTTTAAAAAGGTAACACTCAGAAGTTTTGTCCCCAACTGAAATAATCACTGCAAGTGCTACTTCCTTCCTAAGTAATCTAAGTTGGAACATAAAAAATACAAGGTTTCTATTTTCGCCTGATTTTTCCTTTTTTCATTTTCAAGTGTACAGAAGAGTGTAGCATGGGCTTCTTAGCTGGAAAACAGCTGGGACAATAGCGTGAGGTCTTACCTGGTCCCGAGTCAAATTTGATCACTATCAGAAAAATTAAAATGTGTAATTTCCACGTATTTGAAAAGGTATCGCACGGCATTTCCAAAATTAGCCATTTGAGGATGACCAGTTTACAGCTCCAAAACCTCTGCAATCGTATATTTTACTTTGGGCATTGTTTTTCATCTCTTTCCAGAACTCAATCACTGATTGTGCACTTGTGCGGGATAATCACGCACAAAAATGGATCCCAAGTTGCATTACGCACGTTTATTTTTGGCTCTGATTTGAATAAACCTTGTAAATATTAATAAATGTATTTCTATTGGCTAATCAAAGTGTAAATCATCATTTGAAAATGGTCACCAATGGCTGGTGATAGAGCTAAAGTTATGTTTGTATTTTTTATCAATTCGGGCCCTTGTAGTCTAATGCGGGCTGTGGACCGTGAAAAAAGCCTGCAATTGGTTGAAAGTGGTGTTAATCAAAAACTCAGTGGCTAACAATCATATTGTAAATGATCTAACAGGTTTGTTCACTTCTATAAGAAAATTATGGGGCGAAATAGACAGATTACAAGGATTTTCCAACAAATAAGGAATGCGTTTAGGCGGATTTTGTTTTGCTTGTTCAATCTGTTGGCATTATTGTGTGTTCTGAAGTTAATATTTTACACGGTTGGAGTCACTGGACTCTCGTGACTGAACCCAGACCATGTTTGAGAAGAATTGTTTCATTAGTGGAATACTACAGTACTTTTGGGGTAAATTATGCCAGGTTTAGATTTCAGGTATCTTGCTTCAGACTGCTCGTGATGTTTCTGTGAGGAGTATATTTTAAATCCCATGAGTATAATCTTTCCAATGATAAGTGGTATGAGGATATCAGTGACTTGTGATATCATGAAGACGCATATGTTTCTCAACAGTCCGAGGGCCAGCCGGCGGAAGGTTAAGGGGTTAAAATTCGTCTTTGGCACAGTGACTAAAAATTATGTGATAATGAGATAAAATCTACACCCTTTACCAAGTAACCAATAGCATAGGACTAGTTGTCCAGATCTCTGACAACTAAGCAGATCTTGGACCTGTTAACACTGTGCACAGTAGATGGTTTCCTGGAGTTTTTTTCTATGAAGAACCCACTGTGTCATTTTGCCATTTTTAAATTCATATAGTGTCATTCGTTATTTCCTGGCTTATGTTCAGTGAAAACTCCAGGGAGGATTATAGGGTTATTATTAGTTTTCATTGATAGAGATATTAATCATTTTCTGAAAAATTCAGAATGGTTATTTGCAGGAGGGCTTTTGCGTAACCAGCAGGTTTCTGGGGGGCTCAAAAACCCCCAAATTTAACCCAAGCACCCCAAAGAATTAAACCATTTCTAAAACTATATTTTCCTAAATAAAGAGGATGATGATAGGCTTAAATATGATGAAAAATAAGAACAACGCAGTGTCTGAAATACTTCACTGCCTTGAAATGGTTCAGTCCATTAGATCAGTGTTTTTAACCTTTTTTGGGCCTGGGCATGTATTTTTCCATTGGAAAATTTTTGCGGCACACCACAAGCCAAAAATGTTAGGAAATGATACTGAACAGTACGTTTAATTACAATAGAATTTATAATACTGCACAAACACTTGACAATGACATAATATTAGCAGAAAATGATACATAAATGTTTCATTACATTTTAAATGTTAAAAAGTGACATTGGATAATTTCTCACGGCACACCCGACGATCTCTCACGGCACACTAGTGTGCCACGGCACAGTGGTTGAAAATCACTGCATGAGATTGCTAGCACCGTTTTTGCCCCCCTTTCCGCTTCTCTTCTGGAATTATCATGTGTTGAATAGAATGCACCATTGTCTAATAAGTTCCATGCTTCTTCTTCTGTATGTTAGAGTGTACTCTACACGAAATAAACTAGAAAACAATTGGCATGGCATGGTAATAGTGTATCTTCTAACCACAAGTTGTAATGTGGTGTTCAAAAATGGGAAGTGACACTCCTGAACAGTGTTGAATGATCATAAATCACTTTAAAAGTGTCATCTTTGACCACTGGGTGGCACTGTAATGTCGAATGCGAATGAAAACCAGTGCCAAATGAACACAGTGTAGCAGCAAAATGACAGACAAACATGGCGACGACTACTAGGTATGGATTCTAGTATGTAAAAAATAAAATTCTCAACCTATGAATTTTTATGAAAAAATAAAAAACTACAGTACGATAGTTTATGTATTTATGCCCATTATTGAAGTTTTTTTACTGAATGATTTTTTTTTGGTACCACTAGAAGACATTATAGATTATGTCCTTTCAAGTGGGTGTTACTCTGGGTTCTCAGCAACCCCAAAGCTCTGAACCTAAAATTGCCCCAGGTTATTCAGGGATCAGAATGGAGATTTTCATTTTCAGCTGAAATAGCCCGGGTCCAGGAATAAAGCAGGGCGGAGCCAACCACCCCCCCCCCCCCACCCCCCAAGCTCCTGGGTTTTAGGCAATTTACTTGTCCAAAACCATGCTTATATTTATCATTTAAGTAACATTTTTAGAAGATTAAAATAATTTGCCCACATAACTGATTTTTTGGTAAATACTGCAAGATAAGTTCAAATGCAGTTCAGTCCCTGCAGCTTGAGCATCAATGCGGCCAATTTTTCTAACGGCCGCCAGGATGCGCCAGAGCAATAAAGGAAAGAGTGAGACAGTCGGATTTTGAATTTGTTTGCTACGCAAGAGAAAAAGTGAAAAAGTCGGAATGCCTTTGGGGTTCAAAAACAGCGGAAATCCGCGGATCCGCGGAAAATTCTGATCCCTGGTTATTTGATAGTGGCTTTATGGAAAACAACATTTATTTAATTTTAACATTTTTTATAGACTTTTGCTCTAAACCAGGGGTCTCAAACTCGCAGTTTGGGTGTCAATTGCAGCCCCAATGATGATAGTTTGAGGCCCCCCACCTTATTATGAAAGTTAAAGAGACAGTGTGTATTATTTTACCACAAGATGTTGCTGTATTCTGTCGTGCTACCGAAAGCAAGTGCTGAAAGCACAATTGAACAAGACAAAATACAGAGACACAAGGTGAAGAAATAGAACCTTGTTACTTTTGAAGAGAAGAAACGGACAAGAACAGAGATAAAAATGAAAAAAATAAAAATATATTAAATAAAACCCAAGAATAAAATAAAGAAAAGGTAAATCAAATAATTAAAAAAAAAAACAAGAAAAAAAGCAAGAACATTTCAAATGTTTTCCCCGTCTGTCCCTTTTCTTTAATTCCCTTCCTCTTCTCGGCGGCATTAACTCAGGAGGTAGAGTCTTGGAATCAATAAGTCACAGGTTCGATTCCTGGCTCCTCCATGTTTTATGTCCAAGTGTCTTTGGGCAAGACACTGAATCCCTAATGCCCCCAATAAGCAGGTAGGCGCCTTGCATAACTGACTCCCTACTGATGTGCGAGTGTGTGTGTGTGTGTGTGTGTGAATGGGTAAGTGTGAAGCACATTGTAAAGCGCTTTGGAAGGTTTTCATTGACTTGAAAAGCGCTATAATGCAGACCATTTACGATTTCTCCTTTTTCCAATTTTTGCTTTCTTTACCCTATTCTTCCATTTATTACTGTTTTACATTTTTGCCTTTTAAATTTCTTCTTCCCCATTATCTATTCATTTTCTCTTTTAAAAAGGCTGGGTAAAAATTGGAGGGAAAAGGTGTTTTCGCTCACTTCCAGTCCCTCCAGTTTGTAGTCTTACTTGTGCTCATTTTGGATGCACTACACCACAGGTGTCAAAAAGGCGGCCCGCGGGCCAGATCAGGCCCGCTGAGGGATTGAATCCGGCCTGCGAGACAACATTCAGAGAAGCGCAAGAGAAAAACAAGCTGCAGGTTGAAATAGGTCAACTTGATGTTGCCAAACAAAGGTGCCTCGAACAAAGACACTGGACTTGTATTTATTTCTCTCTCTCTCTTTCTTTTCCACTCCCTTTCTCCCACTCTCTCTCTTTCTCTTTCACTCTTTGTGTCTCTCTTTTTCTCTTTCTTTGTTGCTCTTTGTTTCTTTCTCTCTCTGTGTCTTTTGAACTTCTTTTGCTCCAACTTTCTTTTCTCTTTTCTCTCCTTCTGTCTTTCTATTTCTCTTTGGATCTTTTCTTCCTCTCCCTTTCTTTTTCCCCTCTCTCACGACTTTTTATCTTCTGTTTTTCTCCCACTCTCTGCCTCTTTCACTCTCTGTGTCTCTTTTTCTCTTCCTTTGTTGCTCTTTGTCTCTTTCTCCCTCTGTGTCTTTTGAACTTCTTTTGCTCGAACTTCCTTTTTTCCTTTTCCCTCTTTTCTCTTTCTCTCTTCATACCCTTCACGCTTTCTTTTCTCTTTTCTCTCTTTCTTTTTCTATTTCTCTTTGGATCTCTTCTTCCTCTCCCTTTCTTTTCCTCCTCTCACACAACTTTTTATCTTTTGTTTCTCGCTCCCTATTTTTCTTTGTCCTGCCCTCTCTCCTTTTCCCTCCCTCTTTCTCTTATTTCTTTCTCTCTCTTTAATCAACTAGTCCGGCCCCCGACAGAATGTTTGTTGTATCGTGTGGCCCCCGAGTTCAAATGAGTTTGACACCCCTGCACTACACGATGCAGCAACATCTAGTGGTTAAATATAAAACACTATCCCTTGAAGAACAGCAGAATGGTTTATTTTTTTTAATCAGCGCTGTTTTTGTGGGAAAACCCCATTAGCCCCAAGCTCACTCGAATCCTAGTTTCCAAAACCCCCAACTCAATCGATTTGGAGACCCCTGCTCTAAACCCGAGACTCCAAAAGTTTTCCTACCACTGGTTTAGAGGAAACTTCCAGGCTCTGCTAAAGTCACAAGGCAAAAATCCCAAGCGGCCATTGTGTTAGCTAGCCAACAAAATAATTAATATGTGAAACATTAGTTTGTGGGAAAAATAAATTAAAATAAAACAGCTTTGGTTAAGTTTCGACGCTAGCTTACTAACTGACCTTCGGTCGGTTTTGGCCCTACTCGTGTAGTTTCTAATTTTCGGGTTGTAGTTGTCTTTTATTATCGTAGCCTTTTTCGATGATATCGCTTACTCTTCATAAAATACATCAAGTATTAAAAAGGAGTTAAATAATTTATGTCGTCCGAGTCGTCCTTTTCTCGCCTCCGGTTAGAATTACGACAAGAAGGACCACAGGGAAAAGCACTCGACGCCGGAAGACAAAATATCGTCGTTTGAAAAGAAATAACTTACCCGCCATAATACTGAAGATTAAACAGCACAGCCACGCGTTCTGTAACTCCATCTTCGTTTGGGTTTAGTCCTTCGGGCGAAACTTAGCTTGGGAAAACTTGTGGTGTGTTCGAAGGGAGAAAGGCGTTGGTGGTGGCGGTGGTGGCGGTGGTGGAGGTGCTCTCGCCGGGCGCTGAGCATCAAGACTGCTCCGCTCCTCCTCTTCGCTGCAGGTGCACAGGGGGGCCGTGGGGTGTCACGTGATGGCGGCTCGCCCTTATTTTGGTACAGTGCTGCCATCTAGTGCCCTTGTTCACTCACATCTACAAAAAGGGAAGTGGGTGGAGGACCCCTCATCTCTCTCATTAGCTGCACAGCTTATCCTCAGTAGGGTCGCGGGGGTGCTGGAGCCCATCCCAGCTACCATCGGGCAGTGGGCAGGGGACACCCTGAACTGGTTGCCAGCCAATCGCAGAGCACGGAGGGACAGAGAACTCGCTTGCTCATTCACACCTAGGGACAATCTGGACCGGCCAATTCACCTGAAATGCATGTCTTTGGAATGTGGAAGAAAACCGGAGTGCCTGGGGGAAACCCACGCAAGCACGGGGAGAAGATACAAACACCGCACAGGAAGGCCGGTAGCTAGATTTGAACCCACGCAGGAGGTTCCCATGACCTCAGAACTGCTATTTGTTCAAATAAATGTACAGTATTGCCCCTTGTATTTCACGTCACCCGCGTTGGGTACGATTCTGTAAAAAGTAACTGGTTATAGCTATTGACTACTTCTTCCAAAAGGTAATTGAGTTAGTGACTGAATTACTCTTTAGTAAAGGTAATTAGTTACCAACAGAGCCAAATTGGGCCCCCTTGTGAACCCGGGACTTTATACCCACTTAGATATGGAGGAATTTGAATGAATGGAAGAGCAGCGAGCTCCTATGGTGCATTTTTATCATGAAGAAATGCAGGTACATATATGTTAATTTAACAGAAAACACTTTACCATTTTTATTCAAAAGATAATGATATAAAGACTCCGATATAGATTAAAACATATTTACTCGTGTACAGTATCAGTCATTTGAAATCAAAATTGCATTCGCCTTCCCAACAGATTGTTAGGCTTTACACTAAACTCTTATGAAGTCAGCTACTTAAAATATCTAAATCCTCCTCCTCAGCAAAGCACTGGTCTCTTCAACTTTGTTGACTACAATGTCATTGTCTACAGACATGAGAATTTCATTATCAGTGTACATCAGCTTGAAGACAGTGAGATTCTTAGCCTAGTATTCACACATTTTAAAGCAGAGAAGCTCCGCCTCACATGCAACCTGAGTACAGGAAAGGCTCAACAGGAACATACATGTAGCCCAATGACAAGGAAGCATCTGTGAGGTTTTATTGTGAGAGGACCTGCCTTTTGCTTTTTTCCCTTCCTTTTTTCTAAAGCATTTTTCCTCTTTTTATTTTTTTCCAACTTTTTCCTCCTTTTATTTAATTTTCCTTGTATTCTTCTTCCAGATGGTGAAACTCACCTCATCTGCTACATACGATGTTGGAGCTTTGCTGAATGTGGCCTAATAGCTTGCATGAGTAAGGTTAGATAGTGCAAGTGATAGGTGCATGTTAAATGTATTTTTCTCATCCAGCCAGCCCAAACTCGACCTTGACAAGAGCCTGCCCTTTGGGAAATCTCCCAATTAGTCACTTTGGCATTGGTTACCAGGAAAAGTAACAATTTCCATTACTTTAAAAAAAGTTGTTGTTCTAGGTCAAATGATTTGAAAATCAAAACACAGTGGTGACGTCTTTGAACTGAGTTTACTTGTAAACATGGGAATTCCGACTACTTTTAGAGAACCGGCTTTTTCGGCTCGGCTCACTAAAAAGAGCCAGCTCTTTCAGGTCTCAAACGGCTCATCAGGTTGTTTTTGTTGCTTTGTATAAACCCTAGATTAACAATTATTATGAAACATTATGCATGGAATGACAAAGAAAGAAAGACAAAAAAAATGGAAACAAAGAAACAAAAGAAAATTATATTAAAAAAGGAAAAAAAGAGGAAAAAAAACAGAATAAACTT
Source organism: Urocampus carinirostris (assembly GCF_059441175.1). Lineage (NCBI taxonomy): Eukaryota > Metazoa > Chordata > Actinopteri > Syngnathiformes > Syngnathidae > Urocampus > Urocampus carinirostris. Next base: position 25,882,034 of record NC_142365.1, read on the forward strand.
TACATTTTTACACAAACACAAACACTGAAAAACACAGGAAATAAAATAAAAATATTCATAAATCTCCCCCCAAAAAGATGAAATACAAAACAATGTTAAACCCCAAATTGGCCAGAAATTTTGAATGTGCACCTTATACAAATAAACACGACTTGTTAACATATTTTTATACTTAACAAAGAACACAGCATCCCTAAAAAATGTATACTGTATTGACCAATCACAAGAGAATAAAGGCGGCAGTAGCTCAGGAGGTAGAGTGCTCGTCTTGGGATCAAAGGATCCCAGTTCGAATCCCGGCTTGTCCATGTTACATGTCGAAGTGTCCTTGGGTAAGACACTGAACCCCTAATACCCCCAATAAGCAGGTTAGCGTCTTACATGGCTGCAATACAAGTCCGGTATTGGGAAATGTGGAGCACGTTGTAAAGCGCTTTGGGAAGTCATTGACTTGAAAAGCGCTATATAAATGCAGATCATTTCTTTTCATTTCATTTCATGTCTCGGAGGTTACCAGATGTTGATTGGTGGGAAGTCGGCTCCCTCTGTTCGCTTTCAAGAGCCGGCTCATAGATCCTTTTCATTCGTGAACAGCACAAGTCCGTGGCCGCTGATTCCACGAATGACCACAGCACCAGTGGCTCACCTTTTTCGCAACTCAGCCCCAATCCCCTTTTCTTTCGGCGCATGAGTAAATACTATATTCATAATTGCTATCTAACTATATGGTAGTCGCTATTTTGACTGGTTATATAAAGAAGACAAAGGGGAATATTTTCCACGAATGCGCGTGCTTTTATCAGCGTGTTCAGAAGCTTGGGGAGAAGGCAGAGAGCTTCATAAGGGCTTTATATGAACTCTCAGAGCACTGTGATTTGTCAGAAGAAAGTGTCGCATAAGCTGCAGGTGATGGAAGGCCTGACGTTGACTCAGACTGTGCAAGTAGTTTGACAGGCGGAAGAGATTACTGCGCACATCAACATGCAAGGAGAAGCAGTGGGGACGGTGCATAAAGTTACAAAGCAGAGCTACAGATACCCAAAGTCTAAACTACAAGGTGGGGAGAAAGAAAAAAGAAGAAAAAAATGTTTTAGATGTGGAAAAACTCAGCATAACCAAGATTAAATCTCTCCTGCTAATAAATCAACCTGCCATATATGTCACAAAGACAAGCACTGGGCTAGTGTGTGCAGGAATAAAAAGCAAGTGAATGAGATTAGTGAGCGGTCAGAACAGTCAGGACAACCCGAGCGGTCGGCCTACTCCCTGGGTGCTGTGACACATGTGAAAAATGTAAAAGAACAGAGGTCAGTTGAGCTCCAGCTTAATGATAAGCCAAAAGGGTTCAAAATAGACACTGGGACAGATGTGAATGTAGTCAGCGAGGCAGCGTACAACACATAGACTCCAGAAAGTGGGTTAGAGCCACCAGACATTCCACTGGACGGCCCAGGTTAAGAGCTAAGGTGTCTAGGGAGGTTCCATGATCCCGGATACAAGCGGCTGAAATGAGTTTCCTCTGCAGGCTGGCTGGACGGGACAGGACGCCTTCCTCCGGGGGTGTTCCGGGCATGTCCCACCGGCAGGAGGTCCCAGGGACGACCCAGGACATGCTGGAGGGATTACGTCTCTAGGCTGTCCTGGTAACGCTTCGTGATCCCGTAAATTGAGCTGGATGAAGTGACTGGGGATAGGGAGGTCTGGGCTTCCCTGCTGCCTCGACCCAGGATGACTGGGAGATAATAGATGGATGGATGAATGATTTGAGCTAAAAAACAAATAAACAAACAATATGAAGTAAATTTTTGAAGTACTGTGTGCCTTGGGAGTTTTTAATGAAAACAAGTGTTCCTTGGCTCAAAAAAAAACTTGAAAAACGCTTGGCAAATGTTTGAGCCACCCGGGAAGTGGTTTCATTAAAAGCTGTTATGATTTATTTACCCACCAGATGGCAGTATTCACGCTTATTAGCCATTATGGACCTAGTTGAAGAGCTTTGACAACAAAATTGGTGCCTCTGCTGTATAACGCAGAATTCAAATTATTGTATGTAAATAACTTGCAGTAACAGGGGCGTTACATGGGGCTGAAGGGCAGGGCGGGATAGAGCCCATCCATAAACACGCTCTGCCCACTTAAAGAAAACTAGACGTAGTGTTGAGAGCCGTCTGAAAAAAAATGAAAAAATAAACAAATGCAGGAAAAGGAAAATCGAAAAAAATAATTAAGAAAAAAATACGTAAAAAGCCGGAAGAAAGGAAACAATAAAAAAGGGAGAGAACGAAGAAAAAGCAGGAAAAATAAGAAAAAGAGGAACAATCACGAAAAATGAAAAAGCTAGGGAAGAGGAAAACAAAAGCAGAACAAATAAAATATCAAAGGAAATAGAGAAAAAAGAAAAAAAGAAAGGAAGAAAAATAAGTAAAAATCTAGTGAAAAAGAAACAAAAAAATATAACAAAATGTCTGATATTAATATTTACTTTTCCGTTCAACAACAGCAACCAAAATACAAAATACCAGAATAAATTGTACATTTTGTAAAAACACTGGAAACAGAGCTGTGCAAAGACTGGGGGGGTATTAACAGTTGCGTGCACCCACAACCCACAGAGCAACCCGTAACGCTTATTTATTTAATGAAGCTAATGTAGCATATTGACAATTAACATTTCACGCAGGGGACAATTAAAGACCAAAAACAATGCTTGTGTATAATGACCATGACATTGTATTTTTGATGCACAATTGGCCCTTCATCTCAGTGGCATGGATCTTATTCATAAAAAAAAAAACCTAAATATAGTGTTGGGGTGTTCTTGTAAGTCTGCCCTAGAATCTGCCATACTCTTATCATACAACCTTGAACATCCAGCAGGGTCCAGTCTTAATAGTCTTAACAAAATTCCATGACAGTTGAGTTTCATTTTGTAAAATTGACGCCCTTTTCCTATAAGAGAGGGGAAGAGCCATTTTTCGATGCAACATTTGAGGGAGATGTCCGTTTTATTTCCTTTGTAACTATGTAATTAAATACCTCAACGTAACCGCTCTCTTCAGCTTTTTTTTTCATCCAAATACTTGGTCAGTTAAACATATAAGGTGAGAGACGAATGTTCTACGCCAACAATTTAAAAACACTTTGTAAAGGTGTTTATGAATGAGCTGTTCCGCCCAACATCAAGATGCAAAGAATCCAAGGAGAAAATAAAAGAAAACTGGAGACTGAAAGTTGAAAAGCAGCTGTTCAGTCATCCTCTTGGCTTTTTTTGCTGAAAAAAATGCTGCGACAACAAAATTGAGTTTTTCACATCGAGGGTAACTTACCTGACTGCCAGTAAATAATGGTGGGTCATATCTAGACTACTTCCCCGTCTTCTTGGGTAGACGGACACACTCGGAAACGGACTAACAAATAAACAAACGAAACAAAAAAAAACACACATACATGCTTAAGATAAGATAATATTATCACCACACCAGTATTGCTCGTGGGTTATACAAGAAAAAAATATATCATACTGATATTGTGCCTTTTCATCATTAGTTTTGGAAATACATGGAGGCAATATTCATAATTCACATGGCAATAAGTGTATTAAAATTGGGAAAAAGGGTGACCACCACATACCATTGCAATAAAACGTAACTATTTTTTTAATTGAAAATAGTCAAATTACACTGACACAAAAATAAATAGAAAATAAAAGCTTAACGAAATGCAGTCTTGATTACAATTGAAAAGTTATAACGAGCACAGTATACATACAGTGCAGCAGACTTATTGTTCTGAACAAAGGCATATAACACAAAAGAAATCTTCACAATGTACAAAACACATCACATTCCTGAACCAAACATTAAACCCTGACAAATTGAGACATCAACTCTGGGGTTGGGAACCTTTTTGACCCCGAGAGCCATAATAGCAAAATATTTTTGAGAGAGCCATATTATATATTTTAGAACAAAATTTAGCACACCTGCCAAACACACAAGCTAATTTTTTAGCGCATTTTTCTGAGTGACATTAGATGATTTGATAACATTTGGGAAACAAAAATGCATCAACAGCTATGCCACTTTAAATCTGTCTCCCTCCCACAGTTAAAATCATTGAAGCTCATTGTGACCTTAATTTTCCCCCCTAAATAATGATTTCAAAACAAGGTGCAAGCAGAGTTCTTTTGATAATATGTCGCAAAAAACTGCAAATGAAAAGTTAATGGATGTATTTTCCTTCAGAGAGGGGCGCGTGCTGCGTTGCATAGCTCTGCTCACCCCTACAGCTCACCCAACCAAATTGTTCTGTGTGCTCGGCTAGTGTTTATGGGTACAGTTTGTTGTGTGTTTTCATCATAAAGTGTCTAAACAATGAACATACATTAATTAATGAGCTTATATGTAAAAGATTCTGTAGCAATGTACACCCAAAACGGGGTCCATTAGTGTGACACCTTGACTGTAAACTGAAAGTCAAACTGTACCCTTTATATACTGGACCAAGCCATATACGTAATTAGTCTAGCCTGGCCATGCACACACCAAACCCAAAACTGAACTTGCAGGAATTGGGACGCTACGGAGGAATTTGCACAGATAGCATATTATCTTTGAGCCATATGCACTCATAAAGTATACGGCTCTTGGGTCATAGGTTCCCGACCCCTTTATCATGCTGTTGCAAAAACTGAAACCTCCATCCAAAATCATGTTCTAAATAATGTCAAACCCCAAAAAGGGTCAAGAAAGAATTTCTCCTATAAAGAGAAATGGAAAGTTATCGCTCTTAACGTTCAACTCGGATTCCGCAGCCAGGGGAACACCCCTGAAGACAAAAACTTATACAGACTTATTTTGCATAGACTTCTTTGCTGAACTAATAAAAACAATTCATCAAACATTACACAAATATAAAGCTCCATCATATACTTTCATAAAAAAATAATCTTTGGTAGCCTTATATCATTCTTAACTGGTGAAAATTCAGTGGAACTGATGCACATTAAAGCTCAAGTGAAATGCAACTTCTTTGTTCATGTTTGCGAGTAATGTAAAGCATGACTGACTTTGGTTTAACAATTGAAGTATCATCTATCAATTCTGTAGTACGACAAATAGTTTTTGATTGTTATTTTCAGACAGAGCATGAAGAAACTAAAACAGATGTATTTATGGTATGAATTGTTATAAAGCCTTGGTGTGATATTCTCTCTTTGGTGTCTATCTCTTTTCAGAATATAATAATAAATCCCTCTTTTTGCAAAATGTCAGGTCCTCTGTGATGGCATCATGTAACCTGTGCAACCAGACTTGTTTCGTTAATATTAAAATGAGAAACCAAGCCAGGTTGAAAAACATTGATGCCATTGTTGCCAGAAGCAAATACATGGGCTTCCCTGTTGAGCAAATACATTTAGGCAAAGCAGGGTTTAGAACACTGAGTATGATGACCAGAAACAGTAAACGTATACAAAATATATAAAAAAAAATGAGCATCACAAAACAAAGTACAGTTATTCAGAATAAAATCTTGACAACCATAATTTCTGGACTATAAGCCACAACTTTTGTTACAAAATGTCAACCCTGCGGCTGGTGCCGAGATGCGGCAGATGGGCTGATGGACGGTATATGTTTTTTGCAACTGCCACCAGGGGGCGGTTGAGCAAAAAAGGTAAGACTGAGGAAGAGGCAACTGCCAATAAACACCATAGAAGAAGTTTAACTTAAATAACGTGCTTTGTACATGAATAAAAGGAGCATAGACTGACCCTTATCGTGGAAAATGTAAATACATTATTTTTGCTGTTAACTGTGCTACTGAGTCTCAGTTACTTTTACCAGCATGTTTTTTTTAAACCAGCCCTTTTAGCACTGTTACTTGTGTTGCTGCTGTTATTTAACTTTGAAAACTCTTACTGTGTACCATCTTTCTTTGTAAAACCTCATGTTCTTATGTGGGCACATGTGGCTTATAGTCATGTGTGGGGTATGTGTGTCCGAGTTTCGACTGATTATCGGGCAGCCCAATTATCAGGCACCAATATTTGGGAATCTGACAGATATCGATCCCGGCATTTTTATTGATTCAACGAACTGATTAAATATATTGAAATCTGGGTTAAGTTCAGATGCAGCTAAGCCTCTCTCCCTCCTCCCATCTCTGATGCGACCCAGCAGAGACAGCGTAGGGATCATAAAAATAAAAGCATGCTGTCGCTCGGGCAATGGTGCTAAGCTAAGGGAGTTGCATCAGCGGGACTGCAAAAGTAATTTTGGAAACGGCAAAGGACACAATGATGACGGAATTGTACCTCAGCCTACCCATATTTATTCATCGATCTCGCCTATTAACATATAAAGGAAATGCGTATATCTAGGCACAACAAACTCTGTGACCTACTCAAATATGTGGCCATGAACAAAGGATGGAAAACAATAAGAGACTTCAGGGTAACCCTACCCGGGGGAATCCTACGAATACCGGACCTGGTATGCCAAAAGGGCCAAAAGGTTCTTGTCATTGATGTGACAGTACGATTTGAAACAGATATGGACACTCTGGAAAAGGCACGATGTGAAAAAGTGAAATACTATGACCCAACAAGGGAGAGCATTGGCAAACTCCTGGGAGCTCAGCACGTTGAGGTTATGGGCTTCCCAATGGGAGCAAGAGGGAAATGGCCCTCAAGTAATTTCGACGCCCTGAAAGCCATAGGGGTCAAAGGAAAGGAACTGGAAAAAGTGGCAATGAACATGAGCAGAAAAACCCTGCTTTTCTCAACCGAGATGGTGAAGTGTTTTTTGAAAGGGAGAACACGATAAAACAAGAATGGAGCATACGAATAATCACCACTCCAAGAGTCCCAAATTGGTGCGTCAAGATAACGAGTATAGGATGACATAAACAGACGATGCAATATACGGAATGGAAAGTAAGCCCGAGCGGGGTGGGCGGCTTTCCTCCAGGAAAAGGTGGGAACGGGGGCCCGCTCGGGCCGAGAAAAGCAAAGTAATGGCTGCCAAGCGCAGGGGCTGTCCTGAGCGCAAAAGCAGTACAGCTTGCAGGATAGGCGTGGGGGGCCCCCGCCCCACCTATGGGGAACACCCCGAATTAATAAACGCAAGTAATGGTTGTTTAACGCGAAGACATTCAAACCTTGTGACAAAACAGCTTGCGCCGAAGGTTATGGGTTGGCCCCATCCAAAGGGGTGGAAAGGTATCCGACCCAAGTCTAACAAACAAAACATCCCAAATGGGTACTGGGATAAGTCCCCCCAGAAAAATGACAAAACCATAAGGGTGTAATGCGAAACTGCAGCAAAAGCAAAGAAACAACTGTCCTGTCCGATCGACCATCTCAATGGGGTCTTATCACTAACTGTCAGAAAAAGAAAAGGAAAAAGGGGGGGAACCGAGAATCCAACACTCCCTCGACTCAGGATCGAGCGGGAGTAGGCCCAAAAACGGATGTCAAAGTTGTCAGCCGCTAATTGGTAACGGCCTGCTCCAACGCTCAGGTGTCGTGGTATCAGCCGATCACACTTTGGCAGACTGGGAAAAACCGGTGGGATACACCCGAGGGGGTGGGGTGCCAGTGGGTGCACGACTGGCCTCATCGACGGCGACCACGTTGGCTCGGCCCACCTGCGCAACAGGTGTGGTAACCGGGTCATGGGTCGACGGCGGTGCGGGGGGCGGGCACACCACGACCGCACTCCCATCGGGCACGACGAGGTAGATAGGTCGCCACCAGCCGGAGCCGACAACACAGTTATTGTGGCTGGGGGGCGTCCCGGGGTTGGTCCGTTCTGGTCCAACAACAAAAACCCCAGATGGCTGGACGGTGGGGTGGGAAGGGTCAGCGCCGGGCGGACGGCGGCGGGACCCTCCTGCTCATTTGCTAACTGCTAATAGTGGGATAAACACTGGGTGTGAGCTAACCCTGTTGTTTGTACGATGTCGGTCTGGTGGGAACAAAAAGTTCATCCTGAGCGTTATGTCACATCACGAAAAAGGAAGGGAGAAGGAACGGAAAACGAGAATATAAGAAACCATGCCAGCCGGTCTACACTCAGTCCACGCACGGGCCGAAAAGTTGGCACATTGCAGACACATAACTAGAGCCCTTAAGGTCCCTAGTGAATGCATCCATATACTAACACTGCGACGGCCGCAGGAAACTCTTGCCGAAATGCGCTTGGTGAATTTGTGACCGGGGCGGTGGCGTGCGCTTTACTTGGGCTTAGTAATGGCCGCCTAACGTAGGGCTCTAAGCCTGAGCGGGAAAGCGGTACAGCCTGCGCAGAAAGGCCCAGGGTGGGCCCCTCTTCACTTGGGCCAGTGTGCGGAGTGACGGCCGCCTAGCGTAGGGGCTATCCTGAGCATGACGGCAGGCCGGCCTGCGTGTTCGGGTCCCGCTGCGACACTGGGAGGTCGCTGGTTCGCGCCTCGACCGAGACATACCTAATTGGTATAATGGCGGCGCCCTCTGGCTGCGGCTGCAATCGACTCGCTACAACGGGTCAGGTGTATCGACATTTCGTTCTGTGTACATTGTTACAAAGAATGACAATACAAAGGAAATTATTATTATTATTATTATTATGTAACCAACGTCTAAGACACAACATGGCCGAATGGCGACATCTTGTGGCCATTACTAAAAAGACTTTAGCTAATTGAAAAGACTCAGCACAGCTGAAACTTGGTCTTTTAAATATTAGATTGCTTGCTCCTAAAACGTTTCTTGTTAATGATCTTATTCGTGATCAAACTTGACCTGATTGCACACCCCGACTGAGCTTTTATCGTCGCCGGTGACTTTAATCAGACATGCTTAAGGACTGTACTTCCCAAATTTATTCAATATGTGGACTGTGCAACCAGGAGCGAAAAAAACACTGGACCATGAGTACAGTAACATCAAACATGCATACAGAGCTTCCCCGTTCCCCCACCTAGCTGGATCCCACCATCTCTGTCTGTTCCTCACCCCCTCATACACCCCCTCCGGAGAAAAACAAAGCCTGAAACAAGGACACTACAAACATGGCCTGAGGGAGCTTTCTCTCAGCTGCAGGACTGTTTTCACCGGAATTGCTGGGAGGTATTTGAACATCATGACCTCCAGGAATACGGTGGGGCCTCGCTACTTCGCGGTTCGACGTTCACAGGTTTAGAGCTTTGCGGGTCTAAAAAATAATAATAGTTTAAAAATATATATATATATCAATAGAAAAAATTAAAATATTGATAATAATGAAAAATATTACATTAAAATTAGAAATTACCGTTAATTCCGGACTATAAGCCGCTACTTTTTCCCCAAACGTTCAACCCTGCGGCTTATTCAGTGATGCGGCCAATTTATGTAATTTTTCTAACGGCCGCCAGCGGCGCTCGAGTACAAAAGGTAAGATTTAGACCGGTGGAATATATGCGCCGAGGAGGACTGCAACTTCTTGGCTTGTGCATACAGTAAATTAAATTAGCATAAACATACGCCCATTATGCAAAATGCAAAAAGAAAGGCATATGACGCAGTTTTCAAGCTAAAAGCAATCGAGCAGTCCGATAAAGGAAACAGAGCTACTGCACGTAAACTTGGCATAAACGAATCAATGGTGAGACGCTGGAAACGGCAGCGGGAAGAACTGGAGAAATGCAAAAAGACGGAAAAAGCTTTCTGAGGTAATAAAACTAGGTGGCCCGAACTGGAAGACCTTCTAGAAGACTGGGTGAACACACAGAGAGCAGATGGCCGAGGTGTTTCGACTGTGCAGATAAGACTGAAAGCAAAAACAATCGCCACCGAAAAGAAAATTCCGGATTTCAAAGGAGGACCGTCGTGGTGTCTTAGATTTATGAAACGAAAAGGTCTGCCCGACGGACAACTGTGTCAGCAACTCCCTCCCGACTACAAGGAACAAGTCGCACATTTTCAAATTCTTTCAAAAAAAGATAACAGAGAATTCAATTGGACCAGACGACATCATAAATATGGATGGGGTACCTCTCACATTCAACCTGCCCCTCACCAGGACCGTCAACAAGAAAGGAGAATCATCTGTCACGCTGAAAACAACCGGACACGAGAGAACTCATTTCACCTGTGTTTTGGGCTGCACTGCATCTGGACTGAAGCTTCCACCAATGGTATTTTTTAAGAGGATTACTTTGCCGAAAGAAAACTTTCCGAAAGACATTGTTGTGAAAGTTAACGCGAAAGGGTGGATGGTAGAAAGCCTAATGAAAGAATGGTTGACCGTGTGTTATGGCAAGCGACCGGGAGGATTTTTTTCATGGAAAAAAAGCATTACTAGTTTTGGACAGCAAAAGCGGGCTGACGGGAAGTGGAGTAAGAGTGAGACGTGTTTGTGGATACGGCCGACAATAGTGGAAATATATTTTTCCCACCCTTACCTTTGGAAATATACACTTTTTTCCTTGGACTACTTTCAACGGGCACCCGGACTCTGCAGGTCTGCATCAAACCTTAAGTACCGGTATCATTTTCCGTTCATTTTGCCGGCTGTTAGTTTTGGACTGTCGGGTATGGGTTAATTTTGTGTTTGTGTTGCATTTTTTCAATGTGGGCGCATGCGGCTAATATACAGGTGAGGCTTGTGTATGTACAAAATCGGTTTTCCTCCCGGAATGTAGTGGGTGCGGCTTATAATCAGGTGCACTCTATAGTCCGGAATTTACGGTACATTATTCAGGGATCAGAATTTTCCGCGGATCCGCGGATTTCCGCTGTTTTTGAACCCCAAAGGCATTCCGACTTTTTCACTTTTTCTCTTGCGTAGCAAACAAATTCAAAATCCGACTGTCTCACTCTTTCCTTTATTGCTCTGGCGCACCCTGGCGGCCGTTAGAAAAATTGGCCGCATTGTTGCTCAAGCTGCAGGGACTTAACTGCATTTGAACTTATCTTGCAGTATTTACAAAAAAATCAGTTATGTGGGCAAATTATTTTAATCTTCTAAAAATGTTACTTAAATGATAAATATAAGCATGGTTTTGGACAAGTAAATTGCCTAAAACCCAGGAGCTTGGGGGTGGGGGGGGCTTCCGCCCTGCTTTATTCCTGGACCCTGGCTATTTCAGCTGAAAATGAAAATCTCCATTCTGATCCCTGATTGTTTTACACTGAAACTTGGTTGAGAAATGTACAGTGATTTGTTAAAGAAAGACCCGTCGCTTATTGTTGAAGGATTTGATTTCAAGGCTAGCAGAGGATGGTTTGAAATTTCAAGAGGAGGAATGGCATCCACAACGTGGTTCGACATGGGGAGCCATCAAGTTCGGACAAGACTGCAGCGGAAAAATTCAAGATTGACTTTGCGAGTTTTGTTGAACAAAAAAATTATCTTCCCCAGCAGATTTTCTACTGTAATGAAACTTGTCTTTTCTGGAAAAAAATGCCACGGAGGATGTACATTACACGCGTGGAGAAGTCCATGCCAAGTCACAAGCCAATGAAAGATCGATTCACGCTTTTATTGTGTGGCAACGCAAGCGGGGATTGTAAAATCAAGCCTCTACTCGTTTATCATACGGAGAATCCCAGGGCATTTAAGGCCAACAACATAATGAAAAGCAAATTGCTTGTTATGTGGAGGACAAACTCCAAGGCTTGGCTAACGAGGCAATTTTGCACCGAGTGGGTGCATGAAGTTTTTGGGCCTGAAGAAAATATTTGGTGGAGAAGAATTTGCCACTACGCTGCCTTTTGTTAATGGATAATGCCCCTGCATATTCTACAGGTTTGGAGGACAGCTTGATGGAGGAATTTGATTTTATCAAAATTAAGTTTCTGCCTCCAAATACCACCCCTTTACTTCAACCCTTGGACCAGCAAGTTATTGCCAACTTCAAGAAGCTTTACACAAAATATCTCTTCCAAAGGTGCATTCAAGTCACAAATGACACTGAACTGACCCTGTGCGATTTTTGGAGGCACCATTTCAACATCGTGCACTGCATCAACATCATCGATAAAGCATGGGAGGCTGTGACCAATCGGACGATGAATTCTGCTTGGAAGAAGTTATGGCCCGAGTGTGTCACCGAGCGCGAATGCAAGGGTTTCGGTGTTGCAGGGACCAGCACGAGTGCTCCTGTTGAGGAGGAACCCGACCTTGTTGATTACATTGTGTCTGTGGGCAAGAGCTTGGGCTTGGAGATTGACAAAGATGATGTGAAGGAACTTCTAAACGAACATCAAGCCGAGCTCACCACAGAAGACCTCCTCCACCTTCAGAATGAGCAGAAGAAAAAGTTGGAGGAAGAGATGTCCTCTGGGGAGGAAGAAGCAAGAAAGGATGCCCCGACGTCCGAGATTAAACAATTGTGTAACAAATGGGCCGAGTTCCAAAATTTCGTCGAACTCCACCACCCCGATGAAGCTGCAGCAACCAGGGTCATAAATGACTTTAATGACACTGTCATGAGTCACTTTAGAAAAGTGCTAAAAAGAAGGCAGAAGCAAGTGTCATTAGATCGGTATTTTAAGAGAAAAGAACATCCTTCCAAACAATAATTTTCCTTCCTCCTCCATCCCTCTCCCCACCGTCCAACTGCGCCTTCTGCTGACCACCACAAAGGTAAGAAATCCTATTCATAATTCTTTTCTTTATCCTTTTTTTTTATTTTTACACGTTCATGTTAGCGTAATATTTCGTACGGAAGATTACGATAACGCAAACGTACGATTAGCCTGGGTTAGCTTTATGTTTTCGTTAAACATTCAAGGTAAACATTTAGGGTGTTGGAACGGAGCCCAACATTCAGGGTGTTGTAGCGGAGCCCCCTTTCCAATGAACCGCTCACCACTTGTTGTGGAGACCCGGGTGCTAAATGACTTGTAAACGACCCGATTTTTTTATTTTTACACGTTCATGTTAGCGTAATCTTTCGTACGGCAGATTACGATAACGCTGTAAACATTCAGAGTGTTGGAACGGATTAAAACGATTTAATTATTTTTAATGGGAAAAATGATTTCGGTGATCGAACAAATCGGTTTTCGAACAGGGTTCTGGAACGGATTATGGTCGAAACCAGAGGTGCCACAGTATACAACTTTGTCCTACATTTGGAACTAACAGACACAGAATTTCAAAATTACACCCACAAAAATCAAAATCTGAGGGTAGGACCAGTTTATCAGTATTAAGACACTATTACTGGTCTGGCAAAGTCAGGGCATAGTGAAAAACCTGTCTCCACTAAATGCTTGAATTTTGTTCTAAGACACTCCATCGGAATCCTGAACCAGGTTAGAGATGTTCTGGGTTTACCGATGACCTCTATTAAGACACCTTTCTGCTTCAATCACTTATTCTTACCCTCACGTTTAGATAAAGTTTTTCATACCTGGAGAGAAAAGAGTTTATATTCCATTGAAATTTTATGTAAAGACGGGCAGTTTGCATCGCTCATACAGTTGCGGGATAAATTCAGCTTGCCTCGGTTGAATTTTTTGCAGTATCTTTAAATTAGGCATCGTGTCCTATCTAAAATCTCAAATTTGGGGACAGGATCTAGGTAGCAACATAGTCATGTGGGACAAATATTTAGTAATAGTACATTCCTGTTATGTCAACATCAGCTAATTCAGTTTAAACTATTCTAAGTCCAGGCTACACAGTTTCTATCCTTCTGTTTCTCCACTGTGTGGCTGACGTAAAATGTCTGAAAGTACATTATCCCAAGCTTTTTGGTCCTGCCCCTCTCTGATTGGAAACTGGTCCAAAATATTTGACTGAAATGCTAAGGCCTATGACAATCCCCTGTTAGAAGCGGATCTAGCCATTTTGGGCTGTTCACGGTCAACAAAAAGGCCTTCCTGTAGCTAAACAGCACTCACTGATGCTGGGAATGACTGTTGCCAAAAGATTGATCCTGGCGGAGTGGAAGTCATCCATTTCTCCTTCATTTCAGAGGTAGGTTGCTGACATGCTGTCGGTCATGGAACACTGAGATTTCTGAGGACCAACTAAGCCAGGAAATTTCAGACAATCTTTGATCTAGTTGCCTTTGGTAGTTACACACAGACTGACAAGACAAGTGAATGTTATATCAGTCTCCAGTCGTTTTGAAGGATTAGCAAGGCAATGCCGCAAGTTTCCAAGTGTTTATATGATGTATAAGCAACTATATCTTGTAATAGTTTTGACAGATGTAAGGTTTATGTACTTAATTTCTGTGAATTTATTGGCACTTGGTCTCAATGTCTGCAATGTACTTTTTGCAGTTTAACATTTGGAGAAGCAATTAAAGCTACAGTTACACGTCCACTGTGGTCATGTTCCTTCTTTGATAGTTTAGCTCGGTGTCATATGGATGACGCTACACTGTTAGTTTTTGGTCAAAATGAAAGATAAGTCATGTTATTTTTGTTGAATTTCTCATTTATTTACTGTAAAAGGTTTCAGGGAGCTATTTAAGTTTTTATGTACCTTTATAAGAGGTGCTGCTAAGCCTAATTTTATTTCCTGCACTGTTAGTTTTTGGTTCAAGTGGTATATTAGTCATGATAGTTGTGTTGAATTCTATTTCATTTACTGTAAAAGGTTTCAGAGAGCTGTTAAAATGTTCTTTGTTTCTTTTTGCACGAATAAAAAAAAAATACAGCCATTTTTAAGCTTTTACCGCAAGTGAATATCAGCTCCAAAAATCGGTTATCATGCTCCTCTTAGACTAATAATCGGTAATAACCCTGAAAAAAACGTATCGGATGATCCATAGTATATACAAAAAGTTTTTTTCTCTTAAAAGATAAAATGGTGCGGCTTATAGACCGGAAATTAGGGTCTATGGGTAAAAGTCAGTTTGTCGCAAGGCTAGCCCTTAATGCTGAGCACAGTGCTGTCCTCACGCAAATGAGGACGATTTCTTCTCAGCCTTATTGCAGCGTACATCTTTAAGTTCTACCGTAGCTTCACTCCGGAAGGTTTCCGGCGCCGTTGGTTTTGCCCCCTGCCCTGCTAATGTGCAACCAGGGCAGCTTGGCGCAGTTCTTGAAAAGCTGCTCGATGGCGACGTGGCGTACGTGCAGTTCGGACGCCAGTGAGTCTTTTTCCTGAACGGCCTCTGTTAGCTCCTCAAACACCTCTGCGGTAACAACAAATACATTTTGTCATTAGTGTAAAATATATCTATACAGCATTCCTACAGCTTAAGGCAAGAGGAATTCAGGACTTTTAGTGACTTTTGAAATCAAATTTAACACCAAGTCCACAAAAAAATAATAGAAAAGAAAACCCCCACAATTTTTTGCACACAATACATCATGCCTTGTACACATTACCAGGCCCAGCTTTAAGCTACTGCAAAAAAAAAAAAAAAAAACGTTCGTCGGACAGCCAATTCTTGTAAAATTTAGACTTTCCCCATTGTCCAAACTAAACATCTCTGTTCGAAGTTCTCTGTGTATTGTGGGTAGACATAATACACGTGTCTACTCTGAAAGGCCCGACTGAAACCACATCACCGTTTTGATAGTTCCGTTTTTGTGGTCTTGCCATGTTGCCACCTAAGTAAATGGTTATTTACAGACGCTCCCCTACTTACGACCATTCGACTTACGAAAAACGATAGATATGAACATTTTTTTCGGGATGTCGAAAAATATCCAGACATTGCTGTAAGTTAGATTTAGAATTGTGTGCACCTTTTCCAGAGTACAGGACATTACTGTATTGCTCCTTTCCGCCACGACCGGCAAGTGAGAGGTCACCCAACATGTACCCCGAAGAAGAAATCTGCTTCCTTTTCCTAGTTCGTGTGTAAACATTTTATACTGTATTTCCAGCGCGCTAAGAACTTTGACATTTTTATTGTTTAATATCTCGTGCATCCACTCAATATGGTTGGTGTAAAGCCAAGAAAAGATGAGAGACTTTTTTTTATTTTAAATGAAATAAGAAAGCCTGGTGCTGTTGAGAAAATGGTTGGATCGCTTTTTTTCAGCCACTTTTTACCTCAAAGGAGGGAGTACCTTAACTCTTGAAGCCCAACTTCCACAAGTAAGTTAAACTTAACTTTATCTTTATAGAGCATAATAATTTATTAAAACTTTATTTATCAGTACAAAACAGTACAGGTTACTTATACAAGCCATAAACATACTTATATAAACCTTAAACATTATTATTGAACACAACGACTTCGGTGAGCTACTTCGGCTATATATTTTCCCTGTATCCTGTTTCAGACTGAACTCGATGTTTCTGTGATAAGCGGTGCTGATAATGGATGGAATGGAGTGTATATTTTTAAATTAAACTCAATTCCAAGTGTTTATTGTCATATGCACAGTAAAGTTGCGAGCGAAAATAGAAACTAAGGAATGGTTGGCATTTCTTGAATCCCAAGTCTTTAACCTTCCGAATGATGGAACAATGCATTTGAGTGACATCGCACGGACACCGCATCCGCACGTGTTCTCGACACGTATTTGCGTCTTTGCAAGCTTTGGGAATGTTAAGGGGGTAATAAGTTTGACTGAACTATCTGACTGTTTTGTCGACGTTCCCATTGTAGCGCCTTATAATCCGGTGCATCTTATGTATGTCAAATATAGGACCAAAAACTATTTTTTCGGGGTGCGCCCTATAACCCGGTGCGCCTTATAGTGCGGAAAATACGGTAAATCAAAACCAGACCAAAATATACCCCCAAAAAACACAAAAAGGACCAAAACACAGCATAAAAAGTAGTAAAGTAGTAGCAGTGGTAAATGTGAGTTGTTCCCTGTGTTGACTGGTGTTAGACAGGGTGTGATGTCACCATGGCTGTTTAATGTGTACATGGATGGTGTGGTGAGAGAAGTGAATGCAAGAGTATTTGGCAGAGGTGTAGAGATGATGGATAATAGTGGAACGGTGTGGCAGGTAAGTCAGTTGTTGTTTGCAGATGACACAGCGCTGGTGGTTGATTCTAAGGAAACATTGAAAAGGTTGGTAATGGAGTTGGGAAGAGTATGTGATAGGCGTAAGTTATGTATGAATGTTGGGAAGAGTAAGGTGATGGAGTGTTCACGTGATGGATTGGGCATGGCATTGGAAATAAGGTTGCATGGACACGTGCCTGAAGAAGTTGAAAGCTTTAGGGATTTGGGTTGTGATGTGGCTGCAGTTGGTGGAATGGAGTGTATTGCACAGAGTGAATCAAGGAAGCAAGGTTTTGGGTGCTCTGAGGAGAGTATGCGTAAAATGAGTATAAGTATGGACTGTTTGAGAGTGTGGTTGTGCCAACTGTGTTGTATGGTGCAGACTTGGAGCCTAAATGCAGATTTGAGAAGGAAATTAAATGTTTTTGAGATAAAGCGTTTGAGGAGTATGTTAGGAGTGACAAGATTGTATAGATTGAGAAATGAAATTGTTAGAGACAGAACTGGAGTAAGAGTGAAACTGAGCAAGCGTGTGGTTATGAGAGTACTCGGTTGGTTTGGACACATGGAGATGATGGATGAGGAGCATAAGTAAATGGAAGGAGACCAAGAGGAAGGCCGCGATTGGCGTGGATGGATGGTGTTATGAGTGCACTGCAGGAAGGAGGTCTCAATGTAGTGGAAGCTAGAGCTCTTGTTGGTGATAGGGATGAGTGGAGAGGAGAAAATAGTGGGGTCGCGTACTAAGGAATGGGCAGGGCACCTGTATGATGCGGCAGGGGTAAAGTGAAAGCTGTTGGGCCCTGCTGTTGAACAGAAAAGTGTGTTGTGTCACCCTGACCAGAGTGTCCTGTTTCATCTGGAGGGACGAAAGCATGACCAACTTGGGTGCCTAGGTGCTTAATTTGTTTGGGTGTTTGGGCATTTGAGTTAGACATGGTCAAGGTTTTGTGTTTTTTGCTACTCTTTTCCTTTTCTTTGTTTTTGTATATGTGTTTGTCTTGCCGTCGGTCACCCCTCTCAAAGGATAGGACCAGGGTAGATAGATAGATCGTAAATGTGTGCTAGTCGTCGTGATTACCATCTTGAATGATTGGACATAAACAACTCTAAAAGCGGTTTCAGGTGTGTGAGGGCATGGCGCCTTTGGCGGTATGCGCTAGTGTGTGCTAGCGCTGCACAATTTTGAGAAAATAACCTAATTGCTATTTTTCAGACCAGTATTGTGATAACAATGCAATTTTTGATTTTAAAGTACATTTTCTACGCTAGTTTTGTGTGTGTGTGCGTGTTCGTGTGTGTGTGTGTGTGAGGACTTAATCCTTGGATGCATAACAGTACATACACTCTTCTATGAGTGCGGTTGAAAATTAGTGGGGGAACAAAAAAATTAAATACTAATGGCTTCATGTCGTTAACGTTTTTTAATGTTGTTTTTTGCATTAATATATATTGTTTGAACTGGGTTGTACAAGCAAATAATGAAAGTAATTCCTGAGATACGTTTTCTTATTTTACTGTATATTTATCATTCTTTATTTGAAATATTTTTTTTAAAAATATATAAGCTCTAATCTGTTATTTGTAATAATTTATTACATTTGGTTCATTCTATTTAGCAGAACATTAAGAAAATAATCATTATCCTTTAAATGATCAACGATTTCAAAGATGATTTTCTTGTATAATCATATTTCATCTACTTCCTTTTGTTCAAATAAAAAGATAAATGTTAAAAAAGAAAAATGACCCGAAGAGAATTATTTACACTAAAATAAGAACATTTTTAAAAACATTTTAAAATGATGATTTCAAGGATTATTTGTCAGATTTTACTCAAAGCACAAGTTACAGAAATTTTAATCGATCATTAGAAAAGTAAACATTCTACAAAATTGTAAAAACATATGCTCATTTTAAACGACATAACAGAGTGTCCCTTTAGGTCATTTGAAAAGAGAAGTAGGACAGTTACGATGTAAAAAAATATCAACAAAGCACTAGTAAGGAGGAGTAAACAATCAACAGGCATTCATAGACCCTTTAATCTGTTTGTAAACATCGTGAAATATCGAGTGGGCAGGGCTTAGCCTGGAGGCAGAAGAGTACTTGCGCTGGTTAGAAGACAGAGGAAAAGAAAGCTGTCGTAGCCGCTAGTTGTCATCATGTTGTGTGTTTGTGTGCCAGAATAGGAGAAAAAACTTGAGTAATTGTAAATTTAAGTTTTACAGCAGGGGTCTCAAACTCATTTCACTCGGGGCCTGCGTGACATTGGGCCACATTGGCTTTTCAAGAGCAGAAATTCACCAAAGGATACATGTAAAATACATCGAATGTTGTTTGAGCTTCAATTCAACAGCATTGACCATCTCCTACCACATTCCAGTAGCCTTTTGTTCCGCATTTCAATTTGAATTAAATGTATTGTGTTCATTTTGCAAAAAAAATATGATGAATCAAAAAATGTGTTTAAACTTTGAGTCTGTAATGTGAACGCACTGCGTGGGTCTTACCAGGAAGTATCTAGCCAATCATACTGCAGGGCAAACATATCAATCTCTTAGTGCAGTGTTTTCAGTACTTAATTTCATACTGTGCTGTGGGAAATTATCTAATTTTTTGCCTGTGCAGCACACACCTTATATTAGTTAGGAGAAATGAAACGTTTATGATTGTTGCTATTGAGTCTATATTACCTAGTAAATTGGCAAAGTACCAGTATGCTATTTTTTCAGCTTCAGCTAACTGCGTGTAGTCTAAATGCCAACGGTAGCCTTGTAAACACTGCTCGAGTCGAAAATAAAAACAGGTATGCATCACAAACAATTGTTGGCAATATAATCAAAGCATTTTATTAGATATATTTAATCATTAATGTATATAGTTTTTTAATACATACACGGTATATTTTTTTACTGTATGTCCAAAGATAGTTTGTAATGTGTGCCTGTTTTTGTTTGACACACGCAGTGTTTACAAGGCTACTGTTGGCATTTAGGCTACACACTAACAATTAGCTGAAGCTAAGAAAATAACATGATATTTTACGGATATAACAAGTAATATTGACTCGATATCAACAATCATATTTTTTTTCTTTTACCTGATATAAAATGTGAAACCAGAGCATTTTTGATGAGCGCCTCGCTCCAATCTTTTTGCTTTTATACATTCACAAGTCTTTTTCTTTGACCAGGAGTGTCTGCTGGGATCCGGTAAAACTTTAATTCGCGATCACAAATGTTTTTGATTCAATTCTGGCACACAAAGAAGAAACACGACCTCACACGTGACATAGGCCATGAAAGGGTCTATATTGAAGTTAAAAAACGGTGTTTCAAAACATCAAAATGAAAACTACTCTTTGCTAACTTACTTTGAATCTTCACGAGGAGCTCGGTGTTCAATTGATGGAGCTCATCCACACACATTTTACTCACTAGAAACAAAAACAGTAATGACAATCATTTGGAATATGTCCATTGAAAACATTGACATTGTTGCATTCGCAATTTACAAATCCTAAATAAATTGTCACTGCACATTACGGCTGCATGATTTTGGGAAAAATGATTGCTGGGATGGGCTCCAGCACCCCCGCGACCCTACTGAGGATAAGCGGTGCAGCTGATGAGATGAGATGAGATGTAATTGCGTATTTTCAGACCAGAACTGCTATCTCAAAGCGATTTTATTTTTTAACTTTTTGTAAAGTTCCTTTTCTGTGCTAGATTTTTTTTTTGTGAGTACTCAATGCATGACCCACCAGTGCACACACTCTATCTAGGTGGTTGTCAGAAATTAGTGGGGAAAATTAAAATACAAATGACATCATGTCATGAACATGTTTTATAAGGAATCCCTGAAATATGATGATATTACAACTTTTGCCTATTTTTTAGGATTTTGAAAATGAAACCCAACAGGGTAATTTTTGATCCCACAAATGCTTCTGGGGTTTAGTACTAGAGACACTGTTAAGAAGCAAATACATGTATGTATGATGACACTAGTCACTGGCCCTGTTGGATTCCCCAAATGGCTACTTTTTGGGGATCTCCGGGCAGTGGGCAGGGGACATCCTGAACTGGTTACCAGCCAATCGCAGTGTTGGTAGCATATGGAGTGATTTATTTTAGTTGGGGACAAAACCTCAGAGTGTTATCTTTCTAAAGGAAACAAAAGCGTCCAGATTCTCCAAAGGTTCAAGAACAGCACTCAAATTATTTTTAGTACGTCTTGAATTGAGATTTTAAGTGTATTTAACCGTAATGTTAATTAAGTTCAATTTAAGTAAACAAGCACAGTATTTATGGATTTTTGTCTCTGTGCATAATTGGTTTTAGAGAGGACATTTTGATTTCATATTTTTATAAACCTGCAGTATGTTCAATAAAATAAATATTTTTAATTTTACCTATTTTCTTGTCTTTTTTTTATCATGTGCCACATAATCCAAATAAACAAATAACAACATTTGACTAATTGTTTCAATAGTTCGGAACCAGTTGACTATTGAAATAGTATTTAGTTGCAGCCCTATTGAGCCACAAAGAAGGTAAATTCCCCATCAGTAGCACATGTTTCAAATTGCGTGCTCTCTTGAAATTTCGATGCACTTCTTGTTTTAAGTTAATTTAAGTCATGTTGTATTTTTTTTTGACATTTTCATTTTTCCATTGTTAAAAAAAAATTAGGGAGCCATCTAAGTTTTTATGTAGCTTTATACAAGTTGCTGCTAAGCCTAGTCTTATAACCTGCTCTGTTAGTTTTTGGTTCAAGTGAAAAATTAGTTATGTTAGTTGTGTTGAAATTCAAATTTATGTCCTATAAAATGCTTCAGAGACCTATCAAAGTTTTATTTGGATTGATAACAAATATTCTGTTTCTTTATGCATTACTAAAAATTTCTTAAACCAGTTTTTAAGCTTTTACAGCACATAAATATCAGCTCCAAATATCTTATCGGCATTCTCTTAATGCTAATAATCGGTTTTAAAAAACCCACATCGGTCAATCCGTAGTTTTGAGTCAAGATTCATTTTTGTTGTTTAAATTTTGAAAAGCGGCAGATTTTAAAATAGTAGGTAGACGTTTTTAAGAAGAGAAAAGCTTAACAGGTATAACAGGTAAAGCGGTAGTTTTGGTAGGGGTGGCAACTCACAAATATCTCTGCTGTATTGTTCGCGCTCCATCTGGCCTCCCCCTGATGACAGACATCGTATATGATGAGTTTTTCTGCCGCTAGTGGTCCAAACGTCACCCTGCGAGCTCTGCAGCATCCTTAGTTCCTTGGCTGTGCAGTGCTCCAACATCCCCACAGTGTTGTTGGGCAGACCAGTGGCTTCTACTGCTTCCCATCGAGGGACATAGCGGGGCACTTGGTCTTCGGACTGAGGCAGCAGTTTGTGGTCGCTCTGCTGGGTGTAGCCAAGAAGCCGGGAGCCCCGTCTGTTCAGGCCATTGGGAGGGACATTATCTTTGTTCTGAGCATACTGGATGATGCTGTTCAGTTTTTGGCTGAGGGCCAGTTTAATGCCCTCATAGGCATTTCGGGAGATTTTGGAGTGAGACAACTTCTGGTTGGCGATGAGGTGATATTTCTCAAAGCAATCCCTGTGGCCACGTAGAGACTTTGAATGCAAAAGAGTGGCCGCAGAAACACCTGAAAAAACAAAAAAAGATTAACCCTCTTATTACCTTGGGAGCGCCGGTGGCCCTGTTTGAGCTATTTAAATTACTATTTAAATGACTGCAACTCATTGAATCAATGTAATTTTCCAAACACCCACAAGGTCGCGGCAACTTTCCACAATGGTATCTCACAGGCATCCACGTGTGGCACCAGACCAATCACAGGTAGGAAACGACACAGTAAGTAACGCATTTTGTAATATGTTTTTTTGTTATCTGTAACAAATAATTTTTTTCCTAAAAAACATTAAATTGTTTGAACATTACTTTCTTTCATTTTAGTTTCATTTTATTACATTGTCATAAGACAGAGAGATGGGACATATTGGCAAATATTGAAGAGCTGAGTTTTTTCTGAAAAAAAAAAGCCAATAATTATCACTCATAACATGATTTCTATCTCTTTTATGCCAAGATAACAAAAAAATTCCAGGCAGCCTTGTATGATACTTGGTCAGTAAAGAGTTAATTTGCACGAGTCAAATTATAAAAATAATTACGGAATTTATCTGTATATAATGCATTTTTTAACCTAAAAAGAACTCAGAGTTTGGGTGCACAATATACACGAGGATTTACAGTAGTATATTACCGTATTTGTGCAATGATTGATCAAAGAATATCGCTCACCACACTTGCAAAATATAGGATACAAAGGGAAAGCGCCAAAACCTAACCACTGTGGTATAGATGACATCCATCTTGATCTCATTATCACTATTTTAATTCCTGGTAACAGGTGATGAATATTAGAGAATGAAGAAAACACAAAGTTGTCCAGAAAAATGTAAACAAATGCAAAAAAGCACGACGCGGAAAACGACTCTTTGGTGTATCTGATGATGGTAAACTTTATGAAAGTACCGTGTTAATAGTATAAGTTGTCAATAAATGTTTTTTGTTCAAAAATGTTTGTCCCTTACAATACTAAGTTTGAGCTGAGAAAAAGTGAAACAAACTTTTAGGACGATTTTTAATGAAAAATTGGGGCTTCGCATTGTACCTGAGCGTGCGTTGTACTTGTATCTGATTAAAAATAGCATGCTCAAACTTAAGAACTAAACCCAAATTTGTCTTTATACGAGCCGAAATGCATTTTAAGCCGGTGGCTTAAACAGCCATTAAAAATGCTGTTTTAGCTCTACTGCATATTGTTTACGTCACGTTTTAGATTATGTGACCATTCAAAATGGAGACTATCGGAGCGATTACAATAACGCGCACATATTTACTTCTGCATAGAGAGAAAACACGAATGAGGGCTAGCTCATGTATGTGAACCCTATACTTCTAGATGACAGCGAAAAAATAATGGTCAGATTCATCAATTATTAAAATAATCGTTAGTTGCAGCCCTATTCAACAGACTGTGTTTTCCACAAAATATTGACCAATAATTCGGCTGAAAGATGTAAATTTTTATCCAGGGCCCTGATTATATATTCCTAATTGAATTTTAAGATTTTGGGAGAAAATGAAGTACAACAAAACCTCTCTCAATTCGTCTGTACGTTGCCATGTGTTTTAGGGTGAGGGATGTTATAAAGCACTTTTATCTTAACTAGAGTGAACAAAATAGACACAAAGCAATTTAAAATATGTTAAATAGGTCAGTCAGAAGTTTTGTAAAGCAAAGTTTATTGTTGTAGCTTAACAGGTATCCGTACAAACAATTCCTAATACTTTTTTTTAATCAATAACAATATTTCATCAGACGGAAAAAAAAAACTCATTTTGAAGAAACTATAAATTGAACTAGCTAAAACAACCCAGGACTACTAGGCTCAAATCAATAAAGACTCAGATAGGGGGGTTCAAACTCCGTCAGAGCTGTGGTCTGGGTGAGGCCGGGCAAAAATGTTTTTTCCACAAGAAAACGTTTGATTAAAAACACACCACTCTTCTTGAGTATCTTTTAAAAGATGCTACACATTTATAATAAAAAATATTATCTAATCTAAAAATAAAAAACAACAACAATTCATATGAAAATAAAAATCAGTAATTAATCCATATTTTGCGTCGACTACATATACATTAAAGAGACAGTCTATATTATTTGACCACCAGATGTCACTATATTTTGTAGTGCAACCGAAAACGAGTAGTGAAAAAATGAAAAACATGAAGACTCAAAGTGACCAAACTTCATCATTTTCTTCTCAGTTTTTGGGCCAGCCTTTTGTTAGGTTTTTGTTTTTTTCTGCCTACCCGTAGCAAAGACAGATCAAGGACAACTATGTCGTCAGCTCCCTCTAAGTGAGGCTAATATTATTTAAAATAAATGCAATTTTCTCCACCTACAAGTATTTTAAAACATGCACATTTATATCATAGTTCATATCACGACACAGTGTCCGTTTCAAATTTCTTATTAAGGTAAGGGCCTCAAACTATTAGTCCATTGGCAACAATCGGCTCCTGTGTTGAACGTTTGAGACCCCTAACTTAGATCCCCTGTTGTGTATTTGTACTTGAGACTAACAATGTTAAACAAATTATGTAAAAGTACTTTTAAAATGTAAACAAAGGTAACAGGTAGCCTTCAAAGGTGTGTTGGTGTTCATGCAAAACAAATCTGTCATTCTAAGAAATGATGATTATTAATGAGAATAATTGCCCATTCCTCTGAAAAAAATGTCAGTTTAGCTTGACCAGAGTACAGTATGTTCTTGTGCTATGGCAGCGATAAACACTGTTTGTATTTACTTGAGGTGGTTAATGAGCCCTGCTGTATACAGACGAGTAAATGTTTTGGACCATTACACAAGCATACATAGTTATCTATTTTTATCTTTGAATATTTATAGGCCAACTGCCGTACATCCAGAGCTGACCTTTATAATGAACGGATTAGTCTCATGCAAATGTGTCTCGGACGATTATCGTGTCTGAAGCGTATAAATGGAATCCTGCTTTTCAAACGAGCAGATGTTTTCCCGACTGTGACCAATATTAAAAACAATTTCAGTCCTACTAACTGTTAAGATAGCATTCTCTTTCTTGGTGAAAAGATAAACTATTGACTCACAACCGAGGCAGAAAAAGAGCCTCGCTCCTACTAAGCAGCTTAGGACTGCTGAATGCGGTTGTCTTTTACAGTTGTGTGAACGGACTACTCACTGGAGGGTAAAGTGGATTGATAAAGACAAATGCACAGGTTAAACATACTTTTTACAAAGAGATAAGATTACGGATTTAGTTGTGCTTCTCAGTAATGTGATTTGCACGGTTAGGACTTGCCATTTCGGACAAGTGTTAAATAATAAAAGTAAGCACTTTTGCAAAATTGCAAAGTAATTTCTGTTTCTTAAAAACAAACAAATAAAACTAGAAAAAAACATACATCCATCATTTTTTCACAACTTGCGCAAACTATATGCTTGAAAAAAATATCCAGGAAACGGTAAAAGACAGACAGCACACATGACTATTCTGATGCATGCCTTTGGCTAATAGACACAGAAAGAATCTTCATGACATTTCTTCTTACCAGCCTTAAAGATAGAATACTGCTACAGCACTCCTATAAGTTGTAAAAAACACACTGTTGTATTCATGGACATAATGCATTAAAAAGTGATTTTTATTTAAAGGCCAAATGTACTCAGGAAAAGAGCCATTATTCTCATGCGAGCCATAAATTCCTGTGACTGATGACATAGTACAAACACCTATTTGTTTATCAACAGTCCGGCGGCCCACCGGCATGCTGTCTGAACGGTAAGGGGTTAAGCCTGTGGCTTTAAATCCAATCCGGCTCGCACAAAGACAAAATTGAGTTTTGTTTTTAAATTTTACCATGTGGCTTTTAATCTGGTGCGCTCTGTAGTCCGGAATTTAAGGTAATTTGGTGAAAATAACTAAATCATTTTTAGCAGAACTTGTGGGCTGAAGCTCCTCAGTAAGTAAGTAATAGACAGCCGTTTCCTGGATTTGACTAAGAACAGAAACCAAAATAATGTTAAGTTTTATACTTGACTTTACCTCACCTCTTACTGAAAAATGGTTACTTCAGTATCAGTATAAAATCATGTTTTGTTGGGAAATTTAAAGTAGTTATTAACTGCGCATTTTGACTCAAACATAGAACAGCTTGACAAAGCGACATTACGTACGGACAAATCTTTTTCAATGTTGAGTTTTCCCTAAAACCATTATGAAAACATAGCACTCTGGACCCACAAAAGCACCAAAAGGCAGAGTAAGATGCTTTCTAGCGCCCAAAAACTTGAGACTTCTCATGCCTAAGCAGTGGTTATATAAAAGCGGGACTACGTCAAGGGGGACGTGCGCATTTGACATTGGGGAACGTTTCTTTTCTTTTTTTTTTTCTTTTCTTTTTTAATCAAGTGCAATTGCACCATCACTACAATAGGGAAGCAGTGGCACCCTATTAGCAACGTGTTTTGTTTTCGTTTAGCCTTCATATAGCATATATCAAAGAGTAACAGCATTGAGTATTCAGTGTTGACACGAAGTAGAGTGGACCCTCAAGTTACCCCATGAAAAAATATTTAACGACCCCTAAATCCTAAGACAAAAAATTTGGCGAAG
Organism: Urocampus carinirostris; assembly: GCF_059441175.1. Taxonomy (NCBI): domain Eukaryota; kingdom Metazoa; phylum Chordata; class Actinopteri; order Syngnathiformes; family Syngnathidae; genus Urocampus; species Urocampus carinirostris. Next base: position 25,909,191 of record NC_142365.1, read on the forward strand.
CCAATTAAGCTTTACTGCGACCACAGAGAGATATGGGCAAAGATTGGTGTGCTTGCTATGTTAAAAATGTTGGCAGTGGAGAGCACAAAGTCAAATAAATTAAGCTGTAATGTCAAGACATTACACCCCAATCACACTTAATTTCTTTTAAGCAAAACATTATTTGTAAAAAAAAAAGGAAACCTTTGTAATTACAGTATTTTTATTTGTGAGACATATATTTGAGCCTGGGCAGCACGGCGGCGCAGTGGTTAGCGCGTGTGCGGCACAGTTCTAAGATCTTGGGAACCTCCTGTGTGGGTTCAAATCCAGCTAACGGACTTACTGTGCGGAGTTTGTATGTTCTCCCCGTGCTTGCGTGGGTTTCCTCCGGGCACTCCGGTTTCCTCCCACATTCTAAAGACATGCATTTCAGGTGGATTGGCCGGTCCAGATTGTCACTAGGTGTGAATGAGCGAGCGAGTTGTCTGTCCCTGTGTGCCCTGCGATTGGTTGGCAACCAGTTCAGGGTGTCCCCTGCCCACTGCCCGATGATTGCTGGGATGGGCTCCAGCACCCCCGCGACCCTACTGAGGATAAGCGGTGCAGCTAATGATAGAGATGATATTTGAGCCTCTAAATAGTTTTTTTACATTTTGGTTTAAATATATAATGGAATATTTATTAAATTATCAAAGGATTTTACTATGCGGATTTTGACTATCGCGGGTCCATTTTGTAAATAGACAGTTTTGTTGTCTTTAAGACCACAGAAGCTCCATTGTTCTCAGTTGGAAGTATGTTCCGGGCTATGCAACTCTGTACTAACTACAACTCACATGGTGCAGTGGAGCAAACAATGTGTCTCACAGTGGGAAGTCTCATTTGAAGAACAGGCACCAGAGAGGATTGTAAATATAGGCCTTGATTTTGGTGCTGTTATTTACAAAGAAACAGAAGAAATAGACGGAAAGAGTAGAAAGGTTTGCCCTTTCCTAATATTTAACATTCAAACAGTATCCTTTTTTCCTTTAAGTCTGTGCAGTAACTATTAATACACATATGGATTTGGACTTACATACAAAACAATTTTGAATATTAGATTGCTTGCTTCCAAGGATTCACTTGTTAATGATCTTATTTGTGATCACAATCTTAACTTGATCAGTCTTTGTGAAACCTGGTTGAAACCGGATGAATTTTTACCACTTAATGAGGCTTCGCCCCCTAACCATGAGAGCTCTCATGTGGCACGCTCTTTGAAGAGGGCTGGCAGTGTTGCGCTTATTTCTGAAGTCCCACCAAAATTTACTTTCCGTGCCTTTAATAAATATAAGGCATTTCAGGCTCTTGTCATGCGGTCCTCCTCCACGTCACCACCGATTTTCGTAGTGGTTGTTTATCTTTCCCTGGAACCATACTTGGTTTTCTTAGATTAATTCTTAAGAGTTTTATTGTTTGTGTCATAGGGGCACCACTACCTGTGGTGTGTCATGGGCAAGTACAGCCTGGTGGTGACCATCCCTTTCAAGTCCAACATATGTTTCAACCAGGTCTCGAAACTATGCAGACAAAATGATAATTATGGGGGACTTTAACCCTTAAACAATCCCTTAAAATTTGCCTAAAATTCCAATCCAGGACGTACCCTAAAGTAAATTGACTGCTGTTCTTGCCCGTTTGACCCACTTTCGGGATCTTTTCGGGATTCTTGGACCTTGATTTTTAAATATCATCATTATATCGCTATCCTCGGGTGTTGTTCCAGCGAATTTTAAAATCTGCAGTTATTAAACCTACGCTTAAACGACCCAACCTTGACCCAGAAAGCCAAACCTACTGATTTTTTCTAAAATACTTGTGAATTAATGACTTAATGTCTGAAAATAATTTATTGAATTTATGCAGTATTAATTCAGGGCAAATCACTCTACTGAGACAGCCATGGTTAATGTACCCAATGATCTTCTCCTGGCAACAGACTCTGCCTTTGACACAGTGGACAATAATATCTTACTATTGGCTGGAAAAATGGATTGGTCTCTCAGGAATGATCCTCTCCTGGTTCTAATCCAACCTCCCAGATAGGATGCATTGTTTCATATATATAGTGATATGACCCCTGGGCCTTTTAGTGTTACTTGTGGCGTTCCGAAGGGCTCAGTACTTGCCTCCCCTACTTTTATTCATTTAAATGCTACTGGTAGGTGACATTATTCGCAAGTACAATATCAGTTTTCATTGCTATGCAGATGACACTCAATTATATCTTCCAATGGAGGAATCTGCTCCATTAAGTTGTGGAAATTTGGAGGCCTGCCCGAGATAAAAATATGGATGTAACTTAACTTCTTGCACCTCAACCCTGAAAAAACTGAAGTGTGAGTTATTGGTCCTTTTAAATGCCATGACTAGTTTTCAAACACAGCTCTGAACCTTTACAAATGTAATATCACCCAGAGTGACTAAGTTAAAAAAATCAGATGTTACATTTGACCTTAATCCGTCCTTTTCAGTTACACATTAAGAGTACCGTATTTTCCGCACTATAGGGCGCACCGGGTTATAGGGCGTACCCCCCAAAAATAGTTTTTGGTCCTATATCTTCCATAGATAAGGCGCACCGGATTATAAGGCGCTACAATGGGAACGTCGACAAAACGGTCAGATGATTCAGTCAAACTGATTACCCCCTTAACATTCCCAAAGCTTGCAAAGAAGCAAATATGTGTCATAGACACGTGCGGATGCGGTGTCCGTACGATGTCACTCAAATGCATCATTTCAAATATCATTCGGAAGGTTAAAGTCTTGGGATTCAAGAAATGCCAACCATTCCTTAGTTTCTATTTTCTTTTTCGCTCGCAACTTTACTGTGCATATGACAATAAACACTTGGAATTGAGTTTAATTCACTCAACATCAAGATCGCTCTAAAACAAGATACCGGGAAAATATAAAGCCGCATAGCTCACCTAAGTTCTCACGTTCAATAATGATACGCAATCATGGTCTTCTTACAACCGTGAGTGTAGTAAATCCAGGAGAGTAAAATGTTTACAAACACAGACTAATGAAACATGTTTCTTTATGGCATAGTTTAGCAAGCTTGCTATTCAGTCATCTTTTTCGGCCAATTGCAGGGTTTGTTTTGGCCCTCGAGCCTATCCGAGGCTCCGAATAACTTCAGCCAATAGCGATCGATTTAACGGATGACTGACACATCTTTTTCGGCCAATTGCAGGATTTGTTTTGGCCCTCTAGCCAATCCGAGGCTCCGAATAACTTCAGCCAATAGTGATCGATTTGACTGATGATTGACACATCTTTTTCGGCCAATTGCGGGGTTTGTTTCGGCCCTCTAGCCTATCCGAGGCCCCGAATAACTTCAGCTAATAGCGATCGATTCAAATGATGATTGACACATTGGTTAGCCAATGAAACGCCGGTATATAAATCCCAGCATACACCGCGGACTACTCCACGTTCGGGGGGAAATCGAGTCGGCGGCTGTTGCGTAAGTTGCGAGACCTTGCAATTTAATATTGAGCCATATATAAGGCGCACTGTATTATAAGGCGCATGGTCAGCTTTTGAAAAAAAGTAAGACTTTTAGGTGCGCCTTATAGTGCTGAAAATACGGTATTATTAGAACAGCTTTTTTCAATCTTCAATACATACAACTTCTTGAGATTAAGGGCTATACAAACAGACAATCCTACCTTCAATGCTAAGGTCAAAGCAGACATGGCAGAAAGATAAAGTCCCCGAATATGTTTCCAGCTTGCAGACACTGCAGATATTGTCGTCATTCAGATCAATGTTCACAAACTGCTCCTCTTCGTCCATGGCTTCTTGCACAAAACAGCTGTGACATAAAACACAGGTCTCAACACAAAAAGCTTTCACAACCTCAAAGCACTTCCTTTTTTTTACCTTGTCAATATTTTGCCTATTTATCCTGACTTTTTGTTTTACCTTTTCTCTTTACCTTTTCTCTTTTATATCATGGAGTGCCATGTCTAATCTCATAAACAATGTTTATTATGTTGATATCAATGCCAAAAACGACAATTAAAATTCAAAATTTTAAATGCACTGTTTTTGTTGTTATTTGTTTTTTTGCAGTTTTATGAGTTCGCCAAAAAGCAAAATCCTATCCAGACTCAAATAATTATTTGTGATGGAAATTCTGTACATGATAAAACTATAAGATAAAAAGATATTTTAATGAAATAAAGTATAGTAATAACTCACTGTATCACGGTTTACTTTCAGGCGTTTCGCTACTTCGCAGATCTTTATCATGCATTGTGTTCTGCATTGTGATTGGCTAAAGAGTCACCACGCCCCTTTTTCTGTATGTCTGCCTCTGCGTCACTTACGTTGCGGTCAAAGTTGTAGGTCTGTCCAGCTGTTTATAAATTATGTATGGGCAAATCTTTTCTAATTTTGTGTTTCTCTAAACGCATCATGTCAACAAAACAATCAGGAGCCACAAAAGCAACAAAGGTTTGAGGAAGCTGATTTGACCTCTTTAAAGGTAAAAGTCTTTTTGTGCCACAAATTTCCATTAATATCCACATGATGACGACAAAATATCGTATGAAGTGACAAAGTGGAGTCCTAAAATCATTTCAACTTTTTTTTCCCTGAATTGGTAGTGCAATAAAGCAGCAACTTTTTATAATTTGACAGAACAGAAGTTATTTGTAAGTTAGATGATTTTTGGTCTTTTATTAGGAGCCCCCAGGCTCTACTTGCTCAATGCACACTACAGGAAGTGGTGCCCCAACGATCCAGGTGGTTAAGGGATCCGTGAACTGTGACTTGTAAAATTATAATTACAGTACACCATACCTGGAGAAAAAGAACGTCCTGGACAGTACCCAGAAATGGAGAAAGCGATGTTTTAGTGGATTGACGCGCAGAGACAAAATGGATATGGAATGTCCTGGAGCAGTGTTTGTTAGCAAACTTAAGATAGCACAAGCCAAGACATGTGGAGGACTTTCTGCTTCCGCAAGTTGTTGTACAGCTCCTCCTGTATTTATTTTAATATCAATGTGAGGCTATTGTAAAGTATTTAGGGGGGTTGGCTTCTAAACGAAGATAAAAGGTAATTCCTAAGTAGTTACTTTTGGAGTAACGCACTACTTTTCGGTGTCCGGGGTAACCGAATTATACTGTATTTGAAACGAAGTTACAAGTAACTATAACAAAATAATGTTTTTCAGTAACGCACCAGACACTGTTCACATGATACTTCAAGATACAGATTGGATAAACGACTGTTGCCATAACATTAACTGTAATGTAGTAGCCCTATTAGCAACTTAATGATACTCCAAATTAACGTGAAATCAGATTTGTCTTTGACTTGTAAGATGTTGTTCGGCGTACAAACAATATAACGAGTTTACTTTCGTCTAGTTCAAACAAATCATAGCAGACAATAAGTTAAGCTAGCTAATAGCATAGCCCCGAGTGGTTGCAGCTGGATAATTCTTGACCGTTATTCGGCGTTGATGAGCACAGATGTCTTACCCAACGAGTGTCGCCAACTCCCGCTTATCCTACAAAAGGCGCCCGCGGGCTCGTGGTCTGTTTTGTCCAGCCGCAGTACGGTTCTCTTTCGGACGGGAAGGGACTCGGAAGATCAGATAAGAACCACGCGTCACGGCAAATCCCAAAACACTTCGCACACACTGCTCGCCCCCAACTGGAATGTACCACTAGTTTATCACTCGGTCAGAGTAAACAAAGGTTGTTCGATTTTTTTTCACAAAAATGTTTAACCCCGTTGGGATGTCACAACCTCACAAGAAACATAAATGTGTGTTCTAGTTGTAATATTTACTCTTACCTTGAGTAAATTACTTTTAACACACTAACAATCTTAATGCAAACATATGGTATTGCCCGCGGTGTCGCCATGTTTCCTCTGACCTCTGCAGGTAGTCAAAAATAGTAATGATAATGATAGTGATAATAATGATGATAATGATAAGAATAATAACATTAACAATACTCTAATAATAATTATTATTATCATAACAATAATGATAATCGTAACAACAACAACAATAATAATAATAATAACAACAATAATACTTGTAAAGGACCACATTCGTCCTTGTGTTTTGTTTGAGTAAAACTATTTAAAATTTGTCAACAATAAAGATAACCGTAATAACAACAATAATGATAATAATAAGGATAATAATAATAATGTCATATTGTCTCATTAGCTGCACCGCTTATCCTCAGTAGGGTCGCCGGGGTGCTGGAGCCCATCCCAGCTATCATCAGGCAGTGGGCAGGGGACACCCTGAACTGGTTGCCAGCCAGTCGCAGGGCACACAGGGACAGACAATTCGCTCGCTCATTCACACCTAGGGACAATTTGGACCAGCTATCTCCCATCTCATCTCATCTCATTAGCTGCACCGCTTATCCTCAGTAGGGTCGCGGGGGTGCTGGAGCCCATCCCAGCAATAATCAGGCAGTGGGCAGGGGACACCCTGAACTAGTTGCCAGCCAGTCGCAGGGCACACAGGTACAGACAATTCGCTCGCTCATTCACACCTAGGGACAATTTGACCGGCCAATCCACCTGAAATGCATGTCTTTGGAATCCGGGAGGAAACCAGAGTGCCCGGAGGAAACCCACGCAAGCACGGGGAGAACATACAAACTCCGCACAGGAAGTCCGGTAGCTGGATTTTAACCCACACAGGAGGTTCCCAAGACCTTAGAACTGTGCCGCTGTGCTGCCCATAATAGAAATAATAATAATAATAATAATAATAAATGATGATGATAATGATGATGATGATAATAACAATAATACTTGTAAAGGACCACATTCGTCCTTGTGTTTGGTTTGAGTAAAACTTTTAAATTTTGTCTTGTGTCTTAAGAAAAACCTAACTTTAATGTTTGCTCAAAAAAGAGAAAGAAGTTGTGTGTATGGACTTGGATAGGTATGGGTGTCGAATGAATTTTGTCCTTGAGTGACACCGTAGCTATAGAAGAGGGAGACAGATAAAGGTGAACCCTCAGGTGTTGTTAATTAGGAAGCTGCTTTGTTTAAACTTGAGCCACAGAAGATTTTTATTCTCCAGTCTCCGGCTTAAACGTTTTCATTTGCAAGAAAAGATAGATAGATAGATAGATAGATAGATAGATAAGGGCTGTGACAGAAAAAAAACACAAATATTTAAGCATCATTGGTGAGCTAAGTAAGGTATGTTTTTTTGCTTGTCTAATTGAAGTATCTTTGTAGCATTGTGAGTTTGTATTGTCATGTACTGTATATTTTGATGAATGAACGCTTGTTTGGATATTGACGCGGAGTTGTTTGTACTGTGAAGACTGCGAGCTGACTTGGTTTTATGTTTGTATAACATCACAGTTTTCACATTTCTACGGTGAACCTGATTACTACAACTAAGTAAAGAACACCTTAGGCATCAGACCTGTCGGCAGTAAATGCATCCCTGCCGTGATTTGCATCCCCTAGCTACTATAACCACTTTTACCTCGTTTTCTCATTTTTATATCACTTTTCGGGTATGTAATGGCGAACATATGACCAAAACCACTTCGTCTTGCATTTGTTGGGAATGTAATACAATGTAAACCATTCTGTCTTTGTATTTGTAGTGGATGTAATCAAACGGTAATGCACACCGTATATACAGGGAGTGCAGAATTATTAGGCAAATGAGTATTTTGACCACATCATCCTCTTTATGCATGTTGTCTTACTCCAAGCTGTATAGGCTCGAAAGCCTACTACCAATTAAGCATATCAGGTGATGTGCATCTCTGTAATGAGAAGGGGTGTGGTCTAATGACATCAACACCCTATATCAGGTGTGCATAATTATTAGGCAACTTCCTTTCCTTTGGCAAAATGGGTCAGAAGAGGGACTTGACAGGCTCTGAAAAGTCAAAAATAGTGAGATATCTTGCAGAGGGATGCAGCACTCTTAAAATTGCCAAGCTTCTGAAGCGTGATCATCGAACAATCAAGCGTTACATTCAAAATAGTCAACAGGGTCGCATTAAGCGTGTAGAAAAACCAAGGAGCAAAATAACTGCCCGTGAACTGAGAAAAGTCAAGCGTACAGCTGCCAAGATGCCACTTGCCAACAGTTTTGCCATATTTCAGAGCTGCAACATCACTGGAGTGCCCAAAAGCACAAGGTGTGCAATACTCAGAGACATGGCCAAGGTAGGAAAGGCTGAAAAACGACCACCACTGAACAAGACACACAAGCTGAAACGTCAAGACTGGGCCAAGAAAAATCTCAAGACGGATTTTTCTAAGGTTTTATGGACTGATGAAATGAGAGTGAGTCTTGATGGGCCAGATGGATGGGCCCGTGGCTGGATCGGTAAAGGGCAGAGAGCTCCAGTCCGCCTCAGACGCCAGCAAGGTGGACGTGGGGTACTGGTATGGGCTGGTATCATCAAAGATGAGCTTGTGGGGCCTTTTCGGGTTGAGGATGGACTCAAGCTCAACTCCCAGTCCTACTGCCAGTTTCTGGAAGACACCTTCTTCAAGCAGTGGTACAGGAAGAAGTCCGCATCCTTCAAGAAAAACATGATTTTCATGCAGGACAACGCTCCATCACACGCATCCAAGTACTCCACAGCGTGGCTGGCAAGAAAGGGTCTAAAAGAAGAAAAACTAATGACATGGCCTCCTTGTTCACCTGATCTGAACCCCATTGAGAACCTGTGGTCCCTCATCAAATGTGAGATTTACAAGGAGGGAAAACAGTACACCTCTCTGAACAGTGTCTGGGAGGCTGTGGTCGCTGCTGCACGCAATGTTGATCGTGAACAGATCAAAGCACTGACAGAATCCATGGATGGCAGGCTTTTGAGTGTCCTTGCAAAGAAAGGTGGCTATATTGGTCACTGATTTGTTTTTGTTTTGTTTTTGAATGTCAGAAATGTATATTTGTGAATGTTGAGCTGTTATATTGGTTTCCCTGATGAAAATAAATAATTGAAATGGGTATACATTTGTTTTTTGTTAAGTTGCCTAATAATTATGCACAGTAATAGTCACCTGCACACACAGATATCCTCCTAAAATAGCTAAAACTAAAAAAGCCCCACTCCAACTTCCAAAATATTCAGCTTTGATATTAATGAGACTTTTGGGTTCATTAAGAACATGGTTGTTGTTCAATAATAAAATTAATCCTCAAAAATACAACTTGCCTAATAATTCTGCACTCCCTGTAAATCACTTTTGAGCATGTAACGTGTTTATTTTGCCTTTTTCTACTCAAATCGCTCGTATTGAAACTGTTATGCACTCTACCATAAAGCTTATTTCAGCATAATGAGCTTTATGGTAGAGTGCATAACAGTTCTCAAAAGTGATTTATAAACGGTGTGCATTTACAACAAATACAAAGACGGAATGGTTGAAGTTGTTTTACATTCCCAACAAATGCAAGACGAGGTGGTTTTGGTTATATGTTCCCCATTACATTCCCGAAAAGTGATAAAAAAGTGAGATAAAACAAGGTAAAAGTGGTTATAGTAGCTAGAGGATGCAAATCTCGGCAGGGGTGCATTCTTCGGCATAACACCGGCAGCAACGACCTGGCTATTCGGGTGGTTGTGGAAAGTAGAAGCAAGAAGGGAGCATCCCGGGCAGAGGACTGGAGGATGCTGCTTGAGAGGGTGGGAAGAAATCCCACTTGAGAAGACCGAGCTGTGCCCCTGCACAATAGTATTGCCCTTTACACATTGGTTAACTGCTGTTAAAAGTGTTGATAAAAATTGTTCAAACCTCATATTTTTAGAATATGATATAATGAAATTGTGAATGTTTAATTGCTGTTAAAAGTGTCGACAAAAAAAATGTTCAAACCCCATATTGTTAGAAAATGATATAATGAATTTGTGAATGTTTAATTGCTGTTAAAAGTGTCGATTAAAATTGTTCAAACTCAAAAAAAAAAATCAGTCGAGACTCAATTTGGGAATCCAATGGCTGTTCCAATAATAATAACTTGAAAGTCAATTGGATGCTAATTTGTGGTTAAAAAAAAATATTGGTTATAGCCTGCAAAAAAACAGTATCAATTAAAATGTGCAAAATTAAGTTAAACCACAAAACCTTTTTAAATAAACAAAAATATATTCATTTGAATTTTAGATGAGCATGGGCCAATGTTGAAAAATGAAAGGCAAAAAATAAAAATTATCATTATTTATACAGCAGAATAATAAATTCGTCTTCCGAACCGCTTACCCTTACTTGAATCATGGGGACTAAAAGAAGATATATTTTTTTTTTAACTGCTCCTGTGACCTATACTCAGAATATTTTCAATGAGTCATCGACACATCCTGTTAAATCATTGGGGGATCTGTGCCCAGTTTGGAGGACATTGCTGGCTTGCGACACCGCAACAGAGCCAACATTATAAAAGACTCCTGTCTCCCCGGCCACCACTTTTTATAACTGCTGCTGCATGGTATATGATACACAACAGGACAAACGGGCTCAGAGACAGTTTCCTCCTAATGGCCATCCCCACCTTGAACAAGCACATAAAACTGTGAAAAGTTATATATTTTGAGTATATAAATGTAAAAAATGGGTAATCATATCTTATTTTGGAAATAGTGTGACATTTATACTAAGTGGTTTAGGATCCGGTGTCAGTATTGTCACACTTTTGCCCTTGATGATGTTTCACACCGAGAAACGATAGTGACCAGATGAAGAAGGTGCTGTATCTGAATCAGATCAGGAAAGTTGTGCTACCGGTAACCATGGAAACTAGTACTATCTGAGCAAACTCCTACCCAAAAAGACTGCCTGGAAGGGATGGGTGCCGCCAGGCTGTACTTGCCCAAGTCACACCACAGGAAATGGTGCTCCTACGATAGTCAACAGTGAAATGTCAACGCATCACTTTTTCATGAACGACATGTGGCACATACAAGTAAGGCCAGTTTCCAAGCATGACCTTACTAAAATGTTTGGCTATTAATCTTACCATTATTTTCATCTTATTTGATTCTCTGCTTTAAGTCTTTATTACATGTTTATCCGGGACTGCCATCTCTAAAATCATTGTCGTCAGCATCTAGCACGCCTTCTTCCCCCAGAGGGCGCTAACCAGATGTGGAGCTAGACACACCTGAGTTTAATCTTCCGGACATGGTTGTGATTACCCCAGTGGCACGCTGAGAGGGCCTGCAAGGCCTTTTCTGTTTGCTTAAATATCTGAATCATGTAATGTTGTTTATATTTTGGCCATCAATTCTCGTTAATTAATGATTATGCGGCAGTAGCTCAGGAGAAAAAGCGCTCGTCTTGGGATAACGAGATCGCAGGTCCGATTCCCGGCTCCTCTGAGTTATATGTCGAAGTGTCCTTGGGCAATACACTGAATCCCTAATGCCCCCGATGAGCAGGTAGTTGCCTTGCATATCAGTGTGTAAAAGGAAAAAGTGTGAAGCACTTTGGGAGGTCTTCATTGACTTAAAGCACTATATACATGCAGAACATTTATATTGATGCTGGTTTTTATTTTTTTATTTTTATTATATATAAATTTGTCTGACAACTTCCCTTCATTCCTTCTCCCCTGCTTGTGCTGCTTCCAGCTGTCTGCTTACGTATTTAAGCATTTAAGAATCACATTTCAGAATTCCTTGTTGGCAGGCTCAGGAATCTGCCCTGATACCTTCAATATTGAATTTGCAGATGTCACGCAGCAATACTGTGATATCACTGTAGCTTTTTTTGTCTGTTTTTATACTGACATACCTGTCAACTTCAGCCAATTTATACCCTTAATAAGAAGTGCAATTGCCCTTAAGTGATGATAAATCTTACAAACAAAATGTGGCAGCTATTTACTCACAGCAAGACACTGTAGCATAAAAACAAGGATAATTTATGTGAACAAGTTTAGTTTATTGAAAAAATAAACACAAACCTTTTGTTCAGCATCTCTTAGGTATTTCGCGCTCTCGCTTGCTATACTTTGTGTCCACACATGTTGTGCGGGGAAAAAAAGCATGCTCAGTGCAAGCAAAAACAATGCTCCATGCATTCACTTTGGTAGTGACAGCGCCACTGCCCCCTGGCATAGTGATGGTGCAACTGCACTCTGTTCGGAAAAAACATGTTTCCTTAGTTCACACCTTATTAGAATCACTCCTCTCGCCAATCAAATTTCGAATTGGTTCATTCGGCCTTGCATGAAGGCCTGCAGAAACGTTACTGTTTACACATGGCTTGCAGGCAGTAATTCACCAAAACAATTGCGCAAACAGCCTGCTGTAAACCGACTGTACAAGCAAATGCAGTATATTGTGTTGATTTAATGGCTTTTTTTTTGTTTGGTCAACCCTCAATGGCTAAAGGAGGAAAATAAAGGTATTGGGTTGCAAATATATTATCAAAGCCGTTTTCAAGATGGGCCTTTTGAGAAACGCTGGACATCGTCAATAAATCGCAACAGGGAAAGGGTTTTTGTCCGCCAATTTCAGCCCAAAAACTACAAGTGGTGCATCAGTTATCAATTCAGCACCATCCGTAGTGGATGAGGCGACAGACGCATTTAGCGAAGCGCAGCTCGCACTGGTGTCTCATTAAGGAGCGCTTTGTCAGATTTGAAAATTTTACCCGTGAGAAGCGAACCGATCCTGGTTGCTAATCCCATCATGTCGGCCCCTGCTATATGAGGTTTGTTTTTGTTTCTGCTGTTGTTGTTTTTAGACAGTTTGTGTTTTACTTTGATCCTGTGTTTTGTTATTAAATATCATCCTTTTTTATAGCACCCCCAGCTTCTGGTCATGCTTTCCTGCAATTGGGTCCATCTGAAGTTACGACAGTGGTAAACAATATTCACTTTATTGTTGACAATCTCAATTAAGACTATTCACATATTCTTCTAAACTGATAAACCTGACCCTGAGTGTATCTGAGTATTTTAAATGTCTCAATTACCTTACAGAGATAAAGAAAATTTTGACTCATCACTGACTACAAACAGGCTACGCAATGCTTTGATCGTAGATCCTCGGGTTCAGGTGGATTTTTCAGCCACTTTTTTCCAAGCACTTTTGTCAACGCTTATCCTATTGTTTGTTTTAGAGTGCGGTAGTTACAGGAATTAAGTATCGGATGCATACGACCTCATGAACACTGCAGCCATCAAACCTTTATCATAGCCAGATAAACGCCAATCTTCCAACAAGCTACGACATTACTGACATTGAAATTATAAGGCTTTTGCATTTAGATTAGATTATAAAATGTCACAGTGGTCAAACCGGGTTTATTAAAGGTGGAACTTTAAATATATTAGGTTTTTTAACATGATTAGATAAAAAGCAGTTTGTTTCATAAGATGCAGAAAAAGCTGTCGACAAAGTTGATTGGTCATTCCAGTTCACTATTTTGAATGTGAGGAATCATTTACCCATTGGATATCTGTGCTATTTGATGCTCCCAAAGCCAGTTTTACCTGTAATTGAATCACTTATAAAAAGAAAAAATCGCCTTACTGAGATGGGGCTGCTCACTCTCTCCTCTACTATACACAATATTCTTTGAGCCACTACCAGCTGAAAGTACAGCTGATGATATATTAACTGCCAAATTTTACAATAGTTCCATCATTATACTTGGTGGAGGAGCTCAGACAGGTCGGGTTAATGAGACAATTTGTAAACTTTAAAACGAATCAAAAGAATATCAAATGAGCTCAAAACTGTTCTTGAAAGCACCTGCCGGTTGGTTGGAGAGAGCTTCCCTGATCAATTGATCTGGAGTTACTTCTGTTTGACTTTTATTCAGTGTGTACTTGGTAAAAAAAAATTTTTTAAAATGTCCGACTGAACTGCTTTCCTTCTGGTTCTATTTTTTTCTTCATCAGAGTACTCGGTCAGGTGCTGTAAAATGAACACGTAGCACGACAAGGATGGTTTGACGCTACCCAAGTTAATTTTATTTGCCAAACAAAATGTCAGAATTGGAAACGGGACATCAGCCAGCATCACCACCAACATAGAAACCCCACAGGGATGTGTCCTCAGCCCAATCCCCTAAACCCTCTTCACGCACGACTGCATCGCCTCCGACAAGGACAACATCATCCTGAAGTTCGCCGACAACACTGCAGTGACAGGTCGCATCACTGCGGTGGAGGGAGTGGCCTACAGGAGGAAAGTGACGAGTCTGGTGACATGGCTGAAGGACAACAACCTCACCCTAAATACGGACAAAAGACAAATGAGATGATATTGGACATGAGGAAGCGGAGGAGACCTCATCAGCCCCTATTTATATGGGAGCTTGAAGTACTTTGGCGTGCACATTGCTGAGGATCTCACATGGACCCTCAGCACCACACAGCTGGTCAGGAAAGCTTGGACTACTTCCTGAGGAGGCTGAGGAAGTTTGGAATGTCAAGCAAGGTCCTCAGCAACTTCTACAGCTGCATAGTGGAGAACATCCTGATCATCCAGCTGCATCACTGTTTGGTACGGCAGTATAACAGCCCAAGGAAAAATATCTGCCAGTGGAACAAAATGTTTTTAATACCTTCTAGTTTTTATTTATTTTACTAAATATATATTATTAGATATAATAATTCAAATCTGCAAAACCATTTGCAAGATTTTTGACTGATATTCTTTCTTTTATCATGTTCTGCAATGGAATATTTCTCTGTAGCGTCTCAGGAGCAGATTACTTTTTTCTTTTATGCTAGTTATCTGCTGCAAGCAACTGAAATGGATAAATATTATCTACTGGGCTGTTCCTTGGTAGAAGGCAAAGATAATGACCAATGACATGCTTTTTTTGCAAATTAGGCAATTCCCTGCAGCACACGAGACAAGGGCTGAGTCCCATTCTTCGCACTTTCACTCGCTATGTGCCCTAGTCACTCGGTTTGCGCGTTCACGTGAAAATGGGGTGTGTCCCGATACTCTCAAGACCGAGGCAGAAGTGCCCTCAAACCATGTCGTAACCACTTCAAGACCGAGGGGGCTCTCGACCTCACTTGGCAGCGAAGTGACTACCCAGAAGGCTTTGCGAATTCTCAATATCAACAAACATGCCCGAAAAGGAACCGCACAATTGTAAGTAGTTTTCCACAACCACACATGTATTTGCAACAAAATGTATTGAGATATCTTAGTTAGACGTAAATGCAATAGAAAATCGTATTTTCGCGTTAAAACACGAACATTGCAAAATCGCTACTTTACGAAGTGCACTAATCTACCAAGGGAGCTGGCAAAAAAAATCTTCACGCTACAATCTGTAAAGTAGGATAACTGTGCAGAAAATCACGGTTCAGCCCATCCCTGTTTTTATCTTAAACGAGTCGTGCTGTTACATCTACATGGAGCATAGTCAGAATACCGTTCTGGACATAAGCCCTTGTTTACTGCACACAATTTCGGGTGTCGTGTTTTATTTACAATATGATTCTTTCATGTGAGATCAGAATGCATTAGTTTTCATCATGCATTATGAGTAATGTCTCCGAATTTCACGTGGAAATACAGTTGAAACAAATTACTATCACATAGTCCACTGCCTTCTCTGTAAACACATATTAAGTAAACAAATTAATTACCTTCTCAAAATGTTGTCCAAATGTGGAGACAATTCTAAAGCATGTGATGCTGGCCAATAGAAGGCTCTTACAGCCATAAGAATAACATGTCATTTTTTTGTATCTATTCACTATCAAATAATTATCCAGAACACATCCTATAATTTCCTGTCTCATATCAACTTGTTGAGCATCCTATACACAGTTGTTTTGTACAATACATCAGCATTAAGTAATTCTTGTTTTTTCCACCCAACCTAAAGGCCACTATAGAACGTCCCGTGGAAGAGCTGGTCACCATCACAGCTACCACGCCATCCACACCACCGGGCACGTCGTTGGCACCTTCTAATCCGGCGCCAAACCCCAAATCACCCAGAAAAAAAAGGAAGCACGATACACTCCTTGACTTTTTGAAAGCGGAGTCTGCCGGAGCGAGGAAAAGGCTCGAATAAACTGTGGCCAAAACTGAGCGGTTCCCGTCCTTTTTGGGAAGCTCGTGGACAAATTTCCAGAACAGTGACATCTCTGCAATGTTTCCCTTTGTTTTATAAAAGGAATTTTTTTTTTTTTTTTATTAAGAACTCAATGAAGTTCCAGTTTGTTTCCAGCTTTATGGAAGTATTGGTATATTTTTGTTAAAATTTGTGACACATTATTTATTTACTATTATGTATTTTGGCCCAATGTGAGTTTGTTTTTCTGAAAGTAAACTATTATTTAAGCTGGAGTGATTTGTAGTTGTTTTCTGTCCAACAGTCACATAGTTCACACACAGTATCTCACATCATTATGAAATAAACCACCAAGGTGTTACTCAAAATGAAGATGTTTATTGAATAGTAATGCAGAAAAGCACATAATGCAAATGTGGGTCTGACTTCCAGAGCCTAAAATATGGCTTTTGGGCAATTTATTCCATATTAACTGTGGACAATTATTTGTACGGTGGACCAGGGAACCCTGAAGACCCGTGGCACCACACGGTAGGACAGAGCGTGGACCAGCCAGTACACGTAGATCAGGACCTTCAGCCACGGCCCTGTTCCCTCTTTAGCAGCTCCTGCAGGGCCCACATAACCTTGCTCAACCTTAAGTCCTGAATGAGTTCTGACTCCACATCCAACCATAAGCACAGGATGGGAACATTCCTGTCCAACCTGTCCACGCTTATGGGACAGCCACTCTGGAACACAATAGATAACAAACAATTTAGACATAAATGTGGGCATAGAAAAGAAAAAGACCGCTTTAACTGTGATGTAAGCATCATGAAAAAATGTTGAAATGACCTTTTTATATTCAATGACAACTCTTTTGAATTAAATTCCTTATGAACTAAGGTTTTTGGGTCGTACAGGGAAGTTTGGTGACGATATTATGTCAGCTAAAGGGTCAGGTGGACCGTTCTTGTGTTTGTTTACGTTTCGTCATGTCACAGATTCAAAACCCCTACTATCGGCCATAAATTGGCATTAAGATACTAATAAGTAGATTGCCATTTATGTCTACACAAACATAGGGTATTATGTGAACGTGCATTGTATGTTAACTCTTACTGTATTTGACCGAACGGGTCACATTTTTTTAATGAGTGTACGTACCTTGTAAAGATGAATCAGCACTACATAGCGCCGAAGCTGTCTTCAGTATAGCACATTTCTCCTCCGTTGATTGGAGACACGGAAAAGATGAAGAGCTTTCAGGCAATCGGTAATAACACAGCAGTAGCGGGCATTTTTAACGTTGCACGAACTCTCCAACTGGCACACTACAGGTTGAGACTCGAGTTGTTTACATGTGACGTAGACCAATACGTCACTGAGGTCTACAGCCAATTAATATTACCGCCATCTCCTGGACAGGGGTGGAACCTTGCAAGTCTTGTCCAAACCATCTCCGCTTTGCACTTCACTCGCGGAGGGCACTCCTCTTCGAGGGACCTCACTGGAGGGTCCTCAGGGCCGAGTGAGAGAAATGGGATTGGGCCAAGGTCTCATCATAGCACCCTGGTTGAAATATACTGCGATACTCCTGCGTGGAAAAAAACAAAAACATGCATTTCAGGTGAATTGGCCGGTCCAAATTGTCCCTAGGTGTGACTGGGCGAGTGAGTTGTCTGTCCCCGTGTGCCCTGCGATTGGCTGGTAACCAGTCTAGGGTGTCCCCTGCCCACTGCCCGATGATTGCTGGGATGGGCCCCAGCATCCCCCGACCCTACTGAGGATAAGCGGTGCAGCTGATGAGATGAGACTCCTGCGTGGAGTCAAGCGACCACTAGGGGAGTAACTACACTACACAAATCTGCCCATTGTTGACTCGGTACAAGCAGACTATTTACATTTTAGTGACATCATGGCTACTTTGCTCATTACCGAGTGGACTTTGTACTCACATGTTTCATCTTGAAAAAACTGAAGGGAGCATGACAACAGGGGCTGTAATGTGTAAGGGCTGACCGACTATTCAGCCTGGCATTCTTTGAACAGTCTTTAGAAAATTTACCTTTCGTGAAAGGTTTGCAGTGCGTAGCAATTAGCGTAGCTTGTCTTTGTAGCATTTTCGTTTGAATCGCCTGGTCTTATGAAAAAGCGCTGCAGTGCTGTTGAAACAGCTTTCAGTTGCTTCACCTTTTCACAGCGTTAATTTCCATTTGGCAGTGCCTCTTGATATTATTATTTGAAAACAGCCACAGTCTCTTGGCAAATGAGGCAGGCACAGTGTTTCGGATTTCGGGGGGGAAAAAAAATTCCAATTTCCACATGTAAATGGTGGCCCTCACAGTCAACTTTCCTTTTTTTGTGTTTACAGTCGCCATGTTGGAAATGGGATGGGCTAAAATTCTCACCGAAAGCCAAGGACAAAGGGGTATTCCCATCATCTGGTGAATTATACTGTATAGTACACATTTATTTTATACTGTGGTCAACATTACTGGGAGACCACATATTATTAATTTTATGACAAAGGCCGCAGGGCAGTAAAAATTTGATTACGGGCCGTCACTGGCCGCCAGGCTGGACTTTGGACATGCATGACTCAGTGTCTGGCTGGTAAAAAAAAAGTTTTTCATTTTACTTCAAATGATTTTGCACCATTCAACACTGTTCAGGAGTGTCACTTCCGAATTGGGCACATCACATTACACTTTGTGGTTGCAGTAACACTTACTACGACATGCCAAGTTTTTACTTTTTTTTTTTTTTTTCCCTCAAATAGAGGTCACACACACATACATAAATAGAAGCTTTTTGGACAATGATGCATTCCATACAACACTTTATAATTCCACCTTACATTTTATGGATTAGATGAATTGAATTGTCTTTATTCTTACTGCTATCACTGTTGTGAAACATTGTATGCTACAAGATTGGACATGTTACTCCAGGGTAAACCTGTAATAAAGATTTTAAAGAGAAAAAAATGTAAAAAACTATAAGGGTAAGGGAAAAAAATATATATACAGTGAAGAAAATAAGTATTCAAACACTTAGAAATCATGGATGGGTCTGAAATTTTCATCGCAGGTGCATGTCCACTCTGAGAGATATAAACTAAAAAGAAATCCAGAAATCGCAATGCATGAATTTTTTTTAACGATTTATTTGTGTGATATAATAGCTGCAAATAAGTATCTGTGCCCCTGGGTATTAATTGAATTCTGACCCTGGAAGACCTGTTATTCCGCAGTGTGTTCAAATACTTATTTTCTTCACTGTATAGAAATATATAGCCAGGTATGGAGCTGAAAGACCTTTTGTATTTGTTAGGCAAATCTGAATACATGCCTAGAGTTGGAAACATTTTTTTTTTTCCAACTATGATAAAAAAAAAGGAGTAGTGCGGTAGATATGCGGGTTTTATTTAAAAAAAAAAATGCACGTTCCTATGATTGTTTTTGTATTTTTTGCTTATTTAAATGGATGTTGTTTTCTTATTGAATAAAGATTTACCCGTAGAACAGTGGTTCTCGAGTAGTGACCCAATGAATTGTCTTTATTCTTATTGATATCAATGTTGTGAAACTGTAGGCACAAGATTGGACATGGTACTTCAGGGTAAACATGTTATCTTATTTTTTATACACTGTTTTTCAACATATTCAAGCTCATGTCCTTTATTAACGAAAACATATTTTTTAAAATGCTGTAATTCTTGTAAGCACCTCCACAAACGGGCGGGGTACGCCCATGCCTGACACCATTATTGAACCATAAGAACGATATGTTTTTACCATTTTAATTAGTGTAACACGATTTTAGACCCCATCTTCACCTTTTGCCTAGTGTGCTAAATTAACATTTGATTGTTATTGTGCAACAACAAGGAAACAGGCCTTAAATCATATCGCCTACGTCCATGGCTTTGTGCGCACATGTTGTCGCATGCCTCTTGGAGCTCTCAAATCTTGTTCGGCTTGTTCAGTGAGCTTCACATAAATGAAGAGGAGTGCAACAACCTAGGAAGGGAAAAACAAGCTCACAGCATTTGCTAAGATCTTGATTTCCTCAACCAATGAGTCACACGCCTATTGAAGAGACAGGGTGTCTTATTTAGCTTGTCCTAGTGCAGTTTTTTTAAAAATTATTTTCGGTCTCTGAACACTTAACGCCCTATGTGTGTGTGAATGTGTGAAGTGTGTTGTAAATTCTTTGGAGGTCCTCAGTGACTGGTAAAGAGCTGTATAAATGCAGTCCATTTACCATTACACTATTTTATTTATACATGTATTTATACATATGGCAGGATCGGTTTTCCATTGTTTATGTAATAGTTAATTCGCTTATTGTTTATATCAATCCAGTAGTTCTTTGATGTATAGGTGTTTACTTATCGCGGTTTTGCTACATGGCTGATTTACATTGTGCATTGTGTCTTGCATTCTGATTGGTGAAACAGTCACCCCAAGTCTTTTCTGCCTGTGTCTACCCAGACATCAATAAAGTTGCGGTCTGACAAAGCTACATTTTGTATGCGCCAATATTTTAAAACTTTTAGTCTCTCGAAGTGCCGTCATGTCAACAAAATGCTCTGGACCGACAAAAGCACCGTCCGCTATGGCAAAAGTAATACTTTCTGTCGCCTAAGTTGGACTTCTCCACCTGCTAAACTAGTGTGAGAGCCACATGAGGTTCTTTGATGCTCCCTAGTGGCTCCTTGCAACTTTTAAAAAAATGTTTGATAATGGAAAAATAAAATGCAAATGGGACACATCCTTAACATTTTCAAATGAATATAGGTACAGTATGTCTCATCTCATTAGCTACACCGCTTATCCTCAGTAGGGTCGCGGGGGTGCTGGAGCCCATCCCAGCAATCATCGGGCAGTGGGCAGGGGACACCCTGAACTGGTTGCCAGCCAATCGCAGGGCACACGGGGACAGAAAACTGACTCGCTCCTTCACACCTAGGGACAATTTGGACCGGCCAATTCACCTGAAATGCATGTTTTTGGAATGTGGGAGAAAACCGGAGTGCCCGGACGAAACCCACGCAAGCACGGGGAGAACATACAAACTCCGCACAGGAAGTCTGGAGCTGGATTTGAACCCACGCAGGAGGTTCCCAAGACATGAACTGTGCCGCACATGCGCTAACCACTGCGCCGCCGTGCTGGTACAGTATGTCAGTAGGCTTAATTAATGCTTTTAATTTTTTGTGGCTTGAGACATTTTTTTATATTTTCTGTTCCAATATGGTTTTGGTTGCTGACTGCAATGGAAGTGCAGTTGTCTGTGACGTCTACATGACGATGAAGTATATTGTGAAGTAAAGTGGATCGGGTCGATTATCAATGCAGTTGTGCAATATTGCGACAAGATTATTTCCATCCCTTTGAAAAATCAGTTGTGCCAAGAAGCAGCAAGATTATATCTAAAATTGTAATTAGTAAAAAGAAGAATTTACAAAGTACGTTACATTTTACCAGCTCAGTAGCCTAGATGGTAAGGCGCCCGCTTTGAGACTGGGAGGTTCGGGTTCCCGCCCCGGCCGAGTCATTCCTAAGACTTAAAAAGTGGTCGGCGGCGCCCTCTCTTGGCTGCGGCTGCATCGGGTCAGATGCAATCGACATTTCGTTCTGTGTACATTGTTACACAGAATGACAATACAAGGAAATTATTATTATTATTATTATTATTATTTATTTGTTAAGCAAGTACTTGAGCCTGCAAATTTGGTTTGTTCTTTGGTTTCACTTCATTATGGAGCATTTATTTAATGAATAAAGGTTTCTACTTGGGGCAGCACGGCGGCGCAGTGGTTAGCGCGTGTGCGGAACAGTTCTGAGGTCATGAGATCAAACCGCCTGTGTGGAGTTTGCATGTTCCCCCATGTTTGTGTGGGTTTCCTCCGGGCACTCCGGTTTCCTCCCACATTCCAAAAACATGCATGTTTGGTTAATTGGCCGGTCCAAATTGTCCCTAGGTGTGAATGAGCGAGCGAATTGTATGTCCCTTGTGTGCCCTGCGACTGGCTGGCAATCAGTTCAGGGTGTCCCCTGCCCACTGCCCGAAAATAGCTGGGATGGGCTCCATTACCCCCACGACCCTACTGAGGATAAGCGGTGCAGATAATGGATGGATGGATGGTTTCTGCTTGGTAGGCTTTGACTATTGGACAATTTTGGAAAGCAACCTCAGTGAAAAGTACGGGTTTACAGTATTATTAGTTTTTTGTGAATGAAGTTTTTTTTTATACCACAATAAGGCGCAAAATAACACTCTGTCCCTTTAAAAAGATTGGGCAACGTTAGTCGTGCCCTATAGACGAGTAGTTCAGATGAATCATTATGTTGAATAATGTTAGAAGAGGCGTCAAATAACAAATCTGACTCATCTCCGACCTCTCTGCAAACCGGAGTTCTACAAACACAACAATGAAGCGTTTTCCAGCCCTGCGGCAAAATTGGGCTTCAAGTGCCAAGTCTTCAGGGCGATTGGGACGAGGCGGGGGTTTTGGTGATGACACGTTCTAATCAACGGGCCTGCAGTTGCAGGTAAAGCGTCATCACCCCCGCTCCACTCGCACATCATGCGATCCTCCCCGGGGGCAATTCCCATGGCGCTTGCCAACACGAGCGTGATCTGAAAGAGGAGACAACAATGCCAATTTCGCTCAAGGAAACAACGAAGATAAGACGCCGGCTCGGCCTTATGTCAAGGCCGATTGCTGTTTTCCGCACTCGAGTTGAGAGCAGGAATGAAAACACTGGCGTATATAAACGTGCTTCAGCGGGGCATATCAAATGCATGTAGGGGGAACAACTATTATTTAAACAACCAAAATCTTGACTCGATACTACTATTTTAGTCCACGGCTGCTTTATTTTGAAGCGAGTGTAGAGAAAATTGCTTTAAATTATATTTCATTCAGAATCTAATTCAGTGGTTACAGATTTAGCCAGCAGGTAGTGCTCACGGTATCCTAAGCGAATTAATTTGAAATGGACTCATATTGTGTCTAGCATTTATTATTAAAGAAGCAATACTCTCAACAGGTTTTATTTTTGGCTTTGTTGTTTTAGTTTATTATAGATAATGATTGAACAGACCAGAAGGAAATGGCATCAACACACAAATAAATAATGCCAGTGTGTTCGATTCTAACAAACTATAATTTATATACATTACAAAGAAAATTTAATCAAACAAAAGAATAAGTACATTGTTGAAACAAGCACTTGCTGTGTTAGTGAAGGGGTTAGGGGAGAAATTCGGTAGCAATATTAAAAGTACTGATCAATAAACCAGCTTTTAAGATAACCAACACATTTAAATGAACAGGAATTATTTTCATAGCGTGTCAGAAATAAAAGATTATTTGACCCTGCAGCAAAAACAAGTTGTTGCATTATCTTTTATTGCGTACCTCCAAGAAAAAAAGAGGAGAAGGGTGTGTGAGAAATGAGGGATTACTGTATTATTTTATTTTGAAAACATGGGTTCAAAAGGGGCTGAAGAAAGCCAGGTCCCTTTTTGCAGTTGATCTGGACTTCACGGCAGTTGTTCTCATCCCGGCAGCAGATACGGGACGATTCATAGGCTCTCCCAGCTTTGTGGCTTTAGGGTGGCCCGGCCCCCCACCTGGGGGAATCCTGGTCGGCAATCTTGATCAAGGCCCGTGCACGTTTCCTCACTCTTGAGAAATCGGTTAAACATAACCAAAAGCACATCCAGCAACGTCTAACGGCAAGCTTCATTATTTAAAACAGTAGACAACCGGCTTCCAGACGCATCATTTCTCTCTTGTGATTGGTCATTTTTTCCATGGATACTTTGTTGTTGACTTTAGTATTTATTGCGTATTAAAAAGGGTACATTTCTTGGTATTTCCTCTAAATTTCGAAAAGTTTTAATTTATGCTTTCAGGATTTTTTCTAGGGATGTGATTCACGATTAGCTTTTTTAAAAAAAAGTTGATTTTTGTCTTTCGTAGTTCATTTGTTGTTGCGCTGCAGTCAGTATTTTTAATTGACATATTTTGTGTCGCACAGGGATTCCAGTTGTTTTACTTTAAAGTTGCTTAATACAAAAAGGTTCAAAGTTTGAATGAGTTCAAATGGGAGAAAATAAATGCTAATATAATTCACGGCTGCCTCCGTGGTGATTGAAGCACACACTCTGTGCTGTAGGAGGCAGGGGAATCCATGCTAGTGTCCGCTGACGTACACAATATGAATGAGATAGCATATGCGCTAACTAGACTGCCGTTAGTACTATATCCAATTTTGTTTGGGTGGGCAGAATGTGTCCGTGGATGAGCAACGACCACCTCTACAGAAAGAAATTGCTAAAGACATTATTAATACAACACATACTAAACCGCTGAAATCTATAGATGCACGACATGGTGGCTGTCCAGGGAATTTGTTCCCGTTTTAGTGAACTGTCACTCGATAATCTTAAACAGATGGTGAATACGTCCAAACCGATGACTTGCCAGTTCGACCCGCTTCCAGGTTCACTTATCAAAGGTCTTTTTGGTGTCCTTGCACCTTCAGTTCTAAATATTATAAACATATCACTCTCCTCAGGTGTAGTTCCAGCGGCTTTTAAGTCCGCCGTTATTAAACCCACACTGAAATGACCCAACCTTGATCCGGAAAGCTTATGTAATTATAGACCTGTGTCAAACCTACCATTTCTTTCTAAAGTACTTGAAAAAGTAGTGGCACAGCAGCTGAATGATTTCATATCCGAGAACAATCTTTTTGAATCGATGCAATCAGGATTCAGGGCTAACCACTCTACTGAGACAGTTCTGATTAAGGTAACCAATGATCTCCTACGGGCAATGGACTCTGGCGCTTCATCACTTTTGCTGCTGCTGGACCTTAGTGCTGCATTTGACACAGTGGACCATAATATCTTACTAGAACGGTTGGAAAAATGGATTGGTCTCTCAGGAAATGTCCTCTTATGGTTCAGATCCTACCTCGGGGCGGCAGTAGCTCAGGAGGTAAAGCGATCGTTTTAGGATTAAGGGATCCCAGTTCGAATCCCGGCTTGTCCGTGTTACTTGTCGAAGTGTCTTTGGGTAAGACATTGAACCCCCAATTACCCCCAATAAGCAGGTTAGCGCCTTACATGGCTGCACAGATCACGGCCGCTATTGGGAAATGTGAAGCACAATGTAAAGCGCTTTGGGAAGTCATTGACTTGAAAAGCGCTATATAAATGCAGATCATTTCATTTCATTTCATTACCTCTCAGATAGGACGCACTGTGTTAAATATGGCAAAATTACATCTGAGCCCTTTAGTGTTACCTGTGGTGTTCCGCAGGGTTCAGTGCTTGGCCCCCTCCTTTTCAGCATTTACATGCTTCCATTAGGTGATATTATTCGCAAGTATAATGTCAGTTTCCATTGCTAGGCAGATGACACTCAACTATATCTCCCGATGGAGGAATCTGCTACACTAAACTGTGCAAATTTGGAGGCCTGCCTTACTGAGATAAAAGAGTGGATGTCACTCAATTTCTTGCGTCTTAACTCTGAAAAGACCAAAATGTTAGTTATTGGTCCATCTAAATGCAGCGTCTTATTCTCTAAAACTGCTGTGAACATTTACAAATGTTGCATCACACAGAGTGACTCACTTAAAAATTTAGGTGTCACATTTTACCCCGATCTGTCCTTTCAAACACATGTGAAGAAAATTACTTGAACCGCTTTCTTCCATCTTCGTAACATTGCTAAAATTCGTCCTATACTGTCTCAGTCGGATGCGGAGATTATAATTCACGTGTTTGTTACCTCCCGTCTCGATTACAGTAATGCACTACTCTCTGGTCTTCCGATGACCAGACTCAAGAGTCTTCAGCTGGTACAAAATGCCGCAGAGAGACTTTTAACGAGGACAAAAAAGTCCGATCACATCACCCCAATTTTGGCTAACCTGCATTGGCTCCCTGTTAGCCTAAGATGTGATTTCAAGGTTCTCTTATTATTATACAAAATCATACATGGACTTTCCCCCTCATATTTTTCAGATATAATTTTCCCCTATGTTCCGGCCCGAAGCCTTCGTTCTGAGAGCGCCGGTCTTCTGGTGATCCCAAGAGCCAAGAAGTGTTTGAGAGTGTTCTCCATCCGGGCATCGGTGTTGTGGAATGCTCTTCCCCCTGAGATCCGATCTGCAACCTCAGTGGAAATGTTTAAATCTAAGCTTAAAACTCACTTCTACTCTATAGCATATGAATAACCTAAACTGCTTATGTGTAATAACCTGTGAAGCCCTTTGAGACTCTTTGTGATCAAGGGTTATACAAATAAAAATGACTTGACTTGACTCTGTCCCCAACCACCCCCGGTAACACCCCTGCTGAGAAAAAAATATAAGAGGCAAGATACTTGGCAGGCTATACTGATGAATCATTAAAAAAAGGTTCGAGGTGTCTTTCTGACTACTTCCTGGTTGATAAAGAATACAAAATTAAAAATAAACTCAGGGTGAAACATAACGCCCGCAAAAAAAAAAAAGTAATATCATCAGATGTACTTCTTACATTTTATACAGTGCACAGTGTATAAAGTTGAGGCAGGCATGTGTTTAACAAATAGAAGTACTCTACAAACGTGTTCTATTCCAAATAACTTTGTTCGTGTCAATATGTATTTTTGAAATAACCTCGCTGCTTTAGGATTCTTACACCTTTTTCATGGCCAGATTCAAAAACTTTTTAAGGACTTTCAAAGCCAAATTACAATGTGAATCAGGGATTTTGCAGAGCCATATACCTACGATTAACATATTCGATTTTTAATCTTGCCTGTGCATTTATAAAGACATTTGATTTTTTTAGATCTTGAGTAAATCGCGAATATATTTGTATTTAAAACAAATCCCTTTCCATACAGGTGTTGGATAAAGAGTAATATGTCGCTTACATTTTCAGTTGCAGGAAGTTCTCCCCGTTACAATTGTGGCGGGCGGGATGATATTTTAAGGCCCCGCCTTTAATGTGAAAGTTCAAAGGAACAATATGTATTTTTAGCACCTCCCACTGGTAAAAAAACAAACGTATTGATTGCAAAAATATGGAAAAACATGTTCTATGTTTTAATTTGCATTTTTCTAAATCCTCTTAGACCAAGTAATGTATATCTATTTGACAAAATATAACGCTCACATAATGGGAACTGGCATTATTGTCAGCCATCTTGCTGCTACGGCTACCTCCCAAAACCTGTGCCTTTACTTTTTTTCTTTTCATTTTTTGGGGGGCTTTTGTCACCTTTTTAATTTTAATTTTTCTTCTTAGTTTTTTCCTTTTTTGTATTTTCTTGCTTTTCCTCCTTTCCATTTTCATTTTTCTTTATCTTGCTTTTTCTCTTTGGTGGTCATCTTCCATTTTCTTTGTTCTTGTAATCTTTTTTTTCTATTGTTCCTTTTTCTTTTACTTTTGCCCTTGCTTTTATTGCCTTTTTCTTTTCACTTCTTTTTTCCTCTTTTCATTTTTCTTTCATTTTTCCTTTTTCTTTTTTTGTCTTTTTAGCCCTTTTCCCCAATTTTCCCCTCTTGTTATTTTCTTTCTTGGCAAAGGGCCGGGCAAAAAGAATAAGAGGAAAATTTGCATTTTTGTCACTTTGAGCCTTTGTGGTTTGTTTTCTTCTTTGATAATTTAGCAATTGTTTTCAGTTGCACAACACATTATAGCCAGATTTGGTGGTCAAATCATACACACAGTCCCTTTCCTGTCCGACAGTTTTTATATTTTCAGATCTCTGATATGTGAAGCAAATTTTAAAAAATATATTTTAAAACAGTTCTGTGTTTTTGTCAGAGCTGTTTGGTGGTAAACTCGATTTGGGTGAACCTTAAACAGACCGTAGCTCCTGCGGCCACCCAAGTCAATCGAGTTCGAGACCCTTGCATTAGCGTGTCGAGAAGCCCAACTTACAGTTTGTAAAGTGCAAGGCGTTTTTGAAGTATTTGAACATGAAAAAAGAGCTCCCAGCACCTTTGTGCAGCATACAGTGTAGATAGTAAAATTTGACTTTGGGTAAACATTAATGAATTCAAATTTTAAGGGAGTTTGTACATCATATGCGATTAGATTCATAATATCATACTATATTTGTATGAAAAAGCAGTACTAGACCGCACAATTAAGACCATTGATACCGGATTATAGTTTGCCCTGGTTAAAAAAAAAAGAGCCAAATCCATAAGAAAAAGGTGTTATAATTATTTTAATGGCCTCCCTGATGTAGTGGTGGTATCTAACAGACACAGAACATTGGCAAATCTTTTCAAGTCCATTTCGGCAATAAAACAATAATGAAAGACGTGTCTGGCCTTTAGCTATGTACAGAGCATTAGAAGAACAAAGGTAAAACAAATCTGTGTTTCCATAACAGATTCCTTTTACAAAATTATTTTGAACAATTACAAAAGTAAAAAAAAAAATGTTATATGTCGTTATAAATAAACATTCACAAAGAATCTATTCAAAACGTGGTAAAACGCAAACAGCTCGTGTTTTGCATATTCTAATTTCATTGATCGTCTAAGTGACATGCGGGATGAGCAATTCATCTAAATGTATTGTGATTGTGTTGTGTTTTGGAAGTGTCCTTTCTTCCTGTTAGCACAAAAAAGGTGTACACAGTGATGCCTTTGCCTGCGGATTGTCTTTCAGCTCCGTCAGTTTGAGAATGACAACTCTCCTGGGAGGTGACTTTGGCTCTGGGGGTGCAAATCCCTCGCCCATTAGGTCCTGAGGGTACTCAGAGGAATCCTTCCTCTCGTGGCCAAGCTCACGCGGAACGGTGCAAGCATCTGGACAGCCAAGGATCAAATCATTAAGATCCGCGCAATAACTGCTATCTTCCGCCGGGCTGCGTAGAACCTGACCAAGTTTTTGAGGATGGGCCCCCTCTTCCAACAACATCTTGACTGTGGCTTGGTGGCCTCGCTGGGAGGCCAGCTGGAGAGCCGTGAAGCCTCGGCTGTTCACGGCGTGCATATCTGCTTGGTGTTTTATGAGGAGGCGTGACGTGCTGGTGTGACCGGTTTCTGCCGCGACGTGCAAGGGCGTGTTCTTCTCCAACGTTTGGACGTGAATGTCTGCTTTGAGTTCGATTAAAATGCGGGCCACTCTGTAATGCCCCCTTTGGGACGCCAGATGCAGCGCGGTGCGGCCGTCCGACGTCTGGCTGTCCACGTGAGCGCCCGCCTGCTTCACCAACAGTTTGACGATACCTAGTTGCCCCTGCCAGGCGGCAAAGTGCAGCGCCGTCCAGTCGTCCGTGCCCCGGACCCGCACGTCGGCGGCGCGACTCAGCAGCACCCGGACCACGTTCTCCTGGCCGTGCTGGCAGGCAACGTGGATGGCCGTGCGCCCTCGGCCGTCCGTCTCGTCGATGGCCGCCCCCCGGTCCAGCAGCAGGCGCGCCATGGCCTCGTCGCCGTTCTGGGCTGCCCAATGCAAGGCCGTGTAATGGTCCTCGTCCTTAGCGTTGACGTCAGTGCTACGCCTGCCCAGCAGGAGTTCGGCCAGGGGCTTGAGGTGCTTCTCAGTGGCCACGTGGAGGGGGGTGGAGCCGCGAGCGTTGGCGAGGTTGGCGTCGGCGTTGTTCAAAAGGAGGAACTTGACGGCTTCCTCATTGTCCAAGGAGACGGCGTGATGGAGGAGGCTGTCCCCGCCGTCGAAAAGAAGCTCGACATCTTGCGGTTGGAGGATCTTCATCAGCTTCGCGATGTCCTTTGTTCTGATGGCGTCGCATAGCTTTCTTTTGTGGACCTCAGCAGAATCTGAGTAGTAGGAAGGACAAGCTATTTAGCTATAGGGCTGCAACGATTAGTCAATGTTGTCGACAAACATAGAATCAAAATAGTCTGCAATGAATTCCAATGCTGACTATTGTCGCCAAGAATGTTTTTATACAGAGTGATCTTACATGATCTCAATTTCTGCTGAGAATCACTCATTAGCAATAGTGTCTAACTCGAGCGCTAACATGCAGAAATGCAGGCGTCAACATCAAGTACGTGTATCAAAACATTTACACCCTGGATATGGCAATTAAAAAGACTACTCACTAAGTTTGCAAAGAAGACTTTACATATCATGGCACTACCACAGTAATGCACCAACATTTAATGAGAAAGCACATCGGACAATTTGAGCACGGAGTCTGACTCGCCTCAGTAATATTCAAATAACATTCAAGCCAATACGGTTGATTACATGCATTGTAAATTTTATATGCGCAACTTTAAGAGCGCTTGAGTGTTATGCCAGACTGTGCCTGGCAAACTTATTTGGAATGAAATTCCTGCAGTTAAAAACGTTAACAAACATCAGTGGTCATTTGATTTAAAATGTTGACAATGGTTTAATGCTTTTATTCGACCATGCAGTTGACCATTAAATGTACCTCAAATAATATAAATTAGATTTGTTTAATTTACTGTTGTACTGCTGCTAATGATTGTCTTTATATTAGACATTTTGATAAATTTTGTGTGCGAATCCGCATTTTTTAAATTTTTCTAAATGTACCTATTATTCTTGTGTTTTTTATTTTTTACCACATCATGAAATAAAATTTATGCTAAATTCAGGGTTTGTACACTTTTTAATAGCCAAATTCAATCACCTTCTAGGGGTTTCCAATGCCTATTTTAATTTTTTTCCAGGACCATTTAAATGTATCCAGTGCCAATCGAATGAGAACAGGAGCCTAATCCTTAGTCTTAAACACCAACATTATTTCCGACCCTAAAATTGGTTCACTATAAAACCCTAACATGCATTCCTAACCCTAGCACCTAAACAAAGCCCTACACCCAACCCTAGCACCTGACCCTAGTCCTTAGCCTGTTTCAAACTGTAACCCTCGCTATTAACTAATTTTGGCACCCGACATTTAATTTAGAACCCTAATGTTGGCTGCGGCTGCATCGGCTCGCTACAACGGGTCAGGTGTATCGACATTTCGTTCTGTGTACATTGTTACAAAGAATGACAATACAAAGGAAATTAAATTATAAATTAATATAGAGTTCAAACGCTAGTTCCTAACCTGAACACCTTACCTAAACAGTTTAGTTTCTAACCCCTGCCCCAATCCTATTTTGGAACCATAAAATAAGTTCAAAACCCTTCATTGAAGCCCAAACCCTAGCTCCTAACCCTAGGCCAACACCTAACATAAGAAGCATTGCAAATATTTCAAGGATTTACAAGGATTTCATGAAAAATTCAAGCCCTTTCAAACCTTGGAAAAAAACAGCATTTTTAAGGATTTCAAGCACCCGAACAGACCCAGTAGATTTAAGAAAAAATGAATAATGATCCAATTATTTGACTTTATATTTCAAAAGTCGACTATTAAATTAGAGTTTGCTGCAGCCCTGCACAACAGCATGTCTTTACCAGGTATTGCTCTTCAACTCTTACCAATAGTGCTTTCCTTCTCAAAAGAGAGCGTTATTGAGTCTTGTGAAGAGAATGCAGAATCTGCGGAGGACATGTCAGACAGCCTTTTGCAAGTGTTGTCTTTGCTGCGGCAACTTTCTTCCTTCAGACGATCGAAGCTCCTGGAGATCCCCGAATCCACCTGGGTCAGGAGTTCAGATAGACTGTAGTCTTTTTCAGGCAACACGGCCGAGATGGGACGCACTGCTTGCTTAGCGATTTTAACCTGTAGAAATGCGGATGAGAAGGCCATTTAGGGGCAGGGACAAGCTATTTTTTGACTTACATACCATTGTACAAACGCTCCCCTACTTACGACTATTCGACTTACGAAAAATGGTAGTTACGATCATTTTTTTCGGGATGTCGAAAAATATCTGGACAAGTTAGATTTTGTATTGTGTACACCTTTTTCTGAGTAATGGACATTACTGTAGTGCTTCTTTCTGCCACTACCGGCGTGTGGTGGCGCTGTGAGAGGTCACCCAGCATCCGCCCCGAAGAAGAAATCCTCTCCGTAGTTCGTGTGTAAACATTTTATACTGTATCTCCAGTGAACTTTGACATTTTTACTGTTTAATATCTCGTGCATCCATTCAATATGGTCAGAGTAAAGTGTAAAGACGAGGCGACCCGTTTCTTTTGAAATCAAAGTGGAATAAGAAAGCTTAATGCGGTGGAGAGCCTAACTCTTGAAGCCCATCTTCCAAAAGTAAGTTAAACTTCACTTTATTTATCTTTATATTGCTAATTATTTTATCAAATGTCTATTTTTTAGTACAAAACAATACAGGTAACATATACAAGCCTTATACATACTTATACAAACCTTAAACATGGTAAATATAGCACTGAAGCAACTTACTAACAAATTCAACTTACGAAGGATCTCGTTCGTTAGTAGGGGAGCTGTATATCCATGCTAAAACTGCCAAAACAACCTTTTTTGGATCAAAATGGGGCTGATTCACTACAAGGTAAATTTAACGTTGCTTCATTTTTTTTTTTGCAATAACATACCACTCAATTTTATTGTCTTCTAATGAAAGAAAAACAATGGTTTTGTATAATAATAACAAGAAACCAATCGGTCATTTTGTGCCAAAAACAAAATAATCTGTGTTAAATAGCCCTTATAAAGGTTCAAGTATGGGAAAAAGGCCTCATCGACCTGGGTGAGTAACTAACATTAACATAATTGTTTAAGAATGGGGAATGTAACTTTTAAAATCACTTTCTTAATCCATGACTAAGAACGCTAAATAACCAGGGCAGACGGATAAATACTCTGTAAATGCCTCCATGTCTGGTGCCAGTGCACCGTGTTTATCTCGTCAAAAAACAAAAAACACTGCGGAAATGACAGAGTGAGCAATCGCAGGCAGCATACTTCTTCGGTCATGTTGTTATGGTCAAATATTTGTTCAGGAAATAGTTCACGACGTAATAACGTAAGAACAACTTGAAGATAAACAACGGGGAAAACAATTGGTTGGGCAAGAATCCATTCAGGAACTACTGTTGTCTTTCTATCAATATTTTCCTTTTGTTCTTCATTACAGGGTTCGTACGCCTTATTCAACGTTAAACTCAGGCACTTTTCAAGCACTTTCAAGGCATTTTTTAAAATGTTCCAGACCCGATCAAAATAATGTCAATTTTGATGACAAAAGTAAAGTTGCCATTTTGCTGCTAGCACATACTTTTTTCTATTTTGAGCTGTTTCTTTCCATGATCTGCTATATTTTTGAGTCAATGGGCTGCTAAAAAAATGACATGAATTCTGCCGTTCTGTTCAAATATGCAGGCGCAGCTTGGCTACGTCACACTTGTTTACAAAAACGGAAAATGCTCTATAGGTGTTGGGTAATACTTAAGTTCAACACAGAAGACAAAGAAAGAAAATACTGTATGTATACAAAGCAGAAAAAAAATTAATGATATTGATTGCTCCGAAGCAGAGTGCATTCAATCTTAGAAGTCATGCGATGTTGCCGTTAAGGAAATCGGTGAATTAATAAAATAGACAAATGACAAATCTTTTTAGTTCAAACAAATAAAAATACTCTGAATGTGTTCAAATTATGGCTATCTAAAATTGGATTCACGGTATTTTAATGCCAGTTAAGTCCCTTTTTTAGAATAATGAATTCAATGTCTTTTAAGACTTTTCAAGGATCTGGGGTAACCTTCGGAGTCAGACTGCCGAGAAAAATGGCAATGGCGACAATGTCAAGCATTTTTGAGCACTTCACCCAAAAATCAAGCATTTTCCCGACTTTGAAAATACAAACATTAAAATTAAAGCATTAACAGGATTTCAAGCACCCGTACAAACCCTGTTATTGTGATCACCTAATCCGGTTTTAGACTATGTGTAAAAACAAACTTTTCAGTTCCTCCTTTCCCCTGAAAAGCGAGACCCAACACTTACCTGACCAAGGCACAGCCCGTCACGTGATCCAGGCTCCGACTCCGGCAACGTCGGAGTCTTAGGCTCCTCTTGAGGTTTCGAGCAGAGCGCTTCTGCTTCAGATGCAACATCTGGAAGAATAAAATAAGATCTATTGTCATTGTTATAAATTACGGCTCTATTTATTTCACAAACGGGATACTGATAAAAGAAAGAAAAGTAGAACGAATACGAGAGAGAGAGGAAACAAAGGGAGAATGAGAGAAAAAAAGAACAAGAGAGAAGGAAAGACTGAAAGAAAAAGACCAAGGAAGCGGGATGAATATTTATAAAGAGAAATACAGATATAGATATATAAAAATAGAGACATTGAGAAAGATAGAGACAAGAGAAAGGGAGAGAGAATGAAAGAACCAAAGAAAGAGAATGAGAGAAAGCGGAAAGAGAAAGACAGAAACAGAGAGCATGCGAAACAGAGGAAAAAAAGACACAAAGATAAAAGAGATAAAGGCAGAAAAAGAGAAAACAAAGGGAGTGAAAGAGAAAAAAGAATGAAAGACAGAGAGAGGAGGGGGAGGAAGACAAAAGAAAAAGTCAAAAGATCCTACCCTGGAAACCAGGTCTGGCCTCAGGACTGGTTGCCCAGCAACGTTTCATTAGACTCAAGAAGGCGGTACAGGCGGCTGGTCGAGCGCGGGGCAGCGCCCCAAGATCCGGACGCGCCCCCTTCACCACCTTGACCATGATCTGCAGGATGTTGTTCTCCCCTAGGGCAAAAACACACATGACAAACAACTAAGGCTTTCGCTCGTCTCGAGACCGAGAGGTCGCAGGTTCGATTCCCCGGCTCCTCCGAGGTTAATGACTCCAGCAGCTCCCGTGTTATTTTCGATTGTTCTCGATTGTTCTCAGCTCAGGGATGCTGCTGGAAATGTGAATTTCCCTTCGGGGATGAACAAAGTATCTATCTATCTATCTATCTATCTATCTATCTAATGTCCAAGTGTCCGCGTGCAAGATACTGAACCCATATTTGCTGACAAAAACAAGTAAATTATAAAGTATAGTTAAAATTATGTGTAATAGTAAATAAGATATAATTTAACCCAAGAGTCTGTTGGGACGACATTACTGTAGAGCTTTAACATGGGAGTTAAGATGCTAAAACAAGTTAAACAAGGTTAAAGCTTGAACTCTAAATTGAGTTTGTTAAATCAAATACTGTAATTAAACTATGTAAGAAAATTGATATAATGTATAATGTAACAGTTAGCTCAATAGTTAAACGTCCTCCCTCTATAACCAGACGATGACGATGGGACTTCTTCACCTTTTTATGAAAGGAATATGCTCTGTTGAAGAGTTAACTGCGTACAACATTTATTATTATTAATATTACTCATTCTGAGGTTTTCCTTGCTCTCCTGTAGGTTTTAGATCAGGGGATGGTGTAAAAATAGTCTGTGGTTTGCAATATTCTGTGGTCTGTGCAGCCCTTTGAGACTTTTTGTGATTAAGGGCTATACAAATAAACATGACTTGACTTGACCTTGATGCTCCTGATAAGCTGCGATCGGTGTGTGAGTGTGTGTGTGTGTGTGTGTGTGACAAGGTTCCAACAGCTTAAGGCAAGTTAAATTCAAGACTTAATAAGACTTTAATGTATTTTGGAATCAAATAAAAGGCACACAAAAAAAAAAATCACACGATTGAAACAAACTAAAAATAAAAATCACCGCATAAACTAGAGGCAATTTTAAAACACATTTTAATTTGAATTTTCTTTTAAATCCAATTGAAAACTTTGAAAAACATAGTACTCTCCAATGTTTTAGACATGGAAAACAATAAAAGTTTATAGCACATCATGGATCCTCAGTCAAAACTGGCAGATAACT
Source organism: Urocampus carinirostris (assembly GCF_059441175.1). Classification (NCBI taxonomy): domain Eukaryota; kingdom Metazoa; phylum Chordata; class Actinopteri; order Syngnathiformes; family Syngnathidae; genus Urocampus; species Urocampus carinirostris. The sequence continues at coordinate 25,945,042 of NC_142365.1, forward strand.
ACTAAATCCCAAAAACGCATCTACTACTTCTCTGAAGCATTTTTATTCTGATCCATTTAAAACACAATATTCATGACCAACTTTAGAGTCTAGCATCATAAAAACATGCTCGGAACTGATAAATAGGACTAAATATTTGTGTTCACATTTTAAGACTTTTCAAAATTGGTTCGAAGACATTTTATTGCCAATTAAGGCCCTGTGTTTTAGAAAGAAATGAAGCCCTTTAAGACATTTAAAGGATCACCGGGACCCCTGGTGTATATGAGTAAGTGTAAAATACATCGTAAAGCGCTTTGGGAGGTGAATTGAAACGCGCTATATAAATGTAGTCCATTTACTATTTGGTCTTTTTCATTGAAAGCAGGGCTTGAACAATGACCCGAGTCACATGACTAACAACATAAATGCAATTGAAGACCATTGGTGTAGAGTAGAGGTGGGCACAATACAGCCCGAGGGCCACATGCGGCCCCCTAGTCTTATTTACCCGGCTCGCCAAACACAGTGGTCAAATTAATAATGACAATCGATATCAGGGGTGTCAACACGATAGAACAATCATTCTATCGGGAGCCGGACTTGTAGATAAGAGAGAAAGAAATGAGAGAAAGAGAGGGAGAGAAAAAGAGGGTGGGACAAAGAAAGGGAGAAAGAGAGAAAAAAGAGAGAAAGAGAGTGAGAGACAGAACATGAGAAACAAAAGAGATAAAAAAGAGAAATCGTGAGCGAAGGAGAAAGAAGGAGGAAGAAAGAAATCCAAAGAGAAATAGAAAGAAAAAAGAGAGAGAACAAGAAAAACGAAAGAGAGCAAAATAAGGTAAAAAGACACTGAGAGAAAAAGAGACAAAGATTAACAAAGAATGAGAAAAAGAGAACCACAGACAGTGAAAGAGAGAGGGACAGAAAGTCAGAGAAAAAGGGAGAAAGAAAGAAATACAAGTACAGCGTCTTTGTGAGGGGCACCTGGCTTTGGCAACATCAAGTGGACATATTTCAACCTGCAGCTCGTTTTTCACTTGCACTTCTCTGACCGTTGTCTCGCGGGCGGATTCAATCCCTTAGTGGGCCTGATCCAGCCCGCGGGCCGCCTGTTTGACACCACTGATCTATGTAATAGCTAGCTAATAAAATGTTGTATTTCCTATAAAATAAATCAATAAAAAGATGAAAAATTACATTTGCGTAATACACAAATAAATTCTCGTTGTACTATTAATTCATTGATTAAAAACTTTCTACTGTCCTTGAAGCCTGTGAACTGGAATTTATTTTTCCGAATTTCTAAGATAAAAACGTATCATGTTGTTACTGTGTTATTACCAGGTTAATTATTAAAAATAGGGTTAAATAGACTACCAATAAAAAACAATAACATTTTACTAGAAAATCACAATGACATAGGACTGGTGAGCTTTTACTCAACAGGCACTCTAACGTGGGAGCACCACGTTGGAGACCCCTGTTCTAGGAAAAGGTTTACTGTTGGAATCAAATCTTCCAATCGACTTACCTTGATATGGTTTCTTCTGAGTGAGGATTCCCCAAATAACAATAGAAAAGCTAGAAAACAGAAGCCAGAGTTACGCAAGACTCGATGCATTGTTCTTTTAAACAAACTCAATATCCGAGAGGTACAGTGTATTCCAACCTGTATATGTCATGTTTGGTGTCGGACACCCGATCTTTCTCGATGATGCTTTCAGGCGGCAGGTAGGCGATGGTGCCGCAGAAGCCGTCCCGACTGATGTCGTCGGCCCGTGAGAGGCCGTTCCAGCGGGCCAGGCCAAAATCCGATATCTAAAACCACGAAGCCGAAGGGAAGCTGAAGACATGACATCTTAATGGTATTCACAAAGACCTACTTTTTATTTTCAATTAGGCACGGAATGTGTAGTGTTCCTCCCCGCGATGATCAGTTTCAAGCACTTTTCAAGCACTTTCAAGGCCATTATTTTCTATTTTTTCAGTACCTTTAAAGGAAGAAATCCAGTGTGATCTATCTTGCTGCTAGCACATGCTTTGTGCCATTTTGCACTGTTCCTATCTATGATTTGATCTGTTTATAAGCTGCTATAAACTGACATGAATTTTGCCATGCTACTTTAACAATGCACGCACAGCTTGAAGTTGTTTACAAACACATAGGTCTTGGGTAATAACGGAGTTAAATGGTAAATGGTCTGCATTTCATATAGCACTTTTCAATGGGCTTTATACTAAAGGATTTTATACATTTGACTATAAGGGATTTTGTACCATCAAATACGAATAACATTTAATGCAAAAGATATCACTGGCTAAACTGTGGGGCAGGTCATTGCAACCTTGTGAAGAATGATGTTTACAGAAACAACGGGAACTGGGACAAGTCTTGCCCAAGGACACTTCGACATTTAACTCTGAGGAGCTGGGATTCAAACCTGCGACCTCTTGGTCCCAAGACGGGGGCTCTACCTCCTGAGTTATATTATCTGGATTTATGGGGACTGATCATGTCAAAGATTTGTCAGTTAGAAATCAAATTTCCTGTAATAGCATTAAGGTTTTGCGAGCTACTTAACGTGTACAAGGACAAAAAGAATAAATGCACTGTATGTATAAAAAGCAGAAAAATGAGCCAAATTTGGACACATTTTGCTTTTTGTTTTACTTGTTTTCATTTTGTTTTATTTTTTTGCATGTTTTTCAGAGGATCTGAGTCTAAATTGGCTAAAATAGAATTGTGAATAGTTTTCTTTTTTGGTGGGTTTTACTTGTTTCCATTTATATCTTTTGCATGTTTTTCAAAGGATCTAGGTCTAAATTGGTTAAAACAGAATTGTGAATAGTGATTTTTTTTCCAATTTATCACTTATTTATAGCACTGAAGAGTAATATTTGGAATGTTTATTTTATTGTTTTCTTTTTTGTTTGTTTTGTTTGACTTTAAATCTATTCAGTGCGTAAAAAGCTAATTTACATTTTATATGTTTTGCAATTAATATTTGGGATCCCCCAAATAATAAAAAATGGTGCAAAAGGTTTTATAATCATTGATAATACATCATTTTAAAAACAAAAAAAAAACAAAATCTGAGGAGCCCTTTGGGAGCCAATAGAGCTTTTCTCAGTGAACAGAGCCAAAAGAGCCGGTTTTCTAAATAGAGCTGTCGTCCTCTTGGGCATCCCCCCACATAAGAGTAGGCGTGTTGCGTCATTTTCACTCACTTTTTATTTTTTTTCATTTATTGCGCGGTCTATAGAGTCAGACTGACAAAAAACATGGCTATGGCATTAATTTCCAGTAGTTTCAAGCACTTCACCCAAAATTCAAAATCAGGCATTTTAAAGGAACTCAGGCATCCGTATGATGCTTGTTTTTAACAAGACACAGGAGGTGTATAAACCTTCCCACAATTATGCAAACATGTTGCAAAACATTCCACGTCCCGGGAGACTCAAGGAAATTAGTATCAAAAGTTGAAAAATCTGGCTAGTTTCCTAACTTGTAGCCCAAATCCTGGCTCCTATCCCTAACCCTAGCCCTACAACTAATTGTAGCTATAAGCCTATAGCACTAAACCTATTTCAAACAGTAACACTAGCAATTTTGAAACCCTACATTTAGTTGAAAAACCTAATATGGATCTTAAACCCTAGTTCCTAACCCTAAACCTAACACTATCTGTAACTCTAGCCGCAAACCTATTTTAGAACCCTAAAAATAGAGTTGAATAACTTAATAAAGAGCTTAAACTTTAGATTCGGTTTAAAACCTTAACTTAGCCCAAACTATAGGTCATATGCCTAGCCCTACACCTTACTCTAGCTATAACCCTAGCCCTAATCCTTTTGCAAACCATAACCCTAGGTTCAAACACTTTTTAGAACCCAAACAAAGTTTACTACCCTAGTAAGGAGCCCAAACCTAAGATTATAATTCTAAACCAATCCCTACAACTAACCCTAGCTGTAACCCCAAACCTGACCCAGTTTCAAACCGTAACCCTAGCTCTACACCTATTTGAAACCTTTTATTCAATTTAGAACCCCAACATGGAGGTAAGTTCCCAACACCTAACCCTAGCTGTGACTCTAGCCCCGAACCTATTTCAGAACCTTAAAAATTGAATTTAATACACTAATAAGGACCTCAAACCTTAGATTCGGTTTAAAACCTTAACTTGTAGCTCAAACCCTGGCTCCTATCCCTAGCCCTAAACCTAACAAGAGCTATAACCCTATAGCCCTAACCATATTTCAAACAGAAACACTACCTCTAAACAAATTTTGAAACCCTTCATTTAGTTGAAAATCCTAATATGGAGCTCAAACCATAGATCCTAACCCTAAACCTAACCTTAGCTGTAATTCTAGCCCCAAACCTATTTTAGAACCCTAAAAATAGTTTAATATCCTAATAAAGGAGCCTAAACCTTAGATTCTAAACCTATCCCTACAACTAACCCTAGCAACTAACCCCGACCCTGTTTCAAACAATAACCCTAGCTCTACAACTTTTTTGAAACCCCACATTTAGTTTACAACCCTCACATGGAGGTAAGAACCTAGTCACTAACACCTAACCCTGGCTGTAACTCTAGCCCCAAAGAGTTTACTACCCTAATAAGGAGTATAAACCTAAGATTATAATCCGAGCCCCAATCGTATTTGCTGCTGAAACCCAAACTCCCAACCCGAGCCCAACACCTGACCTAAGAAATATGGCAACAATTTCAAGCATTGGCACACACTTCACCTAAAATTCAAGCACTTTACAAACTTTGAAAACACAACATTCAAATTCAAGCATTTTCAAGGATTTCAAGCGTTCTTGCACTTGTAGCAATTTGGGATCAGCTTTCACGACTCTACTACATTTGTGAACGGCGCGTGGCCCTAGCGGCTCAAGTCCCGGCTCGCAGCAGAGGCCATTCCCAGTGAGCTCGCCCACGTACAATTCACACAAGCGTACACAGAAGGAGTCACAGGGAACTTTGTACAGCAACTAAAGGAATCCTGTAGGGACAAGTCCGGAGGATGTGTTTACATGTTACTCTTACAGTTCAATGGATGCGTCCCACCTACTGCATTCACTTCTGGAAGTTGAGCTTCTCAGCATAAAACCACAAGTCTGATAAGAGTAAAGCAGAGGACTCCAATGTGGTGCCTCCTGAGGACAGTTGAGGTAGCCACGAACCTGTTCCATAAGTAGCACACCAGTCTACTTTTGGTGACCCTACTTTTAATAATTAATCCGTTAATAACGCAGTAATAACCAGAGTTAGGAATAACACTGTTATAATTACTGTAAAGACGTTACATAACGGCGTTGTTTCTTCAAAAACGGGGTCGTCTAACTCATTAATTTTGCTGCCATTCCAACGTCGTAACCGTTACCGACGATCAAAAGTGGTGCATTACCAATGTTTTCATACGAGCGTTACGTACTTTTGTGCGTGTTTACGTCCATTTTTGCATACGTTTTCGGGTGTGCATTAACGTACGCTTTTGTGCGTGTTTCCGTACGTTTTAACGTACGCTTTCAGGTATTTGTTTACATATGCTTCTGTGCGTGTTCACGTACATTTTGTGTGAGTTTTAACTTACGTTTTTGAGTGTGTGTGTGTATCTACGTTTTTGTGTGTTTTTACATATGTTTTCAGGTATTCGTTTCTGTACGTTTTGGTGTGTGTGTTCGCATACGTTTTTGCGTACGTCTTTGTGTGTTTTTACGTACGTCTTCGTGTGTTTTTACGTACGTTTTAAATATACTTTTAATTATGCTTCTGTGCCTGTTTACGCAAGTTTTTGCCAGATCGCAAGTTTAGACATGATACAGGTGTCAAATTACTCTGTACTTTGGTTGACACGTTAAATTTCCCCCAATTTGATCATGCTCAGGGCGGATTTTCTCTTCCTTTTGCTTTCACCTTCATAATACAATAATAATGATGGCCCAGGAAGAGAAATCAGATTCTTGGAATGGAAAACATGGCCCAACAAATGCCATCAGTGTTGGTACACCCTTTTCAAGACCTGATTCAAGCACTATTTAAGGACTTTTAAAGACAATTTTCCCCATTTATCCAGTGCCATTTAATGAAAAAAAATCTTATGTGAATCATGTCTTTTGCAGAGCCCCAAATATATCTGTGATTTCTCTATTCAATTTTTAATCTTGGGTGTGGATTTATCAAGATGTGATTATGAGATCTTAAGTAAATAGTGAATATTTGTGTCTCTCAACAGTATGTGTGTAAATATTGTAAGACAAATCCATCCTTCCATTATTTGCACCACTTATTCTCAGTAGGGTCCCGGGGGTGCTGGAGCCCTTCCCAGCTGTCTCTGGGCAGTGGACAGGGGACACCCCGAACTGGTTGCCAGCTAATCGCAGGGCACACAGATACAGACAACTCATTTGCTACATCACACTTTGGGACAATTTGACCAGCCAATTAACCTGACAAGCATGTTTTTGGTTTGTGGGAGGAAACCAGAGTGCTCGGAGGAAACCCACGCAAGCACGGGGAGAACATGCAAACTCTGCACAAGAAGGCTGGTAGCTGGATTTGATCCCATGACCTCAGAACTGTGCCGCGGACGCGCGAACAGCTGATTCGCCGTGTTGCCCATTTTAAGACAAATCTCTCTCCAAAAAATTCAAGTTATTTGTTGCTTACAATTTCAGTTCTTCCCATGACAATTTACCATTGGGAAACGCTACCTTCAATTTTTGCATTGTCCATAATAAATAGGTAATCCTTGCACTTATACACATTTCATACTGCCCTGTTTTTGTGTAGCATGCAACTGCCCTCTTGGGCGGGATTCCTAGGGGACTATGACGCTTCATAGGACTATGCTATACAAACTAATGCCAGCCTCCGCTAAATCACAAATGAAGAAGAAATACAACGGCAAAGAAAAGTCACCAGAGAGTGGTGTCGGCATCGTTTCTAAGCAGACTTGTTGAGATACAGGGCAACAATTTCAGGTTTTTACAAGCCCTTTACCAAAAATTCAATCAATTCTTTCAAATCACACCAGCACAAACCCTGGTAATTACACAAGCATTCAGAAAGGTACCTTGACGTGGTAGTGAGCATCCAGCAGGATGTTGGCTGGCTTGAGGTCCAGGTGCAGCAAGGGTGGGTTCATGCAGTGCAAGAAGTTCATGCCGACTGCCGTTTCGTGGATCATCCGGAAACGCAGCTCCCAGGGCAATGGCTCAGTGGCGAGTAAGGTTTCTAGGGAGCCGGTCTCCATGTACTCCATGACCAAGCCCTGAGGATCCTCGCAGATCCCATACACGGGCAAAATGTATCGGAATTTAGCCGCTTCCATTTTCTTGGCTTCCTCCAGCAGCTCTGATCGCTCCCTGAACAAAAAAACAAAACAAAAGACGTCAATAATATCAACCGAAAAATATCACTGGGATGGACCATTTATCCTTCAGGAGTCGGGAACCTATGGCTCCTGAGTAATTATAGCTTGGAGACAAAATGGAACTTGCGCGATTATTGAACGTATTAGGTACATGTGGAGCAGATTCTCGCCCGTGCGAAGCCAAGACTATATTGATGTCTGAAAGGGTTCAGTCCACTATACATAGGACACAATTTACACTAGTTTACAGTCAAGGTGTTACACCAACAGACCTCGTTTTGGCTGTAAAACACTAAATAATCCTTTATATAGAAGCTCAATTAATAATCTATGTTAATTGTTGAGACTATTTATGTTGAAAAGCCACAGAACAAATGTTAAACACCCAAAAGCACTAGCAAAGCACCAAGAGCAATTGGTTGTTCCTTGACATAAATGCCTTAGAACATCTGTTTCAAGCCATTTCGCCGACAGATTGGATCCGCACCGTGAGACAAGCCTGAGAGAGGTTCAAGAGGAAAAAAGTCAAAATATGAGCAGCAGTTTTAAACAAAGCCAGGCGCCACCCCCAAATCAATTCTAGCTGTATTTCTTTCCTCTCTTTCTCTCGCTCTCCATCTCTTTGTCACTCTCTTTCTCGCTCTCCTTATTTGTCTATTTATATTTGTCTTTCTCATCTCCCTTTCTCTCCCTCTCGTGATTTATCTGTTTCTTTCTTTCTTCCACTCTCTCTTACTCTCTTTATTTCTCCATTTTGCTCCTCCTCTTTCTCTTCCCTTTTCAACACTCTCATTTCTCCTATGTCTTTTTCCTCTCTCTCTCTCGCTCTCTCTCTCACACTTTCCACTTCTCTCTTTCTTGCCTTCTCTCTTTCTATTTCAAACATAGTCCAACTATTCACTTGTTCAAATTTAAATACAAAAAAACATTCCTGGCGGAATACAGAGATGAAGAAAATCGGGTATGAGTGATACCAGAGATTGGGAATAGTGCGTCTAGAACTATGATTAACTTTGTGTTATTATACCATAACTGTTATTATAAATAGTATTACAATTGTTGTTATATAATTGATGTGTTTAATAGGGAAGATGAAGGAGTAGGGAATATAAGCATTTGCTTCTGACAACCCCTTTTCGAACATATTATGTAATATTATTTTGTTGTTGAGTTATTGTTTTTGTTCTGTTTTTATTTTAATGTTTGAATAAAGTTTTCAATCATTCATTCATTTCTGTTTGGATTTTGTTCTTTGTCCGTCTTTCCCCCTCTCTCACTACAGTATTTCTCTTTTTGTATCTTTTGTTTCTCACACACTCTCTCTTTCTCTTTCTCCTTTTATCTCTTTTTTTCACTTCCACTCCCCTTTTCTCTCCCTTTTTCTTTCTTGTGCTCTGATTTCTCTCACCCCCTTTCTCTCTCTCTCTTTTTTCCCCTCCTCAGTCTCTTTCTTTTCTCTCTCTTCCTTTCTTTCTCTTCCTTTTTCTGCCTCTTTCTCCCTCTCTCCCTCTCTTTCTTTGTTTTACACTGCCTCCCTCTGTCTCCATCTTTCTTTTTCTTGAGCCTACTTAGATGGCCCCATGAGAGGTTTTCTTCTACTATGTGGCCCTAAGCTAAAATGAGTTTGACCCCCCTGCCATGGAAAAATTTGAGTAGTTTAGGGTTGTTATCGTGTTGAAGTATCCAATTGTGTCACTGATTCTTAAACATTGTTTGTAAGTATCTGCTTATACCGAATAAAAATCAATTTTCAGCCTTTAACTTGAAAAAGATTGCCAGTACCTGCACTGGGCTCCAATGTACGATGGAACAACCACTACATTTTACAGTAGGCCGCTTGTTTTGGAAGTAGGGCTGCATTTAACGTTTTTACTACTGATAATCAATGAATCGGTCGATTATTTCTTTCCTTTATTCGATGAATCGGATTTCATGAAAACACATTTTTAATTTCCTCCTCTATTCAAATGTTGAAGTTGTGGACGGATACAATAAAAGTGCACAAAACAACAGAATATTTTATAATATAAACCAATGAAATAATCCAAGTCGTCAAATAGCCTGACATATAAATGCATGCTGTGCACCTGCAAATGTGTAAGATTGTTGCAAAATAAATAGAGGCAACATCGGAGGAGAATGCAAGTACTTTGTCGGATGTCATCTTATTGTGCATCGGATGTTTTTACACAGCACTTGGAGTTGCATTTCGGTGTCTGAAATGTGCTATAGAACTAAATTTGGATTTGGCTCAAGATTAGTATTTCTCAACTGGCGTGTCGGGACCCAAAAGTGGGTCGCGGACCCAAATTCTGAGCAATAAGAAAAAAAAAACTACGGTCATTTAAACCACGGCTGCAACAACTAATCGATGGAATCGATTAGAATCAATTGTTAAAAGCCTTGGTAATCAATTTGTTGTATTACGTGATTTATGAGCCACTATGAACGTGTCCCTGGGCAAAACACTGAGACCCTAATGCCCCCAATAAGCAGGTAGGCGCCTTGGTGTGTCAGTGTGTGTGTGAATGGGTAAGTGTAAAGCACATTGTAAAGCGCTTCGGGAAGTCTTCATTGACTTGAAAAGCGCTATATAAATGCAGACCATTTACCATTTTAAATCAATGCATATTGGCGTGTAAACAATTCTGTTGTGAAGCTGAGAGTTGCAGTCCAACTTTGGTCCACCAAAGGGCGCCAAGACAGTTTTTATACAAAAGTTACTTTTTTTTTAAATGATTTTTCTCTGAACACTGGTGGTAGGAAGAGTCTTTTACATAATATATATATATATATATATATATATATATATATATATATATTTATATTTTTGTATGTATTTTTGAAGTTTGGATTTTTTTGTTTGTTTTATGTTATAGAATACTCAGTTGTTTTGTGTACTATTTTTCTATCTGTTCAAAACATACATCTTTGAATAAAGAGCAGGAAATGAAAAATGTCAATACGAAATCTAATTTATAGATTAATGGAAAAATTAAATAGACCGATTCATCGATTATGAAAAAAATCTTTAGTTGCAGCCTTAATTTAAACTCCTTTACAGTAGATGATTGATTCCCTGCAAATGCGAGTTGACATCTTCAATTTCAAACTACATAAAAAGACAGGTTATGTTTGTTTATACATGTTGAACATGGCCAAAAACAGATACAGCGGAGATATGTACGAGGTATGGATTTAATTATCTTGAAAACAAAGCCAAAGAAGAGTCATGGATTTCATTAAAAATGCAGCTTATTGGGGAATACAGTATTACTACTTTTTATAAGTTTTGGTTTACTGGTCATTTTTTAGATGAATACTGTGTATTTTGTACTATTAAGGCTTTAAAATGCAAAACCCCTTCATTTAATAAATGTGAGGAGTTTTCTTGATTTGGATCTTAGCTCGTAATTAGGGTAGTGGGTCTTAAGTCGGACCTGTTATGACATCGTGGCTCAAAATATGGTCTTTGGAGCGCCCCCTGTCGGGCCAGAGTGCAAAGTGCAAAGCAAAGAGGAAATTCCACTCACTCTTTTCCAAAGATCAACAGATATGTATTTATCAGGGCCGATAACAATACCAATTACGAGTATTCAAGTAAATAAATTATAAATTCAACACAACTAAAATGGCTAATATTTCACTTATCCAGTGTCAATACAACAAACATGACTTAAATTAACTTTAAACAAGAAATACACAGAAATTTCAATGGAGCTCACAAATTGAAAAGTGTGAGCACTACTGTTTTAGAGCCAGCATGGCGAACTAATGTTATGGTAACAGCTAATCATATTAGCGTGCTTTTTAGCTCTCTCTCTCTCAATCACAAACAGACCCGCTTGATTGATGAACTCATGTAATGGTCAAGATCTCGTACATCAGTCTCCATCTGAATGTGCCTCTCTAAAACAAGTTAACTACACTTATTACGCTATCTCTTCATCACTGACACCCTTTTCTACCATGTATTTTTTTAAATCTCAGTAGTATCAGCAGTCTTTATTTACAGGCATGTGGGGACTCAGGAGTCACCAGAGCTGCTGCTATTCACTCCGCTCTAATGTTAACGTTATAGTTCAGCGGCTCTGTCCCCGGTCGCTAATCCAATCAGAAGGTGCGAGGTGAGGCTCGGAGAGAGGGAGAGAGGCTCAGCTGCATCTGAGCCTCAATAACCTCGTTTTAAATATATTAAATCGATCTGTTTATAAAAAAAAAAAAAGCTGATTCTGATAGCAAGACTCCCAAATATCGTCCCACGCATTAATGTACAAAGTGCTGCATGAATTGCGAGCCAACGCTTTTTATTATCGCTTTCAATCGATTTTATCAATTTGTTGTTGCAGCCCTACTTGATATGCTGTGTTCTTCTTCTGCAGCACATACTGCACATTGCTATGTCTAAATAGGTCCATTTTAGTTTCATCAGTCTGGGTGAGATATGCTGAAGCGCATTTAGACAAGCTAGCTTTATTTTGGAATCTGGTGTTGGGGACTGAGTATTGTAGTATTGGACTGTAGACCGTGTAATGTAGGTCAGAGAGCTTTGCCTCACTATCCTACAATACTTAACACAAGGGTGGGCAAACCGCGGCCCCTCAGGATTTTTCATCAGGTCCGCCAAACGAAAATGGCCTATCAAATTTTGATGCAACATACAGTATATAACAGTAAATAAAGTACTACTAATGAAAACTATTTTTGAGGGTGCCAACTTTGTCCCATTGTCCCTTTCTGTGTCTCCAACAAAAATACGACTACAAATACTACAAAATTTCAATTGACGTCAATTTTTGAAATTTCGTGCTTAAAAACAGGCAACTAATATATTATTTGGCTTTAATTCTGAAAGGAAAAAAAATATTTAGAGAAATAATAAAAACATTCTACTACAGTAAAACAATAGTACAAAATACTACTACAGAAATATTACAAAAATACTACTATGGAAACTATCAAAATACTGCATAAATAATAGAGAAATACTACTATGGAAGTACTGGAGACTGCTGATCATTGCTTTTGGTTTTACCTATTTTCATTTTTTGTGTGTTTTTAGAGGATCTTGGTTGAAATAGAATTTTAAATAGATTTTATTTTATTTTATTGTTTATTTATAGCACTGAAGCGTTAATGTTTACATTTTTTATTTTATCCTTTGAATTTTTCAGGGATTTTGGGTTGTTGTTAAATTTTAAATCGGTTCAGTGTGTAAAAAGATATAATTGTTTTGCATTTCACAATTTGTTTTGTTGATCTGTGAATATTTAAATTTCTATTTTAAGAGTTTCACAGCAATCCCCTGCAAGACATATTAAAATACTAATTACTAAATAATTTGATTCAAAACGTTTCATTACTATTGATAATACAATATAAAAAAATCGGGGGAGCCGTTTGGGAGCCAAAAGAGTAGTTTTTTTAAATAGAGCTGTCCTCTTGGGTGCGACCAGTAGGGGGGCGGTGACCCTTCACATGACACCATAAAGACAAGCCACCGGAGCAGGCACTTTTCAAAAATCATTTCTTCATTTATTGCGTGGTTTATAGAATCAGACTGCCAGGAAACATGGCGATGGTAACAATTTCAAGCATTTTCACACACATTACCTAAAATAAAATAAAAAAATCCTGACCTCAAAAACACAACTTTAAAATCCTTGCATTTTTAAAGATATCGTACGAACCCTGGAATGCCGCAGGTGAGTGAGTCCTCAGCTTTGGCATTTCTCAACCTTTGCCCGGGGGCCGTCATCGGCCCCGTTGACATCACTGTGCAGGTCATACATGCGTTCAAAGTGCATGACTTCAGCAAAAGAGGGTTTGAAAATTCTACTGCTTAATAGGGACGAGATTAAATACATTCTTGCTTTCTGGGAATGCGTGGGGATGACTTGCCTTAAATGAAATGCTTCTGTGCCGTGCTTATCAGGAGGACATGTTGTCAGGAATTCGAATTAACTCCTCACAAGTAGTGTTCTTCTCTTCTTTTGGAAACTATCCGCGGTGTCATCCGAGAGCTATTTTTAGCAAGGTGCCAAAAACCAGCACAGGCGGCTCGACAGTCAGAAATATCCAACTTGGAACAACTTCACGCCCCATGACTTGACGCAATGTTCCACCAAGAGCGTGCGAGTCTGTTTGTCAAGAATCGAGCACAACTAAAATATCATAGATTATGTAACCTTTTTTTTTTTTTTACAGTACGGTAAAAAAAAGCCCGAGGCAAATCTATGTCACAAATACATTTACTGGTGCTCATTTTACTCAGAGATTACATACTCTCAGAGAATATACAGTAGGGCTGTATTCTCACAATCGATCTGTCAATCATTTTTTCAGATGAATTTGATTTCTTGAAGACATTTTTAATGTCCTCTTTATTCAAATATTTAAAGCTTTGGACGTATCGAAAAATACTCCAGAATATTCTGTAATATAAAACAATTAAAAATAATGCAAGCGCTTGTTAATTAACTTGAGAGTACTGTAAACGAAAATACACACAAATTTATGCTACACCTTATACTCTTTTCCTACCATCTTATCCAAAGATATTATATTTAGACTTCTCATAATAAACTAAAAGAAAAAGCCCTACATTTCATTTTATGAGTAGCATTTTTTTAATCCACAAAAAAGATTAAAAGAAATGTAAACCCACTTTTCATAATGTTTAGGGTGAAAACAGATTTGTTTTGGGGTTAAATCTTTGAAAATGGTAAACATTCCTAATATGAAAACTTATATATATATATATATATATATATATATATATATATAACTATGCTTAATAATATGCCCCTTGTGTCGAGTTAAACATGTTATCAGCATTTTTCTTTTTACTTTATTTATTTTATTTACTTAATTCCTAATTTAATTTCTCTGTACTTCAGCAGCACTTTCTGTTCCCTTGAAAAATGTTAAATTTGTTTTATGATGAAACAATCAAACACTTTAAAGTTGAAATTTTCATGCCAATTTGGTTTATAATGATGCAATGCAGGACAACCCGTCTAAAGAACTCTTTTTTTTTTCCCTCTGCCATCGGACTCTTCAACGGCTGCTGATTGAACAATACACTACAGACACTTTAAACTGGACCATACTTATTCTTGCACATACTTATTCTGTCACTTTCAACTGTGTTTTATCTTTGTTTTTACCTTATTACCTTAACTCATCTTGAGTTAATCTTGTTTTTTCATCTTTTTAATATTCAAAATATTCTTTTTTGTATACATGAAAATAGTTTCTTACATTTATTACACTGGCAACTGTGCGGACAGAAAAGTAAGAATTTCTTTGTGCAGGGAATTGTGGTTCTTTATTATGCATACGACAATAAACACTTTGAATTGAATTTGAAAGTACAATAAAAATTTTAAAAAGTGTTTTGGCACCCTGTGCCAAGACCAAAGTGGTACTAGAACTCTCAGCGTCACAATGAAATTGTTTGCATTGATGTAACAAGCGACACAATGAATCGATCATTTAATTTGTTACCAACTGTCAGAACCAAAACAGGAGGAGGACCCAGATGCATAACATTTTTCACACAAGCTTTATTTTAAGGGAATGGGCCAGTCATGCACGTTAACAGAATCGACAGTGATTCGGCGATCGCTGGGCGGAAGAAGTAAGGCAGAAGTCCAGCGTGGAACAACAGGAAGCCAGAGGCCGACGAGATCGATACCAGTTACGCGAGCAGATAACGGACAGATGGGGTCGATACCGGACAGGACGGGACAGACGGGATCGATACCAGATACAGGAGCAGATACCAGACCGACGGGGTTGATACCGGACAGGACAGGACAGACAGGATTGATATCAGATACAGGAGACTAGAGACAGATATCAAACAGGACGAGACAGACAGGAACGATACCCAACACTGGAGACCGATATCAAACAGGGCGAGATAGACGGGAATGATACCTGATACTGGAGATTGTAGCAAGGTATCAGACAGAACTAGACAGACGGTATTGATACCAAACACTGGAGACTGGAGTCAGATATCAGACAGGGCGAGATAGACGGGAAGGATACTGGACAGACGTCTTGCGAGTGCAGAGGTTCGTTGACGGACTGACAAAGTGTGAGTGAGAGCACTGAGCTTAAATAGGAGGGAAGCTAATCAGTCAACGAGCCGCAGCTGGCGCAAAACGGGCGGGGCCAATTGGGCACAATGGGCAACCGTGACACAAACGCTTTTCAATCATCACTTTGAATCAATTTTATCGATCATCGACATTATGCCTGCACGATTGACCGAAATGTAATTGATAACTTTTTGTGACGTAACGCGATTGTGTAATCGCAAGGCACTGCCCTTTTTTCCAAGGATTTAGAGTTTGCTATTTGATTGAAAGAAGTGTTTGGCCGACTAACAATCGAGAAAACCTTGCCCTGCTTTTCTTAGTCCTCACACCCAATTTGGGTTAATTGATTTAATGGTTAATTAACATGTTTTTGTATCCGCCACTACTCTGTCTGCTGTGTGGGAGGTAGTTCTAGAAGTTGTCATTATACGAATGATAACAATGTGCTGCTTTTTTTGTCCCCTCACGCTTTTATTTGGTTAATTGGTTCATTTGGATGATAAACGTGTTTTTTTCTCGCTTCTGCATTGGGTAGAGATGATTTTTATACATTATTGTATCAGGAATTGTTGTACATTTTCACTATACAGACGTTCCCCTACTTACGACCATCCGACCTACGTAAAACGGTATATGAGAAAAATATTTTCGGGATGTCGAAAAATATTTGGTCATTGCTGGAAGTTAGAATTTGTATAGTGTGCACCTTTTTCCGGGTACAGGACATTACTGTTGTGCTTCTTTCCGCCACTACTGGCGTGTGACGCTGTGAGAGGTCACCCAGGATCCACCCCGAAGAAGAAATTCGGCTTCCACTTCCTAGTCCGTGTGTAAACATTCTATACTGCGTCTCCAGTGGGCTAAGAACTTTGACATTTTCATTATTTAATATCTCGTGCATCCATTCAATATGGAGTGTAAAGAGGAGGCGAGCCCTTTTCTTTGCAATTAAGGTGGAATAAGAAAACTTGATACAGTTGAGAAAATGGTCGGAACGCTTTTTATCAGCCACTCTCTAACACGGAGGAGGACCTCTTGAAGCTCATCTTCCAAAAGTAAGTTAAACTTCACTTTATTTATCTTTGAAGCATATTATTACATTAATTTTTTTTGGGCTCCAAAACAATACAGCTTACGTACACAAGCTCTAATCAAAATTATATCAACTGTAAACATAGTAGCACTGGGGAAACTTATGGACAAATTCAACTTACGAACAATGGTCCGTTCGTAAGTAGGGACAGCGTCTGTACTTTCTTTTCTCGAACAAAGTATATATGGTTCATAGATTTTCGTACTGTGTTTTATTCCAATCCAATTATATTTTTAAAAATATTTCAGTTGAGTGGATGATAGAAAATATCAATTACTTCTTGTCTTTGTAGTAAATTCCGTTTGGGCCTAAATAAGGCTTTTTTCATTTAATAATCATGTTATGAGTATTTCTATATGCAATAATACATATTTTGTGTCTGTCGGAAAGTCATGATTACTGCCAGAATATATTGATTCATTTATCTGATCATATTGGAATTTATTTACAGGTATTCAGTTTGCAATAGTTTCCATTAGATTCACTAGACCGGGGGTCTCTAACGTGGTGGCCCCTGCAAACAGCTGAGGTGAAAATAGTACTAGGTCGTTGTAAATGGTCTGCATTCATATAGCAATTTTTTCAAGTCACTGAAGACATCCAAGAGCGCCTTACAATGTAATTTTCTAGTAATTAGAAAATGTGACGTCAAATAGATAACGCTCACATGAACAAAAGGGTGTTTTACTGAGACTATTTAAAGTACTTCCAGTAATAACCCTGGTGATAACATAATGATAACATAACAATAACATGAGAGGTTGTTAAGTTAGAAAGGCATACTGGGTGCCCTTAGCGCTAAATCGTAAAATAAAGTACCTCTCAGACTGAAAATGATTGGTGAACCCTGATCCGGTCGTTATATAGTCTCTACGCTATTCCAAGACAGACGCTGACTAACTTACGAACCATCTTTTGTACGTTGAATTTGCTCGTAAGTTGCTTCAGTGCTATATTTTGTATATCTAGGGTTTATATAAATATGTTTAAGGCTTGTATAAGTAACTTGTATGTTTTTTTTTTACTCAAAAATAAACATTTTATAAAATAATATGATCTGTAAAGATAAATAAGTAAGTGTAACTTACTTTTGGAAGGGAAGGATTTTATACATTTTACTATAAAGGATTTTATACGATTAAATACAAGTTACATTTATCGAGTGCAATGAAGATTTTCACAGAGTGGGCTTCAGGTCACGCCGTTCCAAAAGCGGAATGTTTTGACTGGGGAATTTTGATAACAGAACTCTGACGAAGGACGTCAGGCATTGTTTTGATAAACGCTCGGTGTTGTTTTGAGTTTCTCCAGACATCGAGGCGAGGGGGTGGACCCCACGTGGGGGCTTTCATTGGCACGCCCATGGGAGGAGCCGGCACACCAGCTTGCGGAAGAGGTGTGGGTCGAGAGAAAAGAAAGGCAGAAGATGGAGAGAAGAAGCTTGACAGAGACTCGAGCGACACTAATTTGGCTAATTCGGCCATATATTCGATGGAGTTCACTTCGTCAAATTGTTTAAGAAATTAAATCTGTCGCCGTGTGGAAATGCCGGTCTATTGTCCATATTTTGCCATCAAGAACTGAGCGTGCATTGTTAGAAGAATGTAGGTTGTGTTCGGTTAATGTAGTCAGATAACTAATTCGAACAATTTGGTAAACGTTACATTTTAATATTTAATTCCTAACAGAAGAGAAGTTTCAAGAGGTCCTCCTCTGTGTTAGAGTGTGGCCGAACAAAAGCGATTCAACCATTTTCTCAAAAGGCATCAAGCTTTCTTATTCCACTTTCGTTTCAAAAGAAAGGGCTCGCCTCTTCCTTACACTTCACACCAACCATATCCAATGGATGCACAAGATATTAATCAATAAAAATGTCAAAGTTCTTAGCGCGAACTAGGAAAAGAAAGCAGATTTTTTTCTTCAGGGTGGATGCTGGGTGACCTCGGAGTAAAGAAGAACTACAATAATGTCCTTTACTCGGAAAAAGGTGCACACAATACAAAACTGGAACTCACAGCCCCTTTTTATCCTCCAAAAACGTGCTATAAGAACCATACACAGGGTAGGATATCAAGACCATACTAATATTTTATTCCTGCAGTCCAAATTATTAAAATTAGATGATTTAGTAAAATTTTTCATTGCACAACTGCTATTTAAGGTCAACAAAAACATAGTTCCAGAAAATCTCCATAAATGATTCATTCGGAAAGAGGGAAATCATAACTTAAGGGGCTGTAGTGAATTCATAATCCCAAAGGTGAGAACCACCAGGAAAAGTATGAGTGTGTCTGTGTGTGGAGTCAAGCTTTGGAACGGTTTGCAAGACGAGCTCAAACGGTGTCCAACTATTCACTTGTTCAGTTTTAGATACAAAGGAACATTCCTGGCGGAATACAGAGATGAAGAGGGTGGGGTATGAGTGGTGCGGGAGATTGGGAATAGTGCGTCCAGTTAACTTTGTGTTATTGTTGCTATTCTTATAACTGTTATTATTAATATCATTACAATTGTTATTGAATCATTGGTATATTTGGTGGGGAAGATGAAGGGGTAGGTAATATAAGCATTTGCTTCTTACTACACCTTTTCGAACATAGTATGTAACGTTATTTTGTTGTTGAGTTATTGTATTCGTTCTGTTTTTATTATGATGTTGGAATAAAGTTTTCATTCAAGTTTCTGGGTACTTACTTGTCAGCTGACCTCACATGGACTGTCAATGCTATTGATATTCTAAAGTCAGCCAGACAAAGGTTCTACTTCCTTCGTCAACTCAAATCATTCAGAGTCCGTCAATCCATTCTAGTCAATATTTATCGTACTATCATTGAATCCGTTTCAACTAGGTCAATCACAGTTTGGTTTTGTCGCGTCAATCAGAAAGAATTGTCAAAAATGGAATCAGTAGTGAGGACGGCAGAGGAAATAATAGGTATTGGCCTCCTGTCCCTGCAAAGTTTCTACATTGATCGAACTAGAAAACGGACACTAAAAATTATAGACGATCCTAGTCACCCTGCTTGCAGGTACTTTGATTACCTGCCGTCAAGTAGCCGTCTTCGCTCCATTGTGAGCAAGACTACACGTCTTAAAGAGAGTTTTTAGTCTTTCGCTATTCGTATGTTCAACGGGAATTGATTATCTTCTTTACTCTATTCTTTTAAATCTATCACATTATCATTATTGAGAGTTTGCGTGTCAAATGATTTCTTGTATATATCATGTTTATGGTTTGTACTGGCTGAATAAATGAATACAATTAAAAAAAAATAATTCATTCCTTACAGCAATGTCCGGATATTTTTCGCCATACCGAAAAAATTGTTCGTATCTACCATTTATCGTAAGTCGAATGGTCGTAAGTAGGGAAGCATCTGTATTATCTAATCACCTGCTGGATTCAGTACGGGCAAAAGACCATGAGGCTTGTGCCTTTAGAATTGGGAAAACTATGCTTAGACTACATGCGGCGTATATAAAATTGGTCAACAATTTTGCACAAAATTGTGGCCAAATTTGATTCTCGGTTTGACACCCCTCTCCGGTATATAAAAAGGTAAGCACAGACTAGTTGTCACATCCTTCACTTAATCCAAACAGGACCAAACAATGTGTCCACACTTTAAGAGAGATGAAGGGCGGGTTTGACTGGTTTTGCAGCTTCTATTATTGTCTGTGTTGCGCAGCAGCAGCCGGCGCCTCGGGAAAACAAAAGGTGTCTTTGAGTTTTCGCGCGGGTCAGGGAAATGTCTTGCATATGTACCTTTAAGATGTTTAGGGTCGATAAGATCTTGGCTTCGGGTTCAAGATAATGATTGAAGTTGTGCCACGGGATTCTAGGTTGGGTTATTAAGAGTTATATGATAGATCTATCACTACGTATTTTGTTCTTATTGTATTTTAACCATTTTGTGTGCATGTGTATGAGTTGTATTGGGTTGTCGGGGGATATTAGTGGGGATTTTACTGTCATGTTAATGCTAAGTGTTTTTCTACAGCACTTTGAGTTGCAATCTTTTGCCTGAAAAGTGCTTTAAAAAATAAATTGGATTTGATCTATTTGGGTTTGTTAGAGACAAATTTAAATTTCATGTGCATTGGATCAGTATGTACGGTTTGATGTTTTTTGGAACGAGTACAAAAGCGATCGAGGTTCCGGTTTAGATGATTATGTGATAATAGATTACGTAATTTGCAGACCTCCGATTTGTTTTGCGTATCACACACACTATAAATGAGAAAAGATCTCCTAACGATTAATTCATTGATTCAAGTGTAACTTAACTAGTATGTTATAGCAGTGTTTTTGAAACGGCATTCGAGGGCACACTAGTATCCCGGGAGACTTTGTCTAGTGTACGGAAGAAAAACTCCCAACTTTATTTTTACAAAAAAAGCATGCCGTTGATTTTCTTCCTCAAGTGACCAGCCAAATAGGTGGGAGGAGATGACTTCTTTTATATACTAATAATAATCTGCTCAAGAAGCTGTACAATCATAATAATTACTAATGTTTGATGACGTTTTTTAAGAATATAATGAAAAAAACATCTTAAGTAAACACTTTGCACATAATTTTACTGTTTTTAATATAAAATGATAGTAAAAGGTTAGTGGGATGTTTGGACGCGTTCTAAGGGATGGGCAGGGCAACTGCATGATGCGGCAGGGGTAAACCAGTGAAAGCCGTCAGGCCCTGCAGTTGAACAGAAGAGTGTGTTGTGTCACGTTTCATGTGAAGGGACAAAAGCATGACCACCTTAGGTGCCCAAGTGCCTAACCTGCATTTGGGTTGGCCATGTTCCAAAATTTTTTGTGTGTTTTTTTGCTATTTTTCCCCCTTTTTTCTTTGTTTTTGTATGTGTTTATCTTGCTGTCGGTCACCTCTCTTGAGGGATACGACCAAGGTCGATTGATAGATAGATAGAATATAAAATGAAAAAAAAAATTTTTTTAAGATAAAATAATGTAAAAAAAAAACAAAACGATTTTTCCATTTGCAGATTATTTTTGCAGATTTCAATTATTTTTGGATTATTTTTCTGAAAAGACGAGATATAAATGTCAGCTTTAAAAAAAAAGCAAGATTTCACAGCAAAAGTGATCAAATCAAAGATCTTGCACATTATTTTGCTGATGTAGTTAGATTTCATTAATCAAAAAATCATGAAAAAAAGTAAGGAAACAGTTGAAAAATGTTTGTTCCCCTAGCATATTAAGTTCATTGTTGTCGTTATCCGAAAAAACAAGATAGAAATAATGTGAAACATGAATAACAGGTTAAAAAATTGTAAAAATCCCCAAAACAATAGAATCGTGACGCAAAATGAAATGATGAATAACTTTATTCTCTAATTTTAGACGACCTTAAAGTTTGAGCTTAAAAAAACTGGTGCTGCTGGGAATACACATTTTCAACAGAAAAAAAAGGTTGAAAACCCTGTCCTATACAACCCCAATAAAAGTCAATTTTACACCATGCCATTAACATAAAAGCCATTTACATTGCTGAGTAGATTCGAGCAAGGGTCTTGAAAGCTAATGGATATTTGCCTTTACCCCGCCCTTGTGAATATGGGCTATATAAAACAAATGTGAAATGTGGTTAGCGAAAAATGACGTCAAATAGATTTCTCTCACGTGAAGAACATACAAAATTATATCGCAAAAAAAAATAACGATTACATTAGACCAATAGTAGGGGGCCTGAAACCTTGGTGGACATGTGCTTTTGTTTTCTTTTTTAGAACAAAGTGCAGTTGCACCTCCACTACGATAGTGGGCAATGGCACTCTCATTACCAAAGTGTGTGCATAGAGCAGCATTCTCGGGCTTTGGGGCCAAATGTGGCCCTCAGGGTGATAGTTCGAGGCCCCCGCTTTAATATGAAAGGTAAAAGGACAATATATTGGGTTTGACCACTAGATGTTGCTGTATCATATCCTAAAACAAGCGTTAAAGCCCACAAGAAAAAACACGAACTACGGAGACTCAAAGTGACCAAAAAGAACCATTTTTATTTTCATTTTTTTACCCAGGCCTTCCCAACGTTTGTAGTTTTTCAGCCACGCATAAAAGCAAGATGGTGCACAATTATGATAGCTACCTCTAGGCGAGGCTTGTGTTGTGTCAAATAGAAATTTCTCAACCTACGAATATTTAAAAAAAAAAAAAATCCACATTCATATGATTTAATGTATATTTGTATTTAATCTTCCCATAATAACTCAACATTTGTTGTTACATTATATATTTTATATATATTTTTTAACTTTAAATGTTAGGACTTTTCTAAGATTGGTCTCAAAAGTAAAAATACTAAAATGTTGTTTTTGTTCACATTTGAAAATTGTATAAAAAGTACAAAGATGTCCTTTAAATAACGACATCACAAGGGGTTATCTAATATTTGTTTTTCCAATGAATTAATTTTTTACCACGGAGAAGCACTGAATTATCCACACGGTCCCTTAAGTGCAAACCTAGTGGGTAATATATCTATTTATCATAAATGGATTGATTTTGATTCGCAATGTTTTTTAATCTTATTTCGTGAAGGGAGTTAAAACATATACAGGTATATTTGAGAACAGTGAAATGTTTTTATCATAACTCTTACGTGACCTAACCTCACCCTAGACCAGGGGTCGGGAACCTTTTTGACTCAAAGAGCCATAAAAGCAAAAAATATTAATTTTATTTTGGGAAAGAGCCACACCATATATTATGAGACAAATTTACTAAATTGCTAAACCCGCGCCCCAGACAAAAGCTTAGTCTTCAGCACATTTATTTTTGATGATTTGATAAAAATTATGAAAAGAGAATAATGCCAGAGCCCCTGTCCCAAAATCAACAAACATACCACTTTAAACTTGTCTCTTTCTTGCAATTACTCAAGATCGGTTAAACTCCTTTTTACCCTTTTTTTTCATACATATTGGTTTCAAAACCAGATGCTAGCAGTTATTGTGTAAAAACGTCACAACATTCTGCAAATAGGGAGCCTGATGAGCTCACTTTTGGCGCAGACGGCGTAGGACGAGAGATGGGAGGGAGTGCTTGCACATTTTGCATAGCTCCACCCATCCCTCCCATTCACCCAATTAAATGACTAAGTTCTCTTCCGGTCTTTTGGCAAATTTACAGTTCTGTGGATTCATCATAAGGTATCTGAACACTGAACACAGATTATATAGTGAACTTTTATATAAAGGATTCTTTAGCGTTGTACAGCCAAAACGAGTTTTTTTCCCCCCTTTTTTTGTGTGACACCTTGACTGTAAATTGTAGTGAAAACGTGCCCTATATATACTGCGAAGAAATCACATGTTAACTAGCTTTGGTTTGGCCTTACGTGGACCTGAATTGGATAGATGTTTCAAATTTTGAACAAGATGGGGAAATTTTCCATGCAATCAAATTTGTCTCTGAGCCACAGATACTCATAGAAAGAGCCATATATGGCTCGCGAGCCATAGGTTCCCGACCCCTGCCCTAGACCCTAGCTCAGGTGGCCCCCAAGTTGATTAAATTTGAGACCCCCGGAATAGAGCATTGTTTTCATTTTCAATGAGCATGCGTGCTTCAAACACAACAGGTGTGGGCACCAAGTGTAGCGGATTCTCAGGTGACACTGCTTGAAAATATTTGAAAATGGATGAGAAGACAAAAAAACAACAAAAAAAACAAAAGAAAAAAGGAAAATCTCCCTCCATTTTGTCTCTAATCTGGATCATCTCAGTCACTAGTAGCAGGTGACCACGTCATTGTAAATAGATATTGTACAAGCAAATGTTATCCTTCAAGCATTATTTTGTGGCACTCCTGTGAATAATAAGCAACACTAAATTCACTGCAAGTGGAGGAAGGCAAATGGACGCAGCGGCTCACAGCTCTTCAGCTAATTTTCTATTTATTACCGTTCTCTGGTCTTTTTTGCTTTCTTTTCTGGACACCTGCGTGGCCAATAATACCTATAGTCGGGAGGAACTAATACATTTGGGTCTGTGTCTAAATTTCGACTTCCCCCTATGTTCCGGTGCGAAGCCTTCGCTCTGAAAATGCTGGTATGCTACTGATCCCAAGGGCCAAGAAGAAATCTGCTGGTTCGAGAGCGTTCTCCATTCGGGCCTTGGTGCTGTGGAATGCTCTTCCCCCTGAGATTCGATCTGCAACCTCAGTGGAAATGTTTAAATCTAAACTTAAAACACACTTCGATTCTATAGCATATGAATAACCTATATTTTATGTTGACACTATCAGTGCATTATTTGCCCTCATGCAGGTTTTAGATCAGGGGATGGTGTCATACTAGTCTGTGGTTTGCAATAATCTGTGGTCTGTGCAACCCTTTGAGACTTTGTGATTAAGGGCGTCACAAATAAACATGACTTGATTTGGTAAATGAAATATACTTCTTTACACAAAATATCTTTGTTTTTATTCGACATAGTTTGTCTCACTATGAGTAAATAGGTGTTGTGTTTGTATGGTTTGTTATCGCTTATTAAAGGCAGTTGAACTCCTTAATACAGTAAAGAGAGCAATTGAAAAAACACACCATAAGAGAGAAGTTGATGCTATCTGCAGCATTAGGCACGGTCTGATGAGACAAGTGATGCAAAAATAAAGACTATTCCTCTCTGTTCAATGACACGATTGCCAGACCAGTGTTTTTCAACCAGTGCGCCGGGGCACACTAGTGTGCCGTGAGAACTTGTCGAGTGTACCGCGGGAAATTGTTCAATTTTATCTTGGCAAATGAAAAAGACGCCATTGTTTTTTTCCCCAGTGATCAACAAAGTAACTAACTCTCATCCATATCAGTAAGTGGGAACACATTTATTGGTAAATAGTCTGCATTCATATAGCGATTTTCAAGTCACTTAAGACCTCCCAAAACGCTTTACAACGTGCTTCACACTTAACCATTCACATGCACACACTGATAGCGGCATCCACCAGGTAAGGCTCCTAATCCTTATTAGGGGTTTGGGGGTTCAGTGTCTTGCCCAAGGGTACTTCAACATTTAACTCAGAGGAGTTTAACCTTTATATTTTTTCATATCAGCTCAGGAGGTACTAGAGAATGAAGCTGTTTAAGATTTCCCTGCAAAAATAAAGGTAAAAAATTGTCTTCAATTATTATTTTACGTTTCTATAAAAACAAAATTATTTTTGCTCTTTCTATGTATTTCTGCTTTTTCTGGGGAAAAAGCAAAATAATATGATAGTAAAACTTAAACTTAGTAAAACCAGATTAACGGTGTAATAAAATCCCACATTACAGAAAAAGTATGAACCAAAACGATTCTGCTGTATTATTTCCTGAGTCACGGTGACCACAAACAAAAGGAAACCTTTCAAATGTAACTTTAAACTTTAAAAAGAAAAGGAAAATTGAATAGTTTTTAAACATCTCAACCGTCTGTTCCGCTTCAATATTTTTGAATGCGAAAAGTTTGCCATGGCTCAGAAAAGGTTGGAAAACACCGCTAGACGTAGAAATTTAATATTGTGCTCCAGAAATAATGTTAGTAAATTCATAGTTCGTCAAAAAGAATGATAGTAGATAAGTTAAATCCTTAATATATCTACCCTGGTCATATCCCTCGAGAGGGGTGACCGAAAGGTCTCGCAAACCCTAGTTATAGGGTCACTAAATGTGAGAGGATGTGGAAGTAAAGCGACTGAGTGGAAGAAAGAGGAGATCAGAAGGATTTAATTTGATTTTTGAAAATCAGATGCACTTTAAATATTAGCTTTTACAGTTAATAAATAAATTCTTAGTTTTAAAGATACAGTGTTACGCATGGGTGTCCAATTTTGTGTTGAAGCCAGGGATTGGTTTTCATCAGTTTGCCTATGTTGGCACCCTGCGTTGGAACGAACTTGTAACGAAACGAATTCCTGGACGCAATTACTGTTATCGATCACAAGTAATCTAACGCGCGTTACGAGTAAAATATTGCAACTCAGGTGGGTTACTCTGTTGATTTCAGAGGGCAGATCATAAGTTACAATGTTCTCTTATCACTCCTTCGCACACAATGTAGCAATGAAAATTGCCAGCAAGTTTTTACATACCGTCAAAGTACACTTGAGTTCAGTGACGGTGGTTCTGTCTCAAGCACAAAATATGAGGACACTGAATTTTTCGCCATGGAAATACCCTCCCAAATTTGCATCTAAGCCGTGTCTACAACAATATAAAAAGAGTGAAATCGGGGGGCTGGATATAGTGGTTGCAGCGCCCTGGGAAGGGGGCACAGCTCATAGAAAAACAGCAAACCAACCTGAGCACATAATTTAAATAAAAATACACTATGCCAAAAGAAAAGAAAAAAACACCTTGGGCAGGACCTACAACTGAAGTCCATCTTCAAGTGGTTTGAAGCCAAAATGCATACGGACTGCCTCGACCATGTTCATTTGCATATCTCTCAAGCTAGCACAAACCAGAGAAATTAGAAGGCTTTCCTGTTTGCAATAGTTGGTACAAACCTTTTCTTCCATTAATTTTATTATGTGGCTATTTTAAATAAGTTTTATGAGGTCGGCTTAAATGCAAGTACATATGCTCTTGAGCTGGGGAAAATAACTTGAAATTAAACTCTTATAAAGATGTCCAGTAGTGACCATTTCACAATCAGGATTTAGACTTAAGACTTTTCAGAGGAAGCCTTTGAAAGTTAAAAATATGAACACATTAATATGATTTATATTTGTTTGAACTAAAAATATTTAGTGACATTTAGCTGAGACAAGCATGGTTGGAATGTGACAAAGAAGACAAGGAAATAGCAAGGAACCAAGGGGAATGAATACTAATAAAGGTTAGGAGAACAATAGAGAGAGCCACAAAAAACAACATGGGTGCAGGATCGTGACAGTGTGTCAATAACATCGTGGTTTAATATGTAAACATATATGCCAAATTAGGTTTTTGTAACGTAACCCCCGCAACAAAAAAGGCTTCAGGTGGGAACTGAACAGCCCTTAAAAGCAGGTAGTTGCCTTGCATGGCTGACTGCTATCAGTTAGTGTGTAGAAGGGAAAATATGAAGCACATTGTAAAGCGCTTTAGGAGGTCTTCATTGACTTGAAAAGCTCTATATAAATGCAGATTTACATTACATTGCATTACACAGTAAATAGTAACTAGTTACTTTCAGAGTAACGCACTACTATTGGGTGACGTCATTACTTTGGAGTAACTAATAACGAATTACTTCTTTTTTATAGTAACGCACTCAACACTATTTGCAACACACTACGATTATTTACATATGAACCAAGGGACTTAGTATTTTTTTTTTAAATAATAATTCAAAATTAAAGAGTTAAAAATACTAAAATGATTGATCCAGTGTGCACAAGACTTACTTGTCATCCACATGAAGGCATGGCGGGCACTTGATCGCCAGCCATGTTTTCCACTGAACATGCCGGACTTTATATACTTGTCCAAAGCCACCGGATCCAATTTTTTCCCAACTGCAGAACTCGGACGAATCAAAATTCCTTAGCAGTCCCATATCCCCGTGGGATGAGTCGGGAACGTCCATACCGGAGCCGGACAAGCAATTGGAAGGATCGGCTCCTGTTTTCTCCCTCGGAACAAGTGTAGGAGTGATCATAAGCAGAGAGTGAACAGTGAATCATTTGTGGGCACTTCCTTGTTTTTCTTCTAGCTGAGCCCCGTGTGGCCCCGCCCTTTCTTCAGGTAAAAAAGGAGGCGTGGCTTATATACATCATTTCCTGATTTGGACGCGCCCCTTTGATGGGCGTGCCTACTGCGAGTCTAAGCTAGTCGGGTCACCTCTATCATACCCTTCCAGTACATGTGGACAGAACATGGGCGTAACCAACCCGTTTTTGGGGGTAGCCAAGCACCCATAAATTTAACCCAAGTACCCCCCAAACGAAAGCATTCGTAAAACTCTCTTTCACCTAATAAAGTACAGGAACGGCTTGAATATGGTGTAAAACATAGATAAATGTTTTTAAAAACTAAAACAAAACAAAAATGTGAACGTCGCAAATACTGTACTAACTTGAAATGGTTCAGTCCGTTTGATTCCTTGCATCACTTTCGATATGTAGTTTTGTACTATAACAGTACTTTTGTACTTTTTGGGGAATATTTTTGTAGAATTTCTGCACTCACATTTTTGTAGTATTTATGTATTTTTATAGTATTACAGTAGTTATATTTTATGGTATTTCTGCAGTATTTTTGCAGTAGTACAATGCTAGCCATCCAGCTAGTTCAAGAAATAGCCATTCGCTGCTAGCTAGCAAACAAGCTCCACAAAAAGACATAGAAAATAAAAAGATTGACATAAAAATAATGGGTGGATTGATGGATAGAAATTGCTAGCTTGAGTAATTAATGCCATCCATCTAGCTAGTTACACAAATAGCCGTTTCATGCTAGCTAGCGAGCAAGCAACACAAAAAGCCATTTAAAAATACTGTATTTTCTCGGGCTATTAGGCACACCTAAAAACATTTTTTTAAAAGAATAAAATAAATTTCCAGGTGTGCCTTATAGACCCTAAAATACAGTAAATAAAATTGGAAACGCATTATTGCACTGAAATGCAAATACATGAATGAAACTGGTGTTGTTTTAATGGTGATCTGTTTAGCCATTTGAGACTTTTTTGATAAATGCGACTTGACTAATATTTCCATAATGGAATATTTTGAGTATATTCGTAGTTAAAATGTTGTAGTATTTCTGTAGTATTACTGTAGTTTTATTTTTGTAGTATTTGCACAATTTGATCTAGTATATCTGTTGTCAAGTCATGTTTATTTGTGACGCCCTTAATCACAAGAAAGCTCAAAGGGCTGCACAGACCACAGATTATTGCAAATTACAGAATATTATTACACTATCCCCTGATCTAAAACCTACATGAGGGCAAGGAAAAACTCAAAAACCTCAACATGAGGAAAATGAAAAAAACCTTGAGAATATGCTAGTTGTTTTTTTTTAATATATATTTTGGTAGTTTCTTCAAAGTATTACTGTACTTTTAGTTTGTATTTTTGTTGCAGGTACACAAAGGGACAATTGGGACAAAGTTGGTACCTAAAAAAAACATTTTTTATCAATCGTACTATATTAAATACGATTTGATGTATATATATATATATATATATATATATATATATATATACACACACACACAAATATTCATTATATTATAATCCTTGACCGTATCATGCTTCACTATTACTTCACACTTTTATGTTTTGTTCTAAAGTTGTTGTTTTTTTTATTTTTATTTCAGAGTTACCTCATTTGGGGGGCATCTCTATTAGTGCGGAAAACTCGCCCTCCTGTTCCTTTCCTCACATGTTTAATCTGTGACATCATAATCATGTTTTCTATGACTATTTTTGTTTTGATTGTAATTTAACCATCGTGTGTTTGTTTATTGCGCGTTTCCGGTTAGTAGGCGGGGGGGAAGCAAGGGATTTTATTGTCTTATTCTACTCTTAATGTTTTACACAGCACTTTGAGTTTTATTACCTGAAAAGTGCTTTACAAATAAAATCGATTTGATTTTTGATTTGTTAAGTCAGGAATGGACCGTAAATTTCACAAACTATTTTGTGTCATTGCAAGACGTCCCAAGGTGAGGAATGTTTCAGATCAATATAGGGTCATCTGATAAGTCACTGGCTTGGCAGGAATGTGCTCATTACCAGCAGCGGTGAGAATCAAGTTACTATGTCACTATTGCCTCTGCTCAATCGAGCTAGTGGGGGAACAGGCTCTTAACATGACACAACAAGAAGCATTTCGTCAAATGTGAGCTTTTTATGTAAAATTTATTGGTGTGACTTATTCATTTTAAATTATTTCTATTATTTATTTTGTTCTTTATACTGTTTTGTTTTTTATACTTTGGCTGTTCAATTTGTATCTGAATGAAGTGCAAAAATGACAATATTTCGAAATATGTTTTGGGGAGGGCATACGATTTAAAAATGATTAAAAAAGACCTCCGAACGAATATTAAAAAAAAAAAGAAAACAATGCATTGCCCAAACACAGATACTTCAATGAATTGATAGTTTGTAGACAGATAACCTTTATGAATAGGTCCAGCGTCGACCCAAGCCTTCATGGGGCCCTAAGCAAAAAGAGATTTGGGGGCCCCATATTATTGATCATTTGCATACCTCCTAACTCGTTCTGTGTTCTACTCTGCCATTGCGAATACACTTAAAATACTATATGTGAGATGCACCTGTCGTGGTTAGGTTGTAATCCTCAGTGAAAAAAGCCACGGAGACAGAAAACAGATTTGCAAGGATGCAGGAAAAATATACTACCGTAAATGATTTTTTGGCAAATGTGTGGCCCCTTCTGAAGGTTTCTTAATTTCCTCATGCTGAGGTTGAGACTTCTCGTGATTAAAGACTATACAACTAAACATGACTTGACCAGTAGAACACACAAAAGAGACAATGAGGAAGAGTTGGCACCCCAAAAAAATGTAGTAGTACTTTGTTTACTATTATATATTGTTCTTATATTTGAAAAAGCCCAACAGGCTGCATGCGGCCTACGGCCCATAGTTTGCGTACCCCTGGTCTATACAGAAAGAATAATTGAGTTATCAGCTGCTAAAATATGTAAACATTTTTGGGACACCCTGTACATACAAATGCTATTTTTATCCATCCACATTATTAATTGTCTTTACATGCGACGAGTGCGCCATTAGTAGCTGAACATCTGCTGCGTGGTAGCACTCTGCTGCTGTTGCTGACTTTGGCCCCCGTTGGGCCCCTGACTTTGGACACGGTGAAGGTCCCCCTGGCCGGCTTCTGCCACAGGAGCAACTCGGTCGCCCTCAGGCGCCGGCATTGGCCTCCAGGCTTCCAGCTGGTGACCAATGGGGTTGACTAGCGTGGCCAGGTTGATGAAATGCGCGACTGACTGGGATGACCGTCCTTCTGTAGGGCCCGCGGTTTCGTGGCCGAGGTCGGGGGGCCCGTTTTGGAGCACGGCCGAACCGCCGACCGCGTCGAAGGTGACGGTGAGGATGGAATTTTCCAGCGACATGGGCCGGTCTCCGGCGCTCAGTTGCCCGACGGGGACGGGCTGCAGGCTGGTGAACTGAGTTGAGGATGGCGGACTCGCAATGGGCGTTACTGTGATGTTGCTCAGACTGACAGAGTTGCTGGGAGAAGTGGTGGATTGGGCATTGGGGTCTGTGAGAACCACCACCTGAAAAACCAACAATTGCAAGATAAAAAACCATTGGAAAGCAGTGATGGGCACATTGTTTTAAAAAAGTAATTGTAACTGAATTAGTAACAGAATTACTTTATATTTAAGGTAACGAGTTACCAGGGAACAGAGAATAATTCCATTTCGTTCCTACCAACCACCGGAGGCATTGCTACAAGCACAGTGTTCATTTTACCTCTGAAAAGTGATGGGTCCCGGGGACTCACATGCTCAAAAATCTATGGGTCCCAACAGAGATCTATGGGTCCCCAAAATTTAGTGTTATCGAGGTTGAAATTGTAAAATTGTTGACAAATAATATGATGGAATCTATATATTCATTCAGTTTTAATAATCAAATTATTAATTCATTTTCTGCATCAAATTATTGTGGGTAATATACTGATTAAAGGGATAACCACAAACCTGTCTTTTTTTCATTTTCTCCTTGAATAATTCCTTTTTTTTCTTAACTTCTTTATACAACATCATCATTCGTAATATAATGCATCGAAGCAGGTGAGCCGTTTGAGAGCAGGCTCTCTTGAATGAGTTAGGCGAAAAAGCCGGTTCTCTAAAGAGAGAAGGACTTTTCACTACACAACTCGAGATCGGCGTGTAGACGAAAACTCGAACCGCGAGACCAAAACAACATCTGCTGGATTTGCCAGACGAAAAGTTTTGAGTGCGGTAAATCTTTGTTTAAAAAAAATGTAATCGGGTAATAATGACAATTTTGTGTCAAAAAAGTTGCGTCCCAGGGACGCACGTTGATTTGAGACTATGCGTCCCCAGCAAAAATGATGCATCTAGGACGCAGGGACGCGGGCAAACGAGAACACTGCAAGCACTGAAGGACTAATACCAGCGTCATCAATAGAAACCCCGGTAACAAAAAGAAGAAATCTCGGCTAGACCAAAGACAACGGCAACTGATGTGAGTGAGGCCATATCAACACCACAGAACCTGGGGAAAGTGCTAGGCAACGCCCTAGAAAAGGCAGAACAGATGTCCTTCATGGACATCCCCAAGGTAGCCCAGGAAGTGTTAACAGCCTCAGTAGAATGGCAGCACAGCCACAGGCGGCATAATACGGGCAACAGTCCTGGCCAAAACCAGAGGGATAAGCACCACTTAGACCAAACAAACTCTAGATAAGCAGTCATAACAAAAAAAAGTCAAGCGGTCAAATGAAAACCTGCTGGCGCAACAATGTCGCGGCGCAACAAAGTCGCAGCGCAACGCACACAAGAGCACCCCCCAGGCACCCCACCCAGGAAAGGGGCTGGAGGCACAAGATGCAGCAAACCCCCCAAAGAAAATTGGGGGCCAGAAGGGGACATAGGGATGAGGGCGACATTCGGCCACAGAAAGATGCCTGCATCTTCCAAACGCCACCGCAGGCAGGCGGAGCCAACGAATAAGGAATGAAGCACGGCTACGCTCCGAGTGGAAGTCAAGGCGAGTAAAAGCAAAGTCCCACAGGAAATCCACTGAAGGCCTGCCTCAGCCAGAGACCCCAAGATGGGACATGAGGAGCAGCACTGGGACAAATCCTTTGTGTGCCCTCGACCGAGCAGACGGCGCTGCCAAGAACAGCGTGCCCGAGCTGGTCAGCAAAACTACCCAGCGCCAAACCAGGCCCCTGAAAGGCCAAACTCACAAGCAGAGGTGTGGGTTGGGATGCTAAGCCTAACAGAGTCGTCGCAGAAAGGGGGACCACATCCAAGCTGGCCACAAGTAGGCAGTCAGCAACAACCCAACTGAAAAAAAACCCTAAAGCGCCAAAAAAGGAGAGGCAACGGTGAGAAGGCAAATAGGAGACCCTGTAGGAGTGCACCAACACAATCAGGTCCTAAGGACCATCCGGCACCATGAGCGAAGGACAACTAAAGACAGTCGGTCTCACCCCAGAGGCAAAAAGACCAGCACTGGCCATGCTTAAGGACCAGACTCACCACATCGGGATGAAGGCGACACCGCCCGGGGAGAACCCAACAGGAATGGCAACCGACCAGACAATACTAAACGCCCGGCAGGCATACAGCCACCCAGACAGGCCAGCCCACCAGAGGAGACGGTTGGCCCGCAGCATTAGTAGTGCTAAAGTAGGGAAGACAGCAAAGACGTAAACCACTGCAGGGAGGCAAGGGCAGCCCCTAAAGTGGACATGAGGGCGGACAGCACCTGGCCCAGCGCCACGGCCCCTGCCAGGCCGGTCAAAGAAACTTATTGTAACTGACCGGAAAGGTGGGCAGGCAGATGGGTCGCCGGCAAAGCAGAATGTATCCGTGGCAGCCCATTGATTAAGATGCTGTCGGCAAGGAGGTCCAATTTTCAAAAAAGCAGAAGGAAGGAGGACGGGAATGCAGCCTGCAGGGAAAAAGGCAAGCACACAGCACAAGGAGGCATCCAACGGAAATAGGCGTAACAGGACGATGACACAGTAAGCCAAGGGAAAGGGGTGCCAACGCCGCCTGCACGCCAAACGCTCAAGCAAACATAGTGCCAGGCATTAAACGCAAAAATGGAACAGGAAAAGGACGCAGTAAGCCGAGGGAAGTAGCATGGCAAACGCGAAAGAGCATGCAGCGCAAGGAGGCATCCAACGCAAAAAGTCTAACAGAACTTCTAAGAGGGCGAAAAAACACACCTCTGACGAAAACAGTCTTAAGGCTAATAGCAGTAGGGATGGCAAAAATGCCAATTCCCTCAATTGGAGCAGAGCTGCATGCACCTGCCACACGAGAAGATAAAATGTGGCATAGGTGTGATGAGACTGGAATTTATAGACATTCCTGATGACACAGGTGTGATGGAGTGACACATTTCAGTATGCATTTCTCGGACTGCGCATGCACGAAGGTGAAATTCAGTACTTTTAGCACAGCTTCTGGCGGTCGGTAGGAACCAAATCTTCATCCTTTATGTAGTAATAATCAGGTTCCTACAGCTTAAGTCAAGTTAAATTCAAGACTTTAAGTTTTTTTTTTAATGCTTTTTTTAAATAAAATTAACACATATATGAAATAAACAAAACACCACATGAATTAGGGGCAGTTTTATACAACTGTGTACAGTGTGTATTTATATATGTAATATATATATATATAGATTATATACAGTGGCTTGTGAAACTATTTGGCCCCCTTGAACTTTGTGACCTTTTGCCCCATTTCAGACTTCAAACAAAAAGATATAAAACTGTAATTTCTTGTGACGCATCAACAATAAGTTGGACACAATCATGAAGTTGAACACACTTTATTGGATATTTTAAACTTTTTTTAAAGTGGGTGTGCAAAATTATTCAGCCCCATTGATAATACTTTGTAGCGCCACCTTTTGCTGCAATTACAGCTGCAAGTCGCTTGGAGTATGTATCAGTTTTGCACATCGAGAAACTGATATTTTTGCCCATTCCTCCTTGCAAAACAGCTCCAGTTCAGTGAGGTTGGATGTAAAGCGTTTGTGAACAGCAGTTTTCGGTTCTTTCCACAGATTCTCAATTGGATTGAGGTCTGGACTTTAACTTGGCCATTCTAACACCTTGATATGTTTTTGGTGAACCATTCCATTGTAGCTTTTGCATTAAGTTTTGGATCATTGTCTTGTTGGAAGACAAATCTCCGTCCCAGGCTCAGGTCTTTTGCGGACTCCATCAGGTTTTCGTCCAGAATGGTCCTGTACTTGGCTCCATCCATCTTCCCATCAATTTTAACCATCTTCCCTGTCCCTGCTGAAGAAAAGCAGGCCCAAACCATGATGCTGCCACCACCATGTTTGACTGTGGGGATAGTGTGTTGAGGGTGATGAGCTGTGCTGCTTTTACACTAAACATAACATCTTGCATTGTTGCCAACAAGTTCGATTTTGGTCTCATCTGACCAGAGCACCTTCTTCCACATGTTTGTGTGTCTCCCAGGTGGATTGTGTCAAACTTTAAACAACACTTTTTATGGATATCTTTAAGAAATGGCTTCCTTCTTACCACTCTTCCATAAAGGCCAGATTTGTGCAGTATACGACTGATTGTTGTCCTATGGACAGATTCTCCCACCTCACCTGTAGACCTCTGCAGTTCATCCAGAATGATCATGGGCCTCTTGGCTGCATCTCTGTTCAGTTTTCTCCTTGTATGAGCTGAAAGTTTAGGGGGACGGCCCGATCTTGGTAGATTTGCAGTGGTCAGATACTCCTTCCATTTCAATATTATTAATTGCACAGTGCTCCTTGGGGTGTTCAAAGCTTTGGAA
Source organism: Urocampus carinirostris (assembly GCF_059441175.1). Classification (NCBI taxonomy): domain Eukaryota; kingdom Metazoa; phylum Chordata; class Actinopteri; order Syngnathiformes; family Syngnathidae; genus Urocampus; species Urocampus carinirostris. The sequence goes on from NC_142365.1 coordinate 25,981,142, forward strand.
ATCTTTTTGTATTCAAATCCAGCTTTAAACTTCTCCACAACAGTATCTCAGACCTGCCTGGTGTGTTCCTCGTTCTTCGTGATGCTTTAAACAGACCTCTGAGACTATCACAGTGCAGGTGCATTCCAACAGAAACTTGATTGCACACAGGTGGATTCCATTCTGCACGTAAAGGGGCTGAATAATTTTGCACACCCACTTTTTCGTTTTTTATTTGTCAAAAAGTTTAAAATATCCAATAAAGTGTGTCCCACCTATTATTGGTGCGTGACAAAAAATTACAGTTTTATATCTTTTTGTTTGAAGTCTGAAATGTGGCAAAAAGTCAAAGTTCAAGGGGGCCAAATAGTTTCGCAAGTCACTGTATACTGCTACAAACATTTAAAAAAATATATCATATTTTGCTCTAGTTGAAAACTTTCCCTATAAAAACATAATACTATTTTGTTTTTAGACATGGAAAACAGTAAATAAAAAGGATGTTTACGGTACATCATGGATCCTCAGTCAAACAGATAACAATTAACCTTTCTGCTACATTCGTGAAGCATTTTCATGACGATAAATGAAAAATGACTTAACTAAATCTTTTTATTTCAAACAAATATAAATCCAATGCGTTAACAGTTTTAGGCTTTGGAAAGTTGGATTTAAGACATTTTAATGCTTAAGGCCTTATGTTGACAATAACGAATTCAATGCTTTTTAAGGATCCGCGGGAACCCTGATAGAGTTTAAAAGACAGTAAAGCATCATTTAGTATTTTATAACACATCTCCATCAAATTCACTTAAGTAGTCTCTTTATAGATTTTCACGTCTTTGTAATGTGTAAACTAACTGCAACTGTTCTCTTTCCAATAGAATGGCGGAGGGCCTCGGGAATGGTCAGATAAATACAAAACCGTACCTGCTGGATACTCTGCACTGCAGAACTCGTTTCCGTCTCCTCACCAACGACGACGGTGTGTAATTCTCGCAGAACTTCCTGCCTGGGCTCGGTGAAATCCACATAATCGTCTGATCCGGAAAGGTCAGGCTCAGGCGTGACTTTTTGCTTCTTCTTGGCTTGGCGAATAGGTCGACGGGGTCTCTCTTGAGGAAGACCGTCTTTTTCCAGATTCAGGTTCGGCTACGGGATTACGAAGTTGTTCGTTACATTTCGCCGAATTCCAAAACACACATGCGTAAGATGATCTTGAAAAAAACGTTTTTTTGCAATGTTCCCTCTAGGCTTCCACAGGTCTGAGTGATCACACGAAGTTTGTGTGTGCCTCTTGAAATAACGGTGAGCAACATCAGTCCCAAGTGTGGCAACCGAGTCATTATCAAACATGTCCAAAACCTAAAGAACAACCAATTTAATTCCCGCTGGCTTTCATGCAACACTGCCGTAAAATTCGGACTATAAGCCGCAATTCTTAAAGGCTTTCAACCCTCGGCTCATGGCTTTTTTCTAAAGGCCGCCAGGGAGTGCCAGAAAAGTATAGGCAAGGGTGAGACAGGTGGAATATATGTGTAAAGGAAGACGCAAGTTTAATGTAACTCCGTGCTTTGATAAAACTAGCATAAACAGACCCTTATCATGAAAAAGGTGTCAATCGAAAGGGGAGGGCTAACTACCGTATTAGGAATAATTTTACGAGTCTGTTTATTTGTAAACAGAAATTAATGTGGCGAAAAGAACGGATTACAAGAAGCAAGGTCCAATGAAGCAGAAATGTTTGAGGTGGATTTCTATTCATCTGCCAAATAAACCTTTTACATGGTGGGATCCTATGGATTATTCTTGATGTAACAAAGCCATTTTCGCGGACATTCAAAGAAGATGAAGACGGCAAGGGGACGTACGCCGATTTTATAGTATTTGTTTAACAAAAGTCCGGCAAGCCACCGGCAGGCTCTCGGAACGTTAAGGGGTTAAGTTACCGTATATCATTAAAACTTTTTCTGTGTACCGTATTTCTTTGTTAATGTCTCATGTTTCAATGTGGGCACATGCGCCTTATAGTCAGGTGCAGCTTATATATGTACAAAAGTATTTTTCCTTTGAAAACTAATCGGGTGCGGCTTATAAACAGGTGCGCCTTAAAGTCCGAATTTTACGGTGGTTAGTTGTTCAGATTTTAATAAATTGGCTAATGTAGTATTGGAACGGCTGCACGGACCACACACATGAGTTGTATTCACAACAATTATTACATGATATTTCTTTTTTTGAAAAAAAAAAAAGTATTCTATCATACATAATACTAACATTTTGTGGATTTATTTAGTCGGTTGCACACTACAGAACTGTATCCAATCACACTTTTAGGTGGAAGTACAATGATGGAAAAAAGATTGACTGCGATTAAAGAAACTCCAAAAAAACATGTGTTTTTTTCTGCTTTTTCTTCTTTATTTTTTTCACTTTTTTCTTTCATTTTTTTTCTTTTGTTTCATTTTCCAAACTATTTCTTTCCTTTTTCCTAACTTTTTACTTTTTCCTGCCTTTTCTTCCTTTTGTCCTTTAGCTTCTTTTATGTGTTGCTTCCTTTGTTTTTTTTTCCGTAGCTTTTTCCTTTCTTACCTGTTTTTTTTCTTTTCTTCTTTTCTTTTTATTTTCTATTTTTGTCTAATTTTATTTTTTTTGTCTTATTTTTTCCCCCTTCAAGTCATTTTGTGTTACATAATAATTGGTAATATATGGATGAAAGAAACAAAATAATCTAAAGAGCCGTTTGGGTGTTGAAAGAGCAAGCTCTTTTTAGTGACGCCGCTTCCCTAAAAAGACGGAAACAAGTGGCAACATTGAGCTAGGAAAGGTCACATAACTACGTAGTCCAACTGTGAAGGCGATTATTAAAGTAAACCAAACTTGTCTCTGTATAGTTTAATGTCTTAGTGATAAGGAATAATACAATAATTATATTTGATTTTAAAAAGCAAACTCCACCACCGCCCCCCTCTCACTCGCAATAACTAAAGCTCGCATGCTTGCTTTCATTTACTCAATCTCGTGCTGACATTGACTTGAAAACACAGCATTTAAAATACACAAAAGGAACCCGTACTGTTTTTGCCTGCATGCACGGAAATTCTGGCCATATTTGATAGGGTGTTGATTTTGCAATTTCGAGCCCTGATTTTTATGCACAGGATAGCTTTACATGTGTGCTGAGAAGGTCTGGCCAGTGCACAATTGCTCACACGCACAGCTTAGAGGGAACATTGGTTTTATGCAAAGTTCAGATGAAGACCCTTTTTCAGGTTTAAAGCAAACCTGCCCAACACCGACAGACGAGTCATTGATTGTTTGGGATTCCTGAAACTCGTCAAAGTCTTCAACTCTTACAGGCACAATCTTAAAACATAAAAGGAAAACTCAGGTGTCAACCGAAAAACTAGACCCAACTCAAAAGTGATGGTGCTCACCTCAGGATGTTTGCGCCGCAGGTGTCGGTTCATTGAGGCCCGCGTGGAAACTTTGGTGCCGCAGAGTTGACACGACTGGGCCTCCACTTTCTCATGGGTCAGGTGCACATGTTTCTGCAGCATGTACTCCGTGAGGTATTTCTTATCACAGGTGACACAAGTCCAGGTTTTTCCCACTGTGCAGGGGAAACAGAAAACATAAGAGACTTGGTAAGAATGAAAATTAATGTTCAATGGTGAAGCCGTGTAACTTTGTCAACAGAACAATTCATGAGTCATGTTTTAGACTGGTTAAACCAGGGGTCGGGAATCTTTTGAACCCAAAAGCCATAAAAGAAAAAACATTTTGATTTAATTTCAGAGAGAGACCCATATATATATATTTTAAGACAAAATTCAACAAAACTGCCAAACACGCTCTCTAGACAAAAGCAAATTCTTCAGCGCATTTTATTTCACTGTGACGTTTTATGATTTGATAAAAGGTATGAAATAATAACAATGCCAGAGCCTGTTTTCCATATCAAAATAAATATACCACTTATAATGTGTCTTCCTCCCGAAGTTACTTAAGAGTGTTGAGGCTCATTTTGACTCATTTGGTGCTAAATAATCATTTTAAAAAGTACACGCAAAGAGCTTTGTCAAAATGTCACAATACTGCAAACAAGTATACCAACGTGTTTACTTTCATAGCAGATGGCTCTGGGCGGGGAGAAAGAGTGCGCACTGTGTACAGCTCCGCCTGTTCCTACCGCACACCCAATCAAATTGCTATAGGTGCTACGCTAGAGATTCTGGGTATTTAAAGTTTGTTCTGTGGCTTTTCATCATAAAGTTTCTCAACAATGAACATAGTTTGTTTGATCAACCTCTGTATGAAGGATTATTTAGCGATTTACAGCCAAAACGGGGTCTGTTGGTGTGACACCTAGACTATAAACTGCAGAGGACACTTTGCCCTTTATAGACTGGACCGAACCCATTTGGCAGTCAGTATTACTTCAGCTTCTGATGTGTGGCAGTAAATGGACAAATTCTTTTTTATCCCTGAGACATATGTACTCATGAAAAAAGCCATGTATGGTTTTGTGGGCCGTAGTTTCCCGACCCCTGGGTTGGAGTCTGACATTAACCAACAGAAAAAAACATTCCCACTGAAGAACAGCCAGATAATCTATACAGTAATATTTTTCATTAGCTTAGAAAATGTTTCTCGGTACTAACGCGTTTCAAAGGAACACAATTACTTTTATCGATAACGAGTACAAACTCAAATTTTATAACTCAATTGCTGTTACAACATGGTGCGTTACTTCGCTACTTATTAAAAGTAGATAAATTACAACATCCTTTAATTGCTAACTATACCAACTTCGCTAAGGATGTCACATACAACCCTCACTCTTCCAGCTACTTAAAAAAAATAGTGGCCGTGTTTGTATGTACTTACAAAATACATCTAAATACTGAGGTGCCGTATCAAGCAGAGTATGAGAAAGATAACATTTGTCATTGTGATGAAGGAATTTTACCTACCATATATACTTGCAAGGAAGCCAAAGTAATAACTTAACATGTTATAGTTATATTTCGACATAGTTATATTTTATAGCTTATGAGTGATGTTGATACTATTGTTTCCTTGTCCTTGAGGGAGAAGGATGAGCCTAGTTGCTCCACAGTGCATTCATTTCAAGCCATTTTACGAGTACTTGGATCTGATGTACGCCATCTTCTCGATTATGCCGCATCGGTCAAGATTTTGTGGCAGGGGTCATTCTGGTTTAACCTATATTTTGGGTTAATGAAGTCTGTGTGTTGTTGCAGCCTGGTCATGCTGGAGGGGGGATTACCTTATGTGTGGCCCAGTCTCAAGGTTTCTTCATTTTCCTCATGCTGAGGTTTTTGAGTCTTTCCTTGTCCTCATGTAGGTTTCAGATCAAAGGATGTTGAGACTTATTGTAATTAAGGGTTATACAAAAAAGACTTGACTAATGATAGATTATTAAAATGTGTCACAGAGTTTGTTGACATTATCGCATAAGTTTTCAGCTATATCAGCGTTATTATTTTATCAGCACATCATTAGTTTGATAATCACATGATCAATTTAGTTGTTATAAATGCAACTTATACTCATTCACTTTGGAAGAAGTATTTACTTTCCGTTGGTACTTTCCTAGTAATGTTTCCAAGAGCCCTTGAGTCTACCATACTCTTATCATACAAACTTGAACATCCAACTGCCTCCAGTCATAACAACGGTCTGTTTGTGAAGATGTGACATCCTCACTTTGCCTAGAAAATTACAGCAAGCTTAGTTTCATTTTCCATTTAGCCAATCCACACCCCTTTTCTATAAGACAGGGCCAAGAAATTTTTCGATACCTTTTGTGGGACAACGCTCTCCTGATCAACTGGCCCAGAGTATACTGTTTTTATTTTGCAACTTTGTAATGAAAGTTCTCAACAGAAATGCTCCCGAGAGTTCAACACGTGGTAAGACACGGAATGTCTACGCCAACACTTGTAAAATACTGAATTAGGGGGAACGGTGTATATGCACATATTGGGTTTCACCAGTAACAAATGGTAGCCAGCTAATGCAGAGTGTGTGTGGCTTAAACAGAAATAACAAACCAACGGGAAATCAATAGGGCAAACGTTAGTGCAGAATTTACCGTAAACATGTGCTGAATTTTGGTCTTTTTATTTGTATAACTAGTTTCAAACCACAATCGGTGTAAGACAAGGCTGCATTCTCTCTTTAACTTTATTCAACATATTCCTGCAGAGGATCATGTCTGAAGCTCTGGAGCAATATGGAGGTACAGTTAGTATTGGGGAACACATCACTAACCTCTCTTTTGCTGATTATATTGTCAGAATGGCAGGAGACAAACAGGACCTCAGAATCTAGTCAATTGCCTGGACAAAACATTAAGCCAGTATGGAATGGAAATCAGCACAGAAAAAACAAAAGTAATGACCAACAATCTTAAAGGTATCACGACCAAAATCATCATCAACCACGGAGAGTTTTAACCTGTCACTAAATTTAAATATTTAGGAGCTGTCATATCAGAAAAGCGATAAGAACTGGAAATCGTTGCCAGGATAACTCAGACCCACAATCACACTTGCCAGACTTCTGAGGCACAAGAAGATAGCAGTGAAATCAAAGATGAGACTCATGCAAGCACTGGTTACTTCCATCTTCCTCTACGCTTAAAAGACACGAACTCAGAGAGCAAAACAAGAAAAGGAAATCCAAGCCATGGAGCTGCGATGCTTCATGAAACATCTAAGCATCAGCTACTTAGCCCATGTGACAAACAAAACAGTGCACAACACCATCAAAGGGCACCTACAAAGGACTGTTGTCAACTGTGCATAGAGGGAAACTTCAGTGGTATGGTAACATCACAAGATCATCAGGACTGACCAAGATAATTATCCAGGGCACAGTCCAAAGGGGCAGGAGGAGAGGAAGACCGAAAAAGAACTGGGCCGACAACTTCAAGAATGGACTGGTCCCAACTTTGCCATAACCCAAAAAAGGCCAGTTAACCGTAAGTAGCAGTGGAGAAAGCTGTCCTCATTGGTGCCCCGACGACCGATGCGATTAAGGGATTCGTGAACTGTGATTTTTGAAACATGCTATGCCAGGAGAACAAAACCAAATATTTTTGACGGTCATCATAAATTGATAAAAGTGATCTTGGAGTGGTTTGAAACCCAGAGACAAAATTGATATGGAGTGTCTTGCTAAGTGCTGGTTTGCAGCGTCCCAAGAATAGGCCAGCCAAGAAAAATGAAGGCTGTTGGTGTAAACCCTTTTTACTATTTTTTTATTATGTGGCTATTTTAAAGCATTTTCAGGGGTCAGCTATAATGATATGTGCGGTAGTAACTATATCGTTACTTTCAGAGTAATTCACTACTTTTTGGTGTCAGTAATGATTTTTTTAAATGAAGTAGCTAATATCTACAATGAATTCCATTTTTGGGTATGACAACCAACACTGTACTGGAGTGACATAACATTTGAGAGAAAAATATTTGAGCACAAGCAGTTTACACAAACAATATAAAGCATGCATTGCAGAACCTTCCCCTTTCTTCCCCGCGTTTACCACTTCTGCGGCATTGCAGAAGCTTCCGGCTTAACATTACATACTTGCCTGTATGAATGAGTTTGTGCGTCTCCAAAGTTGTTCTTTCACTGAAGGTTTTGCCACACAGCTCACACATGAAGTCCTTTATACCTACAGACACACACGCAGAATACGATGCATTACATTGCTGATTTCAAGATGGCACTTTCATGTGAAAACTAGTGACTGTTTCAATAGTCGACTAGTCACCAACTATTGAAATGATTAGTTGAATAATTGGATAATTATGATTGATTAAGAAACGCCAAAATGTTTTTTTCATTGAGCACAATGTAGGTTTGTAAAAAAAAACAAAAAACAATGATTTTTACAGTAAATAAATCTGCATTTCAACACAAGTAACATTACTAACCTTTTACTTAAACCAAAAAGTAATAGGGCAGGAAATGAAATTCGGCTCATCAGCAACTCGTATAAAAGGTACATAAAAACTAAAACTGGCTTGTTTTTTTTCGCTCTACAAGTCTTTTGCACTATTATATAGTATAATTTTTCAAAATACTCCAACTCATTATTATATATTTACATTTACAGAAACTGTGCAGGACAGACGTATCGACAATTTGGTCTGTATACATGTGTACAAGAATGACAAAGTACTGTACTATCCATCCATCCATCCAAATAGCTCCCTGAGTTTTTTTTTTTTACAATAAATAGATAAAAATAAACCAAGATGACTTAATTTAACTCAAAACGTGCATTGAAATTTCAACAAAGCTCACGAATTGAGAAGTGTGAGGATTTCGGTTTTAGAGCCAGATTGATGAACTAATGTTAACAGCTAATGACTCAGCCTTCCATTTTAGCATGCTTTTTTATGCACTTCCTCAAACTCAAACACACACGCTTGATTGACGAACTAATGTAATGATAAGAGCTAATATATCAGTCTCCACCTGAACGTGCTTCCCTAAAACAAGTTAACTACACTTTTTACGCTATGCCTTAATCGCATACATGCTTTTCTACCAGAGCCTTTTTACAATTTCAATATTATAGGCAGACTTTATTCACAGGCATGTCGGGACCCAGGAGTTAGCAGAGCTGCCATTATTTGCTCAGCTCAAACTTTATTCTTCCTGCTTCAGTGGCTCTGCCCCCGGTTGCTTATCCAAGAAGAAGGTGTGTGGTGGGTAGCGCCCGAGACAGAAGGCAGGAGAGAGTGAGAGAGGGAGAAGCGGATCGTTTGCATCTGGGCCTAGATAACCCAGTTTTAAATATATGTAATCAACAACCCGCAGGGAAAAAAATGACAATACCAATATCCGTCAAACTGTCTAATATGTGGGCCGATAATCAGCCTACCCAATAATCGGTCGACCTTCAATATAAAATGTACAATGCATGTCATAAAAACCTTATAGGCTTGAATGTTGCTTAAATTTTACATAGGCGAGTCAGACTCTGTTTTGTTCAACTGTCCGACATGCTCTTTAAATGTCCGTGTGTTAACGATTTACCGCCATGATCCGCAAGGTCTGCTCTGCAAACTTGCGAGAAGTCAGGCTAAAATGTTCCCAAACTTAACAAGTTTAAGTGTGCGTACTTGATGTAGACGCCGTCTGTCAATCCTGTGTTACCTCTATAGACAGAGACACTATTGTGCATTAGCGTCGCTCAGCAGGCATTATAATCAAGTAATATTCCTTCCTCTGTTGGAAAAACGTGTTTGACGACAACAGTCGGCAATGGGATTCATTGGCAACTATTTTTACCATTCATTTTTTTGTCGAAAACGGAGACTTATCGTTGCAGGCCTGATGATAACTCACCCGTATGTCTTTTATAGTGTTTGAGCATGTTGATTTTCTGAGCAAACTTGCGGTTGCACTCCTTACATTCATACTCTTTGATGCCCTTGTGCAACTTCATGTGGTGCCTGAGGGCATGCTTGGTCTTCATCCCTGCACAAATTCCATTATGTCAAAACAATCCCCCAAAACATTTTTGCGTTCACACAACAGGAGCAGACCTTTGCCACACTCGGCACACAGAAAGTCTCGGATATCATCGTGGACCCGGAGGTGCTCTTTTAGCATGTCCTTCCTGGCAAAAGATTTGCCACACTTATCACAGCTGTGGCTTTTTACACCTGCAGGATGCATGAGAAACTCTTTATGTATTTGAACATGATCCACACTGTACTTAATATGAATAAAAAAATTAAAACCTGTACTGCAATTGTATCAACCTTTTTTAAGACTGGGCAAAAAAATGATAGGGAAAATATGCTTTTTAGTCACTTTGAGTCTCTATAGTTAAGATTCGTCCTCATGCTTTATCACATTCATTTTCTGTTGCGCGACACAATAGTCACATCTAGTGGATAAATATGACATAGGTCCTTTTAAGAAAGAACTATTTTTTTAAATGTACCTTAAGAAAAAACTTAAATGAAAGAGTCTTAAAATGTAATTCCATAGCATCATCGTTAGACTAAATGTTTGAACCAACCAACCTGCACATTATGTAATTTTGAGAATCATATTTTCCAAATACAATTTTAAATTATTTTTCTCTTTCAAAACAAAACAAAAATGTTGGGATAGGCGCCACCAGGCTGTACTTGCCCAAGACAAACCACAAGAAAATAGTGCCACTACAACCCTGGTTGGTTTATATATCCAACTCAACCCAGCTATCTATCCATCTATCATATATATATATATATATATATATATATATATATATATATATATATATATATATATACACACATTTATTTATTTATTAAATTGCAGTGCAATCTTTACTGTTTTTTTAATTAGGTAAGGAAAATAAATCCTCAATTGAGCCAAATATCTTCTTTTTTGCTTATTTCAATTTAACAAAAAAATAATTACAGTTTTAACTTTTTTTCCCCTAAGCAGACTTTTTGCAGTGACTTTGTGACTGCAGCACACAAAACAAGGCCTCACTCCAAACCATTATGCTACAGCACATTGGTTGAGGGACACTGCTGTACTGCATGCTTCTCACCAGTGTGGATGATTTTGTGCCTCTCCAGGTTGCCAATACTGTTGAAGATTCTTCCACAAATTTCACATGGATGGATATACCTTTCAAGAGAACAAGAGTTGAGGTATGTGAAAATCATGTTGTGGTGGCATAAGTTAGTAAGGACATTTCACTGATTGAATAGGACCATTATAAATGAGACGCCTGCCAAAATCTGACTCCCTATCCAAACTTCTGAAAGAACTGTCTGAAATACTTGAAAATCACTATTGTGACTTATTGAGATCACAGAATGTTACCCTAAAAGCCTCAAGTCTGTAGCTCAAACATGGACCACTGTAGCAGGTGGGTGAGATTTTGGCAACACCTGCCAAAATCGGACTCCCCTCACTTCTGAGAGAAAAGTCTGAAATACTTCAAACTCACTGTGGTGACATATTGTACAACAAGGCTACTATAGTACACCAAAGAAAGCCTTCTTGTATATAACTAGTTGTGATAGTGGATATTATAGTGTTTAACTACAATGGGTCACCTTCATTGTTGTTGACCTTTGCATATAAAATTCAGGCATTTTCAAGTGTTTCAATCACCCAAACGCACATTGAATTTTAGTTGTTTTCCCAACAATTCAATGTCATCAAATAAAAAATGATCTTGCTTTCAAAATTCTAAATATTGAATTCTGGAGCAGAGAATGATCCCATCCCTCCACAAACTAGGTCGCAGGGCAATATTCCAGCCTGAAAATAACTCCAAATACACTTCTAAGATGACCAATCTATTCCACCCTGGTCATCCTGAAAGGGGGTGTACCACTTATGAGGCCCCTTATCAAGGTTTCTTTTTTCCTCACGCTGAGGTTTTGAGTTTTTCCTTGCCCGTATGTTGGTTTAAGATCAGGCGATGGTGTAATTGTAATCCTGTGCAGTCCTTTGAGACATTTTTGTGATTAAGGGCTATACAAATAAATGGGACTTGACTTGACTTGACCAAGGCATTTACAAAGGGGCTAAGGGTAAAGGGGATGGAAAAGCCAAGCATGTCTCTGGATCTAAATCCAATAGAACACCTTTGGAGAATCTTCAAGCGTAAGGTGGAGAAGCACAAGATATTGAATATCCCCCAACTCAGCCATATTTTCATGTAGTTGTGGAAGAGCCTTTTAGTGGCAATATATGAGGCTCTGGTGAAATCCATGGCCAGGAGGATTAAAATTATTCTGCAAAATAATGCAAGCCACACAAAATACTGAACTTCAGGAACTTGTACTAAAGGGTCTACTCACTTTGGTTACCAGGGGTTTAGCTACCAATGGCTATATTATGAGTTTTTGAGGGGAAAAATAAATTTACACTGCAATATAAGCTTTACACAGACTACCTTTCATTCTGTCAAAGCGATGTTTCTTCAGTAAAGTTCAATTAAACATTATCATGAAATCTCTGCAGAAATGTGAGGGGTCTACTCAGTTTTGTGACATACTGTACGTAAGGTGTTCTTTAACCTGTTTATTGTTGTTTATGCTAGAGAAGTCAAAAATCCAATATCCACCCAACTCAAAGTTAGGCTTACCGTATTTTCAAAACCATAGGGGCGCACCGTGTTAAAAGGAGCAGTCTTTGTATTTAACCCACACACAGGGTGCACTTCTGCGACTGCACAACAACGCAAAAAAACAAGTGTGCATATTTAAAAAAATTGCAGGAGCAAAACAGAGTTTGGTTGTGTTTTTTTAAGTATTGATTACAAAGTAAAACACACAGATAACAACTTGACAGAGTTCGTTTTTCAGCTTTTTACACTTGTGAACCATCGATTCATGAATTTTCAATTATCTCGCGGCTGCGCGGTTTCCATGTTCTTCCGCGTAACGTAGAAATTAACACTATGGCGGCCGAAAACGTAGAAGGCATTCAATGAAGGGAAAGTGAGGTTTAGGATTTAATTAATATTTGGGGGACAATTCTGTTCAGCTTCCGGTAGCACAATACCTTTCAAATTACTAGATACGCTTCGGCGTTAGCATCCATGAAAACGTCCGCAAATCAGGATGCCTGTCCCCTACTGCGCAAGTGGGACACTTGTTTTGTTCACACAGCAGACACTTAAAAGTCACAGGAGATGGCATACAAATCACATTTAGCTGGAAATGTGAACGATCTCACAAAAACATCGGATTTCCCCCACAAATTGGAATCAAGCATTAACCTCTGCAATGGGAACGGCAGCCTCAGCTACACCTGCTGCTTTACATCACACACTGCTCGATAGGGTGCCCCGCGCTATTTGAAGAAAATCGAAGACTTTTTTGTGCTTCTTATTGTCGTGAAAATACGGTAATAGATTAATGTCAAGCCCGTGCTCACGAAACCAGATTTGGAAAATGAACCACTGTCAACGAGCTCCTTACTTCTGCACGAAAGGGTCAGACAGCTGCTCTCTGTGGATGACCAGGTGGGCGTTGTATGTGGCCTTGAGTGCAAAACGACGGTTGCAGATGGCGCAGCCGAAGCCACGCTCTTTGTGCTGCACCATGATGTGCTTTAGGTATTCCCGACCCTTGGCGAAAGACATCTGCCGACACGTGCAAAGGGCCCTTGTGAATTATCGTGGGGTCACGTTGATAATTGAATGAAGTTAGGCCGAAATGGGGCCAAGCTGACCTGACATTTCTTGCAATTATACTTGTGGTTCTCGGGGTCATCTTCGTCCTCATCGTCGTCTTTTTCATCGCTATCTGCTGATGAAATGCCAATCTTTTTGATGAAGTCCTCTCTCATCTGCTCGTCCATTAGGGCTATATCCTGGCACAAGATGGGCTCATTCAGCATTTGTTATAATAATCCGGGTTTAAACACTTGGAAAACAAAATCTCATTCAGACCCAGAGTTCATACACCGCTTTTTATGGCCAAATTCAAGCACTTTTAAAAAGAAGAAATCCGGTGTGAAACACGTATTTTGCAGAGCCACAAATTGAACACAAATGTTAATCTTGCGTGTATTCATCAGGACAAGATATATTTGTGAATCTGAACAAAAAGTGTTTAAATATTTTTGAGACAAATCTCTCCCAAAATAGTTGTTGGGTAAAATCATAAGTAGCTTACATTTTCAGGTGCAGAAAGTTCTTCCCATTACAATTTACCACTGGGAAACGCTATCTTATTTTTTGCACAGCCCAAAATAAATTTCCTCACGTAATACAGATTTCAGAGTGCCCTGTTTAGGTGTAACATGCACCTGTCCTCTTGGGCGCCACCCGTAGGGGGCGATAACGCTTCATAGGACAATGCAATACAAACTAATGCAAGCAAAGATGCAATGGCAAAGCAAAGCCACTGAGGAGCTAAACGATAAAATTGGGGAAAGCCAGAAAATAACAAGAAGTAAGAAAGAAAGAAAAGAAGTAGCCATACCAGCAAGCTGGCCGACAATCATGTCAGCGACCTCTAAGGTGACCCTCATGTTATGTCAAATAGATTTCTCGATCCATGAGTATTTAAAAAAAATGCATGGTTATATGATAGTTTGGCTTTTTTTAATATTATTTTTATTTAATGTTTTTCACGACGAGGATGAGCTAAATGATATACATTATCCCTTTAAACCTTTCATATTAAGGTGGAGGCCTCAAGCTATCATCTCGAGATGATAGTTTAGAAACCTTGCCTAAGCAGCAAGATGGCGGTAAATATTGTCAGCTACCCCCAAACTAACAAGTATTTTAAAACATGGGTGTTTAAATGATAGTTCAAGTACTTTTGCTTAATCATCAAATCTATATTGTTTTTTACCACTATGAGGCACGAAATGATACATCAAGGTTATTGGTTGACATCTGACCTTGAAATGAACATGAATGTGATCGCGAAGGACGTCCACTCGGAAGAACTTGCGTCCACAGATCTCACAGGTATACTTCTTATCTCCGTGAGTGAGCAGATGTTTGTTCATGTTACTTCGACAGGAGAAGACCTGTTCACACACAGGGATCAGGATTCAATCTGGTTTGTCCAGGGGAGATTTCAACTAAGCGGGCAGAGAGCTCGCCTTGCCGCAAATGGGGCACGGTGATGGTTCCTTTCTGTACTTGGTGGCCTCTTCCCCGTTGCTCTCCATCTCCTCTCTCTTCATGTGCTTTGGCCCTGTGGTGTTAAGTTAGAGCAGAAGTGTCAAACACATGGCCCGCAAGTGGTATTAGGTCAGCCAAAGGGTTTATTCCAGCTCGCAAAATAATGCTGAGAGGCACAAGAGGACAAAAAAGCCGCATCACATCAAACAATGACCTGCACTTTGAATAGGTCTAGCTCGGTTCACTAAAAAGAGACGGTGCTTTCAACTCCCAAACGGGTCTTCAGATTGTTTTTGTTTTTTCAATCCATATGTTACTAATTATTATGTAACATTATGCGCAAAAAGTGGGAAAATAAAGCAAAAAAGACAAGAATGGAAAAAAATTAAAGAAATGAAAAGAGAGAAAAATAGAAAAGAAAAAGGAAGAAAATAGCTACAAAAAAAATAAACAAAAGAAGGCAAAAAAATAAACAAAGGAAAAAAGAAAAAAAAGTCTTGGGCATCCCTTTAATACATTTATTAACAATAATATTGTAACATTACGCATAAAAATAACTTAATACCTTATTTCTCCTCACTATAAGGGCAAAGTACAGACCGTGGGCCACATGCGGCCTGGCAAAATTTTAAATCCGACCAGCCAAACGACACTGGTAAAATATGGCAATACAGGGTTTGTACACAGTTTTTCATGACCTAATGTAAGCATTTTTGATGAACTTTCAAACCCGGATTTTCATTTTCTGTAGTACGATTAAAATAGGAAATCCGGTATTATTCATGTAATTTGCAGTGGAAAAGAGGCATACCATATTTTCGGGACCATAAGTCAGCTAAAAAATGCATAATTAGGAAGAAAAAAAACCATGTGTAAGTCTCACCTGGCGTATAAGTCGCATTTAGGGGGGGGAAATTTATCCGATAAAATTTAACACCAAAAACATACATTTCATCTTGGAAGACAATTTAGAATAAAGATAAAATAGAGAACATGGTATACTAACATACACGTACGCGCATATCTTAGACACACTCGTCAGTCACGATGTAACATATTAGGAGTTATTCAGATAACACTACCATAAAGATCATACATGCCAAACTATTGTCTTCACTTCAAATCACTAAATCAAATCAAATCTTCACCCTCAGTGTCACATTTACCGGTAAATGACTCCCTGTAGGTCTCTGAGGTAAACAATGCGCCGGCTTTCTCTTTCCGCTTTTTTGTCACGGTCAAGGTTAAAATACTCAACACAGGCCTAGAGCGCCTTCTTGCGGTTTATTGTGAAAATAATGTGAGAAGTGATATACATTAAGGTAATGAACAATTAGAACTCAATGATATAATAATGTGTTAACACCCCAAACTATGAAAAAAAAAAAAGACTTATAGTCCAGAAAATACGGTAATTGTGGATGGAGCAACTCACCAACGCCGTGCCGCCTGTGGTGCTCCTGCATGACGTCCTTGCGGTAGAACATCTTGTTGCAGATTTCACAAGAGTAGAGCTTCTCACCATGCTTTTTTTTGTGCTTGGACAGGTTGCTGTTTGTGGAGAAGAAGCGAGAGCATATATCACACTGGAACGTCTTGTCGTCTGAAGAGGGAAAAAAAACAGTGAGAGAATTTAGTTATCAATTTAAACCTGAAAAAAAAAATCCTTACCTGTCCTACAGTTGTGGAATTGTAAGGCATTTTCCAGGCGAAAGGATTTGTGACAAGTGTTGCATTTATATTTGTAATCGAGGTCGGGCTAGTAAATGCAGACACAAGCACACACACACACACACACACACAAAAGCAGGGTTAGCAACAGTTAATTATCTACAAACAAACACAAAACAAAATTCTACCCACCGCATTTTTACTGTGCTTGTAGGAGATATGCTGCTTCAGACTCTCTTTTCGACTGAACAACTTGTCACACTCATCACACTTAAACAGTTTATCTCCTGATGAGAGAAAAACCTGAATCAAATTGAGTTTCCTAAAAGAGGCAACAGACTAGAGGTCGAACGATCATCGGCACCGATATTTGGAAATTTGACGTATATCGGTATTGTCATTTCTATTTGTTTGACGGGCTGATTAAATGTACTAAAAACTAGGTTATTTAGGCTCAGATGCAGCCGAGACTCTCCCTCTCTCATGCCTTCTGGGTAGCGTACCCACCCTGCGCCTTCTGACAGGATAAGCGACCGTGGGCAGAGCCACTGAAGCAGTAATACTAACGTTAGAGAGGAGTAAATAGCAGCAGCACTGCTAATGCTGCATTTAAGTCAATTGGTAAGTCAGCTTTATCCCACTTGAGTGATACCGGATACGACCCCAAAGCGTAAAAAAAAATTGGGAAGTCAGACTTTTCCAACCATCAACCAGGTTAAGATCATTGTAATGACACTCGAGGTGTGAGGTCCTAGTCGCCAAGTCGGAGAAAGGAATGCAGGATTACTGCAGAGTCCTGAATTGCTAGTGAATCAAGAACATTGATAATTTTGAGATTCTCAAAAGTCAGTGGTAGAAAAGCGTGTCTGATTAAGAGATGGCGTGAAAAGTATAGTTAACTTGTTTTAGGGAAGCATGTTCAGGTGGAGAATGATAATTAGCTATTAACATAACAGTAGATCATTAATGAAGCGTGTGTGTTCGTGATTGAGGGAGAACATAAAGAGCACACTTCGGTGGAAGGCTGACTGATTAGCTGTTACCATAACATTAGTTTGTCAATCTGGCTCTAAAATAGGAGTGCCCACACTTTTCAATTCTCGAGCTCTGTTGAAATTATGATGCATTTTTTGTTTTATGTTAATTTAATTCATGTTGGTTGTATTGACATTTATTTGCTGTAAAAAAAATCAGGGAGCTATTTAAGTTTAATGCGACTCACTGCTAAGCCTTATTTTGTTTCCTGCACTGTTATTTTTTGGTTTAAATGAAAGATTTGTCATTTTAGTTGTGTTGAAATTCCAGTTCATTAACTTTAAAATGTTTCAGAGAGCTTTTAAAGTTTTTTTTTAATTCATAAGAGATATTCTTTGTTTTTTTCAAGCATTATTAAAAATGTCTACCGCCAAGTTTTAAGCTTTTACTGTAAATGAATATCAGCTCCAAATATCGGTTATCGGCATACTCTGAGTACTAATAATCGGTATCGGCCCTGAAAAACGCATATCAGTCGATCCTTACAACAGACTACCAATGTCAGATGAAAAGTGTTCGCGTACCGTGTGATCGGATATGTCTGTTCAGATTACTGCTGTTCTGAAAGACTTTGTTGCACAGAGAGCAGCGGTACACCCTTTTGTGCTCTCGATTTTTATGTCTTCTATGCACGATGGCGACGTCCGTAGTTCCGAAATGACGGCTCTTCTCCGTAGTAAACGCTGACTCGGAAGGAAGTGACTCCGGACTCGCCACTTGTGGTTTCACATCTACACACATGGGAATATATTTTAGAACAGATGTGGGCAAACTCGGCCTCCCAGGCTTTTTTATGTAAGGACTATATATATATATATATATATATATATATATATATATACACTGTACATATATATACACGGTATTTAAGTAAATAGAGTACTACCCATAAAAATGTTTTTTGTTGTCCTCATTGTTCTTTTATGTCTCTACAACAAAAATATTACTTCAGAAATACTACAAAAATACTACGAAATTACTCCAAAACTAAATAGGGAATTTAGTGCGTAAAAACAGGGACCTAATATATTATTTTGCTTTTATTGTGAAATTTGAAAAAACATAGAAAAAAATACAACTTCAGTCATACTTTGATACAAAAAAGCAACTACGGGAATACTCCTACAAAAATACTACGTAATACTCCTATGGATAAAAATACCACTAGAGTAATACTGGTGGGTGGGTGGTTGTGTCCCTCAACCACACAGGTCGTAGGGACACCATTTCATGTGGCTTATGTTAGGCAAGTTCAGCCTGGTGTAGGCCATCCCTGTCCAGGCCAACAAATGTTTCCACCCGGTCTCGATACTATTACAGAAATACCAAACTGAAAATACTACAAAAGTACAACTACACTTATATTACAAAACTACTGCAGATATGTCATATATTATCAAAAAATCTCCTATGGAAATACTTACAAAATACTACAAGAATATTAGAAAAATATTACAAAAATGCTTCTATTGAAATACTACAAAAAATGCTCCTATGGAAATACTTCTTAAAAACCTCTACAGAAATACGAAAAGAAATACCACTCCGGTAATACTATAAAAGAAAAATAGTCCTACAGAACAAAAATAAAACTACAGCAACAATCCAGATATACTACAAATATATAAAGAAATTTTACTATGGAAATCCTTAAAAATACTACATAAATAGTATGAAAATATTACAATCACAATAAGAGGAAAATACTATCACAGAAATACTACAAAATTAAAATTCAAGCATTTTCAAGGATTTCAAGCACCTGAACGAATCATGGATATTGGACTGTTGTTAGAAAAAATGTAACAAGCAGTCCAACTCCCTTAGAGAAAGACTAAAGAAAGGAGACCAACCACTACAATTTGTTTTTCTCACCTTTGCCCCTGCTTGTTCTTGGCACTGATCTCGGCCTGCGGCCCTTCACTCTTCTTCCACGAGGGGGGCCCTTCTTCATGGGAGGCCGAGCGGCGAGGGGGCCGGGGGCCCCGCCTGGGCCCAACGTGCTCTCCTCCTTTGGTGGTAGAGAGTCACCTGGAATTTCTGCAGTGGCCATCACCTCAGTGATGGCTGCAGAAATGTGAAATAGGAGCAAAAAAAGAAACAAGTGTTGAGCTTGACTGAAAAAACACATTTATGACTTCCCGCGGTCTAAATTTTCATGCTGAGTGAGGTTGTTGGGTTCCCACAGCAACTTACTTACAAAACACACAATCTTTAAACTGGCTTACCTGCATTTTTGCCGTTGGTCACAGGAGGTAGAGAGGAGTTGGATTTTTCACAGGTTTCTGATACAAGGTCAGAGAGTATAGTCATATACTGTACAACTACCTGTCTATTATACTTAACAGTGCTTCTCAGATGGGGATATTTGTACCACAGGATATATTCAATTACCTTAAAAAAGTTTCCTATTGAAATGCTGATAATATTTGAAATTATTTGAGGAAAAAATAGATACTGTACAGAAAACCAAAGTTATCCCCAGAGAGTGTTTCATTTTTAAAATGTACTTTGTTGTGCAACTGAAAACAAGTGCTAAAAGCACACGGAAGATTACAAACTACGGAGACTCAAAGTGGCCAAACTGAAAAATTTTCTTCTCATCTTTTAACAAGGTTTTTATTTTTTTTCGTGTATCCTTAGTAGAGGTAAGATCGGGCCAAAAAAAAGCACCCGAGCCCGACGCAGGCCCGAGGGGTATTAAACCCGACCCGGACCGAGCCCGACTAATTACTGCTGGCCCGGCCCGAAATTACATATTTTATTTATAAGGAGGGGTGATTTATGATAACAAATTAAACTCTGCCTTTTGTTACAACATCTAGGCCTAAGTTAAATAAAACTGTATAAACATTTACATCTTTTATATTTCTGTGTCTGCACTGCAGATGTTACATTAAGCGACAATCTGTCATTGACGGGTTTTTTTTTGAGGTAGCGAAAACATTTAAGGGCGTCCGTCATTTTGACGACTTGATCATTGGGCCATAATCCACAGCAGCAGTAGTAGTACGTCCTTAAGATTTTAGCGCAGCACTTTCATTGAGGGGATGTTGACGTGTTGTGCCCTTTTCCGACTCCTATGAAAATTCCCCCCCCCTGATCGTATTCTATATAAAACGCTTATTAAAACAATAAAGCGAGCTAATTATAATAATTGGGAGATCCTAGTCTATATAACGCGTTTATTTAAACAATAAAGCGTGATTTTATTAGGGTGTCCTCTGCCCAATGCCTGAAGATAGCGGAGGGGAAGATTATTAAGAGGACAGCATTCACGTCACGTCACGTGCACAGAGCAGAGCATGCTCTGGCTCCGTTAAAAGCAATTACAGCTCCTTCTCCGTTTTATCCAAATTATTTATTTTATAACAAGTATTCCTTGGTCTAGTATCCATACATAGTTTAAGTATATATTTTTAATGAACATATATTTATAATTATTAATTTAAAAAAAAAAAAAAAAAAAAAAAAAAAAAAAGCAGGACCGAACCCGACCTGACCCGACCGTATGACTGACATTTCAGGCCCGACCCGGCCCGAAATTGCCTCGGGTTCGGGTTCGGGCCATAAATCTTAGGTCTAATCCTTAGCTGCTACTGGTGGAAAATCGTGTCAGCTCCCTCTAGTTGAGCCTCATATTAGGCAAAATAAATACTTAAATACTAAAAATCTTTTTGGATCTAAGAGTATTTGAAAAAGAAATGAACATTTGTATGACAGTTTAAGTACACTTCCTTAGTATTAAAATAAAAGTTGTTTTTTAAAAAATGAATACAGGTTTTAACCACTAAGAGGCGCAGAATATTTACACAATGTCTCTTTTAAACGTTAAAAAAAGAAACCAGAGCTGAGAAGTTTTTTTTCAAAGGGTGAAGCACCTTAACATATTTTAACATGTGCCATGGTTTGAAAAAGGCCGCTGATATTGCAATAGAGGTTTAATTTTTTTTTGGGGGGGGAAATATAGTAAAATTGTAGTTTTAAATTTTGATTCACTGGTGGGTAATTTTGCTTAGTTATAGTATTTTTCTTATTAAAGTTGAAAGAAGCTCTAGCTCCTTACTATACTGAATATTAAATCTAACAGCGAAGTTCCCAAACCCAAGTAAACTTTTTCATTTAATAATAAAATTGAAATTAAGAATTTTAAATCATTGAATAAATAATTGAGTGTTTGTGTACTAATTTGTCACTTTAGTCTGCATTAGGATCCCTGAGTTAAAGGAAGGGTATGTAAATTCAAAATATTCTACTTGGGGATGTCATCTCCTGGCTGAAATCATCATTGTAACCTCAGTCGAGCTGCCTCAGTTGCATGTCCATGTACTTGTCTCTCTTATAAGTGCTCGAATAGACATTCACGCACTATTCCCACTCTCTGTAATAGTTTTTTATATATTGTGGCCCCTAAAAATATCTAAAATAATATGTTATTACTATGTTGTTACTATTTGAATTATTATAATCTTTGGAGGTTAAAATAGGCTCAGTCAAACTCTAAACATCATGCCAGCAAAAATGAAATTACCTAGAAAATCAAATTGACATTTTTTCAAAACCAGTCTGCAGGCTTCTAAGGTGGCCAGAAAGGTTTGTTAAATCATATCAAATTAATTTGTTAAAAAAGTACACCAAAATTCCTTATCCTGATTGAATATCCCCAACCCAAAGAGCTTTGCACTATTTTAGGGGTACTATGCTTAAAGATATTTCAAAAAAGCAGTGCATCCCTAAAGAAACAACTGACAACCACTGATACAGAAAAGCACAGATACAAATTATCATTATTAAAATTTCAAAGACCTTGAGGTGGCAGCGACTGAACCGGAACAGGAAATTTGAGAACAGGTTTTCCCATCTTTTTGGCGTAGAAGGCTCCATACCAGACTCTCAGCTCTGATCCTGGCAGAACATCCTGCTCATACAATGGCACAAACTGCCAATAGACACTCAGAACTCAACTGGGATTGGCTGCGCATACAAACCTGGGATGTGTTGAAGAAGATTTCATCATCCTGCTGATAAACCGTCAGATTCTGGTGCTGGTAATCTGTAGCAGGCCGGACCAGCATCATCCAGTTACAGTCATCTTCACTACTGCAGTCAAAACACACCACGGTGCCGTCCTTCAGAAAGATCTGAGGTGAAGGAAGCACATAAATTTAACTACACGTTTCAAGGTATATTTATATTTCAAGAATCACATGAACACACTTTCAAGGGAAAACCTCCATCTTTTTCCAAATTAGAAACCCGCTTAGCCTCGAAGGGCCCGAAACGGGTTCTTTTGACCAGCCGCTGCAGGACAAAAACCCCCTCGTCACCTTCTGCCAAGTGTCTGATCTCCAGGCTATTTGGAATTGAGGAACTGAAACAACATAGGAATAACAAATTTATTTTAAAATTGTAACTGCAAATCTTTAAAGGAAGTACACCATATATTGTATTTTCAAAGTCAAGGCCCACATTTGACCCCTAAAGGTTTTTTTCGGCCCCTGGCATAATCTTAAAGGTACAGTGTGTGTTATTTAGTGCATATTTGTGGTAAAAAAATTCCAAACATAAAAACTCCCAACAGTAATAAGCAAAAACACAAACTTTCTTTTAAACATGATTTTTTAAAAATACTTGGAGTTTAAGAAACCAGCATTTATTTGATATTAAATTACCCTGATTTAAAAGGAGTTGACATAGTTGTTAGTCTTCTTGCTGCTACGGGCACCCAAAAACCTAAAAAGGGCTGGGCGAAAAAATTGGAAGTAATCTAGTGCTTTTAGTCACTTTGAGTTGCAGTAGATTTGATTCTTCCTTGTGCTTTTTAGCACTCGCTTTCTATTTGCACTATACAGTGAAATTTTGTGGTGAAATCATACAAACTGCCCCTTTAAGTCAATATTAGAACCGGCCCGCAGATTGCAGCAATTCAGCAACCCAAAGATATTTTACACGAACAGCCACTACATTTCCCACAATGCAAACGGGTAAAAAAAGAACATTCGCACATCTGCCCCTCAATATGATTGCCAAGCTATTTCTTGCAGTGCGTACATTTAACAAACTATCATTTTCTAAAATATTTCTTGGAGTTGAAGTTGAATAGAAATTTGTTGTTAAAGGAATCTGCAAGTATATCTCAAGTCAATGTTTGCTATGAGAAGCAATTGCTTTAATTATCTGATCATGTTGGAATATATTTATTTAGTTTTAAGTAAGTTAATTTGGGTTTACTAAGCAAAATGCAGCATTTAACATTTTTCAATAAGCATTCCATCCGTCCGGCCCTTGGCATATAGCTAAAACGGCCCTCAGTTTATTGGACTTTGACACCTTTAAAGGACTAAGGTATATTTTTAAGATCAACTCAATTAAAATACAGACAAAAGTAGTATGAGCTCAGTTTTTTTTAATGTGTCATCAATATTTTTTCAACTCTAATCAAAAGATTGACTGCCAATAAAAACAGGTGGCCATCCAATTAGTGATGGATTAATCACAAATCAAAGTGGGTATTATCCCATCAGTGCGATCATCACAAACCAGGCCTAGGTCCCACAGACCTCCCAAAAAGTCACTTATGGAGTCCTGCTTTACTGGTGGAAACATGCATATCGTTTGGTGCAGGGATCTTCGACGTGGTGCCCACGGGTATTAGTGTGCCCCCTAAGGACAGCTGAGGTGCCCGCAGACCGGTTCTTAAAATACTTGTAGAACCGGGTCATTGTAAAACATTTTGGGAGTTTTTGAAAATCTATTTAACCCTTCTTTTACGTTATTGGTAATAACGTAAAAACAACATCAGATTCACATAATAAATTGTTATTTTAGAAATGTATCTCAAACCGGGGCCCTTTGCTCTGATTAGTAACAAAAAATAGCTCTCAAACTGATAAAGGTTGGTGACCCTTGCTCTAGTCATTATACATTCTCTACATTGTTCTAAGAGGTGTTCGGAATGCCCTGAGGCCTGCCTTGAATATTATCAAAGCACCTGCTGGATTCAGTATGGAAGAAAGACCATGAACCTGGTGCCTTTAGAATTTTCCATTAACTTCTGTCTTCCGCCCCTTTGGTATATCAATGATTGTGTGGCCTTTGAAGGGACTTGTGAGACCATTACAGGCTTGTACTTTACTCACAAGCCCAGATAATTCACTTTCATTTATTTAAATTTTTAAAATGCATATTAAATTGGGTGCCCTGCCCACTAAATAGTAACAAAACGTAACTCTTAGCTTCAAAAAGGTTGGAGACCCCTGGTTTGGTGTGTTTGTTGGAGTGGTGAATGGAATTAAAACACAAATCTGCCATCTTTGTTTCCGGGACAGCAGTTATGCATGTATTTATTAACATCATGAACCATTATGGCTATGATTTTCCAGTCAATTGGATTAAATTATTTACCTAAAAGGTAAAGGTTTTCCTTTTCACACACACCTGATAGATAGATAGATAGATAGATAGATAGATACTTTATTCATCCCCTAAGGGAAATTCACATTTCCAGCAGCATCCCTGAGCTGAGAACAGTACAATAATAAAGCCAAAAGAATACAATATACAAATACCCAGTGTGACGTGCAAATGCCCACTGTAGCGTGTTATATAGAGTAACTAAATAGTGCTACACAGAATACATATTGCAGTAAGATTCGGTAATATCCAATGTAGGTGGTGTGGTTTAATGTGGGCCTTTACTCTGCCGGGTGGAGTTAAAGAGCCTCATGGCATGAGGAAGAAAAGATCTCTTCAGTCTGTCCGTAGTACAAGACAGTGACAGCAGTCTGTCGCTGAAACTGCTCTTCTGTCTGGAGATAATGCTGTGTAGTGGATGCGATGGATTGTCCATGATTGACCTCAGCTTTTTCAGTGCTCGTCTCTCAGCTACTGTTGTTAGGCTGTCCAGCTCTTTGCCCACAACAGAGCTCGCTTTCCTAGCCAGTTTATTGAGACGAGAGGCATCCTTCTTCTTGACGCTGCCGCATAGAAGAGGGCGCTTGCCACTACTGTCTCATAGAATATTTTCAGGAGCTTTTTGCAGATGTTGAAGGACGCCAGCCTTCTGAGGAAGTAAAGTCGACTTTGCCCTTTCCTACATAGAGCTTCTGTGTTGGCAGTCCAGTCCAGTTTGTTGTCCAGCTGCACACCCAGGTATTTGTAGGTCTGGACAAATTCTACACATTCTCCCTTGATGGTTACAGGAACCGGGTGAGTTCTGGTTCTCCTGAAGTCCACCACCATCTCTCTGGTCTTGGTGGTGTTTAGGTGCAGGTGGTTTGCGTCGCTCCATCGGACAAAGTCCTGAATCAATTTCCTGTACTCCTCCTCCTGCCCGTTTCTGATACATCCCACGATCGCAGTGTCGTCGGCAAACTTTTGCACATGGCAGGACTCAGATTAGTAAGCTCAGCAAAAACATGATTAAAATGATTTTTGATGTGATTACCTGTGTTTAAGGAGGGAACCCACTTAAAACATGCAGACCTCCGGTAATCGAGGACTGGATTCTAACACGTTTAAAGTTTCCCCCTGTTAAACGCAATTAGACCACATCAACAAGATTGTTAGTCTGGTTTCTGTAGAGCTATCAAAGTGCGTGGGGAAAGAGAAACATCTAAACACTTGTGTCAGGTTTCGGTCCGCAAAAAGTCAGAGTTCCTCTTTTTTTTTAAGCACATATGTCAAAGTCAAGGCCGGGGGCCACATTCAACCTTGGACAAGGTTTTTTTCAGCCCAGGAAATTATCTTGATTAACTATTGTACCATACACCAAGAATCATTTTATCTTTGTTTTTTTCTGTATGTTACTTCTTGCACTTTATTTTATTTGTGGTTTAGTGAATGATATTATTTTATTTCTGTTTGAGTGATTGTAGCCCACTTTTTCTAAAATATTGGCTACTGATCGTGTCTGAATAATAATCTTTCATTTACTATTCATTCAACGGGGATTTTTTTTAATCAAGGAAATGTAAGCTTTGTGCCTGAAAATGAAAGATAACTGACAGAGCCAAAAGAAAATATTGCTTTGTTTATTAGATCATATTGGTATATATTTTTTAGCTTTTCAGTAGGTTCAATTAGGTTGGTTCACTAGACCAGTGGTCCTCAACTTGTCTGACTTCAGTACCCAACATACCAACCTAATTACAAGCTGCGACCCAAATAAAGAAAAAAATATAAGTTCACCCAATGTATTGAATTCAAGAATTGTGCAGTTCAAACCAAATATGGTAGAATGTATTCACATTTCTAAAAAGAAATAACCAACAAAACCAAAACGACTTCAATTAATAATATTCCCTTTTTTGCTTAGTCAGATTTTCCATGAAATCCTAAACACTTCACTTTAGTGGCTTTCTCTTGACGATAATAAAATCCATATCTCTCTGTTATTTGCTTTAGACATGCTCAACATGTGCAAACAAACTTGATCTGTCTTTTTCTGTGGTGTGAAATTTGGAATAGTAATTCACAGCTGCATGGAATAATCTCCATCTACTAAGAAGGAGTTGAAATGACCCCGTGTTTTTCCCTTCCGTAAACGCAGAGAAAATAAATCAAGAAGATTAAGCAGGTTTCAGCATACCTTTGTAATGGATCAGGTGAAAGTTTAAAGAAGAATCTCTGAAACATGCAAATTCGTGGCCCTTTTGGAATTAAGTTTAAGATGCTTTAGATCAAGAGGGGGTCAACTCTGTCCCGAAGGGCCACATGCCCTGCATGTTGTGGGAGTTTCAACACAAGTGATAAAAATGATCAACTTACTAGAGAGTTATGAAGGAGGTTTGAGAATGACCCTGGTTATTTGAATTACCAGTCTTTGAGAAACTAAATCATATTAACTAAGGCAAAAAAAGCATGCAGGACTAATGTGCTCATGTAACGAGGTTATCCACCTCTTCTTTAAAAGATGTACACCAGAGGTCGGGAACCTTCTTGACCCGAAGAGTCATAATAGAAAAGTATTTTGAATTTTTTAGACAGAGCCAAACCATATATGTTAAGAAAAGAATTAGCAAAACTGCCTAATTCGCCCGCTCGACAAAAGCTTATTTTTCAGAGATATGAATTTAATTTCTCTGTGTGACGTTAGATCATTTGATAAAATCTAGAATTAATAATGCCAGAGCCTGTGTCCCATATCTACAAATATACCACATTGAACTTGTCTCCCTCCCACAGATACTTAAGATCATTGAGGCTCATTTTGACCATCATTTTTCGTAAATAATGGTTTCAAAACAAGGTGCAAGCAGAGTTATTTTGTAAATATGTCACAAAAAACTGCAAACAAAAACTTCATAGATGTATTTTCCTACAGCACAGTGGGCGCGTGTGAAAGACAGGGGAGCGTGGTGTGTTGCATAGCTCCGCCCACCCAATCAAATTGTTCTGTGCTTGATTGGCTAGCGTTCGTGGGTAATTACAGCTTGTATTTTTTTTCTCAACAGTATACATACATTATTTAATGAGCTTTCATATAAAGGATTATGTAGTGATTTACAGCCAAAATGGTGTCTGTTGGTGTGACACCTCAACTGTAAACTGCAGGTAAACCTGTCCCCTTTACATACCGGACCAACAAACCACTTTAATGAAGTAGCTCTGCTATGTACGCAAAATACCTGATTTTGAAGTTACCTGAAGTGGAACGATCTGGAAAAATTTGCACAGGCGGAATTTTGTCACGGAGCCATAGGTACCGGTAGTCATTAATAGGCCAAATATGTCTCTAAGCCATAGTTTCCCAACCCCTGATATACACAATAAAGTCATAAGCAAAGGCGTAGTTTCGTCACCAATTGTTTTGTCCCCACCAATTCGAGGTAAGATTGGGCCTATACAGCCAGAACCGACCCGCGGTTGTGAAAGCCAAAGCGCCCACGCTCAGGCAGCGCATGAGCGAGATTAAAACCCATCGCGCTCATCCTCCACAAAGAAAAAGAAACAAAGAACAATGCGGGGGGTATCATGAATTACCCGATTCATGGAACACTTGTTTGTTTTTGAACTCACAGAACATCCAGCATGGCATCATGTTGCAACACATTGTTGTTACTGGCGTGAACAAGCAGTGGCGTTCATTCCTAAAGTGATAGCTAAATCTAGTGGTTGTTAACAATACTTGCATTCAATAACACTACAGGGTGGATATTGAAAAAAAAGGCAGCGAGGAAGAAGCACCACCCAGCCTGAACCCAAACGGAATAATCAACATTTTAGACACGACCTGGATTTTGGGCCTGGCTCAGGCCTAAGATCTTACCTCAAACACCAATAATATGTGATTACTTTAAAAAATGCGCTATGTGCCAAGATCAGACCTACGCTCTGGGTCCTACACCCCTTTCAAGACAAAATTCTAGCACTTTTTAAGGACTTTCAAAGTCTATCTTCCAATTTCTCCAACACCATCAAAAGAAAAAAATCTGGTGTGAAACATGTTTTGCAGAGCCACAAATATATCTGTGGCGATTTTTAATCTTGCATGTAAATTTATCAAAACAAAGGATTTTGAGTAAATTATGAATACATTTGTTTTTGGAACAGATCTCTCCCCATATAGGTGTTGCGTAAAAATTACAGTAGAATGTAACTTGCATTTTCAGTTGCAGGGAGTTCTTTCCATTACAATGTATGACTCTGCAACCTTAATTTTTTGCATGGCCTATAATAAATGCCCATAATTGATACGTAATCCTTGCACTAATACACATTTCATAGTGTCCTGCTTAAGTGTACCATGCACCTGTGAGTTGGGCGCGACCTGTAGGAGGCAACGACGCCTCATGGGACAATGCCGTACAAACTAATGCTAGCTGCAATTAATCACTATGGGAAAAGAAATGAAATGATAAAGCAAAGCCACCAGAGGGCAATGTGGGCATCAATTTTAAGCAGACTTGTTGAAAAACATAGCATTGAAGCATTTACAAGCAATTCACCCAAAATATAAGCATTGAAAATACAGTAAAATTAAAGCATTTTCAAGGATTTCAAGCACCCTCATGAACCTGGACCTTTTGTCAGCCCACATTTGATGGACTCCAGCCCAATGTACTATTAAGTGCAAGCTCACCGGGCCCGACTGAGGACAAAAGAGTCCTGGACGGTCACCAGGGGTCCTAGTTCAGGGCACTCTGAGTCATGGTACTTCCCACAGTCCTCGCACCCTGTATCACACAGACACATAAAAAACGCCACAACAGTCACTCCCATTTTCGACGCTTAGAATATTCAGGAGGGAGTTCATACTCACAGATGCACTCATCTGGAGCTTGAGCTGCCATTCTGGAAACCTAACAACCAATAAGAACAGAGGTGGGTAACCTGGTCCTTGAGGGTCTCATGTCCTGCATGTTTTTTGAGGGTTCCCTTCTTCAATTTAGGTGATTTCAATCACCAGGATTGTAAGGAGCTCATAATTTGTATTTAAAAATACCTCCAAAAGCAAGCAGGACATGCGTTCGTCGAGGACCAGGTTGCCAACCTCTGAATTAGAGAAAATATTGTCACAATTAGGAAAGCAAAAAGTTGACAGTTTTACAATGAGAACGAAGTGAAAAAAAGACAGTTTTTGCTTGTAATGCTCTAAAGCAGGGATGGCGAACCGGTTTGACACAAAAAGCCGAAATTTTTAACTGTGGGAGTCAAAGAGCCACACCACGAACTGACCTGCCATAACAGACAGACACACACAATTAAAACATATTATTTCCCATTACACACTCCTCTCCTTACAATACAACAAGTATTGTTCTTGTGTTGATTTCAAAGAAATAAACACCCAAAAAACTAAACATGAAACAAGGCAAAGAGCCACAGTATATAGAAAATATCATGAGGCAAAGAGCCGTATTTTTATTGGCCAAGAGCCGCATGCGGCTCTAGA
Source organism: Urocampus carinirostris (assembly GCF_059441175.1). NCBI lineage: Eukaryota > Metazoa > Chordata > Actinopteri > Syngnathiformes > Syngnathidae > Urocampus > Urocampus carinirostris. The sequence goes on from NC_142365.1 coordinate 26,011,378, forward strand.
GCCGCGTGTTCGCCACCCCTGCTCTAAAGCATTCCCCATTTCCTATTTGGGTCATTCTTACTATTTGGTGCCATTTCAGCATAGTAACCATCACTCAAAAAATATTCAATGTTTTAAAAAAATTATCTAAAAGAGGGACATTTAAACTATAGGAATAATGTATTGGTCCTGCCCAGGATATAATTATTTTACTTTTTTTTAAACCGATGACTTCACACGTGACATGGGCAAAATGTGTCCCCTGTTACAGTGCATAGGAGTAACAGGGGCACAGTAATAGTGGGGATATTGTATGCATAATTGAGCCATTACTACTAATATAATGAAAAAGAATCTAGTACACTATTATTGCTGTAAAATGTTTTCAATATGTTTATTAACCATATTATCAAAATTACCAAAAATAAAAAAACTCCATTCCCGCTATAGATAGGCACAACGGCGTGGCATGTTATGCTTATCCCTAACAGTAAACCATAATTTTAACAAATGAAAAAAGGGTCGATTAAAGAGTGGCACTTTCTCTTCTCCTCCTTGAATGTTTTTCTTTCTAACATATTAATACATCAGAGAGTCATGTGACCAAAATGATAGCCAGCTGATATGGGGTGTGGGGATAGTTCACACGGGGACACAAGATATTTTAGAGATTTTAAACCTAAATAATGCACTAGCAAGTATAATTGATATTAGGTGAGGAATATCATTATTGAGGTAATATAGAAATGATGAAAACCCATTAATTATATTTTTATCACTTATATTTGTAACAGAAGTCAATCAAACCTGACTGGGATCTAACATTTTAATGTATTTGTACAACAATCACCGTATATTTTTTTAAATGAATTTATCCTACATACATATGAAGGATTTTATACATCTGACTATAAAGGATTTTGTACCATCAAATACAAATTACATTTAATACAAAAGATATTCACTGGCTGGGCTGTGTGGGGCGAGGTCAGTGCACCATAGTGGAGAATGATGATTACAGGAATGGCGGGAACGGGACGTGAGGCTGATAAGATAATCAGCGCATCCAGACGCGGAGGGGCCCTGATGACAGAGGACGGCAGGCAATATTTTGAGAAACGTTCTGCTGACATCGAGGCGAGGTGGTGGAGCCCACGTGGGGCTTCCTTTGCACGCCCATGGGAGGAGCCGGGACACCATCTTGCGGAAAAGTCGTGGGCCGAGAAGAGAGAGGACTTCAGAGAAGGCTCCCCAGAGACTACGACGACACAAATTCGGCCATATTCGATGGAGTTCACTGAGTTAAATTGTTTATGAAATTAAATCTGCCCCCGTGTGAAAATGACGGCTATTCTTATACATATTTTCCATCAAGAAACGAGCGTGCATTGCTGGGTGAATGTAGGTTGTGTTTGGTTAATGAGTCAGATAACTAATTCGAACAATTTGGTAAACGATACATTTTAATATTTATTTCCCAACATATATCAATGTGTACTATGGTAGAGGGCAGTTAAGCATGCAAAGACATCTTTTAAAAATAAGTACAAGCCCCTTTTGACAATAACTATACAATTTTATGTCACTGAGACTCAAATGGCACCGAATAACAGGAAGGACCCAAGGAAACAATATTTTATGGATAGATTTAAATGCTGGGCAATGGCTGTCATGAATTTACACGGGAAAAATATGACGACTTTCGGCAGGAGGCAGAGTTTCGAAGTCATCGTGTTAAGGTGTGGAGGAGGAGTACGAGTAGATCCAGGATTTCAAGTGCTCCCAACCGCAAGCCGGGTTTTAACTCCGATCTGTGCGTCTGGTCTCGAACAAAATGTAACAAAGAACAGTCGGCATGGCGGATGGACGGGAGACGCAAAGCGGCAAACTGGAGTCGCGGTTCCTCCGCGTCTAGGAAACGCCAACGGAAGCTCGCAGCGAACCAAACAGACCAGTTACATGTTTTTTACCCAACAGTGGAAAGAATTGACCGGAGTGAGTCCCACAATGGCGCTGAAAATTCTTACCTTTTCCCCCCTAAAGACTCTTCATTTATCGAATCCTGACTCCGGGTTCCAATCCGCTCCAGAAACAGCGCAGGACCGGAAATGAAATGTGTGGTGCATTGTGGGAATTGTAGGCTCTCCAGAAGATTTGAAACAGCGCCATTATACGTTATTTTTGACAAATTTCGTTATTATACTGTATTGTTATTTTAAAAGCATAGTGTGTACTATTTAAGGCCTCCTAGGGGTTAAAAAAAACTTCATTTATATAAAAAAAAAAACTGATTTTAATTTAAATAAGGAAAACTTAAACATCATATAAGCATGCTTTTTACATATTTAATTATTTTTTAATAGACTTGCAGGTCGAAAAAATTTGTATTTGAGATAAGATGAGGCTCACCTCACAAAAAAAAATATTTTTTTTCTCATTTTATTTGATTTTTACTCCTCTTTTTATTTTTTTTCTCAACTTTTCTTTTCCCTTTTTATTTTTGTTCATTTTCACCTTTCCACCACTTCTTTTTTGTCTTTCTTCTCTTTTTTTCCCTTTACTTTTCTTCTTTCATCATTCTTATTTTCATTTTTTTCCTTTTTAGGTGTTTTTCACTTTATTTCGTTATTAGTTTTTTCCCATTTTCTGTTATTTTCTTTCTTTTTTTCATTACGTTTTTTTTGTTTTCGCAAAATGCCGGGCAAAAAAAGAAAAAAATTAGATTTAAATGTCACTGAGTCTCAGTAGTTTGTGTTCAAGCCAACATGTTTCCACCCGGTCTCAAACTAGGGGCCATTTGAGTGTTAGGCGAATGTGCTAACCACTGCATGCGTATATTATATACATATGATAAATTGTATATTGCTTTATATCGGACAAGGAAACAACCATTGACACCAAAACACCAATCATCCAATCAGTATTTATTGATAAAAAAAAAAAAAAAATCATTCTATGAGTTTATTTCTGAAATCGTTTTCCAGACCTGATCCGTGCACAAATATGATACCAACCACAAAAACAAAAATCAACCGCCCTTTTGTTGACTGACTGCTTTTTAGTAGCATAGTGCAAACAAGCTGCTAGACACTGGGCATAATTTCAACTCTTTTACACTTTTTTTCCCCAAGAAAAATTAGTTACTGGTGGTGCCACATCACCTGTAATGTGACAAGGGTATTGAATTTAGGACAGATGCCTATATTCTGTTTCTGTAGACGTAGGTTGCCATGAAAAGCGTTCCCAGAGTTTTTCTAGGCTTAAGAAATGGCATGAACGCGGAAGCTGAAGTTGCGACATCATGGAGGCGTCATAAACACAACTGAACTCAACTCTCCCTCCTATGACAAAGCACATAACAAAGTCTAATTGTAGTTTGGATCAGTGTTTCTCAACTAGAAGGTCAGGACCCAAAAGCGGGTCGTGGGACTTTGCCTTGGGAAAATATTGCTAAGAAAAAACACACTTAATTACACTCCGTAACAGCAAATGTTGATGATGCACTGCTTGATCTCTTCTACCTGTTCAGTAAATCGGCACGATTGAGAGGGACCACATCTCATTTTATCTGAATTTTTCTGGGGTGTTTTATTTCCCTTTTCTGCCTATAATAATAGTTATCAATAAAGTGAGCGATAAGGGAAAGGAACAGTGGACATTGGTGACATCAACAATTTAGTCCAAGAAAACAATTTCAAAACATGAAAATGGTGTGCAGCACAGTGGCTCAGCGGTTAGCGGCACAGTTCTGAGGTCATGAGATGGAACCTCCTGTGTGGAGTTTTCATGTTCTCCCCATGCTGGCGTGGGTTTCCTCCGGGCACTCTGGTTTCCTCCCACATTCCAAAAACATGCATGTCAGGTTAATTGGCCGGTCCAAATTGTCCCTAGGTGTGAATGAGCAAGTGAGTTGTCTGTTCGTGTGCCCTGCGACTGGCTGGCAACCAGTTCAGGGTGTAAAAAAACTACTGTGATGCTATGTTAGCACATTGCTTAACATTGTTTTGCATTTTTCAGTTAGGAGTTATTGGAACCAGCACAAACATCTTTTACCCTGGAAAAAATTATCCAATCATTTACGTAATTTCTTTTACAGAAAATTTAAATGGTCTTTAAAGATTCCAGCCATTAAAAACAATCAATTTATGCTGCCATCAAGCCAAAAATCCAGAGGATAAAATCTAGAATGTTATGTTAAACCAATTAGCACTGTGGAATATGACCTCAGTTTGGGGGTTAGAGGGACATTATGTATTATTTAGCATCTCCAATAAAAAAAAACCTTAATATGTTTAAAATACACACACACATACATATATATATATATATATATATACACACACACACACACATACTGCTGCTACAGGTTCGCCCTTAGCGTAAAAACCTTGTGAAAAGATGCCCCCCCCCCAAAAAAGAAAGAATATATGTGCAGTCTGGTCACTGAGTCTCCTTAATTTGTATTTTTCCTTGTGCTTTGGAGCACCTTTTTCCAGTTGCACTACACAATACAGCCACAACATCTGGTCAAATATTACAGTGTCCCTTTAAAGGTCACACGGACCGTTTTAGGATTCATTAAAATTTCTGGAAGACACAATACAGAAAACACACATAACATTATCTAATCGACATTATGTGTATTATGGTTAACATCTTTGTTATTATTTTGACCATCCACTGCAATAACTTGAAATTCCATTCTGTATGTCATATTTTTACGTTGCTGAAGCTGGGTTTGATCTGTTACAGATGTTACTCTATATGCACATCACTTCCATCTGATTTACAAATGTCAGAATAAAACCCAAACAAAATAACATTAATGCCATTATGCATACAAACTTTGTGTTTGAAAATCATTTAATATAATTAATATAATATCCAAGCCTAGAAGTAGTCACCCTATAACTCCCACTGAAAATCTGATGCAATGCATCATCTCCCTTTGTGAATATACAGTGTCTTGAAAAGGTATTTTCCCCCTTCTTGAATTCTGTGTTTTTTGCAGAAGTATCACTCGCAAAGGCTTCAGATCATCAAACCGAAATTAATCTATTTCTTTCAACAGTCCAAAATATCTGATGATGACGCTTTCTCCAAATAGGAGGATGGGGGGTATAGGGAGGGTTGGGGGTAATAGTCAGTGTTTCTGGGGTTGATGGCACCTCATATGGCTATGTAGCTGATTTTGGAGCCACACACTCTCCGAAAGATGGAGCAGGTATGTCCTGATGTTTGAGGGCCGTTTATTTCTGCCTGCTGATGTTCCTGTCCACGTCCTGCCATCCTCCTTTGAATAAAAATGTTCTTTATTTTATCAGTTGATTTCCTGCAGCTGTCTCTTCAGGCTTGTCTGCTTGCAGCTTGGATCTCGAAGGAGCCGGGGTCCACGTTTCAGCGCCTCTGTGGTTTTTTTTGTATAGTCCTTGTAGCACCGTTTATGGCGAGCAGCAGTCGATGTCTTTGTATGAGCCTAGAGCCGTCTGATGTCGAAGAGGCTACCGTCAGACGGTATTCCAAGTCCATGCCAAGTTTGTGCTGCAAAGCATGGTAGAGCAAAAGGGTAACTGCTGAGAGGTAGGAGATTGAAAAGTACTGGTGCTAAGACACAGCCTTGCTTCACCTCAACATTGATGGTGAAGGGCTCAGACTGGAGTCCTTCCATAATAATACTGGATTGCATACCATCACGTAGATGCTTTAGGATGGATAGGAACTTGGGTGGCACCCGGAGTTTGTAGTTGTTTGTAAAGCATGTCACAATCTATGTTGAACACGTTTTAACATCATTTCATTCAGCTGCGCGATTAAATTAGGATTTACTTCAACAAACATCATCCCGCATCACCAATTCTCAGACATGGTTGCATTCTTCCCATCTTCACACCATTATGTTCTGCTGCTCTGCACACTTGCCAACATTGTTCCAGCAGCCACTGGACTCTTTGAATGGCTGAGGCCAGCAAAGCTTCCTCCAGAAGATGCAACATCCCATCAACCTCCTCCTGGAGCTTTAGTCCCAATAATTTTAGCCAAAGATGCTCAGTTTGAATTCTCCACCACTGATGAAAGGTTCCTGGCTAAGGCCAAGGAGCTGGAGCTGAGTGCTTTAGACAACTGTCATCACAGGGTAGTTGCCGAGTTAAAAGTGAGCTGTGAAGGTCTTTCAGAGGAGGACCTGGCCAAACTTGGTGTTGCATTGTTCAATTGCCAGGCACAGATAGAAGGCCGCACAACCTATCCATGTAAAGAATATATGAGTATTAAAGAATGCACAGCCACCATGGACCCAGACACCTGGACCGCCTACCACGTGGTGAGCAACAGAGCTCGAGCTCTGTGCTATGCCACACGCCAGCAGCTTTTTCGGCGCAGGGCTGAGCACACAGTCAACATGCTCATTTCTACAGCTGCAAGTCAACTGTCTTCCATGGAAGAGCTTAAGGATGTTCAACTGGAGCTCCGAGAGATGACTGCAACATCACTGGAGGGCCACAGTGCTCTGCATGCTCAGCAGGTCAAACTACAAGAAGGCCAAGATCAATTGAAAAGTTCCTTGAGAGACAACCTTGATCGTCTGCATCAGGAGAAAGCTCTCATTGCCTCCGGACAGGAACTCGTTGCCAAGCTAATCCGAAGAATTACAAATAAAATGGCTCTTGTTGGTGAGAAAGTGCAGATCCAAGGCTCCAAAGTTCAGGACAGCCACAGAGCCATTGTTCAAGACCTCTCTGACATCCGAAACCAAGCTCAGGGCATCCATCAGAAAATTGATGACAGCATGTCAGAGTTTGCTCAGTACCAGGACCAGACGTTGAACTACATCAATCTCATGTTGCCAAATGATTTAATGAGGTCACTAAAGGCAATGGCTCTATGCTGCTCTCTACCAGTAGTTGCCACAAAACAGGGGTCATATCAGTGGATCTGGACTTTTGGAAACCACACCGTGTTTCAGGTTAAGTACACTCTGAGATGTACTCAACCAGCCGAGACAGCATGATTTTTGCAAATAGTTTGCCTGCTATGGAGAGAATGGATATACCGCAACACAAGTCTGCGCTTTCCCCTTTCAACTTATAGAAGACAATGATATTGGCATTCTTTCAGTCCAGGGGTACTCTCTCAGATTTCTGGATTTGGGTGATCAGAAGCTGTACACAACGTGCAAGGAAATAACTTCCATGTTTCAACACCTTCACTCTGATGCCATCAGGTCCTGTGGTTGTGTTGTTTTTTTTAAGTTCCTGATGGCCTTGGATGTTTCTAAGATGTCAAGAGGGCTTTCCACATGTTTGAATGTTTACACCATAATCAATGCACCAACCCTGGACGCAGATAGCAGAGTCAAAAAAAAGAGTCCTACAGGAGTTTTGTTTTTTTGCACATTTACCACTCACAAAAGTTTCAGATCTTCAAACCAATTTTATTATCAAACAGAAACAACCCAAGGAAATACAGAATGCAGTTATAAAATGTTGATTCCATATATTAAGGCACAACACACATTTAGGCCCATCTGCCCCTATGTGAGAAAGTTATCTGCCCCACTTGTTGAATCAAAAAGTAACCGTGAACTACCACAGTTTTGGAAAAGCTGAGTTCAATTCCACATGTCACACCCAAAATTGATAGCCACCACCTGTGAGAATCAAGATATCAGTTAAATTGAATGTTAGACAAAGTGAAGTAGGCTACAAAATCTCAAGAACATTTTTGACACGCCACAATCCAAAGACTTTCCGGAAGAAAGCTATCAGATTCTGATTGAAATCTATCAGTCCAGAAAAGGTCAGAAAGCCATTTCCAAGGCTTTGGGCACCCGCGAACCACTGTCAGAGCATTATCCACAAATGGAAAAAACTGGGAACAGTGGCAAACCTTTCCCGGAGTGGTCGGACAACTAAGATTACTCCAAGAGTGTGACGACGGCTAATCCAGGAGTTTCCAGAAGCACCTCGAAAAACATCCAATGAACTGCAGGCTTTGTTTGCCTCGGTTAAGGTCAGTGTTCATGACTCCACTATAACAAAGACACTGGCCAGAAATGCCATTCATGGAACAGTATCCAGGCGAAAATCACTGCTTTCACAAAAGAACACAGAGTTGTCTCGAATTTTGCCAAAAAGCATCTTGATAATCCTCAAGACTTTTGGAGAAACATTCTCTGGACTGATATTTCAAAATTCCAATTATTTTGGAAGGTGAGCAGCCCATTACATCTGGGGTAAAAATGGCACAGCACTTGACAAAAGAACATGATGCCAACAGTAAAGCCTGGTAGTGGCAGTGTAATGGTCTGGGGATGGTTTACTGCTTCAGGACCAGGACAACTTGTTGTGGTTGACAAAGTAATGAATTCTGGTGTTAAGCAGAAGATCTTGATCCGGATTTAAATCCAATTGAGATGCTGTGGTGTAACCTTAAAGGGGCAGTTCATGCTAGAAAACCCTCCAATATGGCAGATTTCAAACAATATTGAAAGATAGAGTGGGCCAAAATTCCTCCTCAGCGTTGTAAAAGACTCATTTACTTTTATGTACACATTTGATTTCTATTATCGCTGCCAAAAGTGGCCCAACTTTCTATTAGGTTCTGGGGGCAATCATTTTTTCACATAGGTCTACATAGCTTTTAATTTTGTTGTGCCTTAATCAGTGTCTGAAGTAACGTCTGTCCGGACGCCCGGGACGTGCATCTTTTGCGTCGGGCGTACAACTTACAAAACATTTCTGCCTGGGTGGCCGACAACTTTTTAAAGAAAAAAAGATCTTTTATTTTTATAGTTTATTTTTTTTAATATTTTTCAAAGCAAACATTTGCTTTATTCCGATTTCGAAATTTTAGTTCAGTTTGGAAATTTCCGAATTTAGGTTCGTTTGACAATTTGCATACTCAGGAGCCAATCAGAAGCCTGCATCGAATAACTTCGTGCTTTCGGACTCTCCCGAGCATTATAAGGTTGTGCATTTGCATATCATTTTCCAAAGTAGACGCACACAGAACACAAGAAAAATGGATAAGTGGTTAGGAATCAAGCCAAAACCTCAGCCCCAGAAGAAAGATTCAAAAGAAGCTAACAAAATTTATGACACTACAAAACGTAAATGTACATTAAAAGCATCGTGGAAAGAAGAGTTGACGTGGCTTGTAGCAGACGACGCAACGCAAACATTGCATGAATATAGATGAGTAAATACAGGTACATACTGATGGCAGATGGAAAACAGCGCAATCAATGTTATAAGTAGATTTATAATAAACTTTTTTGCGATTAGTTGTCTTATTGTGTTTCAAGTAGGTAAAAATGGGGCAGCAAATCTATGGTTGGGCAGGCAACTTTTCAGAGTTGTCTGCCCTGGTGTCCGGTAACTATTTGTCATGACACTGCCTTAATACATAGAATCAATATTTAAAAACTGCATTTTGTATTTACTTGGGTTGTCTCTGTGCGATATTGAAATTAGTTTGTAGATCTGAAACCTTTGTGAGGGATAAAAATGCAGAAAAAAAACAGAAATCAAGAAGGGGGCAAAACATTCTCACAGCACTGTAAGGAACGATCATTGCACTGAAAATGGAAAACATTCTGAAAACTGTGCAACTATTCCAATCATACTATTGTTTGTCATCGGTTTTGCCGAGTTTGAGCTTCAGTTCACAGCAGGGATGCTTGACATTTTCTATTCAACATCCGGGAGGTAGAGATGAAGGCCTGCAGTAGTCCCTTCCATCGGTAACAAGGCCACAGAAGCGCTTTGAAGAAGCTGCATTACACAAATTGAGGAAAGATGCAAAATGATATCCCCTGGAATTTGCTAAAAATATTACCAGTTGCCCCGACACAGAACTCTGCAGTATATTTGTCGTAAACGATGCAAGCAAATACTCATAATTCAAAATAGTCACGCAGGAGGCTGCCCAGTGGAGGCAGAGCCATTGGCTTTGCTTTTGCTCTTGCGACTGAGCATACGGCTGAGCGTGGCGGTCTTGCTGGCCCGGTCCACTGTGGAAGGCGATTCAAGGTAGACCAGGTCATTGTGCGACTGGCTCATTCCAGGGTCTTTCCGCTGGTGCCTGCGACGGAAGAACAGCTTTGCGCTCTTCCTAAGGAAGCTGCCTATAGTGCACAAGATTTGATTTCATCATTAGAGGTATTTGGGTGGGGGAGCGTCTGGCAGGAATCACAATATTCAAATGTAAGGTTTTTGCAATTAGGTATGCAACAATTAGTTGACAATTTTCTTGTTACTTAACTGCCCTCTATCATAGGACACACTGATATGCAGAGGTGGGTAGTAATGGAGTACATTTACTCCTTTACATTTACTTGAGTAAGTTTTGGGACATTTTGTACTTATAGCAATATTTTTAAATCTCAATACTCTTACCATTACTTGAGTAAATTTGTGAAGAAAAAAAAACGTACTTTTTACTCTGCTCAATCAGGCAACATTGAAGTTGTTAATTCATTACTTAATAAATCCCCTCCACGTAAGTAGGTGTCTGTCTGTTCCCGCTAAGGCGCATTTCTTTTGACGAAGAACTCCGCCAGGCTCTTCCATGTTTAACCAACCAGACGTGGCACCGTCGTCACGTGACCATATTCAACCTCAACGGGGGGAAAACATTTTTTACGAATTAAACAGATGGAAAATGTCGCTTAGCAATACCCACTATGAAAACACAGAAGGGGAGGAGCAACCCTGGTCCCATATCAAAAGTATGTTTCCCCTTAAGAAGGGTGCAAAGCACCAGCTCCAATATTCATTGTGGTTATTCTGATTGAAGAGCCAGTTAAAATAAGTATTGGGGCTTTAAATGTGCTACATGTGCTTAATTTAGTGATTTGATTTATATTACTTTTTATTTTTTTGTTTATTAAAGCACTTGAATTTACGTTGCTTATTTTAATCTACTCTGAAATTAATTGTAGTTTTTTGTTGATTGGATGGACTTTGATAATTTGATGTTCTGATTGGTTGTTTTGAAAAAAAAATCAATAAATACGATGTCGCAACAGATACTTAGGACTTGTGTAATTTTTTCACCACGTACTTTTTAACTTTTAATTAAGTAAATATTTGGATGACGACTTTTACTTCTACTTAAGAAATATTAGTCTGAAGTATTTTACTTTAGTGCATTTTTAGCTACTCTACCCACCTCTGCTGACATTTATGCAGGATAAACTAATTTTCATTACTTTGATTGTAGAATGCCTTAATGATAGTATTCATTACCCAATAACAATTTCAGTTATTAGTGCATTATTCATGTTAAAAATCTCTAAAATATCTTGTGTCCCAGTGTGAACTATTCTCCCCGTTACTCTGGTAAGAGTTCTAAAGAAAATATCTGCCGGCTAACATTTTAGTCACATGATTCTCTGAAAATATTTTTTGGGTGGGAAACATTCAAGGAGAAGAGTAAGTGCCACGTTTTAATGAACCTTTTTTTTTCATTTTTTATGGTCAAATAATACACTTTCTCTTTAACTCTCATTTTAAGAAGGGGCCTCAAATTATCATCCAGGGGGCCAATATTGGCCCCCGGGATGCAGTTTTGAGACCACTGCTATAGAGTTAAACGACAAAATCTAACCTACTGGAACTACAAACATTAAAAACTACAGCACTAACGATACAATTGGTTAACTTACTCTTTTGGAATTAAGGTGTGCTTAGGAGGGCTCTCCTCTAAGATGGCAGTTAATTGTGCCAAGAATGAGACGGTGACAAGAAAAGAGAGAAAAGCAAAAAAAAAAAATAGTCAAGGCGAGAAAAACGAAAACAAGACGAGAGGCTTGAAGATGTGCTTTTTTTAATCATAATGGTGAAACAAATTTCGAAATCCCCTTTGCAGTTGACAAAAGAAAAAGCAAATGTAGAAATAATAATAAATTAATTGTTGAGTCTCTCTCTCTCCCTCTCTCTCCCTCTCTTTCTCTCACTCCCTCCCTCCCTCTCTCCCTGTCCCTCTCTCCCGCCCTCATATATCACAGACTCTCAAAATAAAAGTCAATTCAGGATGTGAAGTAGAAATAACATTCATTAAGGACTACTAAATGAATGGTATTAAGAGTTTCCCTTAGCTGGAGGGCCGGACAATATTTTTTAGACTTACAATTAAATTAGGATTCAGTAATGTAAAATTTAATTATCACCTATTATGGAGGTTTTTTTCCTGAATCTTTTTTTCCTTATCTAAGATTGAATCTCTTGAAGTTAACTGTGCATTTGTAAAACAAAAAAAAGCTTTTAAATTCATTTCCACTACAGTTTATTTAACTTCCTTTTTTTTGTTTTGTTTTTTCATGAAAACGGTGACCTGAATATGGGAACTTCACTGTTAGATTTCATACCCATCATAGAAAGGAGCTAAAGCTTCTTTCAACTTCTGCAAAGACACCCGGGAGCTATTTTTTTTTCTTATTTCCTCAAACAGGAGGTTCATGACTTTCATTTTAAGTAACAATACTTGGGCAGGTTTTCTCACTGTTCTCTGGTTGATTACAATGCTAGTCAGCGAATAAAACTACAGTTGGTACTTTGCAAGTGGCCTCTGGCTTTGGCAACATCCAGTGGACATATCTAAAACTGTAGGTCATTGTGGCTCATTTTTCTTTTATGCTTCTCTCGGCATTGTCTGGCTGGAAATGGATGTGGAGGGGCACATATGGGCCGCAGGCCATTAGTTGGACACACGGGGGGCTATCATTATTGCAAAGTTGCCTTTGATTTAATGGTATTTATATATCGAGAAATAATACAGAAGTGTGTCTTATAGTACATCAGAGCTTTTTGTTTTGTGCAAACTCCCCCAGCCACAAATCTACCAAAACACTCCGAAAATGGGAAACTCCAAACTCCAAAAGTGGAATCTGAGATTTCATGAATGGTGGTGCTCACTTTAGTAATTCAATGAATGTTTAAAAATGTTTTGCCAGACTAGTGATGCACAGAATATTCTGGTTTAAGTCCAAATTGTTTGATGAAATGAAATGATCTGCATTTATATAGCGCTTTTCAAGTCAAGACTTCCCAAAGCGCTTTACAGTGTGCTTCACATTTCCCAATAGCGGCCGTGTAAGGCGCTAACCTGCTTATTGGGGGTATTAGGGGTTTAGTGTCTTACCAAGGGACACTTCGATATGTAACACGGAGGAACCGGGATTCGAACTGCGATCTCTTGATCCCAAGACGAGCGCTCTACCTCCTGAGCCACTGCCGCCTACTTAATCTATGTTGGATTTGACTATGTAGGTTTGACTGCAGACATCTGATGAGGTTTGAAGACTTTTTGTGATTACGGGATTTACAAATAAATATGACTAGACAGTCTCACCTTTTCTTTTTTTGCAGCTGATGTCTGACATACACATGGATAGTGAGGTATGATTGAGATCTTCTCCAGTGTGACTCTCCCATTGGCCAGAAGGGTGTCCCACCCCACTGGGACCGTCCTGAGGTTCTGAACCCTCCAGAGGACTACTGGTCCCCGACACAATGGCCGTGGTCATATCCTGAGAGGAGCTTTCGTCCGACATTGAAGCATCCATAGCCGCGGCGTAGCCTGCCATCAGCGCCAGCTCATTGTCCTGAGACAGCGGCGTCTGAAAAACAAAATAAGAGCATAAGAAATAATCGTCAACTCTACAGTGTTGGTTACTAAGGAACTTTTCTCTGTAACGGGTTCCTGGTAAAATATTGTAAATAGTTGAGTAAAGCACCATGGTAACAGATAATTGTTGACAATGTCCTCCTATCACTAATTTTCACTCCTTTGCACACGTTGTAACAACGAAACACATCAGTCATCACCAGCAAGTTTGTATATAGATATAGCGCGGTCCTAAACACAGAATACGCGGGCATTGTATTTTCCATCATGGTTATACTCTCCCAAACCCATATGGTCAAATATGAGCCGTAATTAAAACCATATAACAAAATACTGAATTACGGGGTCCGTTTACATTAGCATAAACTTGTGCTTCATTCTGCTATCACTGTGGAACCATTGAGCCGGCTGATTTAGTCTTTTGAGGACGTCTCATTGGTGTTGAAGCAGCTTTGGCAGGACTTTTGAGGCAATGTCTGGCAGGACTTTTGAGGCAATGTCAATAAGGCTTATACCTCTGTCGTTGCTACAGCATTGTTTGTCGCCTTTCTTGTAGAAAGGGTCAGGGACGGCATCACTCAAATCCTGAGGGAAGGGTTTCAGACTCCCCCACCACAGTGATGATTTGGTGCAGGGCAGGCGTGAGAAAGTCAAATCAGTCTTTAAAAAATTCAGCAAGGAGACAGTCCTCACCAGGTGCTTTATTGTTTTTCAGCTTTTTGACTCAGTTCATTACTTGCTCTAAAGTAGGGGCAGCAGTGTTGCTGTCGTAGACATCATTGGGGTTGTACTGGATGTGAGCTGGTAGAGGCAGATAGGATGTGGTGTGTTTGAGCAATGTAGCATAGTGCTATGTGCAAAGGTTGGTGATAGGTTGCCCTTGCTGGTTGAGGATAGTTTTGCTTCGTTCCCTCAAAAGGTCTAGTGCTGGACTGAGGGACGCTATACAGCTAAGCGAGCTAGGTTGCATCCATGCTTAGAGGCCAACAGACCAACTAATTGGTCCATCAAGTATGACATCTCCCAACTGAAATGTCCAGCCACTAAGGCAGGGTTTCAACTTTAACTATCTAATCAGTTTGCAGGTCTTGAAGCTCTTCATTTATGCGATTCTTTATCAGAAGAAAGGGGTCTTTTTTTTCCAAAGTACTGCAAAGGAAGTAGCAACTTGGACCTTAGGTAAGTAAAAACATAACATTAAAAGTGTTTTGAACTTTGATCTTTGTATTTTCAAAATTATTTTTGCAATACACCTTGCCTGGAGAAAAAAGAAAACGTCCTGGCAGGATCTAATAATGGAGAAGTAAATCTTCAAAGTAGTGTGAAGCCAAAATGGATATGGAGTGTCTTGGCTAAGTGTTTCGTTCACAAGCAGTCGAGATCACACAAGCCAGACAAAGAAATATGAAGGATTTACTGCTTCCACGGGTTGGTGCACACTTCTTCTGCTATTACCGTATAAACGGTTATTGGTACCTAGATAGTTACTTCCCGAGTAATGCGCTACTTCTGGGTGTCAGTATTCTCAGGGGTAACGTCATTGATTTTTAAATGGAGTAACTAGTAACTGTCACTAATTCCTTCTTTTCAGTAACATGCCCAACATAGTGGTATTAAAAAGTATCTGAACCTTTTGGAAATGGTCAATTTCTGCATAAAAACACCATCAAATGTGATCAGTGTCTGCTTTAACTGAAACCGCCCACACATTTACTAGTTTTAATATTGTGACGAGGACAGCATGCAAACAATACAGAAGAGGGAGGAATAAGTAACTGAACCCTCTGCCTAAGGAACCTACATAGCTGTTGGAACCAATTTCTACCAAACAATTGAAGTTAGGTGTGTGCCCAATCATTGATGAGGAGCTCAAAGATGCCCTGCCAACTATAAAACAAAGACCTTGTCTTGATGAGAAGAATTGTCTTTATGAGAAGCACTGTCTGAAGTGTTCAAAATATTCAATGTGATGGTTCAGTTACTAATTCCTCCCCCTTCTGTCATAGTTTGCATGCTATCTTCGTCAAAATATGAAACCTATACATATTTAGTTAAAGCAGGCAGTTTTTCATGTGATTTTCCCAAAGATCAACTCTCATTTAAAAGTGATTTCATGCATAAAGGTGAGAACTTCCAAATGGTTCAGATAGTTTTTGAAAGCACTGTAGCTATGGGTGTCAGGGTTTGTACACATTTTTCATGGCCAAATTCAAGCACTTTTTTAAGCACTTTAAAGGCCAATTTCCAGTACCATTAAAATAAGAAATCAGGTGTGAATCATGTATTTTGCAGATCCAAAAATATATCTGCCATTTAGATAGGCAATTTTTAATCTTGTTTATTTATTAAGACATTATTTTTTAGATCTTGGGTAAATCACAAAAATATTTGTGGATCTGAACAATAAGTGTGTACATTTGTTTGAGACAAATTTCTCCCCTTATTATAACTTTTGGGTAAAAATGACACTAAAATTGCTACATAATCCTTGCACTAATACACATTATATAGTGCCCTGTTAAGGTGCAGCATGTCGCAAACAGATACAACATAAAAACCATAATTAAGCTAGTCATCTCCATGAGTTATCTTTCATATGACTGGACAGCGCTGCCTCTCCCATTGTGAAGAGATATATCTCTTTTCTGCACCTGTAGAGGGCGATGGTGCTTTACATCATTATTTTATCATTTTTTTAAATTTTCTTACAGGGGTGGGCAATTAATTGGGTGGGGCGCATTGGGTTGAAAAAAATTGGCATATGGGCCGATAAATCTAATTATTTCATTTATGAATAAATATACACACACAAACATTTAAATGTTATATTTATATTTTGTAATAGTTTCATCAAATTGGTTTTGAAACATTCACAATTAAAGCAAAATAATACATCAGGTAGCTGTTTTAAGCACTTAATTGGATTTTTAGTTTTTTATGTATAACTTTAGTTGTAATTTTAAATATTTTTGTAGTATTTCTGCTGTTGATTTTTTGTGGTATTTCTGGAGGGTAATTTTTCGAGTGCTTTGCAGTACTATTTTTGTAGTATTTCCATAATAGAATTTTCCAAGTATTTTTGTAGTATTTCCATAATGGAAAGTTTGTAGTATATCTGTAGTATTACTGGAGTTGTAGTTTTTTTAACATTTCAATAGTATTTTTTTGTATTTTAGAATTACTGTAGTGTTTTTTGTAGTACTTTTTTGGAGTATTTTTATTGTATTTCCGTAGTAATTTTGGAGTATTTCCATTGTAGTATTTAAGTAGTATTTTGTAATATTTCTGTCGTAATATTTTTGTAGTAGTTACATAGTAGCATATTCATAGTAGTAATTTTAAAGCATGTATTTAGTATTAGGATAATATTCCTGTAGTTGATTTTTTTTGTGTTGTAGTATTAGTGTGGTAGTATTTTTTAAATATTGCTATCCATTTATCTGCACCACTTATCCTCACTAAACTGGAGCCCATCCCAGCTATCTTGGGCAGTGGGCAGGCGACACCCTGAACTGGTTTGCCAGCCAGTCGCAGGGCACATAGAGAGACAACTAACCCGCTCATTCAAACTTAGGGACAACTTGGACCGGCCAATTAACCTGACATGCATGTCTTTGGGATGTGGGAGGAAACCGGAGTGCCCGGAGGAACCCACGCAAGCACGGGAAAACATGCAAACTCCATATTAGTTCCCCGTTTTCAAATACTGTACCTAATTTAATATTTAGTGTTGTATTATTTTATAGTATTTTTGTAGTCGTCTTTTTTTTTTGTCAACACACAAATGGAGAATGGGGACAATGTTGGCACCAAAAACATTTCATTTTGTGTTTTTTTATTTTTATATTTTTTACTTTCATAGATATTGGCAGGCCGGATAATAAAGTCTGAAGTGTGGCCCCCGATCTGTAGTTTGGCCACATCTGGTTTAATACGTGGTCTGTCAAGTCAAACTGCCAAAAAAGTTGACGTAATTTCAAACATTTTTAAGCACATCACCCAAAATTCAAGCATTCGCCAGACCTTGAAAACCCAACAGTGAAATGCAAGCATTTTCCCGGATTTCAAGCACCCGTCCGAACCCTGGGTTTAACTCCTTACTTTGGCGATCCCAGAGATGATGATGGTACTCTTCTTGACTGGAGACCTGAGTTTCTGCTTGGCAGACTGATGGAGTTGTTTGATGGCGGCTTCAGCCACGGGGTCGGTGCCATTGAGCATCAGCAACTCTGTGTCTGAGGACGACAGAACCTTGCTCACCGGCGCCCCCATCGTTGACATCTGTTCAGAAACACGACGCTCTGAAAGCTTAGGCTTCTGGGACAAGGCTTTTTGTGAAGAATCTGAGGACAAGTACAACAGATTTTGAGGTAAGACAAATTTGTCGCTTTTGAAAATGAGCCCTACATCAAAATCCACTGTTGATGATCCATATCAGGGGTAGCCATTATTCCACAGGTTGAAAGTTAATTATATACAGGGTACGTACACCAAATTCAAGCACTTTTAAGGCCAATTTTTCTTTTTTTTCAGTACCTTCAGAGGAAACCCAGCAACAATCAACAGAACGTTTTTTTAGTTGTTGACTTTGTTGACTTACCTAAGTTGCTATCTTGCTGCTAGCACATACTTTGGGCTATTTTGAGCTGTTCCTTTAAATAATCTACGATCTTTTTCTGTCCTTGGGCTGCTAACTGACATGAATTCTGCCATGCTGCTTCAACAATGCAAGCGCAGCTTCAATACGACACACTTGTTTACAAACACAGAAAGGGATCTATCGTTGATGTTTTGCTTTTTGCTTTGTTTTCAATATTTTTGCGTGTTTTTCCGGGGATCTGTTCCTAAATTGGTTAAAGAATTGTAATTTTTTTTTTCATTTGATCATTTATTTATAGCACTAAAAAGTTTTTTTTTTTAAAGTTTTCCATTTTCAGGGATTTTGTGTTGTTTTTCGACTTTAAATCTGTTTAGTGTGTATAAAGCTAAATTGTTAAGTTTTTACAATTATTTTTTTGGAGAGCTGTGAATATTTCAATTTATATCGCATTTGTTTTGCAGGGATCCCCTACAAAACATATGAAATTACTAATTACTAATAGCTGAATTAGGTGTATATTTTTTTATTATTATTGTTAATATATTATTAAAACAAAAAATCTGAGGAGCCGTTTGGGAGCCGGAAGAGCCGGTTTTCTAAATAGAGCTGTCTTCCTGGTTGCGACAAGTAGGTGGCAGTGATGCTTCACATGACAATGCCCTAATGACAAGCCACCAGAGCAGGTGTGTCAGCATGATGGTCACAGCCTTTTTTTAAATGTATCTTGATTGCAGACTTGTTTCCTTTTTCTTCATTTCAGACTACCAAGAAACATGGTGTTGGGAGCTGACATTATTGTCGGTCATCTTGTTTTTTTTTCTTCTTCTTGCCTTTGCGTTTCTTATTTTCCTTGGATTTTCGACTCTTTTTTTTCTGTTTTATCTCCGTTGTGACTTCTCTTGTTTTTTGTATCATTATTCCTGTTTTCCTTCTTTTTTTTACCTTTTTTTTCTTTAGTTCTCTTTTTCATTCCCATTTCCTTTTATCTATTCCTTTTTTGTTTACTTTTACTCTTTCCTGCTTCTTTTATTTTTTTTTTCTTTTCAAAAGGATGGGCAAAAAATAAGAAAAATGGCCATTTTGAGTTCCGTAGTCTGTGTTATTCCTTTGTAAGTGCTAATCTTTGGTTGGGCTACACAACAAAGCGACATGTAGAGGTCAAATATTACACTCAGTCCCTTTATGATAAGTCAATATACATTCTGCATGGGCTGCACTTATGACTGATTGATTTTTTTTTTTAATTTATTCTTAATGCTTTTTATTTTTAGTTCGTATTTTGTGTAGCAAATTTTATGAAAGATATTAAAGAGGAAAGGAATTTTTTAAGAGCTTTTCTTGTGAAAAAAGAAAAAGATTGGGCTAAGTCCCACCCAGATTTGAGCTTTGGTGGCGCAAAAGTCAGTTGAGTTTTAGACCCCTTTTCTAGAGTGACAGAGTCCCAACTTTCTTTTTTTTTTAGAATTCTGTAGTAGCAGGTTTGTACACCTTTTCATGGCCAGATTCAAGCGCTTTTTAAGCACTTTCGAAGCCAATTTCCCAATTTATCTAGTCTTCGACATCTTGCGCTCTTCACCCGTCCTCGTAGGCAATGACGCCTCACAGGACAATGCCTTAAGAACTAATGCAAGCTGCCGTTAGTCTTGAGGAAGAAAGGAATGCAAAGCGAAGCCACCCGAACAGGTGTGTCAGTGTCATTTTAAAGCAGACTTATTTTTCTTCATCTAATGGGTGGTCAATCAAATTAAGCTCCTGGGAAAGATGGCAACAACTTCAAGCATTAACAAGCACTGCGCCCAAAATTCAAGCACTTTTAAACCTTGAAAACCTTACAATTCAAGCATTTAAGGATTTCAAGCACCCTTACAAACACTGTGTAGTGATACTTCAGTGGGCAAGTCCAATGTAATGAAGTAAAAATCTTTTCTTTTTCCTGAACTACAGAAATACGCTTATAAAAAAGACCACTAATATACTTTTGCTGTCATACCAATGCTGAGTCCCGGAGAGAGAATTCGTCCCGGTTTGCTCTTGACTGCGGTGATGGTGGTGACCACTGTGCCACAGGGCATGACAGTACGATCCATCTCCACTCTCTTGGTGGAGGCCGGAGTTGGAGCTTGCCAAGACCTCACCTCGCTAGGATCCAGGTAGGTAAGCTGAATAATGAAATACCCCAATATTAATAAGCTGCAAAACAATACAACAATTTTTACATCAATACAGTGATACCCCTACATACAATATTATTTCATTCCCGGATAGTGCTCGCATCTTGAATGGCTCGTTTATCCAGCTACATTTTCCAATATTAAATACAGTATTACCTTGCTTTGTACACCTTTTTGGCCAAATTAAAGCACTTTTGGACCACTTTCAAGTCCCATTTTTTCCAATTTCCCCAGTACCTCAAACAAAGAAATCCATCGCAGATCTAAACAATTTGTTTGTTGATTTTGATGACTTAAATAAAGTCACTACATTGCTGCTAGCACATATTTTGTGCTTATTTGAGATGTTCGTATCTATCAATGGGCTGCTATAAACTGACATGAATTCTGCCATTCTACTTAAACAATGCACACGCAGCTTGGCTACGTTACACTTGTTTACGAACACTGAAAGGACTATATAAGTGTTGGATTATAAAGTTAAATATGGGAGACAAAAAAAGAAAGTCTATTTCTATCTACCTTGGTCATATCCATCAAGAGGGGTGACCGACAGCAAGACAAACACATACAATAACAAAGAAAATGAAAGTGAAAACAAAATAGCAAAAAACAGACACAAAACTTTTTGGACCATGGCCAACCCAATTGCCCAAACACCCAAACAAGTTAGGCACCTCGGCACCTAAGTTGGTCATGCTTTCGTCCCTCCAGATGAAATCTGGAACATAAAAAAGAAAGTACTGTATGTAGAAAAAGCAGAAAAATTAGCAAATTTTTAACCTATTTTAATGATACTGATTGCTCCGAAGAAGCAAGAACTTTAATCACTTGCTTTTGTTTTACTTATTTTAATCTATATTTTTTGCGTGTTTTTAAGAAGATCTGTGTCTAAATTGCTTTACTTTTTGCATTGTATTCTTTATTTAAAGCACTGAGGAGTTAACCTTTTTTAATTATTATTTTGTTGTTTTGCATTTTCAGGAATGGTGTTTTTTTTGTTCGACATTAAAGGTGTCCAGTGTGTAAAAAGCTATTTTTTTTGTATTTTGCCATTTTTTTTTTTTTACATCTGTAAATATTTACATTTATATGTCATGCATTTTTCAAGGATCCCCTGCTAAATGTATGAAATTACTAGTTACTAAATAACTTGGCAATTGACAAAATATCATTAAAAAATCCAAAAGTCGGAGGAGCCATTAGGGAGCCGAAAGACTTGGCTCTTCTCAGTGAGCAGAGCCAGGAAAAAACGGTTTTCTAAATAGAGCTGTCCTCTTTGGTGTGACCAGTAGAGGGCGTTGCGCTTCACATAACAAAACTTTACATAACAACCTAAAGTGACAAAAATAACACACACACTGATTTAAATGATTAGGTAAATGGTCTTTAGTGGTGGTGTCTGGAACTTCTTGTAACTTAGATTTTCTCTCGTATGTCTGGCAAAACATCTCTTATATCAAATTTCTCATATCTGGAGAAGCTCATATGTAAATGTATCCCTGTATTTCAGCATCCGGGAACCTTTTTGACACAAAGCCCCATAATAGCAAAATATATATATTTTTTTTTTTTGATAGAGAGAGCCAAAACACATATTTTAAGGCAAAATTCAGCAAAACCGCCAAACCCGGTCTCTAAAGAAAAGCTACATTTTGAGCACACTTTTTTTCTCTGTGTGCATGAGATGATTTGATAAAATCTTTGAAATAACAATAATGACAGAGACTGTGTCCCTTATAAATATATATACATACCACTTTAAACTTTTCTCCCTCCCACACTTAAGATCATTGAGGCTCATCTTGATCTTCATTTTTTTTTTTTAAATAATGGTTTCAAAACAGTGGGGTCAGCGCGTGCGGGAGATAAGGAAGCGTGCTGTGTTGCATATCTCCGCCCACCCCTACCGCTCACCCAGTCAAGTTGTTCTGTGTGCTTGGCTACCGTTTGTGGGTAATTACAGTTTGTTGTGCTGGTTTTAATCATTAAGTATTTCAACAATGAACATGCATAACTTAATGAGCTTCAATATAAAATATTTATTAGTGATGTACATCCAAAACATAGTCTGTTTATGCGACACCTTGACTGTGAACTGTGGGTAAAACCGTGCTCTTTATGTACTGGACAGAACGATGATTTCCATTGGATTATCTTTGGCTAAACACGCAGCAAACACGACCTGTGCACATACCAAACACTTACTAAACGTGACAGTAGGATTTGCACGATTAACATTTTATCACCTAGCCATAATGTACACATGAAAAGAGACATTCGGCAGTAGCTCTGTAATTTTTACTTAACACCTATACGGGGAGAGATTTGTTCCAATTCATAATACATGGGGCGGCAGTAGCTCAGGAGGAAGAACGGTCGTCTTGGGATCAAGAGATCGCAGCTCGAAATCCCGGCTCCTCCTTGTTACATGTCGAAGTGTCCTTGGGTAAGACACTGAACCCCTAATGCCCCCAATAAGCAGGTTTGCTGCACGGCCACTATTGGTGTGTGAGTGTGTGTGTGAATGGGTAAATGTGAAGCACATTGTAAAGCGCTTTGGGACGTCTTCATTGACTTGAAAAGTGCTATATAAAAAGCAGATCATTTCATATATTGCTTGCAAGACCTAGGTTCTCTACCCCTACTGTATTTTATTGATAAAAAGCAATAATTAAGTCTTACATCAGTAGTAAGTGAGCCTGTCACTCCATCTTTGGTCAGAAGAGAAAATGTTTGCTTTCCTTTGGGCTGTTTCCTGACAAGGTCAAAAGGCACTGAAACCTGTCCCAGTGAGCAATCTGAAATGGAGAGAGAAAAAGTTTACAAGAATAAAATTAAAATTAAAAAAGGAAAAAGGAAAATAAACATTCTCAAGGATCGGTAGACAGTAGTTTTATATCAGGTGTGTCAAAATCATTTTAGCTTGGGGGATTCATGGTGGAAAAAGTATTCTCGCAGGGGTCGAACTAGTCGATTGAATGCCATACAAAGTGCGCCTTAGTTGGAGGGCTGGGGGTCTTTTTGACGGCTCACAATGAAATGGGATCTAAGATTTGATTATAAAACTATTATTGAGGATTTTTTTTTTCCTCACCATTTTCTTTTTTCACTAAGATTAAATCTATTGTAATGTTTATCCATTGTGAATTTATAAAAAAAAAAAGAAACAATTGAATACATTTCCACTATAGCAGGGGTCTCCAACCTTTTTTAAGCTGAGAGCTTCATTTTGTTTATATTTACCCGGTAGCTCAAAAGGCACCCAGCTTGATATGCATTTCTAAAATAACACTTTATCCTTTTATTACTATAATATTGTTGGAAGTGGGTTTAATAACCTTGGTCAACCACTGAAAGAAAAAACATATAAACTACATAATCATAATGACTCAGAGCTGGTGAGCTATTTTTGGAACAGGTCCGCAGTAGAGCTCAACCGATATGGGTTTTTCAAGACCGATACGATTATTAGGATAAAGAGGAAGCCGATAAGCATTATCTGGAGCCGATATTCATTTGCTGTAAAAGCTTAAAAATTGGCATAAGAATTTTTTAAAACAGAGAAAATATGTTATAGATTCAAATCAAACTTTTAATAGCGCTCTGATACTTTTTAGAGTTAATAAATTAGAATTTTAAAACAACTGAAATTACTAATCTGCCACTAAAACTAAAACTAAAACACGAACAGTGAAGGAAATAAAATAAGGCTTAGCAGCAACTCATATAATAGTACATTGTCTCACGAGTCACATAAAACTGTGAGGTGGGCCATATTTTGCCTGCGGGCCATGAGTTTGACACACGTGGTTTATAAAAAAAATAAAAACTGACCTTCTTGAGGTTGCCCATCATTTATCACACGAATGATGAGCTCTTTTGATCTGCCATTCAGTTCACTGCAGCACAAAAATAAGAAAAGAAATGAGGAAAATACACATTTTGGAAAGCAAAATACACATTATTTTGTGAAGTTTTTTTTTTTTAAATGTACAATACAAAAGGCTGATCCCAGGCAGGATTGGCTGTGTTCTTGAAAACGGGTGTGTTAAATTTCTGTGGCGGGTCATCGAGTTGCAGTACACACAGAGGACTGATGCTGCCTGCAATCAAAACATCATACAGATGAAATCAATATATTTATGGACTTTAGTATACATGTGTGTATTTCGAAGAAGGACTTTAGTATCTTTCTTGGGCATGTTGCTTTTAAAAAGTAATTACTTACAGATACTCACTACTTCTTAGAAACTGAATTACTCTATAGTTAAAGTAACTAGTTACCAGGAAAAGTAGATAGATACTTTATTCATCCCCGAAGGGAAATTCACATTTCCAGCAGCATCCCTGAGCTGAGAACAATACAATAATAAAGCAAAAAGAATACAATATACAAATACCCAGTGTGACGTGCAAATACCCACTGTAGCGTGTTATATAGAATAACTAAATAGTGCTACACAGAATATATATTGCAATAAGATTCGGTAATATGCAATGTAGGTGGTGTGGTTTACTGTGGGCTTTTACTCTGCCGGGTAGAGTTAAAGAGCCTCATGGCATGAGGAAGAAAAGATCTCTTCAGTCTGTCCGTAGTACAAGACAGTGACAGCAGTCTGTCGCTGAAACTGCTCTTCTGTCTGGAGATAATGCTGTGTAGTGGATGAGATGGATTGTCCATGATTGACCGCAGCTTTTTCAGTGCCCGTCTCTCAGCTACTGTTGTTAGGCTGTCCAGCTCTTTGCCCACAACAGAGCTCGCTTTCCTAGCCAGTTTATTGAGACGAGAGGCATCCTTCTTCTTGACGCTGCCTCCCCAACACGCTGCCGCATAGAAGAGGGCGCTTGCCACTACTGTCTCATAGAATATATTCAGGAGCTTTTTGCAGATTTTGAAGGAGGCCTGCCTTCTGAGGAAGTAAAGTCGGCTTCGACCTTTCCTACATAGAGCTTCTGTGTTGGCAGTCCAGTCCAGTTTGTTGTCCAGCTGCACACCCAGGTATTTGTAGGTCTGGACAAATTCTACACATTCTCCTTTGATGGTTACAGGAACCGGGTGAAGTCCACCACCATCTCTCTGGTCTTGGTGGTGTTTAGGTGCAGGTGGTTTGCGTCGCTCCATCGGATAAAGTCCTGAATCAATTTCCTGTACTCCTCCTCCTGCCCATTTCTGATACATCCCACGATCGCAGTGTCGTCGGCAAACTTTTGCACATGGCAGGACTCAGAGTTGTACTTAAAGTCCGATGTATATAGAGTGAATAGGAACGGAGAGAGCACGTAAGTAAGTATTTTTGTTACTTTAAAAGGAAGTTGTTGCATGTCAAAGAATTTGAAATTTTCTGAGCAGTATTTAAGTCAGTTGACTAGAGAAGAACAGACAGGTAGTTGTGTTATAGAACCTTGTAATATTTATTGCACCTCGCCAGCAACAGATGTATCCAACACTTAAAGTGCAACAAGAATAAACAATATACAGTGGAACCTCGGTTTTCGAACTCCTCTCAGTTCGAACAAATCGGTTCTCGACCAAAAATTTCGAGAAATTCTTGCTTCGCTTTTCGTTCAAAAAATCGGAGTTCGAACGCCGGTACGCTAGGGTGCGATGCTGAGCAGCGTACGGGTGTAGATCGTGTAGATTGCCCCCAGCCCTCGTGAAGAACTGTTATGACGAGCGCGCGCACTTCTTTTCGCTTTCGCTTTTAATATAGGTGTACAAAGTGTTTTAGCCCCTTATTATGCCTACGAAGAAAGTCAGTGCAAGTAGCAAAGTTGCTACAGGTGAAAAAAGAAAAGTAGTGGGTACAACTATTGCATTTAAGAAAGAAATAATAGCAAAATATGAAGAAGGTGTGCGAGTTTCCGATCTTGCTATACATACAGCATGGCTTCTGCTGAGCACCACAAAGGTAAGAAATCCTATTCATAATTATTTTCTTTATCCTTTAACCGCTCACCACTTATTGTGGAGACCCGAGTGCTAAATGACATATAAACGACCTGATTTTTTTATTTTTACACGTTCATGTTAGCGTAATCTTTCGTACGGAAGATTACGCTAACGCGAACGTACGATTAGCCTGGGTTAGCTTCATGTTTACGTTCATGGTAAACATTCAGGGTGTTGGAACGGATTAAAACGATTTTACATTACTTTTAATGGGAAAAACGATTTTCGGTGATCGAACAAATCGGTTTTCGAACAGTGTTCTGGAACAGATTACGGTCGAGTTTCCACTGTACTGTAATAAAATAACAATTAGTAGTAAACATATAAAGTGAGTTTAATAAATTAAATCTAACTCTTAATCTGAGACAACAGGTCAAGTAGACATATGCTTCTGTACTTTATTCACAACAAAAGTCAACTGTAAAACAATATAAAGTGAGTTTCACTCTATATAATCTATATATATTTATTTATATATAAATCATCTTTAGTCAGACAACTGCTCGAATGGACATATGCTATTGTACTTCAAGTTTTTTTACGCAACAATCGTAAACAGTACAACAATATAAAGTACCGTATTTTCCGCACTATAGGGTGCACCGGGTTATAGGGCGCACCCCCAAAAAATAGTTTTTGGTCCTATATCTTCCATACATAAGGCGCACCGGATTATAAGGCGCTACAATGGGAACGTCATCAGATAGTTCAGTCAAACTTATTACCCCCTTAACATTCCGAAATCTTGCAAAGAAGCAAATACGTGTCATAGACACGTGCGGATGCGGTGTCCGTACGATGTCACTCAAATGCATCGTTCCAAATATCTTTCGGAAGGTTAAAGTCTTGGGATTCAAGAAATGCCAACCATTCCTTAGTTTCTATTTTCTTTTTCGCTCGCAACTTTACTGTGCATATGACAATAAACACTTGGAATTGAGTTTAATTTAAAAAAAGACCCATCACAGAAACATCGATATCATTCTGAAACAAGATACTGGGAAAATATATAGCCGGAGTAGCTCACCGATGTCGTTGTGTTCAATAATAATGTGCAACCATGGTCCTCTTATATCCGTGAGTGTAGTAAATCCAGGAGAGTAAAATATTTACAAATACAGTACAGAATAGTAAAATACTGTTTACTCTATGCCAGAGTTCTACCCAACATGCTATTCACATGCATCTTTTTCGGCCAATTGCAGGCTTTGTTTTGTCCCTTTAGCCTATGCAAGCCTGTAAATGATAAAGGATCCGCCCTCTTTACCTACGAATAACTTTAGCCAACAGTGATCGATTCAACTGATGATTGACACATCTTTTTTGGCCAATTGCAGGGTTTGTTTTGCCCATTTAGCCTATGCGAGCCTGTAAATGATTAAAAAGGATCCGCCCCCTTTACGTCCGAATAACTTTAGCCAATAGTGATCGATTCAAAGGATGATTGACACATTGGTTAGCCAATGAAACGCCGGTATATAAATCCCAGCATACACCCTGGACTACTTCGCGTTCGGGGGAAAATCTGGTCGAACAGCTGCTTGCATTAGTTGCAAGACTTTGCGACTTAATATTGATCCATATATAAGGCACACTGTATTATAAGGCGCATGGTCAGCTTTTGAAAAAAATTAAGACTTTTAGGTGCGCCTTATAGTGCGGAAAATACGGTACATTTAACGCTGCAGTGTAAAATAAATGAATCAAACTTTCACAACCTGAAACACTGGTCAAGTAGAAATAGGCAACTGCACTTCAAATATTTCGTTCACAACAAAAGTCACAGGTAAAACAACATAAAATTATTAACCAATTCCTCTCTCCATGTGATGTTATGTGCTTAATAACTTAAGAACTGGTTAGTTGGTTAGATCCCTTAACCATTAGGGACGTAGGGGCACAATTTCCTTTGGTGTTTTTTGGGCAAGTACAGCCTGGTGGCACCATCCCTCTTCAAGCCAACCTATGTTTCCACCCAAGCTCTAACCAAGGACCTTTCACGTGTGGCAAAATGTACTAACCACTGCACTACAGAAATAATACAAAAGGACTACATTACCCAGAATCTCAATGTGTTTCTCTTAATATTTACACTTGTATGTTATGGTTTACTTGCGAGTGACACGAAAGTGAACACCAGTCTACGCCAACACGCCTCATCTCAAATAATTCAAAGTAATGCACCGCTTTTGACTGTCAGTAACAGTACCTGCGTTGTAAGGGCTCTGTAACGGCGGAAAAAATAGTTGGATTATCCCGTATGGAGTTATTCATAAAACAGTGCTATTACCACCACTGTTTTTGAGTAAGACACTTTCCACAAATTTCACCACTACACAAATAGAATCTGTTATTCCAAAGTGGAACATTCCTTTGACTTCCTGTTCCTCATCCTGACACATAAAATGAGTGGCAAAACATTATCTAAGTATAAATTATTAACATTACAAATATTCAGAGAAGAGAGCCTATGAAGTGTTTATTGCTTTAATCCGATAAGATAATGGAAAGAACAAAATAATCTTTACTGTCATTGTTAAGAACGTAGACATGGCACTCCAAGCAAATGAGTTCCTTAAGCGAAGCCTAAAATTTCTTTAGTTTAAAAAATCAAATTAAAAAAACTACCCAAATTGGGTAAACGTGAGGCAATGCACTACTTGGGACACTTCGACTTTTTTGGTGCAAAGAAGCGTTGGGATTGTGAAGTGAAAAACCTAACTTTTGGTGGGTTATTTGAATCAAAATAGCCCAGGTTTTAGCAGGGATTGTTTTGTAAAATACGACCCATAATTTCAGGTTGTTTTAACCGAACTATACAATTTTGGCGGAAGTTGTTTGCAACAACATGCTACACACTTTTTGCTTCCTCTAAACAACATTACGCAATTGGGTATATACTGTAAATATTTGAGAGAAGTTAAACATCCCAAACGATTTGACCAACAACAAGATTGCTCCTTCTTGACCCAAATTGGGTTCTTTTTGACCCACCTCTTAAAGCACGTAATGTAGAATTAGAACTGAATAGAATAAACGTTGTTGTCATAGCTAACAACATAGTGAACAATGTTTGCAATGAGAATAGACGCGGAACTCTAGGATAAACACGTAATCAGAGGTCAAACGATTATCCGTCTGGCCGATAATCGATATTTGGGAATTTGACAGATAACAGTATCGGCATTTTTATTTATTCGACTTATTAAGGCTTAGATGCAACAGAGATTCTCTCTCCCTCACTCCTACTCCTCCCCTTGCTACCCACCTCATGCCTTCTGATTGGATAAACGACTGGGGTGGAGCCACTGGGGCAAAAACTTTCCAGACCTCACACACTGCAGACTGCAGCTCTGCTAAATCCCGACATGCCTGTGATTGTGAATAAAGACCGCTGAAAATATTCAGAAATCAAAAGGTTCGAGCTGTGGTAGAAAGGCACGTGTGTGTAGTTAAGAGATAGGGTAAAATGTCTACTTGTTTAAGGAAAAGGACGTTCAGTTGAAGAGTAGTGTATTACCTCTTATCGAAACATTATTGGTCAATCAAGTGTGTGTGCTTGTGATTTACATCGAATGAATAATGGCTCCAAATATTGGTTATCGGCCTCCTCTTAATACGAATATTTGGTAACGGCCCTGAAAAACCCATATTGGTCGATCCCTACGCGTAATAAAGACCGAAATGAGAAGTGTCAGAATAAACAAGAAAAAATATTTACAACATAGTACTAGAGACTGGCTTTAGTTGTAAGCACCATTTCTTTCTTTCGTAATAATAGTGCAATGAAAATTAGTGTATCCTAAGAAGAGTGCAATGAAAAGGAATGCAATAATGTTTAACAGCAAACCAATTTTTCAATACAACTGGCAAAGTATATATTTTTCACGGTCTTGCATGTCTCAAACCAGAAAAAATAACAATTTTGCACTCTAAAATGCGATCCATTGCTGCGCAAAACGATCTTACCTGCAGCATCTTCCTGCTGACTTAGTGCCACTCGAATGTTTTTTACTAGCAGCTTCCAGTCATGCGCACGAGGAGGTTTGGGAGGTGAAAACACTTTGTTGATAGAATCCTGTTGGAGATAAATGAAATTAAATCTAATTTAATATTGACAAGACATGGATTTAAATCTAAAAGTTCATATTCTGACATTTTGCAATATGATATCCAAAACAAACAGGGTTCATACACTTTTTTCACGGCCAAATTCAAGCACTATTCAAGCACTTTTAAGGCCAATCATTAATTGTTTTCCAGTACTTTCCAAGGAAGAAATAGAGGATAGGGCTAAATTAGGACTAATTTTAATGATAATAATTTCTCCAAAGCAAAGTGCATTCAATCTTTCAATCTTAGAGAATGCTGATCTTTTGCTCTTTGTTTTAGTTATTTTATTTTATATTTTTGGGATGTTTTTCAAAGGACCCGTTTCTAAATGTGTTAAAATAGAATTGTAATTAGTTAATTCTTTGCATTTTACCATTTATTTATAGAACTTAAGAGTTAATATTTGTTATTGTTTTGCCTTTTCAGGGATCTTTTTGTGTTGTTGATTTTTAATTTAAAAAACAAAAAACTTGAGGAGCTGTTTGGGAGTCGAAAAAGACTGCTCTTCCCAGTGAGCAGAGCCAGAAAAGCCAGTTTTTTAAACAGAGCTGTCCTCTTGGGTCCGACCAGTAGGACGCTTTATATTACAAGGGCATAATGAGAGGCCAGAGTAAGGCGTGTTGGCGTCATTTTCATTTAAAGGTTTTCATTTATTGCGTGGTAGACTGCCCAGAAACATGGCAATGGCAAGAATTTAATTCCTTTTTTTAAGCACTTCACCAAAAACATTTTCCTGACCTTAAAAACACAACATTAAAATTCAAGCATTTGAAAGGATTTCAAGCACCTGTACAAACACTGCTTTTAATCAGGGGTGCTCTGTAGTCGGAATAAAGGCAATGGTTAATGGGGTATATATTTTGTGCTTTGCTACTTTATCTTGTAGCAAAACCAACTGAAACTTGTTATGTAATTTACCTTGACCTTACATAGAAAATATATCCATTAAGCAAGGATAATGTTTTGCCCATTTGACTGTATTGAAATGAGGCATGACTCAGCCACCCACCTTGACCTCAGAAGTTTGAGAAGGCTTGCAGCTCAATAACACAAATGGTCGCGTCGCACAAAGAACTTGTCTTAAACGCTCCTTTACCGCATCTGCACAGGAAGTGCTGCTTTTGTCCTGATAAAAAAAAAGATTAAATCAAACATAAGTCAAACTGACATTTTTAATTTAAAAAATCCTTCCTTGGAAATGGCAGTTAGTCTTTGCTCGGATATCTGTTCATTAATGCGTTGGGACTAACGCGTCACAAAGGCGTGCGTACGAAAACGCCATTACCCTTCTTGGCAATGAGTACTGTAACGCGTTGTAAATACAATTGGGTAAATCAACTATACGGTGCATTGCTGCGTTACTTATTAAACGTGATAATTACTTGCGATGTTTTCCCACTGCTGAATCACTGCATCACTCATATTACTACATACAATCTTCAATTCGACAACAACAATGCGCGGGAATTTTTATATTTACCTACAAAATAAAACTAAATACAGTTAAGGTGGCGCCGTCTAAAGCACCGGGTACGAGAACAAGAATTCCTCTTAATGCAGATAATAGCCGAAGATAGCCGAATCTACAACTATAAAATAAAATACTGAAATCAAGATGCTAGCTTATATGCACACACAGTATTTGGTTGACTGGATCCAGTAACGAATGGTAGGAAGTGCATGGGTAGCGGGGCGTGGCTTATTCAGGAACAACAAACTAAAAATATTTCATTGGGGCAAATGTGAGCACAGAATTTACAGTAGACGTGTGATGAATTATTGTCTTTTTATCTGTAAAAATATTTGTGCAGTACACCATTCATGAAGAAAAATAAAGATAACATCTTGGTCAGTTCCCAGAAATAGAGAAGGAGATCTTGGAGATGTTTGAAGCCAAAATTGATATGGAGTGTCTTGGCTAAGTGTTGGTTTGCAAGCTCTCAAGATTGCACACACCAAGAAATATGAAGGCTTCACTGCTTCCACCGGTTGGTGTACATGTTTTATTCTATTTATTTTAGTAAAAGTTGACCTTGGGAAGCGACTGAAATTCCCAAAATCAATTTCAACCAAAACACTGCGGCCTGACCTGTTGCTCATCTCTTAGGCCTCCAAGCAGATCGTCCTACTGGGACTGATTGTACCATGGAAGGACCGTATTGAGAGGCCAACAAGAAAAACAACATAATATGCTGAGCTAAATGAGGAGTTCTGGAGCAATGTGGGTAGAAAGCACAATGTTAGCCTATCAAGGTGGAATGCAAAGGGTTTGCTGGCCAGTCCCTCTGCAGGGCTGACAACTCCGTAAGCATCACAGGGGCCAACAAGCCAAGGTCACAGAGGAAGCAGAGGTTGAATCAAGGTGGCTATTGCTATGGAGAGGTGAAACAAGGGAAAGGTAGCGCTACCCTGGACACAAGTTGGAGTCTGATCAGCGCTACGTGAACACAAGTTAGGGTCTGACCAACCCCAGCTGGGTCACCTGGGTGAGAGTGTATGATGTTTGAAAGACCGGAAACCCTTTGTGACCCCAGGTAACATAACCGATGATGTGTCCAGATTACATCAGTCAATGTATGATAAAGTTCACTATGTGGCTATTTTAAAGCATTTGAGGGGATTGGCTTCTATGTGAGGATATAGGGTAATTTGTTACTAGATAGTCACTTTGGGAGTAACACGCTACTTTTTGGTGTCAGTAATCTGGCGGGTGGCGAAGTTACATTTTTAATGAAGCAACTGGTAACTGTAAATAACCGTTTTTTTCAGGAACGTGCCCAAAGCTGATTAATACCCAGAGGTGATCATTACCTGGATCAAAATGGGTGTCACCTGCAGCGATCCGGTCTCAAGGTGAGAAATAGCCCAGCTGACTCTGACCTGATCTTCATCTTCTTGCACCTGAAGCTCAAGCTGAGGAACACAAGTGGCAGTATAACAGTCTTTCAATCAATCAACCTCATCTGTATTGCACATGTCAAAGATCCACATAGAAGAAAAAAGTGCTCAACAAAAAGGAAATTTAAAAATAATGCTATTATCACCACAACTATGCCTGTCATAAGGATGACAAAATATATTTCTAATACCTTTCTTTTATTATAAAGATGTACAAAACTAGACCAACCCCCCAAAACTACAATTTAAGACACTGTAAAATAAAGCAAAAACACATTTATCAAATAAATGATTTCCTTACATTTATAACTTTCTTGTCTAAAAGAATGAATAATGATGTTTTTAATCGTGAGGTATGTCCAAACTAGGGCAGCACGGAAACGCAGTGGTTAGCGCATGTGCGGCACAGTTCTGAGGCCATGGGATCAAACCTTTCTGTGCTTGCGTGAGTTTCCTCCGGGGACTCTGGTTTTCTCCCACATTCCCAAAAACATGCATGTCATGTTATTGGCCGGTCTAAATTGTCCCTAGGTGTGAATGAGCGAGTGAGTTGTCTGTCTCTGTGAGCCCTGCGACTGGCTGGAAACCAGTTCAGGGTGTCCCCTGCCCACTGCCCGAAGATAGCTGGGATGGGCTCCAGTACCCCCACGACCCTACTGAGGATAAGCGGTGCAGATAATGGATGGATGGATGGATGAGTTCATGTCTGGGCTAGATTGGTGTTTATCAGTGTATGTACACTTACTATTATTGGGGATAATAATAACCAAGAGTTATTTTTGATTTAATCACTTGCATTTTAAGACAATAGTTGTTACAACAGGTTCAAACTTTCTTTTCTAAACAGAGGCAAAATATTTAATATTGAATGTCCTATTCATTCAGGCTAAAAAAAAGACAAAAATGTTAGAAAAAAAACCTGCATTCCAAAATATAAGCCAGCACAAAAGCAGGCCAGCTACAGCTGCCAATCATGTCCTAGCATGCCTGCATTTCAAGTGTTGGACCCCGGAGCTGCCTGAGTAACACCAAACAAAAGCCACATAACAGACAAATAAGGACGTCTAGATGGATCCGAGGAACAATGCTGCAGTGTGCACTGAACCCAATGCCAAATCAGTCGACATGACAAATACCGACAACAAAAAACAGGGTACCAAAGAAAGGAACAATAATGATTTACCAGAAACTTCTTTTATCTTGTCTGAATAGCATAAAAAGTGCCTTGTATTTAACATTTCATGTATTTGCATAACAGATTTAACACAAAAGCATCACATGAGTGTGCTCACAAACAAGAAACCATGTGGTACACAAGTGGGTTGAAAGGCCCACCTTCAATTGTAATTTTCTGACGTCTTTGTGTTCCACACATCCTCACACTCAGAACCCTTCCCGCTTGCACCAGTCAGTCGCTATGTATGAGTCAAATGCTTACCGGTGTTAAACTCTTACGAAACAGCTTTCTGACCTTAACTAAAAGCGTGAGCACAAACTATAATAATCATGCCTCTGTATACGAGCAGCTCTAAACACGAGAGTTTCGATAAAAGAGACTTAGTTGGAAAAATCTTGCTCGAAATATGAGGAAAAATCCAAGTTACGAGCATTCCCAGAGGGTAGCACTAAAGGCCGTTTGCCGCCAGCATCAGCTCTTAACACAAAGCAAATGAGCTCCCCGCCATCAAACACCTGATCCCGCACACTTGGTTGTATTCAGAGTACGTAAAACTTTTTCATGGCCAAATTCAAGGATTATTCAAGCACTTTCAAGACCAATTTTTCAAGTTTTCCAGTACCTTTAAAGGAAGAAATCCAGCAACGATCTAATGAATCTTTTTTGTTGTTGTTGACTTTGATGACTAAAATAAAGTTGCTATCTTGCTGCTAACTCGTACTTTGTGCCATTTTAAAACTCATTCTTTGTGCCACTTTGAGCTGTTCCTATCTATGATCCACAATCTTTTTGTGTCAATGGGCTGCTATAAACTGACATGAATTCTGCCCTTCTGCTTCAACAATGCACGCACAGCTTGGCTACATCACACTTGTTTACAAACACGGAAAGAGCTCTCTAGGTGTTGGGTCAAAATTTAGGTAAATAAGAAAGATAAAAAAAGAAACTCATATCAATGTTATTGTTTGACCCAAAGCAAAGTGTATTCAATGTTTCAATCTTAGAGACTGCTGATCTTTTCTTTTCACTTATTTCAATGTATATTTTTTTCCATATTTTTAAGAGAATATGTGTCTAAATTAGTTAAAATAGAATTGTAAATAGTTCTTTTTTTATTTGATAATTTATTTATAGGACTGAAGAATTAATACTTTGAATTTTGATTTTCTTGTTTTGCATTTTCAGTGATTTTTTGTTCGAATTTAAATCTGTTCAGCGTGTAAATGTTTTGTGTTCTATAAACCTGTTTGTAGATCATTGAATATTTAAATTTGTATTGTGTGTTTTCAGGGATTTCCCTCCAAAACATATATTACTAAATACAGATCTGTGAAGATTTCAAGTTATATTTCATGTTCTCAGGGATCCCCTGCAAAACATATGAAATTACTAAACACTAAATAATTTGGTGCATAATGTTTTATTATTATTGATAATATATCACTAAAAAAATCTGAGGAGCCATTTGGGAAGACGAAATAGGCGTCTCTTCTCAGTGAGCAGAGCCAAAAGAGCCGGTTTTCTAAATAGAGCTGTCCTCTTTGGTGCAACCAATAGGGAGTGGTGACACTTCACATGACAATTCCATAAAGACAAACCACCGGAGCAGGCGTGTCAGTGACATTTTCACATACTTAAAAAAAAATCCTCATTTATTGTGTGGTGTATAGAGTCAGACTGCCAAGAAAAATGGCAATGGGTACAATTAGAAGCATTTTCAAGCACTTCACCCAAAATTCAGGCATTTTCCTGAACTTGAAAAGACAACATTAAAATTAGAGCATTTTTAAGAATTTCAAGCACCCACACAAACCTGTCTTTATCATTTGGCATCTTTTTGTGGCTTTTTGTGACGCTAGCCATGTGTTCCAGAAAGGGAAATGGTAAAGTGTTTTTCCTCAAAAAAAGGAGGTCATTTGAAACAAAGCAGGAAATAATAGATACACATTAGCGTAGTGTTCGTGTGAGTGATCTAACTAAGGAGTAAGATCAGTCAACATATTTTTGTATAGTATATACAGGGTTCGTACATCTTTTTTGTGGCCAAGTTCAAGGCCTTTTAAAGCACTTTCAAGGCTAATTTTCCCAGTACCATTAAAAGAGGAAATTCTGTGTGAATAATGTATTTTGCAGATTCACAAATGTATGTGCAACTTTCACACATGATTTTTAATCTTGTGTGTGCATTTATCAAGGCATATGATTTTTAGATCTCAAGTAAATTGCAGATATACAGTATTTGTGGATTCCCTTTACCGCTAGTTCTAATGGGATGTTGTCAATTCCTATAGACTTCACGTTTTTCGGGAATTTCTGCCTCTACATCTTATTAGAAAGTCGACACTTACTCCAGGGCCGGAATTCTTAAGGACTTCAGGGTCTCCCTGTGTCCGGTGGTTGTAAGGTTTGGATCAGTATTCTGTCCATCTATTCATGATCTCTTTTTTTTCTTTAACCCTATTTCCTGCCTCATCCTGAATGCTGCTAACTTCTGCCTGTTTTGTCTTGTAAGATATTTTACAATCGGAAAGGCTTACGTTGAATTGTTTTAGTTGAGGTACTCTTATAACTCCGGGAATTGGTCTTTGATCCATTTCTTCTTTGCTTCTCTCAAGCTTTTTTTTATTATTTTTTTGTCGACTGCTCTCTATATGGCTGCCCCTCCAGGGCTGTTTCCTCTTGTCGCACTGTTGGAGAATTTCGTTTGTCACCCACTTTATCTTCTTCTGGTGTTTTCCTAGAATTTATTTTGTTACTTCTGTCATTGTCTCAGAGCTTTGTTGTCTGGGTTTCGACATATTTGTCCAAGGCAAGGAAAGGAGCAAACTTCCCTCCGGTAAAGGCCTGGAAGCTCTCTATCTTTCAGTCCCTCAAGGTCAAACTTCACCCGTAGGTTAACTTCTTGACCTTCTGGAGTTGGACGCGGAAGTTAATCATGATCGAGTCGTGATTGCTTCGCACATCGGCTCCTGGATATGTGCGCGTGCTTGCTGTTTTGATACCACTTTTGAATCCTTGTTGAATCATGACGTAGCAAACCCGACTGTGGTGGATTCCATCCAGGTGGTGCCATGTCCATATTCTGGAGTTCTTGTGGTTGCCAAGAGTGGTTGCCAGCACAAAGTTGTTGTAGGTAGCTAGTTCTTGAAGCTGTAGCCCTCTGTCAGTGTCAGAGCTTGTTCCACATGTTTTTTCCAGTCTCTATTCGCAGTCACACCAATTTGGGTGTTCCAGTCAAGATCTTTCTTTGGTGCTTTTTCTACGATGTCTTGAACCTGGACATAAAAGTCCCCTGTTTTTTTTGTCACTTTGATCTAAGGTTGGAGCATAGGCCTGGATGACTGGGATGTTAAACGGCGAGGCAATGAGGTTTATTGTGATGAGCCTGCTCGAGATTGGGCACCATTCTAATATAGGGGCTTTGATGTTTTTGTGCACCAAGAATCCCACAACGTACATGTGCTTGTTAGCTTCTCCAATGCAGTAGAAAACACGGCCTTCATCAGTTTTCATCTTTGCAAGGTTTTTCCATTTGGTCTTACATAGACCCAAATGGTCCCTACAGTACGTGTGTAAATATTTTTGAGAAGGATCTCTCCCCAAATAGGTGTTGTGTAAAAATGATGGGAATATATGGCTTACATTTCCAGTAGCAGGAACTTCTTCCCATTACAAATTAACACTGGAAAACACTACTGCCTTTTTTTTACATGGTCCATAATGAATGTGCCTTATATATGATAATGTTTCCACTAATACAAATTTCATACTGCTTTGTTCAGGCTTAGCATGAAGCAAACTGTCAAAGCTAATCATATTTAGTTAATTGTGTATTTCTCTGTCTTCTATGTTACAAAAAATCCTGATGAGCTTGACTGCTGTTTTGTACCATTTTTGAACCGAAAGATATGACATCGTTTGTTATTACTACGCATGTGCGAACTTTGAACCGTAGACGTATGTGTGACGTCACTGATACTTTCTGCGCATGCGCACTTTTTGAACAAAACCCGAATGCACCGCGGGAAACTTGTGAGACGGTGAGACTTTTTGAATCCGTCTGCCCACTGCGCAGTGAAATAAATTCTAAAACTACATTTGCCTCTCTTACTGATCACTCCAGTTTAACCTATTACGAAAATATTAACCCTAACATTTTGTTGTCGAAACCCGGACGGTACGTAGTATTTTGAAGTTGAAAACGAAAACGAAAAAAAAAAACAATCAATTCTACCGCGTGGTCTAGAACAAAGGAAACCCTTCAAAGTCCGCGTCACCGTCAACGAACCAGGATGAAGTGATCGGTAAGAGATGCATTTCTAATATAAAAATTTGGAATAATTCTAAGAACGAAGCCATTTTTTATAAAAAGATAAAGTTGAATTGGCCACAGAAGAGTGATCATAGTGTTGACGGGCGCCATATGTGGGCTTGAGAAGCCATTACAAAATCTTAGCTAAGTAAATACCCAAAAGGAATCAGAATAAAATACGAAGTATTTTAAATACTCAAACTTTTTGTTTGAGACGGTTGTATTGATTGCCTCGGGACGGAAATGTCGACACTAACCCCAAGGTGGGGACGGTAGAATGGGAAAGAAAAGTAAGGGGGAGGGGTACAGAGACGACCCACCACTTTTCCCATTGTCCTTTTTCAAAAAAAGGACGGATCCCTCTGTGGTTATATAAAATAAAATAAGGTTTAAGTAAACTGCATGGCTTCATAAAAAAGTGTGCACGGTCTAAAATTAAACTATTTTTTTTTTTTTGTGTGGGCCCACTCTGTCTTGTCAAATGTTTTATGTTTGTTCAATGTGTAAATGTTTGTATTCTTTCCTATATTCTTATTCTTCTTGTCTTATATGTTTGAGAGCTTTTAATCGGCCCACGTAACTGAAAAGAAAAAAAATATAGAAAAATACGAAGATTATTGCCGCAAACGAGAGAGCGCGCGCATTTTTAAAAGGAAAAAAAAAAAAAAGGAAGCGAAGTGCACATTGCAACGAGAGAAACGTTTTTTTTTAAGAGTAAGACCGGTTAAAAAAATGTTGTTTTTGGGTGGAACCGAGAGCACATCGCGTTAGGAATCGAAAACGTTCGTTTTTTGGGAAATCGGCGTTTGACGCTAACTGTGTACAACATAACGCCTGCGGGCCTAAGGGGTTCCAAAAAATGTTTTTTTTTTCGGTCCAAATTTTTTTTTGTTTTTTCAATTGGAAAACGATAAATTTAGGTGTGATAAGTTTAGAGAACTTATGTTTGAGTTATTTTAGATGCGTTAAATGAAGTTAATGCCAGAATAACACTTACTAAAGATACAATAACAAAAATAAAGATAGAATATTCCGGTTTTCAGTTCTAAATTAGAAAATTAAGGACTGTAAAGACGGGGGAAAAATCAAATTGAGCCAATTGGAATGGAATAGAGATAAAAGGTGTTTTGTACAAAATTATCAAAATAGAGCGAATAATTATTTTCAATGAAATATGGAGGGAAAATTCATTGAGGGGAATAAAAATGATAAAATGACTCGTAGATCAATACACGTCATTTTTACATTTAGGCTGGTAAGCTAAAAGGGGTGTTAGAAGGTGCAGAAGGAAAAAGTGTTGTGTAGGGAATGAATTGTTGGCAAAGCATGTAAGGAAGTTGTTGAGTGGAATATGGACAGTGAAAGTTCAGAGTTTTTGAAGAAAGGTTTTAAAGGAAGTAGGCACGAAGATCAGATTGAAGGCTGAATTAGTTCACGAAAGGAAAGAAAAGATGAGGAAAGGAAGAGACACAAGATGTGGACTGATCAGAGCGAAAAAAGAAGAAAGGATATTGCAAGTAAATAAGAGTTGGTAGAAGGAAGTAAAGGGTAAAGAAAGTGAATTGTTAAGGAAAAGAGCAAGTGGAATACAAGTAAGAGAAAGAAGGAATGTAAAAGGGAAAAGTTATTTAAAGAAAAAAATAATTCGCTGAAAATTGGATATGAAAAACTTGAGACAAAAGTATGAAAAACATCACATTAGTGTTTTTGGAGTTCCTCTAGGGTCTTGAAAAACACTATATAAATGCAAACCATTTATAATAGATTAGAATATACCTTTACCGACATAGTTACAAAATGGGTTAACATATTGTGACTGACAATGAAATTTGGCATAACAATCCATCTTTAGAGTAAGGTAAAGGAACAGAGAAGTAAGGTTATAGTTATAATTGATACAATATTTACACAAAAATAATTGCATGTAAGATGTTACATACAATTGAGGTTTGTGTAATATGCATTTGCTGAATAGACATCGCAGTAGAAGTTGTCAGCATTGTGCAAAACATGTGACAGTATTTTTATAGATAAGCTATACAAATTAACGGAAATTATTTAAGGGATAAATCTAATTGAAGGCAAACGAATATAGATATACTATCGAACACTACACTATTTCGTTGCCATAATGGGAAATATTATAGACTAGAATATTGTTAGGGAACTTTCGTGAAAACACTACAAAGGACCTAAGGTAAAGTTTGATTTTACAGAAAAAGTGTTGCACTAACAATGTTTTGAGTTCTAGAATTTTGGTTCTTGTCTCATTTGGACTCAACAACCCGCTGAGGAGAAAATGGGAGAAAATGGGATCAGCGAAAGGTAGCACAAATAACATGATGAAGATATTCCATGTGATGAACAATGGTAAGTGAAAAACCAATTTTTATGATATTAAAGGAATATGTCATCAATGAAGGTGTTACAGGTGAGAACCAGAAAAGTTTTGTGTTCATATTCGGCCGGTATGAACCATAACTATGACAAGTAGATCTCATCTTGTTGGAGTCCATCACAGCGACCATCGAGCAGCGATTGGAGGACACCCTGAACTGGTTGCAAGCCAATTGCAGGGCACACAAAGATACACAATTCACTAGCTCATTCACACGTAGGGACAATTTGGACCAGCCAGTCCACCTGAAATGCATGTTTTTGAATGAGGTAAGTAATCCGGATAGCCGGACGGAAACAATGAGATCATGCAAGCTCCGCGCAAGAGCCAGTGGCTGGCTTGGAACACACACACCTGTTCCCAGGTCCTTAATAATGCCGCACACGTGCTGGCCAATGCGCCACCGTGCTGCACACACATATATGATATATATATATATATATGAAACAATTTTAATACTGAACTATCAATAATGATAATATGATAGGGATTTTGAATTCCCTGTACTAGCTTGCTAAAAGATTTATAGATCTTGGGAGAGATCTAATAACCCCTGAAATTAAGTGATACAAAGATATCTGCGTATTCATTCAGGTTTGATCATCAAATTATTAATTTATTTTCTGCATTTGTTGATGGTAATTGCAAATAACAGGCTTGTCTTTTTTCCACTTTTCTACTTTCTGTACTTCTCTCTTTAACATCTTAGTACAACATAATTCGTGATACCAATCATCAAAGCAAATGAGCCGTAAAAGCAAGCTCTCTTTGATGAATTGAACAAGGAAAAAAGCCGTTTGTCTAATAAAAAGACTGACCTTCACTCGACAAGAATTACCAACAACAATGACGTAATCTCGAAGCGATGAGATCTCGTTAGCTAAGATCGGCGTGCAGGAAAATAAAACTCGTATAACAAAACCAAATTAACGATTGGGCTTGTAATGTGTTAAATCTTTGTTAAAGAGTAACTAAATGATAATGACAATTTAAAGGGAAAAAAGTTGCGTCCCCAGCATAAATGACGTGGGGAAATGAAAACAATGAGTGTATAATACAAGATAACTATGCAGAATAGTTTAAAAAGAAAGAACATTTGAGTAACCGAACTAATCATTTTTTGTTGAATATGCGAATAGCAAAAGGGTAATAACTTTAAGACATGTAGTTTTGCTCCTGATAAAGCAGGGACGAAAAAAGCAATGAAGATGACTGGAAAAACGTCCATAATTTTAGTGTTCATCTTCTCGTTCGTAAATGGACAAATTCAAAAGAGGCGTAATATGTAAAGGTTATTTCCTTAGTTGTTCTCGTATTCAATAAGAGATTACTCTCAATAGGTCATTTGAACCATTTCAAATAATCAAAATTTTGAAAGAAGTTTGAAAATGACGACAACACAAAAAAGAATTGGAGACTAGAAATCATAACGTAGCTGAAGCTATTTCAGTCACTGAATCTATTTTTTTCTTTTAAACAGGAAAAAAAGAAATAAGTATTAAGTCGGACCAGATCGTTAATTTGTTTAGCTTTAATCACAAGGGATCTCGAAAGGATGCTTAGAACGAAGACTAGTGCGTAGAAACAAAGATTGTTGCGCAAAATAAAAGATAATGAATAAACAAAATAGATACACTCAACAAGATAATTGTATTCTATATTGAATCAATAACAATAGATTGATTATGGTTACAGAGAGAAGAAAATACAATTAGAGAAGTTATGACATTAAGTTCGATTTGGCATTTTTTTGAGAAATTTTTTGTTGATCTTTTGAGATTTCTGATGTTTAGTGTGAGAATTTGGAATTTTGACCAATTTAACCCAAAGGAAATTGGGAGGACAATTGATTACACACTGAATTTTTTTAGAATGAGTGTTACGATTGACAAGTGATAAACAAATGTGTAACAAATACTGACTTATGGTTTGGTTAAGTTAAAAGGAAACGGTTTCTATGGAAGAGCATTTTTAGAAGACAATGAGAAACTGATCAATCTTGAAGAGGGCCATAGGAAATAACGGATTAGTTGATTTTGAGACATATCGGGCTAATTTAAGA
Source organism: Urocampus carinirostris (assembly GCF_059441175.1). Lineage (NCBI taxonomy): Eukaryota > Metazoa > Chordata > Actinopteri > Syngnathiformes > Syngnathidae > Urocampus > Urocampus carinirostris. The sequence goes on from NC_142365.1 coordinate 26,054,667, forward strand.
ATAATTGCATGGGAAATAAATGAATAGAAATTGATTAAACTAAGATAATGTCTACTAGTACTTAAATTTAGAGAAAAATTTAAGACATTGAATAATGCGGCCAATTTACTAAAAAAATCCCACTACATAAGCACAATGGAATTAACGAGACTCTTAAGTGCCAGTGAATTCCACAAAAAGACTCTTTCCTTTCTTTTTGAAAGTCCATTTACTCTTCAAAGGACATACCACCCTGTCAAAAAGAAATCATGGACAAAAATCATTTGCTGAAAGAGCCAAAGACATCAGTCATCCATTATCTGCGCCGCTTATCAACAGCGAGGCCAAGGGAGTGAGATGGAGCACATCCCAGCTACGCTCATCAACAACGACATCAAGGGAGTGATGGGGCACATCCCAGCTGCTTTTCAGACAGCTAACAGGAGATTCCTGCAGTCGTTACCAGTGAAATTGACAAAAAAGTCAATAAAGTCATTTTGTGTTTGACATGGACACATTTTTGAAAAACTATTTTTGATGGGCCAAAAGCAACATTCAAATGGTGAATGAAATGTGGAATAAGCAAATCAAAAGACTGAAAGACAACAACATTCAAGAATGCGTCTGCTTGAAGTTATATACAGTCTTGTTAATACAAAGTGTAAATGTATTTGAGGAAGATTGATAAATTCATCTTGCAAATTTATAAATGTGTCTGATTTCACTCCTATTCATAGATTGTGAACTTAGGTTTTAACTCAGGGGGGAACATTGAGACATTCCGTAAAATATAAGTTAAAACCTAGTTTTTTCCGAAATTGATGAAAAATTGTCTTCTGAATAAGCTCTCCATATAACTGTTTTTTGAGATTGAAATTGCGAAATTTGGACGAATGGAAAAATATTACACAAAAGAAATGTTGTAATATTACAAAATTTACAATGTTTATCAAATTGATTAACAAAAATAAATTTAAATAACCATTCACCATTAGAAAATCGCCCACATTGAGAACATTTTGGGATGGTATTTTTCATTTTTGGCAAAATCATTCACTTTGAACGTGAATTACCTGCTTTCTTTGCAAAATACTGTTATTTTGAACAAATTTACTTACTGAAAAGATAATATATAGGTATGATTTTTACAAAAGGTAAAACAGTGAATCATAACAATAAAAACGTCTTTTCTTGGGTTAAATTGACAATTTAACAATCTATCCTGGTCATCTGCCTCGAGGGGAATGGCCAACAGCAAGATAACACATTGAAAATCAAAAGAAAATGCAAATAAAAAGTGCATACAAATTTTTTTCTCGAATGTGATCAATCTACAAAAGAAAACACTCAAATCAGGGTAAATGATTCTGACAAGGATAATAGTTAAACTGATTCAGTGACTGGATTTAGTGAAAAAGCAAAATTTGAAATTTAGAACTGACAATTTAAAAAATAAATTGTTTATCTTCGAGTTAGCATTTTGGGATAGAACGCTCAAAATGGATAGGGCATCTTATAGTGGGGATTTTGATTTTCACTTATAATAATATAAAGACAACTTGAGAAAATATACAAATCTATAAATGAATTTTTTTTAATTTGTTTTGAGCCATGAAGTCTCAACGGGGGGGGAGAGTAAATTATGGATAGCACAATCTAATTAATAAATAAAAAAAAATTAAGTCCTGACTATCCTTTTTTCCCCAACTACAGCTTTCCCTGAATATCCAGTTCTATGGTATTGATTTATGCTTCTCATCCATACAGAAGGTGACCCCTGCTGATCAGATGATGGAGTTCTGTCAGCCCACAGGGAGCGTCAAACCTAACTTCTTTCCAAGGACAGCGGTCAGGATTCTGGGGAGTGTGCTAGCACTCGCGCCATCAACTGTGTCTCCTACACACGTCCGCCTCGACGCAGGAGGCTGTTGTCATCTCAGGGAAGAAGCTAACTTGCCAGATCCAAAAAGAGGAGCAATCCAATGTTGACAACTGGATGGTGTCATCTCATCTACAAGCAACACATCATCACGCCAGGAGGTGTGGGGATCCTTACGATGCCCATGCTCATGAAAAACTGCATCAAAGCTGCCAATAGTGCCCTAATCTATTCTTCCGAAAGAATAGGCATTAGATTCTACAATGAAACCTAGAGAAATGGTCGTAAAAGTACCAAAATGAGAATCCTAACAACTGAGGGAAGAAACGAGATTAGGTTCAATTTCTTCTATCGTAATGTTGAAAATTTTGGACTTTGCGGACTGCTTTGTTACATTGGTATCAATTCCCATACACCAAATTTAAGTGGACTTAGACAGCATTGTCTAAAAGAACTTATCCCTAATGGGAAACCTCCCCATTGCACACGCGAAGATCTGAGCGGGTAAGCTAATCGAGTCCCGCTCACCAAGTCGTTCAGGCCCTGTGGAGACCAACGCACAGGCAGGGTTCTTTGTTTTGTGTTTTTAGCTATCGCACATTACTACTACATTTCCTAGTATAAGAAACACTCTCGACCTCATGGAAATGAGGTGGGAGGAGGGGAATTTTTTCCTTTACGAAGGTTTTTCGCCCCTCCACGAAACTATTAACCTGTTGTATTTCTTAATGTGTTAACTTGAAAATCTCTGGTATTATCACTGATATCCTTCGAAATCCACAACAGGGGGGAAATGTCAAAGCTAATCATATTTAGTTAATTGTGTATTTCTCTGTCTTCTATGTTACAAAAAATCCTGATGAGCTTGACTGCTGTTTTGTACCATTTTTGAACCGAAAGATATGACATCGTTTGTTATTACTACGCATGTGCGAACTTTGAACCGTAGACGTATGTGTGACGTCACTGATACTTTCTGCGCATGCGCACTTTTTGAACAAAACCCGAATGCACCGCGGGAAACTTGTGAGACGGTGAGACTTTTTGAATCCGTCTGCCCACTGCGCAGTGAAATAAATTCTAAAACTACATTTGCCTCTCTTACTGATCACTCCAGTTTAACCTATTACGAAAATATTAACCCTAACACAAACTGTTAGCAAAAAAAAACCCAGTTGAGCTGGTGATCTCAGAGTTATTTTTCATATGACTGGAAAGTTTTTATTACTTTTATTTTTCTTCATTTAATGCATGGTCTGTCGAGTCAGACTGCCGAGAAACATGGCAGAAATTTCAAGCATTTTCAACCACTTCACCCAAAATTGAAGCATTTTTATGACCTTAAAAACAGAACATTAAATTTCAAGCATTTTCCCGGATTTCAAGAACCCATACGAACCCTGTATATAGACAGAAATATGTCTTTAGGCCTATAAAACCAACCAGGGGCGTGACTGTTCTTTTATTTGCAAAACACTATTCATGGCAAGATGGAGATTTTTGTTATTGTGGATACATGAACAGGAGCTAGCAGGAGATGCTGTCATAGAGAGCAGAAGTCGCTGTCTATTTACAAGGACCTACAACTTGAGGCAGTGTCAACAAAGGAGGAGTGATCTTTGGGTAAACCTGGAATGGATTTCAAGGCCAGCCATGGATGCTTTGAGAATATTAAGAGGACCGGTACACACTATGGTATAGCAAGGGGAAGCAGTGAGTGCAGGTTACAAAGAGTTTACACAGGGCTTTGCTTAATTAAATATAATAGAGAAAATAAAAACAGTGTTCTGTAAAAACGCTTTGTGTGTAAGATCATTTAAAGTTACAATAACTAAGTGGACAAAAAGTGATTACGTATCCTTAACAATCTCTAGTGCTCAATTATGAGACCACGCGTAAGCATCTGTTACGCTGACTCCCTACATGTTAAGTGCTCATAACAAACTCATTTTATTTCATCATTATCGTCTTATTCATCGTATTATTGTATTTTCATGTTCAATTACTATTTGAATGTGTACTTAGTGATCAGGAAGATGTGTTTTACAGCTAATTAGGGTTAAGTTGGATGCCGGTGTAATTATTTTTTATTTATTTCATATCGGAAAAATGTGCTTGTTACTTGAGCAATCCAAGATACAAGCACAATCCTGGAACAAATGAAGCTTGTATGTAGAAGTACCACTGTTGACATTACAGCTTTTAATCCTGACTGGAGAGTTCTAGCCTCTCACTCATGTTGTATTTATGGTACAAAGAGCTCAGAGTGTGCCGAGGTGTGACAAGCCCCTTATTGGTTTAAAAATAATCTTGATACAAGTGGGTTAGCCTGCATTCATGATCTTAAAGTGAACCTAAATACAGGATAAAAGCTTAGTGAACCTAAAATGAGACTTCACCCCTTGCTGTTGAGTTACAGGAGGGAAGATAAACTAAGAACATAAACGCGTTACAATTCATGGCTACTGTGCTAAATTGAGAAACTGAATCATGAAAAGGATATCTTGTTTCAAACGCTATTTATCAAGGTGAACATATCCTAATGCTGAGAAAAAATAAATGGAATTTTAAACGATTTAATTGTGAAATGTGTTGACAGAATGACAGAATTAATACCGGTATTTACCCTGACAAGCTAAAAGACACAAATTAAAAGGACCACATGTATTATATGACCACTAGATGTTGATGCATGGTGTGGTGCAACCACAAACAAGTGCTCAAAAGCACAAGAAAGAATACATTTACGGGGATTCTAAGTGACGAAAACGCGTAATTTTTTGTAATCCCCCCAGCTTTTGACATGTTTTTTCGGTGTACCCTTAACAACAAGAATACAGACAAGCATGTCAGCTACCTATTGGTGAGCCTCATGTAATGTAAAATTAATTCTTATTTCTCGACTCAGGACTATTTAAAAGGTATATTTTTGCTTATTATTCAACTCAATGTTGTTATTTTTTATGATTTTTTTTTACCACTTTTCTTTTTTCTTTGTGTTATCATTTTCTCACCCTCTTTTTCACGTTTTTCTTTTCCTCTCTTTGTCTATTCTGTATTACCGAGTACACAAAGAGAAAGATGTTGCGGTTTGATCTCTGAGTTTCTATAGTTTGCTTGCTTTCTTGTACTTTGTAGCACTGGTTTTTGGCTGTACCAAACAATACAGGAACATAACGTGGTCAAATATTACACAGTGTCCCTTTAAATGACTCATCAATATCAAGAACAATCATATGAATTAAGTTGGCTAGATTTGTGGCCATGATAATGATGATTTCACTATTTTTTGTGCATTTGCCAACCCATACTGTTACCTCAACTATGTAATCTATTCAAACTTTAAAAATAAAAAAATCAAAAAAAATCTGTTAAGGTTAACATCAATACATTTTCATAAAGTGACAAAACACAAAATTCTGTTTTCTAGGACATTAAGCTTGAGGCACATGATTGGCTCAAAATGGCTGTTTTTCCCCCCTGATTCTATACTCGTACCTGAGCATAATACGAGGACTTACTAACAGTTTGGGAAAAAACAATTTATAAATAACTCTGTGACTTAACAAGATTATTTTTCTAGTAATTGGGTAATGTAACTACAGTAATTATTTATTCCGCTGTTACGACACCATTACGGTTACTGACGGTCAAAAGCGGTGCGTTACGTAGTTTGTGTGTGTTTACGTATGTTTATGTATGTTTTGTGTGTGTTTACGTATGTTTATGTACATTTTGTGTGTGTTTACGTATGTTTATGTACGTTTTGTGTGTGATTACGTATGTTCATGTATGTTTTGAGCATGTTTATGTACGTTTTGTGCGTGTTTACATATGTTTATATACATTTTGTGTGTTTACGTAGGTTTTGTGTGTCTTTACATAAGTTTTATCTGTTCACATACATTTTTGCGCGTGCGTTCTTGTACATTTTTGTGCATGTTTACGTAAGTTTAAGTGCGTATTTTACGTACGTTTTAGTGCGCGTTTATGTATGTATTAAAGCGTGTTTAGATACATTTTAGTGCATGTTTATGTACATTTTTGGCCGTGCCTCGGAGTACGTTCAGGTACATTTTGTGTGTGTTTTTGAACATTTTTGTGTGTATTCTGTACGATTTGTGATTAGGTATGTTTTTGTACGTGTTTTCGTAAGTTTTTTGCGTGCATTTCTGTACCTTTTTTGTGCGTTTATTAACATTTTTGTGTGTAATTCTGTACGATTTGTGTTAACGTATGTTTTGAGTGTGTTTATGTACATTTTTTATGTAATTAGGTACGGGTTTACGTATATTTTTGTGCGGGTTGTGGAACGTTTTTGTGCATGTTTATATACAATTTTGTGCATCTTTATGTGCATGATGATTTTTTTTTTTATATTGTTCAATGTTTATATTTGTTGCACTTCAAGTGTAGGATAAATCTGTTGCTGGTCACGTGTAATAAATATTACAAGGTTCTATAACACAACCATCTGTCTGTTCTTCTCTATACTCAGAATGTTAAATTTTTTTGACATACAACTTATTTTTAAAGGAGCAGAAATAGTTACTTTCCCTGGTAACGAGTTATTTTGACTATAGAGTAATTCAGTTACTGACTAAGTTACTTTTTGGAAGAACTAGTGAGTAACTATAGCTAACTACTTTTTTGAAAGTAATGTGCCCAACACTGCTTGCTAAGTATGAGTTTCACCACATGAGGCAAAGCTGGTCTACTACTAAATTGAAAAAAAAAACTTTATGCATGGAATGCACAGACATTTTTAGGGGGTGCGTTACATATTGGTAAAAAAAAAAATTTAATAAGAGGAACCGAATGTGAGTGATTTTTAAATTATTTTTTGACTTGATTTCTTGACCAATACATTTCTCTTCTTTATTAAGCTGTACAGTACATGTTATATTAAGCTCATATTAGCATGGTAGCATATAATGCAGAGAGTCGTCAATCGTGATTATTTGTGTGACAATTAATCGTCTCCAGAAGTTCCTAATTGAGACAGCCCTGGCGGAATATTACATTGAAGACAATCTCAAATTAAACCACACCATTCACACTGTGAAAAACATTCAGATCTTCTCTTTGCTGTAAAGGTGAACTTTGGCACATTTACCTGCAGTTCCAGCGGGGAAATATTCACTGTGTATTTACAAACATCCGCTAACAGTGACGTGGCTGTGGACACTCCAAGAGAGAACTGAAGCTTTTCACCTACGACACGACAGCACGCAACCTGTCGGGAGGGAAGAAAGTAAGCCACTACAAAGACATACATTCAACAACTATGTATGACGGAGCTCTGTATATCCCGCAATAAAATTATTCTGTAAAAGCAACTTGGTTAAGATTTTGATTAAACCCTGTGTAGTGTTGGTACTTTAAACATTACAAAAGAACTTTTCCCGACAACGAGAACTGTAACACGTTAATAATACCATTTTGTTACTGAACTGCAGTTAGTAAATGGAGCATTACTGTGTTACTCATTTAATGCAGATAACAAATTGCAACGTTCTCAGACTACTGATTAACATTAAATCACTCATATTATCACATAAAATCCACCAGCTCCAATCAGTGGGCATGTTTATATCTACCTACAAAATACAAGTAAATACAATTATGGTGGCACCCTCTCAAGCACAGAGTACGAGAATGCTAAATTTCTCGTCATGCAGATATTTTACCTACCGTATATATTCACATATAAGCCAAATTTACAACTATAAAATAAAAAGGTGAACGCGAGCACCATGTTAGAGACCCATGCACCGTATCATACAGTGAGATCTCGCTGTCAAATACAAACTGTCCCTTTAAAGACAGCACACAACAAAGGTATGTTTTTGGAATGACCCTGACAACAAACCATTTAACGGTTCTTCCAAAATACACAGATGTTTGCACTGAAAATAGAAATATAGAAAATGTTTTGACTTTTCGTATTATGCTAAAGAAAATAAAGAGCTCTCCCTAAATGTTAATTTGCAATTAGCAACTATGCTGTATCCAACCATGGAATAATTATTTCATAGATACCTTGTTTTTAGCTGATTTCTTAAAGTAGGACACTTCGCTGATAAAGAGCTCAGATGCTTCGATGTCATCTTCACCGAAGGTCAGAAAATGGGGACTCTGCGTAAGAAAAAAGAGGAACAGTCAAAATACTGAAAAGGGAAAATACCTGAGCTGTCTTTTAAGAATGTTTGAGACCATTTTCACAAACAAAATGTGTAATACTCATCAATACAAGTATTGATAATTATTGTCAGGCAATTAAGAGAATAGAACATACATCTATTCGTTTATTAAACAAACGTATTAATTCTTCTTTTTATTTATTTATTCTACAGGTAGAACAACAAACTGAATTCCGATTTATGGGTGTTATAGAGTAAATGAACAAAAGGTGTGCAGTTTTTGAGCTAGCTATCTGAGTACCTTTTTAGCTTTGAAGCTAGCTCTCTTCCTACCTTTTTAGCTTTGTAGCTAGCCATCTTCATATTTCCTTAGCTATATAGCTAGCATTTTACATTTTTTGCATAATATCTAGCTAACATTTTAACTTTTTGCCATTTTAAAGTCTAAATATTGGCTTACTTTCTAGCTGACTATCTAATTTTGGCTATTTAGTTAACTATTACTCTTTTAGCCAGATATTTGGCTCGCTTTTTGTTTACCTATTGCCCTATCTAGCTAACTACTAAGCTACGTTTTAGCTATTTAGCAATCTGCCTATCTAAGTTGCTGTATCAGAAATTCATATTAAAGTGGGTGCCCTTTGCGATAATTGGTAACAAAAAGTAGCTTGACGCTTGATAAAGGTTGGAGAATCCTGCTGTAGATGTTATTAGGCACTATTTTTACACGTGAAACACAGAAAAGCATTTGCTTGTTTAAAACCGGAAGTTGCAAACTTTTACCGTCATCTAATGCAATCATTGGGGAGGTTTATTCACGAACAAAGTCTCGCTTAAAGATAAAGCAGACATAGACTAAAATACTAGTCTCAACTCGAGATTTTTGTTGTTGTTTAAATGGAGGAAAAGGGGTATATTAAAAAATAATTCAGAAATCACTTTTAAGCGGAGAAAAACTTTAGTCAAATGCATAAACGAGTGCTGGCCAAACTATGGCCCGCAGGACACGTGCAGCCCGGCAGGCTTTTTAATCCAGCCCTCCAAACCAAACTGGTCAAAATACAGTATAGTAAATAAATTACTAGGTATAAAAGCATGTTTTTTGGTGCCATCTTTATCCCCATTGTGTCTTTGTGAGTCTAGAACTAAAATACTACTAAAGAAACAAAACAAAATGACTGCACAACAAATTTACTGCTTAAAAACATTTTTTTGCTTTCATTCTGAAAAATAAAATGCTATAGAAATACTACTACAGTAAACTATAATACAGAACTACTACTACAAAAATATTACCCAAAAATTATTACAATTATACAGTTAAAGTAATATTACAAAAATACTAAAGAAATATGACAAAATACTACAATAGAAAGACTACAAAAATACTTCAAATACTTTGACATAAATAATTAAAACAAACATTGCATTAACACAACACATATATACAACTACTGATGTATCACAAGAGGAATATTACAAAATACTACAGACTAAAAATATTCCATAATGGAAATACAATAAGAATACTACAGAATTACTACAGAAATACTAAAAGAAAATAGTACTGCAGAAACACTGCAAAAATAAAGCTTCAGTAATACTACAATGGTACTACAGAAATCTGACAACCCAGAAATACTTTCTGCACTTTCTGGACAAATTTCAACATGTTACCTAGTGTTCTCTTTTATTGATGTTTACTATGTTTTGTGTACAGTTACCCAATGCTAAATCATTTGCACATTGGTCATCCTGGAAGGGGGATTACCACTTGTGAGGCCCCTTCTCAAGGTTTCGTATTTTCCTCGTGCTGTGGTTTGGAGTTTTTCCTTGCCCGCATGCTGTTGTAAGATCAGGGGATGGTGTAATTGTAATTCTGTGCAGTCCATTAAGACATCTTGTGATTAAGGGCTATACAAATAAATGTGACCTGACTTGAAATATTACAGAAATACTGAAAAAATACCACTACATTAAAATCACAAAACTAAATATCAAATGTAGCGCTTATTTTGCTCTAATTGTGAGTGTTTCAAAAGCCATTTGATGAAGCTAATCAATTTGAAAACAAATATAAAAAAATATAAAATGTAGATGTCTGCATGTATATTTATTCATAAATGAAAAAAATGGACAAGTCTCCAGGATTGGCCCTCAGGCTAAATTTTTTAACCCAATGTGGACCCCAAGTCAAGTAGTTGCCCACCCCTGGCATAAACTGTAGTATTGGTGAGTATGTACAATTTTTACATAAAATTCCCTTTCGCTGCAAGAAATGACCAAATGACCAATACGTTTTCTAGAAATACTTTAAAAAAAAAAAACAATGGAATATTTCTCCTAAGTGTGGAATTTAGTTCATAGTAACTTATTAGTTCTTTAATTTATGGTTTCTATATGTTAAACGGACACTAGTATCAGCTACAAGAATTATAAAAGAGCTGGTATCGGCGCCCATACCCAGTATCGATACACACTGATTTCTAAGTCTATAATTAAAAATGCACATAAATGCAAATAGCTATCACGACATTAAAATCACGTGCACAGCTATTGAATAATTTATTTTAAAGTAAACCTCATATACCGTATTTTCCGCACTATAAGGCGCACCGGGTTATAGGGCGCACCCCGAAAAAATAGTTTTTGGTCCTATTTTTGACATACATAAGACGCACCAGATTATAAGGCGCTACAATGGGAACGTCGACAAAACAGTCAGATAGTTCAGTCCAACTTATTACCCCCTTAACATTCCGAAAGCTTGCAAAGACGCAAATACGTGTCATGAACAAGTGCGGATGCGGTGTCCGTACGATGTCACTCAAATGCATCGTTCCGTCATTTGGAAGGTTAAAGTCTTGTGATTCAAGAAATGACAACCATTCCTTAGTATCTATTTTCTTTTTCGCTCGCAACTTTACTGTGCATATGACAATAAACACATGGAATTGAGTTTAATTTAAAAATAGACACTCCATTCCATCCATTATCTGCACCGCTTATCACAGAAACATCGAGTTCAGTCTGAAACAAGATACAGGGACAATATAAAACCCGGAGTAGCTCACCGAAGTCGTTGTGTTCATAATAATGTGCAGCCAATGAGGGTAGTAAATCCAGGAGAATAAAATATTTAAAAATACAGAATAGAAAAAAATGCTTTCTCTATGCCGTCTGCCACGTGTATACACATTCATCTTTTTCGGCCAATTGCAGGCTTTGTTTCGCCGTTTAAGCCAATGCCAGCCTGTAAATGATAAAAAAGATCCGCCCCTTGACCTCCGAATAACTTTAGCCAATAGTGATCGATTCGACTGATGATTGACACATCTTTTTCGGCCAATTGCAGGCTTTGTTTTGCCGTTTAAGCCAATGCCAGCCTGTAAATGATAAAAAGAATCCGCCCCTTGACCTCCGAATAACTTTAGCCAATAGTGATCGATTCAAATGATGATTGACACATTGGTTAGCCAATGAAACGCCGGTAAATAAATCCCAGCATACACCGCGTACTACTTGGCGTTCGGGGGAAAATCTAGTCGGCGGCTGCAAGTTAGTTGGAAAACTTTGCAATTTTAAAATTGATCCATAAATAAGTATTATAAGGCGCATGGTCAGCTTTTGAAAAAAATAAAGGCTTTTAGGTGCGCCTTTATAGTGCAGAAAATACGGTACTTAAATATTGGTTTTGAGCACTGGCATTTGAATGGGAGTACCAGTAACCATTCGATTAAAAAAAAAAAACATGTTTGTTTTTTTAATATTGGACACCTGCAAAAGAGATTACATAGGATGACAGTTTGTTATTTTGACTATTACGTAATTGTCACGATTAACCATTCATCAGGGTTTGTACACCTTTTTCATGGCCAAATTCAAGCACGTCTTTAGCACTTTCAAAGACATTTTTTCTAGTGTCAAAAGTACATTTTTTATTGACGTTGAGGACTAAAAAAGGTTTCTATCTTGCAGCTAGCACATACTTATATACTCCTGGTTGAGCTGTTCCTATCTATGATCTACAATCTTTTCGTGTCAATGGGGTACTATAAACTAACATGAATTCTGCCATCCTGCTTCAACAATACACACACAGCTTGGCTACGTCACACAAAAAATTAGCCAAATCTGGACTCATTTGAAAGGTATTGATTAAAACAGAGAGCGTTCAATCTTTTATTCGACTACTGATCTTTTGCTATTTGTTTTAAATTTTTCTTGCATGTTTTTAGAGGATGATGAAATGAAATGATCTGCGTCTCAATTGGTTAAAACAAAATAGTAAAAGTTAATTTGCATTTTATCATTTATTTAAAGCACTGAGGAGTAAATATATGCAATTTTTATTTTTTGTTTTGCATTTGAAGGGGTGTTGACTTGCATTATCGCCATTTATTGTTAACGAGTTTAGATGAACCTCAGTTATTACTTTCTTTCCTTAATGGTATTTTGACAAGGCAAAAGCCCACGTCCCACTAAAAACACATCCACACATCACTTTTGGATCCCGATCCACCAGTTTAAAAACACAGACCTAGGATGTATAATAAAAATCTGGTTCAGAGGTCTTTAAGAACAGGTTGGCCTTTCTTAGCTGAAAGCCTCTCTCCCTGTCCTCATTGTGGGTTAAACATCCATTGATGGCTTCTCTCCTTATTTTGAGTGTCTACTATAGTTTAAGCCTATCACCATTATACCCAACTATCTGATAAATGTAAATTCTGGAATATGATAATGATTTAAAACCTGTGTCGAACTCATGGCCTGTGGGACAAATCTGGCCCGCCGCATCATTTTATGAAGCCCGCGAGAGCTTAAAATGTCAGAGTTTCTAAAAACAGGTCAAAAGAGTGCTTTGACCAACAACTACATTTCCCACGATGCATGTCGGCTACGATATCCCAAAGCGACAGCTCAGCGCCACAGGACATCAGTGTTTCATATCAATGACAATGAGTGAAGTTGAAAAAAATAAATGATCAGAAAAACTCCAACAGAATTGTATTTTTTGTTATCCAGTGATATCTTTACATACGAGTTTGTTCCCGGATCATGCTCATATTTCGAGACAATTTTCCCAATACAGTACAAAATAACTGAAAAACAATGAATTCATTAATTCAAACCTTAGTCGCTATACAATTCATCTCCTGATCACTAAAAACACATTCAACTAGTACCTGAACATAAAAGTACTATCATAAGATAAATGATGAAAAATTGACTTTGAATCCCTCGTCTTTAGTGGTAATGTCTGAAAATTCTCATAACTTGGATTTTCTCTCACATGTCGGACCAAAATCTTTGCTTAGAAGACATCTAGTATTCAGAATACCTTATAACTGGAGTATATTGTATGTAGTAGTATAAATGTATTTTATTTGAAACATATTAGATACGTGGTGTGACATATTTTCAACATAACTGTAACACTTGTGACTTCAACAATTAATAAATTCAGGGTTAACACACATTTTCCATGGCCAAATTCAAGCACTTTTAAAGGACCTTTAATGACATTTTTTCAATGTGTCTAGTGTCAATAAAAGAATAAAATCCAGTGTGAATCATGTATTTTGCAGATCTACAAATATAATCCTGCATGTACATATATCAAAACATATCATTTGTAGATCTTGAGTAAATCATGAATCTATTTGTACATCTGACAAATATGTGAGTAAATATTTTTGAGGCAAATCTCTCACTCTCTCTGTAATGGGTAAAATGATATGCAGCGCATATTTTTTAGTTGCAAGAAGTTTAGATGCCCATTATGAATACAAATTCCTTGCAGTAATACACATTTCTAAGTGCCCTGTTTAGGAGTAGCATACACCTGTCCTCCTGTGCGCCACCAATAGCGGCACGCATTCATAGGAGAATGCCATTCAAACTAAATCAAATGCCGTTAATCGCAAGGGAAGAATTGCCAACAGAGTCGAGCTGGCATTATTTTAAGACAGAAACATGGTAACAATTTCAAGCATTTAAAAGCACTTCACACTCTAAAATTCAATCACTTTCATTAATAAAAATATATTCAAATTCAAGCATTTTCAAGGATTTCAAGCACCCGAGAGTTAGGTTACATGAAGGAGTAGTTATTTGACATACCACATACAATTAATTTATTTTACAAGAGACATCAGGCCCTTTGAGGACAGCCATCATGCCAGAGGTGTACAACCTACGGCCCGAGGGCCACATGCAGCCCCCAAAGCTTTTTTACCCAGCCGGCCAAACAAAAATCGTCAAATTATAAAGACAATATATATAATCGTACATAAAGCACTACTAAGAAAAAAATGTTTTCCAGGTGCCAACTTTGTTCCCATTGTCCCTGAGTGTGTCTACAACAGAAATATTATTACAGAAATACGAAATTACTCCAAAACTAAATATAAAATCAAGTGCTTAAAAACAGGGACCTAATATATTATTTTGCTTTAATTCTGAAAAGAAAAAAACAACAAATACAAGAAAATACTACTACAATTATACTATGATACAAAAATACAACGAAAGAAATACTACTACAAAAATACTACGGTTATACTCCAAAATACTTTGGATTTGCTTTATACGTACTTCTGCAGAAATACTACAAAATGACTACTAAAGTAATACTAAAACACAAAAATACAACAACAGAAATCTCAACAAAAATAGTACAGTAATTTGACAAAAAACTACAAAAGAACTACAAAAATTCAGCTATGGAAATACTACAGAAATATTATGAAAATAATTCAATGGGAAAACTACCAGTACTTGAAAAATACTAAAAATAAATACGACAGTAATACTACAAGACTAAATAAATTTAGTGCTTTGATCAAGGACCTAATAAATTATTTTGCTTTGAATGTGACCGTTTCAAAACCAGTTTGATAAAATGAATCTATTTTAAAAAATTTAAAAAATTCAAAATAACGTGGGCAACACGGCGGTGGAGTGGCTAGCGCGCAGCCCCACGGTGCAGAGGTCCAGGTTTCAATTACAGCTTTCGCGGCCTCTCCGTTAGCGCATGCATACCTGTCAACCTGTACGTTTTTGCCGTACAAAGTACGTTTATTATGCATTTTAAGACGTGTACGATGTACGAGAAAATCTGTAAGGAAAAACGCAAATTTGTCAATTATGGGTACCATCAGGTATACACCGACTATCACAAAACGGCAAATCAATCAAGTTGAACGAGTTTGCCGCGGTAGCCTCTATCCTCTGTATCGTTTTTTTTTGTTGCAAACGAAGCGAGCGTTTGATACTACTTTGCACATGTGTATGCCGCTGGAGTGCCTAATTTTGACTCCCCTGCAGGTATAGCGCATGTGCGGCTCAGTTCTGAGGTCATGAGATTGAACCTTCCTGTGTGGAGTTTGCATGTTCTCCCTGTGCCTAGATGGGTTTCCTCCGGGTTCTACGGTTTCTTCCCAATGGTTATTTGATTGGTCATAATTGTCCTTAGTGTGAATAGGAGAGTCATCTGCCTCTGTGTGTCATGCGACTGACTGGCAACCAGTTCAGGGTGTCCCCTGCCCACTGCCCCTAGATTTGGGGGATGGGGTCCATCACACCCATGACCCTTGTGAGGATAAGTGGCGCAGAAAATAGACAGACAAATGAAACATATAAACGTCTGCATGGCATGCATATTTTTTGATGAATAAGAAAACGCATCTGCCCCTTGGCCAAATTGTTTATCCCCGACTCCAAATGATTGCCCACCCCTGCTTTACGTTGATGTGACCCCTGGTGAAAATGAGTTTGACAGCCCTAATGCATACCTGTCAACCTGTACGTTTTTGCCGTACAAAGTACGTTTATTATGTATTTTAAGACGCGTACGACGTACGAGAAAATCTGTTCGGAAAAACGCAAATTTGTCAATTATGGCTACTATCCGGTATACATCGACTATCACGAAACGGCAAATCAATTAAGTCAAAAGAGTTGGCCGCGGTAGCCTCTATCTCGTTATCGTTTTTTTTCCGTTGCAAACGAAGCGAGCGGTTTGATGTAGTGAAAGGAAGTCTGTCTCTTTTTAGAGAACCGGCTTTTTGGGCTCAACTCGTTAAAGAGCTCTCAAACGGCTCACTTGCTTTGATGCATTATATTACGAATTATTATGTTGTATAAAGAAGTTAAGAAAAAAAGGAAGTTATAAAATGAGAAAATGAAAAAAGACAGGTTTGCGGTTATCCCTTCAATCAGTATATTGCCAACAATAATTGAATGCAGAAAATGAATTCATAATTTGAATTAAAAAAATGTATTATTCTACTTAATTATATTTGCATGTATTTTTTCCTTCTACCGTAAACGTCCAAGCTACTTCATTTTGAAACTTTATTTATAATAAACCTCATTCATGTAGAGCAACCCAATATCTCAAAACAAAATGTTAATTAACAATATATATGATATAACGAAACACATGTAGAATATAACATGTTAAACGACATAAATAAACACGTTTGAAAAAAAAATATGGTGTAAGATTATTTTGTATTTTGTAAGGGAAAATACGACAGTTTGTAAGGGCATGGAGCCCTGGAGGTTGACAGGTATGCTAATGTAGAAGAAAGTCAACAACTTACCCCAGTGCTTTCTTGCGATTTAGCGTTCAATGCGTCCCACCAAGCTCCTCTCCACTGACTTTTCCAGCTTTGGAGTGACAGCGCCCATCCCAACAGAGAGGCGGCTTCCTCCTCCTTCGCCGCATTGTCCTCTACAGTCTTCTCCGACCATGTTGCCCTTAGTTTAAAATACTGTACAAAATACAGTAGCAGGGTAACCAGGGAAGCAATAAAAAGTGTGACCATACATAGCCACTGCAGATCATTCAGACCAAAATATGAACTTTCCAGATCGGACATTCTTTGACTGCGGCTTACTTAACACGCCTCAAATGAGAATTCGTCTTGCATTTAAAAGAACGAGGCAATTATGACTCTTGACTAATATTAACAGGGTTGCACTCATTCCCCCAAGATAAATGATGCATTTTGTCCATTTTTCCCTTTGGAGATAAGTCAATCCAAGCCCCTGATAAAAACGGGGAGAGCTTTTTCGAACTCCTGAGAATGTCTCTTGTCAGGCGAGCGCGCATAATAATACACGTCCCGTCAATTGCTCTGTTAGCTTAGTTGGCTAATCCCGGCTAAGGTTCGCGTAACCAGCTCATTAGCAGCATGGACTGACAAACTTTCCCCTAAAAGGCATTACATCCGAAGTCCTCGGTGAGGCGCCGGAAGACGGTCTCCATTTTTTAAAAGAAGACACGTCAGGTGGAAGAAGTGAAGAGAGACACTGCCCCCGATCGGGTGCTTCCGTCCCTCCTCTTGACTAGATTTGGATTTGCTGCGTAACTCTACCACAAGTTACCGATCCGCGATTCCCCGAAGTAGAGATGTGGCGGAAACTGTAAGTCCCATAATGCAACGCGAGATGCAGGCGATAGTTGGCATTGATGTGTCGTTCGCGAACGCAACGGCTTTACGTACCGACTCTATTTGTGACAGGATGAGTCGGAAACCACACATCACACGCATTCAGTTCAAGTATCAAAGAGCATTCTGCAACTGCTGGATCGTAAGTCACTTCGCATACTTTAATTTTCACTAGTCTTACCACACTTACATTCAGTATTGGGCACGTTACTTGAAAAAAGTTTGAACAATTTTTATTGACACTTTTAACAGCAATTAAACACATTCATAATTTCATTATATCATATTCTAACAATATGAGGTTTGAACATTTTTTATCGACACTTTTAACAGCAATTAAATACTTTCACAATTTCATTTTATCATCTCATCTCATCTCATTAGCTGCACCGCTTATCCTCAGTAGGGTCGCGGGGGGTGCTGGAGCCCATCCCAGCAATCATCGGGCAGTGGGCAGGGGACACCCTGAACTGTTTGCCAGCCAATCGCAGGGCTCCTTTTATCATATTCTAACAATATGAGGTTTGAACAATTTTTATCGACACTTTTAACAGCAGTTAACCAATGTGTACAGGGCAATACTATTGTGCAGGGGCACAGTAATTAGTTATTTACTTTTCTCAAAAAGTAACTGAGTTAGTAACTATCCATCCCCTCCATTATCTGCACTGCTTATCCTCAGTTGGACTGCGGGGGGTGCTGGAGCCCATTCCAACTATTTTCAGGCAGTGGGCAGGGGACACAGAGACAGACAACTCACTCGCTCGTTCACACCTAGGGACAATTTGAACCAGACATGGGACCAAGTCACACATGTGCAAGTCTCAAGTAAGTCTCAAGTCTTCACCTTCAAGTCCCAAGTAAGTCCCAAGTATTTTTTTCTTGGGCAAGTCAAGTCACAAGTCAAGTCCCGAGTCTTAGATTGCCAAGTCCAAGTCAAGTCACAAGTCATAAAAACAGCGACTCGAGTCGACTCGAGTCCAAGTCACTAAGTCTCAAGTCCCCATGTCTGATTTGAACCGACCAATTAACCTGACATGCATGTTTTTGGAATGTGGGAGGAAACCGGAGTGCCCGGAGGAAACCCACGCAAGCACGGCGTAGACATGCAAACTCCTCACAGGAAGGTTAGATCTCATGACCTCAGAACTGTACCGCACACATGCTAACCACTGTGCTGCTGTGCTGCCTGAGCGAGTAACTAAATAACTCTATGAATGGAGTTGTTGTTAGGGTTGAATCATAACTTCCAAATCTTAAATGTAAGAACAACATTGAAAAGTTCTATCTATGTCATGAATACCGATGTGAATCACCTGTGCCCGCTCTATTGGCGCCAACTGCTGCGGGCTCTGATTGGCTTCCTGTCCCTACTTAAACCCAGTCCTGTCAATCCCCCGTTGTCAGTACGTCTGCAAACCCCTGTTTATACAAGGCAAGCCTTTTTTGACCCTAAGTCCCGCCTGTCCCGTTTTTGCTCCTGTATGCCTCCAGCTACGATTTGTTTTGATCCCGACCACGTCTGCTCTCCCGTCCCGGCTAACGACCCATTTTTGATCCCGACTACGTCTATTCACAACCCCGACCACGCTTTTGCTCTCCCTGTCCTGGCTACCGACCTGTTTTTCCGTCCCTGACACCGCCATTGCTCGCTAAAGATCCACTTCTGTATTCGGATCACAATCCGAGTGCGAGAACGACTTGCATCCCGCGTCCAGCGAACACCGGATCGTGGGCCCAGCCCTTCCTCTTTCTTTCAATAAAACTTGTGGTAAACGATACGCAATTGGGTCCTGATTCCGTTCTGGCCCTGACAATCTACCTATAACCAGTATAAAACTATGGAGCAATCTCAATGAGGACCTGAAGCAAAGTAAAAATATCCATCAGTTCAAGAAAATGTAGAAATATCTGTTGCTTAGCAGGTACAAAAGAAAATGACCATGAAAAATTACTAGCGGATTTGATTTATGTATTAATCAGGCACAGGAACAAAAGGCAGAGAGCTCTAGATGTATGTAGGTATGAATGAATAAATGAATAAAACTTTATTTCGAATATGAGAAAACAAAAATAAAACAAAACAACACGTCAAAAAACAATGTGAACGTAACATGTTTAAAAAGGAACAGGAAGAATGCTTATTTGATCCTACCCCACTTCCTTAATAATTGTGTCTTATTGCTAAACATCCTGTGTATTTACATATGACAAAAACCTCAAGAATACAGATATTTACATAAGTTTCACTCCGTCATCATCATCATTATCATTACCGTTTCCATCCATTCTCAGCATACTATGTAATGAGAGTTTATTATAATAACAACATACCTGTCAACCTCCAGGGGTCCATGCCCGTACAAACTGTCGTATTTTCCCTTACAAAACACAAAACAATTTTAAACCAAATTTGTTTTTTCCGGAATGATGCATGATGGGAAAATCCCCAGGCGTCAGACACATGCGCACAGTAGCATCAAACCACTCGCTTCGTTTGCAACGAAAGAATCGATACAGAGATAGAGGCTACCGCGGCGAAGTCGTTAGACTTGATTGAATGGCCGTTTCGTGATAGTCGGTGTTTACCGGTGGTACCCATAATTGACAAATTTGCGTTTTTCGGTACAGATTTCCTTGTACGTCGAACACGTCTCAAAATAATAAACGTACTTTGTACGGCAAAAACGTACAGGTTGACAGGTATGGATGAGCCAGACCTCACCATTGATGGGCAGCGCCGTGTGACAATGCCAATATTGTGGAAAAACTATTTTGTTCCGGAATAATGAGTGTCACATCGTACACTACGCATTGCATCACTTGTGGCTTTCATATTGTTGTTGAGAAACAAAATTTGTAGCAATTATCTTGCGTCCTATGCTTTTGTCACATAATGAAGGCTCCTTGTCCCGAAAAGGACTGCATTCGTTTACTTTTTGTATCTATCTTCAGATTATTCATCTATTTAAACACATAAACAGCTAGATGGATAAAAATGATTTGGTTCCTTTAAAAATAAATAAATGATCTAAAATAAGTTACATAAATTAACAATGGTTCTCTTGAAAATACATAATTAAATAGAATGGTTTCATTAGAAACACATAAATACAGTATATAAACAGTACACAAGAATTAATCTTTAAAAAGAAAGGGTTTTCTTTTTAATCACAGGTAAATGATGCTTACTAAATATTTAACAGTCACCCTAATCTTATTTTTGTTCAAATTACCGGGCAAAAAACATCCACTTTAAATTTAAATTTGTAAATAAAGATATTTTGGAGGAAAAAAAAAAGTCGACATTTCTTGTAAACGAAACTACTACAATATCAACCATTGATGTGTAGTGCCTAATTTCGACTCCCCTGCAAAATCCTCCCCCCTCACGCAAACGCGCATTTGGCTGCGCTTCCAACAGTATTTATAAATATTTGAATATTTCTTGTTTTAATAAGCTAATTATATAGAATATGATTGCTATTGTCGGAAGCGCAGCAGAATGCGCGTTCACGCGAGGGGGGGAGGATTTTGCAGGGGAGTCGAAAGTAGGCCCTACAGCGGCAGACGCATGCGTACAGTAGCATCAAACGTTCGCTTCGTTTGCAACGGAAAAAAAACGATACAGAGATAGAGGCTACAGCGGAGAACTCGTTTGACTTGATTGATTTGCTGTTTCGTGATTGTCAGTGTATACCGGATGGTACCCATCATTGACAAATTTGCGTTTTTACGTACAGATTTTCTTGTACGTAGTACACGTCTTAAAATGCATAATAAACGTACTTTGTACGGCAAAAACGTACAGGTTGACAGGTATGTAACAATAATTCTCATTGGTGCTCATGGTGACAACTGACTGCTATGTAGTGTGTGTTTTCCGTCATATGAGTATCTCTGAACCTCCTGCCTTAGGGGGCCCACCCCCAGGCAGCAGGACCACCATTCTTGAGTGTCCTTAACTTTGCATTAAAAAGACAAGGTACAGGAGCTTGAGCCAGATACCTCCAGCATCAAAACTCCCACTTGTCTGCGCTAAGAAATGTGCAGTAATATCTGTTTTGTGTTCTAATTGAAAGTTATCTCGATGTGATTGTATCCATCTCCATTTATTTAGTTTTTGTATAGTTTTCACCATCATCACCAACATATTTATTCCCCCTTATTGGTTTGTTTCTAAATATAGATCTAGAATGGAATGAATTTGTATAATTTAATGGTCAAAGGTAGGTATGTTGGTGTGTGTAATCGAGTGCATATATATATACTGTATATATATATATATATATATATATATATATATGTGTATATCATCTCATTAGCTGCACTGCTTATCCTCAGTAGGGTCGCAGGAGCCCATCCCAGCAATCATCGGGCAGTATATATATATATATATATATATATATATATAGGTTCTTTAAAATAGCTGCTGCTTAATGACAACGTTCTTATCTTCATTGCAGTATTGTTACAATGCACTATTCTTCATGACATTATTATCGTTAGAACTAAGGCCAGTTTTTCAAGGCACTATGTGTCAGGACCAGAACAGGAAGAGGACCCAGATGCGTAACGTTTACTTACAACTTTGAGATATAGAGGAAAAACAAATGCCAGCGATCCGGTGCTCGCTGGACGAGGGAAGAAAGCCGCTCACGGGATCGGAGTGTGTTTGGAATGTGGAAGTGTATCTCCCGGAGCGGGTGATCGGAGCGTGGTCAAAACGGGAAAAACGTGTCGATAGCCGGGACGGGAGATCAGAGCGTGGTCGGTGGTCGAAAACGGGTTGTAACCAGAGACATACAGGGAATCAGGAACAGACGAGTGGTATACGGCTGAAAAAAACGGGACCGGCGGGAGTCAGAGTCAAAGTGCTTGCTTTGCGTAAGCAGAGGTTCGCTGATGGACTGACAAAGAGCAAGTGAGAGTACTGAGCTAAAATAGGAGGGGGAACCAATCAGGTAACCAGCCGCAGCTGGCCCCAAACAAGCGGGCACAGGTGAGTGCAATGAGTAATCATGACACTATGTCGGAATTATTATTTGTTTTGCCTATTCATCCTGATAGTCTTTTATCTCTTTTCTCTACAAAGTCTCTATATTGCACGTTTTATTGAGGGGGTGCCATATCTAATCTCGTTGGATAACATTTTTCACAATCTTGATATTAATGTCAACAAAGACAATGTTTTTCTTTTCTAATTCTATGTTACATAATTATCAGTAATAGACTGATTAAAGGGGCCCCCCAAAAACTGCCTTTTTTCTTCATGTTTTTTGTTAATTTTTCGACTATCTAAAGCTATTTCTTTCGATACCTACCTGAAAAGCCGATTGGGATCCGAAAGAGCTGTCTCTTTTTTAGTGACCCGAGCTAGAAAAACGGTTCTCTAAAAAGAGATGGAATTCCCATCACACAAAACAAAATATTTTTGCCTTTTCTTCAAAATTGAATTCAATTAATTATGAAACACCTGAAAGAAATTAATATACTCTAGAGTTACGTTCTTTTGTCACTCTTTGTTTTTAGGGGTGAAAACTGCTTACGTTTTACGCCGTTGTTTTAAACAACGTGGCTTTCCGTAGCCGGTGCCAAAGACAATTTTTCACTACGACTTCCGGTCTGTTTTTTTTTCACATCCGACATTGAGCTTGATAGCTTGTTATTGTTGTTAGTTTCGTAGATAACAATTTGGAAATATATGTTGATTTGTACCATATATTTTTTACTACAATAGGCAGTCGACACCTCTTATAAACCATATGCCACGGTCATCAAATACAAGTCTACCAGTTTTCGAACGCTTATGTAGTTTGTAAACAAACGGACGCCATTGCTGTCATCGGTCATCGCCTGTGATAGCCCTTCACGGTTTTGGCAATGAATTGTCGATCGGAGCTTCTTGAAGTCACTGTGGAAGCGAGGCAGGTCGAAGAGTCAATCCTGTCTTTGCTGCACACAATTTTACTGCACCGAAGCACTGGGAAATTTCACTACAAAAAGGAAGGGACCTATTCGATTGGTACAGTTGGGACTGTGGACGTCGATTGCGACTTCATCGACTTCACTTTTATCCGAATTGCCTCAGATGAGCTGGACAGGGGGCTGAAAAAAGCTGTGTCTGAATTTAAGGTATTGTATCAGTGTTTATTTTATTGACGTGACTGTGTAGAGAAGCCAACATAAAAATAAAAAAGTACTGTCACTCCAGAATAATATGACTCTTCCATCCATTATCTGCACCGCTTATCCTCAGTAGGGTTGCGGGGGTGCTGGAGTCCATCCCAGCTATTTTCAGGGAGTGGGCAGGGGACACTGGTTGCCAGACAGTCGCAGGGCACACAGAGACCGACAACTCACCCACTCATTTACACCTAGAGACAATTTGGACAGGCCAATTAAGCTGACATGCAGGGAAACCGGAGTGCCCGGAGGAAACCCACGCAAGCACAGGGAGAACATGCAAACTCCACACAGGAGTTTCAATCTCATGACCTCAGAACTGAGCCGCACACGCGCCAGCCGTTCTGCCCTAATATGACTCAAGTAGAAGTAAAAAGGAGTCATCCAAATAATTACTTGAGTAAAAGTAAAAAAGCACTTGGTGAAAAAACTACGGGTACTGAGTAACTCTATTCCAAGTCAAGTCGTGCTCATTTGTATAGCCCTTAATAACAAAGATTCTCAAAGGGCTGCACAGATCAAAAACTTGCAAACTATTATTCCGGACTATTATGACACCATCCCCTCATCTAAAACCTACATGAGGGCAAATAATACACATATTATCAACATAAATATAGATTATTTAAATGCAATAGAATAGAAGTGTGTTTTATCTAAATCCATCTAATCATCAATGAATTACATTGAATTAAAAATAGATTTCGAATAATCAAGGTACTTTCAAGTACTTTAACAGTACAAAAATAATAACAATATAAATCAAATAATTAATTAAGCCCAAGTAGCATATTTAGAATATTTCCATAGTGCAGTGGTTAGCACATTCGCCTAACACGCGAAAGGTCCCCGCTTTGAGACCGGGTGGAAACATGTTGGCCCGGAGAGGGATGGGCACCACCAGGCTGTACTTGCCCAAGACACAGTACGGGTAATGGTGCACCTACGACCCGTGTCTTTAGGGGTTCCAACCAACCAGCACAATTATAACCCCTGCAGGCAGAATAGGGAATCCCAGTGGTAAAAATGATGAAAGAGCCTTATTGGACTAAAAAAAAAAAAAAAACACACATTTGTCAGGAGCTGCAAAAATTAAAAAGCCTTTTATAAACCTTATAATGAACGCAACACATTCTGTATATATCTATATTGGCCTATTTTCAAAATGACTAATTTGGCTGCAACACATCTTGCGGGGAATGACATGACTGTTCTGTTGTATGATACCGCCTTAAGTTTATTATTAAAATACAGAATTATTGCTTTGATAAAAAATATAGAAATGCAATTAAGAAATTCAATTTTTGATGTCATTTTTTATTTTCAGGATTGTAAAAAAAAAAAGTGCATCATAATATGCCCCTTATACGGCCAATAAAAAAGGTGTGATAAAATTTAACATGCATTCATAAAAATAAAATGGCAACCTTTTGAAAATGCAAAGTAAATAAAATTATAATATTACAGTATAAGTTGGATTTCTGTGGGTTTTTTTTCCCCCTTTTTTTACATTTGGGCTCCCTGGCCGATCACACACCCGCCGGTTTGCTTTAAAACTGCCACCTGCCTGGTATGTGGCCCTGCCCTCTTAGAAGGGGCGTGTCTTGAGTTGCACAGTGGCTGTCGCTCAGGGGACACCAAAGAGAAAAGAAAACAAGTGAAGGACTCTGAAAAATGCGAATACTTTCATGCAGGGGATTTAAGTTATTTAGTTACAGCTTCAATGTAGCATAATGCAGCAAATAAATAGTACTGTTTCTGCTTTACAAATATACTGGGCTAAAAATAAAAAGTATAGTCGTTTAAATATAATCCCAGAAGTGCAAAATGTCTGAGATCTTACTCAAGTAAGTGTATTGGAGTAAATGGTCTATACCATCCAAAGTGAAATTTGAGTTTTGCCTCCTACCAGCAGTGTATGCACTTGTGTTGAATGTCACAAATTGATTTTGGTTTGAGATCAAAATAAAATGTAAATAGTTACTACCCACCTCTGCAAGTCTACCTATGCACTACCACATGTTGGTTCGTTAAACAGATATTTTTTATTCCTGCAAAATTTTCATAATAAAGTTTTATACTTAAAGTCTCCAACATTATGCCTTGGAGTGGCACAAATTATTACTGTACGCCAAAGTAAAGGGGCCCTATGTTAGACCATGACAGAATTCTGTTTGGATCAATTACATCAGTTGGAGAACTTGAATACACAGGAATACAAAACATTCCTGTTATTGCCTTGATGGCTTACAAGTTCTCAAAAAAGTTTACTTTTTACAACTTGAAATCACCTAAGTCAGGGGTCTCAAAGTCAAGTGGACAGAGGGCCTAATAAAAATGGAATGCTCTTCTAAAATTCGATCTGCAACCTCAGTGGAAGTGTTTAAACCTAGGCTTAAAACAGTTTATGAGATTTCAACCGGACATTCTTTTATTACCTACATTTAATGTTGAGGATTTCTGTGTATTGTCTGTACAGCCCTTAGAGACTTCTTGTTATTATGGGCTATACAAATAAACACGACATGAAAATCTGTCACTTGACCCATACGGCACGTTTGTTCAAATCCAGGATGCCTTGAGCAACTCTGGGAGCGATGGCATCGGTCAAATCTCCCTGGAATTCTACCAAAAGAAGAAGTCGCGCTGGCCTTTTTCCGACGAGTGCATTCCCTGGGAGGTGTGGAGCATCAAAGTCAACGTGGTCAACCTCGCCAACGAGCAGGAGAGGCAAATCTGCAGGGAGAAAGTGGGAGAAAAACTCGGCGAGAAGGTCATCAACGTGGTGGAGGTCATCAATCGTCACGAGTATCTTCCGAAGATGCCCACCCAGTCTGAAGTGGACAATGTGTTTGACACCAGCTTGAGAGAAGTCCAGCCTTACCTTAATAAGATCACATACCAGATCACGGACTCTCTTGGAACATCTGTGAGCACCACCATGAAAAGGCTGATAAAAGACACACTGGCACTGTAAAGTCAATGTGTCTCTCACTACACATAAAGCAAACTCATAGTAAATTTAAGTGTGTCCACATACATGCCAACATTTCGACTTTAAAAAGCACTAGATGTAATCAAGGGCGCTCTATTTTTACACACGATCCGTCTCCAGAATATTTAATAAAAAACGGCTTGAAACCAGATGTGGCTAATTTTTACCAAAATCTAATCTAATGCAATCATTGGAGCAGTTTATCATGCACAAAGACCTTCGCTTCAAAATAAATCGGCCGTAGACTAAATTATTAGTCTCGAGTCCAATTTTTTGGGTGCAAATTAGAAAAAGTGTTTTTTTTTTTTTTTTAGTCTAGACGCATAAAGGAGTAGTGTTGGTAGATATGCTGTCCATAACAAAAAACATGCAGGGAAAAAAAATGGCTTGCTGAAGCTCGTCAGATTTTAAATCCATCCCTTTAATGTTTTAATGTTTTCATCTTTTAGGAAAAAAAATGTTATCGTATACAAATAGAATGATCTGAATTTATATAGCATTCTTCAAGTTACTGAAGACCTCCCAAAGCGCTATACAATGCATTCCACACTTACCCATTCACACACCATTAGGGAGTCCGCCATCCAAGGCGCCTACCTGCTTATCTGTGGCATTTGGGGTCCAGTGTCATGTCAAATGCTGGTCTGCATCACAGTTATCAAAAATTGAATTACACGATTTGCTGAATTACTTCCCACAATTCCTTTATCTTCATTCACTTTAGAATCTTGTGTGCTTTGTAAAGACTTTAGGCGATATAATACCGTATTATCTGTACTGAGTTTATCAGCTATGGGTCCCAAGGCTTGTAGTGATGCAAAAGGGAGAAGCAAACACATGATAACCATAGAAACGAAGCCTGCGATTACCAAGCAATGCGGAGAAGGCACACAAGTCGCTACCCTCGCTAAGTTAAATAGCTGTAACCGATAAATAAGCGGGACTATTACTAAAAAATAGAGAGGCAATTAAAGCAAGGAAATCTTCTAAGGGCATAAAAAAAGTCATATCATATGCATTATATTATATGACAAAGTGAAAAGCTTTGGGTTTTTACTTTTTCTTACTGTAAGTTTCGGAGTGTCATAAACATGATTCTCTCAATTTTGAGTCTGAATTAATTGTACAAGTATTTAAGTGATTTCTCATTATTGCCGGCCTACTAGAATTACAATAACGCAACCACAATTATTTTTTGCCTTGAAAATGTTGAACTGCTTCTTTAATGTATTGTAAATAAAGTGTGTTTGTTCAAATTAGGGCTTTGAGTGTTTGGGGCACTTGACACTATTCGAAGCTTGGGTTTTTTGGAAGGAAGTTTTACTGCCTGAAAAACACCTTACTCAACAAGATATGGATACGATCAAATGGGAATAAAACAGGATTAACTGAATGAAATACAAGCCTCAATTCCCAACTTCAACTTTGTAGTTTCTGGGCCACTGTGACCCACTTGAGCTCCATACTGTACAACAGGGGTTAGGAGCCTATGGTTTACAAGCCATTCATGGCTCTTTTTATGAATACATATGGCTCGGAGGTGAAATGGCAGTGCAAATTTTGTGTATAGCGTTCCAATTCTAATAGGCATAGAGCCAAGTTTGTTGCATGCATAGCCAAAAAATAAGCAATATAAAAGATTCGAATCAGTCTGTGAACGGCAACGTTTTACCTACAGTTTACAGTCAAGGTGTCACACCAACAGATCCTGTTTTGACAGTACACCACTAAAGCACCTTTTTTGTGAAAGCTCATTAAATAATGTTCACAGTTGAGAAACTTTATGATAAAAACCCACACAACAGACTGTAATTACCCACAAAGGCAAGCCAAGCACACGAAACAATTTGATTGGGTGAGTGGTAGGGGTGGCCGTAGCTATGCAACACAGCAAGCTCCCTTCGCTCTCATACGCGTCCACTGCGCTGAAGAGAAATACATCCATAATTTTTTTTGTTTGCAGTTTTTTTGACGTTTTTACAAAAGTACTCTGCTTGCACATTGTTTTGAAGCCATTATTTTCGAGAAGAAAAAAAAAGAGCCTCAATGATCTTAAGTTACTGTGGGAGGGAGACATGTTTAAAGTGGTAGATCTGTTGATATTGGACACAGGCTCTGGCATTATTCGTACTTCATAAATGTTATCAACTCATTTAACGACACACAGAGAAATAAAATGCGCTGAAAAATAAGCTTTTGTTTGGTCAATGAGTTTGGCGGTTTTCGGAATTCTGTCTTAAAACATATTGCATGGCTCTCAAAAAATATATATATTTTGCTATTATGGCTCTTTGGGTCAAAAAGGTTCCTAACCCTTGCTGTACAATATAAGCAAGTGCCAAAGAAAGAGGACAATGTGGGTTTATTATAATACTATGTATGATATTGGACAACCATATCTACGTGTTTCAGGAAAATAAGAGAAGTTAAAGCAATTTTGATTGGGGCAAGTTTTGGTCTGTTAAAAACACAGAAAAGCCATTGAAAAATAAACATTGAAATTCTATGCAATACAATGTAATTCTTTATTACAGAGAGAACCCACAAAAACTTTCAAACAAACCTAGAGACCAAAACCGCTGCAAAAAAAGCAACAATATCACAACCAATACAAACTGTATTGCAATTTGCAAGTAGAGCACACATGTACTGAAGTTCATCCTTAGATAACAAAATTGGTACAAAAATTCAGAAACATCCATGTACACAACACAACTCCCCCCAAAATACAATGTTTCTCACCAATATTTTAAGAGCACTATTGAGTCAAGATTTACAAGGTACTTTTGGGATTTGACATTTGACAGTGACATTCATTATATTACTTAGATGTTTTGTAAAATTTTGCGTGATGATTATTATTCAAGAAAAATTATTTATTTGCAAACCACAAGAGGGGACCTTGCTTACACAGTCACCATTTTTTGGCCATTTTATGAGTGCATGTTCTCCCTCAGGGGTCTCCAACCATTTTCAAGTTTAGAGCTATTTTTTGTTACTAATTTGCACAAAGGGTCCCCAGTTTTAGATTCATCACTAAAATAACATGTTATTACTATTCTATTTCCAGGTGTACTTTTGGAAGCAGGGTTAAAGACTCAGTCAACCACTAAATCAACATTTTACTTGAAAATCACAATGACCCAGCCCTGGTAAGCTACTTTCAAAACAGACCCGTGGGCACCTCAGTTGTCCTTAGGGGGCATACTGGTGCCCGCAGGAACCAGGTTGGAGACCCCTGGTCTACTTAAACCCAGCAACAACAAAAAAGGTCAGAAAATACACCAAATATGCTTTTCTAAGATATTTGACAGGTAATAATCATTTGAAAATCATACGAATTAAACAGACTGAATAAAATACTGGTAAGTCATTTCAGTAAAACACTAGAGGGCTTTAATGATACCTTCTGTTGAGTTTGTGTGAAGTAAATTGTGAAAAAAACTGTTTAGAACATGCCAAAAATCATGGCTAGCCTGCCTCAAAACAATTCCTATTAAGTAAAAGAAAATAAGTTTAGTGACATTGTGCAGACGTGCTGTATGTGTGCCGACGTTCAGTCACTAACCCCAAATGTTCAGTTTTATTACTCCTTCATACTTTCGTAATGACATTTATTTTATGATGTATGCACCCAAAGTACTTTATAGTAATATTGACTATATCGGCACATAAGGATAGGAGCTGGTCTAGGGGAAAAAACCCTTACATTACAGACTCATTTCCTTTATATTTAATTACTCAGCATTGTAGAGGATCACAAACACATCACGTTTTTTTTTTTACAGTCTATGCTGCTTGTCGGGAGCATAAACCAAATCACTTTCATGTACTTTACATACAAAACCACATCCACTTAAATCTTAAAAAGCAATTTTTAATCAACCAAGTAATACTTACGAAGAAAAACGAGTATTGACTCGAACCTTCTTATCGTCAATGTTATGAAATGACTGAACAACCTGAGAGGTTTTGGTGTACGTATGCAATGTGATATGAGCCACGCTGAAGAAAATGAGCAAATGAATGCAAGAGCGTGATCCCCCCCCAAAATATACATGCATCAGTCCTGAAGTCATAATTAAAATTCTAAGGGTTTTGGACATCCCCGTTTTTAAATGAAGAAATAAAAATTACATGATTTGTGAATTTGTAAAGCAGGGGCCCCCTAAGGACAATTGAGGTGCCCATGGACCTGTTCTGAAAATAGCTTACCAGTGTGGGGCCTATGTGTTTTTCTAGTAAAATTATTTTCTTAGAGGTTGAATGAGTCTATTTAAACCGACTTCTTTACTATCTTCCAACAAGAAGTGAACACTGCTGCTGCCAAAATGGAATTCTTAAATTGGGCATTCGGTGCAATCGTTGTGTTGAATTATATATAAATTCTATATTTTCAGATTTTTCTTTATAAAGCGTTCATGATTTTTTTAATCTTGTGTGATGAGATGAAACTCATGACAAAATCCCTTGTAATAAAAAGACAACTGAATGGCCTGAAAGAAAGCTTAAAAAAGCTAGATAGCTAGCTAGAAACAAGGCCAAAATTTACCTTGATAACGAGCAAAAGAAAAATTATAAAACGTTTGATAGCATGCAAAACATGTAAAAAGCTAGGTAGATAGCTTGCTAAATAGCTGCAAAGGTAGGAAGACAGCTAGCTACAAAGCTAAAATGGTAGAAAGACAGTTAGCTAAAAAGAAACTGCACATTTTCTGCTCATTTTCTTGATAAAATCCACAAATTGGAATTTAGTTTGTTGTATTTCCTGTAAGATAAATCTATAAAACGAATACATTTGTTCAATGCATGAATACATTTATTTTATTCTCTTAATTTCTTAAAAATAACGATCAATATTTGAATAAATTTATTGTTTTTGTCTATGGAGCCCATGAACTGGAATATATGTATTTGAATTTCTAAAATAACAACCGATTACCAGGTTAATTATTAAAAATAGGGTTAAATAGACTCAGTCAACCAATGACAAATCATTCTACTAGAAAAATCACAATAGCCAAGCACTGGTGAGCAAAAGTCTGCCGGCACATCAACTGTCCTTATGGGGCATCACGTTGGAGACCCCTGCACTAACACATTACTTCAACTGCAGCATTGATTCAGCAAACTAAGCACGTAATCAAACCCCTTTGTCTAATCACTGAAGTCACAAGTAGCACAGCTCAAGTTACACGTCCATATTTTGCTCTTCATAGAACACCAACACATAAGCACAATTAGGCAACTACTATAAAATGAAGTTCAACTTTTTGGTAACAGAAGGAATCAGTTTCCAAAACATATTCAGCACTTCTTTGCACATTCTTGTTCATATAAAAAGGACTCAGGTCACACTAATGAGAAAACGGAGTAACAGTTTGAGATAAAGGTAAGGTTTTTTGGGGGGGTTGGGTTGTCGGGCTAGTAAAAGAAATATTAGATTGGTGTAAAAAGCGGATAACTCTTGAGAAACTTGAAGAAAAACGACAGTCTGTTGAGGAACATGTTATAATTAAAAAGGACAGTGTGAAATATTTGACTACTATATGTTGCTGTATCATGTAGAGCAACGGGAAACAGGTGCTGCAAAGTACGAGGAAGAATGTAAACTATGGAGACCTAAACACGTTTTCTTTCCAGTCTTTTGGGAAGAAAAAAAGAAAGAAAAAAATGACTAAAAAAAGGAAAAATAAAAAAAGTTTTTATAAGGGGTGAAAAGATCAAAAAGGGGGAATATAAAACTATGGACCCCCAAATGGACCAAAACACACGTTTTTGCCCAGTGTTTTGGGAAGAAAAAAAAAGGAAAAAAGAAACAGGAATGAAAAAGTAAATAAAAAGGAAAAATAAAAGAAACAATTTTCTAAAAGAGGTGAAAAAAATGAAAAGGGGGGAGAAAGAAATTGGAACAAGGCAAGAAAACAATAATAGAAGGAAGGAAAGAAATAAGGAAATAATAAAGAAAATAAAGAGAAACAGCAAAAAGAGAGAAGGTAAACATAGGGGGGAAAAGATAAGAAAGGGAAAGAATCACAAGAAAATTGAGAAAATGGCAAGAGAAAAGCAAGGGGGAAAAGAAAAAATAAGAACAGACAGGAGAAAAGGGAAAGAAAGATAAGAAATAATGTAGGAAAGAATTAATAAAAAAAAGCAAAAGAAGAAAGGAGAAGAAGAAGAAAAGAGATAGCTTTATGTTGGTTTTTGGTGTACTGGTGGCGGCAAGATGGCTGACAATGATGCCAGCTCCCTCAATGAGAGCCTCATATCATTTCAAATAAAACACACATCTATTGACCAACTAGTGTTTAAAAATACGTGATCATATGATAGTTCATGTATTTTTGCCTATTAATGAAATCAATTTTAGTGAATGACTGAGAAACGCTAAATAATAAACACTGTCCCTTATGGGTCATCAAAAAAATACAAATACTGTATACCTCTTCCTAATGGTAATTGCACATTTTTCTTTAGTATAGCTCGAGTACTCCATTTACACTTGAAATAACTTGAACACCTTAACACGTGGACTGCTGGCCCAGTAAAAATACACCTTTGACATCTCTAACCGTCAAAGGCAGTGAGCGAGTTAAAATTGTATGCTGGAATCCAGTGAGGAGGCCTGTACATTCAAGAATTGCTTTTAGCGCTATTGGATGATGAGAAGGAACACTCAGTGTGCTTTGAAAAGCTGGTAGGCTGCTTACACATGACCATGACTTTGCTCATGGCTCCACAGACTGAAAGCAGTCTTAAAAGTCCTGTGGCAGAGTTTGCACATGTACTGCCTTTTGAAAGTCAAGGCAGAAAGAGACGGCGCGTGGTAAAAAAGGGTCTCAGAATCCTTAGACCTGCTAGAGTTGTCCGTGCTGTTTGAGCGTGAAACGGTACCATGGTTTCTTGGCGGTTGCTCGTGTTGACCTTGGATTTGAGTGTTTTTTACAGATGATGCAGAGTTCTCTGGGCTGCTGGCTTCCTCGTCCACCCGGACAGCGACTGGCACCGCTTGGGTAAGCGATTTTGTAGAGTGCTGTTCAGAGTTTTGAGAGGTGATGGGCGGGGAAGGTGGCGGAAGGGGGCGATGCCTTTCCATCTCTTTGGCTGCGTGTTCGCTGGTGCTGGACATGTGTGACTGGTAGTGGCTCCAAAGGCGGAAGTTGGTCCTGAAGGCTTTGTTGCAGATGTGGCAGATGAAAGGCTTGATGTGACACAAGAGTTCCTGGTGACGTTCCAGATCTTTGCGCGAGCAGAAAAGACTCCCGCATTTCTCACAAGGCCACACGCCAGGTTCTTCCATTAAGATCTGGCTGGTGTCCGGTTCGTCCCGCTCGCTCACAGATTCCTCCAGCGGCTCTTCTTTTACCACCAGTTTCCCATGATGGCCGACGCTTAGGTCCTCAGGCACATAAGATGAAGAATCTTCTGAATCATACATAGGTGTGCCAGAGGAGTCGTTGTAAATATTACTCTGTCTCGCATGAGGTTCGCCGGTATAATGATCATCTATGAACATGTCAGACATTCCTTCATTGGGCTCTTCCTGCCTCAGAATCATGTGCTCTTTAATATTAATCATATTGTTGTTGTGCACTTCCACCTGGTGGCGCCAGATGCTAAAGGAGGACTTAAAGGTCCGCATGCATTCCAGGCAGGTGAGTTTCTTGTACTTGCAGTGTGCTTCGTGGTCTGTCTTGACTGCTGGACTGGAGAATCGAAGGCTGCAGTAGGGGCATACTGTGGAATGCCGACATCCCCTCTCATGATCGCCCTGCTCCAGGAGGGAAGGCAACTTCATGTTGCAGAGTCGGCAGGCGTAAACACCATATTCGGGATCTTTCTGCTGGTGAATCACCCCATCCTGTTCCTGGTAGAGGATGTTGTCCCCTGATTTATCTTTGTCAACTTTTTCTGCATGGTGTGTTTTTAAATGCTGCCTGAACTGTGACTGAAACAAAAACGCTTTCCCACAATAGGGACAGACAAAGTTAGACCGTGATCGCTTTTTGCAGAGGGTGGAAGACTGCAGAGCTTGTTTATTCCTCTTCAGCTTCCAGAGCAAGGCTTTTTTTATTTCTCGCTCTCGCACCATGTCGATCAGTTTCTTTTGGAATCGATCATCCAACACTGGGGAGCTGGAAGATGACGCCGGGTTCTGCAGGACACCATGCTGAGTCTGACAGTGTGTCCACACTTTAAAATTGGTATGGAAGCGCTTGTGACAGATCTCGCAAGCGTACGGCTTTTCAGGGTTGTGGTACATATTTACATGACGATGCAGTCCGGCGTTGGACCTGAAAACCTTGAAACAGTTCCAGCATGTAAAAATCTTGTTCAGAGGTGAATCGTCATTGACCATGGTATCCTCGCCAGTGCCGCGAGAAACAACTTCTGATGAGTTTTCTTCAGCGAAAAAGATGTGTTCTTTAACAATTTTCTTTTTCTTGAAAGGG
Organism: Urocampus carinirostris; assembly: GCF_059441175.1. Classification (NCBI taxonomy): domain Eukaryota; kingdom Metazoa; phylum Chordata; class Actinopteri; order Syngnathiformes; family Syngnathidae; genus Urocampus; species Urocampus carinirostris. The sequence goes on from NC_142365.1 coordinate 26,089,763, forward strand.
TACCGACGGTTGTCTGACCTTTCTTTCCGTTTTCCAAAAGGAATTGAACTCGCCCTGGAACACTGATCGTAATTTGTTTGCAAGTCTTTAAGATTGACTGGCAAAGCTTCTTCAACCGTAATTCGAATAATATCCATCGGGTCTGCGAGTGGACTGCTGGGTTCCACTTTCACACTGTGGTCCATTTCTCCCTGAGTTTGTTCATCGCGTCTGCTGTGGTACTTCGACTTGAAAGTTATGGGAGATGTTCTTGAGTTACCATTCTGAGGTGACGACTCAGGATTCGATGCCTTAGACGCCAATTTGACGACTGATTGTTCGTGATTGTGAAGCTCCTTGATCCCCAATGTGGGTGAGAAGACCGGGACAGGGCTGTCCATGGATAATGATCTACGAAGTAGGCTTTTAATGAGTGGCCCACTACGGTCGATAGTTTGGCCCTGGTCAGGGGTCTGACCCGGGAAAGACATTTTGGTGCTGCAAGGTACTGAATCCTGCTTTGCGTTCTGGTCCGAGCAGGACAGCATCCTAATATGCTGCACTTCGGCATCACTGAATGACGCAGATGTTTTCAGCTGGGGCCTAATAGAAGAGAGGCATGATGGATTCCCTTTTAAAATGGATGCGTATGGATGGGTGAACTTCCTTCCAGAATCATCACTCTGCTGAGGTGATTTACGAGTCAGTGATTCGTTGTTCCTAACGGAGTCACAGGATTTGATTTCCGAATGTGGCTGAGGCAACTCGGTTGTGACAAGAAATGATGAACTTTCTGCTGGTTTGGGCTTATTTTTTGGACAAGAAAGCTCGGATGTGTCATTCCGGGCACGTCGCACAATCACGCTCCTTGTCTGGACGTCATTGTCATCACCTTCCGTATAAGACAGTCTTTTTCTGGAGACGCAATACGACGCATTTGGCCGTGTGGACACAATGTTGGTGAGAAAAGGGATTCCCAAGGTGTACCCGAGCTCTTGGATTGCTGAGAGACTGTCTTTGTCCACAAAGAGTGAGGAGGAGTAAATGTAATTCAGCACTATCTCAAACGCATCCGGCTCACAGAAGTCCAAGTTGACAACTTTCAATGACGTGTCGTCCATCCTTGTAAAAAGAGACTGGAAATATTCACTACTGGCAGCAAGGACACTTTTATGAGCTTGGTAGCGCTGATCCGCCACGATCAGCAGCACATCGCACAAATGGCCGCGGAGACGCTGCTCATTGAGCAGCCCCAAAACCGAGAGGGCGTGGCCAGGATAACTGTAGTGCCCTAGGCTCTCCATTGCTGAAAGAGGACACAAAAAGAGGACAAGAAAAGGTTAAGTGCGAATATTAGCATGCAAATAACTTCCTCAAAAGTGTCACACTGGAGCCAAAAGATACAAGTCCATTTTGGTTATGTTTAAAAGCGCTTCATTTAGGAAAAAAAAAAAGTCAAATTCATCCCATCATTGATAGGCTTTATAATAGGAGTTATTGACTTTTCAACAGTGTTCATTTTACCTCTGAAAAGTGATGGGTCCAGGAGACTCGCATGCTCAAAAATCTATGGGTCCCAACAGAGATCTATGGGTCCCCAAAATTTAGTGTTATCGGGGTTGAAAATTTAAAATTGGCGAATAATAAATAATATAAATCTATATATTCATTCAGTTTTAATCATCACAGTTTATTGGTAATACATATCAGTTATCACTTCAAGATTTTTCAGTTCACAACAATATTCTACATTATACAAAATAATATTGATGAAATAATTATATTAATCTCTATTTTCATTCAGTTTTAATTATCACAGTTAATTGGTAATACAAAGCAGTTATCACTTCAGATTTTTCAGTTCACATTATACAAAATAATATTGCTGAAATATTAATCTATATATTCATGCAGTTTTAATCATCAGTTAATTGGTAATACAAAGCAGTTATCACTTCAGATTTTTCAGTTCATATATTCTCCGTGGTTTGCTGTCCCGTCACAGTTGTAATGCCTTCTCGAGGTCTAATCCATTATCATTCTCCTCAGAGCGTAACCAGGAATATAGTTTAGTCCATTTTGGCAGAAAAGTCCTTTTCTTGCTGAGAGTATTCTTTTGTTTATTTTCTTTCGTCGAATCGTTCACTTCAACACACGTATTTTCCTGCCTCCACGATCTTCCGAAGAATTTCTCCGCCGTTTTTTCGTGCCGGAATTATTGCCGTTGTTATCAGTTTCTGCATTATGTTTCGATTTATTATTGACACTGAAGAAATTACCTAATATTAACTGTTTTTTCGGAGGCATGCTTAGCCTTCACCTTCCCTCGATGACATGCACCACAACAATGACATAATCTCGAAGCAACGATATCTCGTTTGCAGAGATCAGCGTGCAGACGAAAACTCGAACCGCGAGACCAAAACAACAATGGCGGGTCTGCCTGATGAAAAGTTTGGAGTCCGGTAAATCCTTGTTTAAAAAAAAAAAAGTAATCAGATAATAATGACATTTTGTGTCAAAAAAGTTGTGTCCTGGGGACGTTAATTTGACACTATGCGTCCCCAGCAAAAATTATGCGTCTAGGACGCAGGGACGCGGGCAAACGAGAACACTGCTTTTCATTAGAACAGCAAACACTAGTTGATAACATCGGTTATGAAAAGCGTTGGCAACTAATGATTAGATCATCAATTCATTGTATCACGTGAATTATGAGCCACTACGTACGTTAAATCAATACAAAGAGTGCACCCAATTCCGTTGTGACGCAGAGACTTGTAGTAACACTTTGGTCCAGCAGAGGGCGTCAAGAGCCTTTTAAAAAAAGTGATCTTGTATGTTTTAAATAATAATAATAATAATAATTTCCTTTGTATTGTCATTCTTTTGTTAGAACAAATGTTTGTTTATTGAAAATTGCATGATTACAAACCAAATTGGCATGAAAATTTCAACTTTGTAGTGTTTGACTGTTACATCATGAAACAAAGTTAACAATTTAAGAGAACAGAAAGTGCTGCAGAAGTAACAAGGGGAAAAAAATCAGAAAATAAGTAAATAAAATAAAGTAAAAAAGAGAAATAATCATAACAACATGTCTAACTCTATACAAGGGGCATTTTCTTAACCGTAGTGTATAGCATTTTCACATCATATTGGGAATGTTAATCGTATCTTAAGATTCAACCAAAACGTTTTTTTTGAAAAGTGGGTTTACATTTTTGATAATTTTTCCGTGCATATTAAAATTTACTACACATTAAATTAAATGTATTGCTCTTTCTATTTTATTTGTTTAAGTCCAAATACATTATGATCTTTGGATAAAGTGGTAGGAAAAGAGTATCTTACATATTTGCATGTGTATAGCATATAATTGTACAGACGCTGCCCTACTTACAAAGGATTATTGTTAGTAAGTTGAATTTGTTCGTAAGTTGCTTCAGTTTTATATTTTATGTTTAAGGTTTACACGCATATTTAAAGCTGGTGGAGCGCTCGTCTTGGGATCAAGAGATCCAGGTTCGAATCCCAGCTTCTCCGTGTTACATGTCAAAGTGTCCTTGGGTAAGACACTGAACCCCGAATGCCCCCAATAAGCAGGTTAAAGGCTTGCATGGTTGCACGGCCGCTATTGGTGTGTGAGTGTGTATGAATGGGCAAATCTGAAGCACATAGTAAAGCGCTTTGGGAAGTCTTCATTGACTTGAAAAGCGCTATATAAATGCAGATAATTTCATTTTTTACTAAAAAATAAACATTTCATAAAATAATATCCCCTATAAAGCTAAACAAAGTTTAACTTACTTTTGGAAGATGCGGTTCAAGAGGTCCTACTCCGTGGTAAAAAGTGCGTGAAAAAAAGCGATCCAAGCATTTTCTCAACACCATCAAGCTTCCATATTAAACTTTCATTTCAAATGAAACGGCTCCCCTCTTCTTTACACCAACCATATTAAATGAGATGGGAAGCTGCGTCGTGGCCGTCATAGACTTTCTGGACTAGTTTACAGGCTGGGGGCGTCGTTGCTGTCATGTACTTTCCGGACAAATTTTCAACATGTTACCACCTAGTGTTTATTATGTTTGTGTGTTGTAATGCAACCTGGTCATCCTGAAAGGGGGATTACCACTTGTGAGGTCCCTTCTCTAGGTTTCTCTTTTTCCTCACGCCGAAGTTTTGAGTTGTTCCTTGCCCGCATGTTGGTTTAAGATCAGGTAATTGTGTCATTGTAATCCTGTGCAGTCCTTTGAGACCTTTTTGTGATTTAGGGCTATACAAATAAATGTGACTTGACTTGAATGGATGCATGAGATATTGAACAATAAAAATTTCAAAGTTCTTAGCTCGCTGGAGATACAGTATAGAATGTTTACACACAAACTAAGAAGAGGAAGCGGATTTCTGCTGGGTAACAGTGCTACCACACTCCGGTAGCGGTGGAAAGAAGCACTAAAGTACTGTCTTCTACTCGGAAAAAGGTGCACAATACAAAATCTAACTTATAGCAATGTCCGGATATTTTTTGAAATCCCCAAAAAATGTTTGAATCTACCGTTTTTCGTAAGTCGAATGGTCCTAAGTAGGGGAGTGTCTGTAAGTATTTTTGTTCATTGTCAACTTGGATTTTTCAAATTAATTCATTTTATAGAATAATGTGTTGTTTTGTGCACTATTTTTCCATCTGTCAAAAATTTTAGTATTTGAATAAAGAGAAGAAAGTTAAAAATGTCTTCAAGAAATTCGATTTATCAAAAACTTGACCGACCGATTCGTCGATTATAAAAATAATAGTTCGTTGCAGCCCTACCCGTCATACTTTTCATGAATCCAGTCAATTCTGGTCAGGTCTAAATATAACGCATGAAGATATGCATGAGTGTTCGGCTATGAAACCAATTAAGACAACAAGTATTTATTAAAGCAGCTCCTGTATATACTGTACCAAGACCATTGCATAGACATTGAAACATGAAATATGGATCTAAAAACTAACCCTTTCATGGGAGGGATTCTAAGACATTTGAGTCATAGAGCAATGCGGTGAGTCATTGTTTTGCAGGTTTCTAGCTATTAATTATTGCATTCTGTAAAATGTGTATTCCAAGAAAAAGCTATTTTGGAGCATTCTTGTATGCCAAACCTCCTCTCTACTTCTGGCATGCTTTAGCTCACAGGGGTCTCCGTGTTATATTAGTAGCTATTTTTGGATGCATACTGGATTGCCGCCAGTAACTTATGTGGGGGGCTTTTTTACCCAGTCTGCCAAACGAAAATGATCAAATTATGATGACAATATACATAATAGTCATTAAATTACTTCTTATAACAATATTTATTGATGCCGACCTTGTCCCCATTGTGCGTCTACAACAAAAGTACTAAACACTAGGAAAAAAATGCTGCAGACCTATATATAAAATGTAGTGCTTAAAAACAGGGACCGAATATATTTGGTTTTCATACTGAAAAGAAAACAACCTTAGAAATACTACAAAAATACGACTACAGTAATACTACAACACAAACATAGGATTACAGAAATACTATCACAGAAATTACAAAAATCCTCTTGTCGATTTGTTGACTTTTTTGTTTTATTCTATTTTCTTGCCTTCCTACCAAAATGCTGCGGTTGTATCTCTGGCAGGGAGCCTCCATTCAAAATATTTAAACACACAAAACACAGTAAGGAAGCTCACTTTTGGAGTTGAAAATAACAATATTGAATAATTAAAATATTTTTTTTAATTAATGTCTGATATTTAATCTGTAAACAACATCTATTTGCATATTGATGTCACTTGTGCGTCACCTCATCCAATTAGAGTATTCCCAAACGCCGTGCAAACGTTAACTCTTGCCACTAGTCAATCAATGAATAATCTTGATTTGTTCAAAACACGAATTATGATCTCAATCCAACTAATACTTGCATGTAAACTAAAGGTAGACAGATTATCGGGCGGGCCGATAATCAGCACCAATATCAGTGTTTTTATTCATTCAACTGGACGATTATTTAGACTCAGATACAGCCAAGCCTCTCTCCCTCTCCGCCTTCTGATTGGATAAGTGACCGGGCAGAGCCACTAATGCAGGACAAATAACGTTAGCGGTTGGTACACAGCGGCAACTCTGCAATCTCATGAGTCCCAACATGCCTGTGAATCAAGACCGCTGATTATATTAAGAGTTTAAAAAGTCAGTGAAAATTGTGTGTGTGTGTGTGTGTTATTTAGAGATAGTGTCAAAAGTCAAGTTAACTTAATTTTATAGAAGTACGTTCAGGTGGAGACTGATATATTAGCTCTTATGATAACATTAGTTCATCAATCAAGCATGCGGATTTGTGATTGAGAGAGAGTATACGAAGCACGCTAAAGTGGAAGGCTGAGTGAGTAGCTGTTACCATAACAGAAAATGATGAATCTGGCTCTAAAAGAAGAGTGCACACACTTCGCCAGCTCTGTTGAAATTTTGATGTTCTTTTTGTTTTAGTTTCATTTAAGTCACGTTGGTTGTAATGACATTTTGATTAATTGATGGTAAAAAGTTTCAGCGAGCTATATAAGAGTTGCTGCTAAGCCTAATTTTATTTACTGCAACTGTTTTTGGGTTAAGTCAAAGATAAGTCATATTATTTTGGAAATTCTAGTTTTTTTTACTGTGAAATGTTTCAGAAAAGTTTTATTTGAATTCATAACAAATAATCTTGGTTTCTTTTTGCATTAATACAAAAATCTTACACCAATGTTTAAGTTTATACAGCAAACGAATATCGTCTCTAAATATCTGCAACCGGCCTCTTGAAACTCATAACTGGGATCAATATTGGCCCTGAAAACCCAAATCGGTCAATCCTAAATGTAAACATACTGTATGCACTGTGCGAACACAAAATCCTCTTGGGCATTGTATATTATTGGGCATTGCCATCAAGAAAAATATGATGCATGGGTATAATGGTTTGCCCCAGGAACTGAATGATTAGCCAAATGAGAATTTCAATAATGGTGATAACGCAATCATTTTTGTTAACGGAATCAGTTTCCAGCCAGGAAAAACTGGTTCAAAAAAAATGCTGAAAAGATATCTTTATTTATTTACAAACTTGAGGTTGCATAAACTTTGTAAATCCTTTGTGCTTTTAAAAGAACGTTACATAAGTGCAGTTTAATTTTTGCAAGTTCAAGTTGTGAATAGGGGTTTTTCTTGGCTTTCAACGTATAATAGATTATTTCATAAATAAATGAAGGTACATTTCGACTATCTCGGTTCCTTTTTGGAACGCAAACCACGGCAAAAGCAAGGGATTGCTATAATGCGATTTAGGAAGGCTTGAAGCAACATTAGAGCCAAAAACGACTGAACTATCAGAAAATGTTTACAGCCTTTATTGTCATTCGATGTATTTCGGTAGTTTTTCCGTAGTGCAGCGGTTGGAACGTTCGCCTAACACATGAAAGGTCTCCGGTTTGGGATTTGTTGGCCTGGAGAGGGATGGGCGCCACCCGGCTGTACTTACCCAAGACACACCACAGGAAATGGTGCCCCTACGACCCTTGTGGTTAAGGGAACCAATGTATTTAGACACTTGCATCCCAGACATTATGTCAAACACATCAAAGAGGCTCCTTATTTCATTGAGAGTGCAAGCTTGAGAGGTATGGAAATGAGTAGTGTTTTAATCATTAGGACCCAGTTCGTCAACACACACTCGTGTAAAACTTCTTACTAAACCAGGGGTGGATCATTTTTTAGAGTTGGGGGCCACATTGGGTTCAAAAAGTCAGCCGGAGGGCCGATCCTGGAGACCCATCCATTGTTTTTCCCCATTTATGAATAAATATACAAGCAGACTTCTCCATGTTATATTTATTGATATTTGTCTTTAAACCGATTCGATTATTCAAATTGGTCTTAAATCACTTACGATTAGATCGAAATAAGCACTAAATTCGACACTTAGTTTTGTGGTATTATTGTAGTTTTTCAGTAATTTTGTAGTATTTTTACATACGGATATTTGGAGTATTTCTGAAGTACCTTTGCACTAATACTGTAGAATTATTTTTGTAATACTTTTCGGGTATTTGTATAGTGTTTCTGTGGTAAGTGTGTAGTATCTTTTCAGTATTTACATAGAACACTTGTAGTCTGTAATATTTTTGAATATTTAAATTTGGAAAAAAAGAAAGAGGGAAAAAAGGAGGGAAAAGGCAAAAAAAAAAATAAGAAAACTGATAGGGGGAGAAACAAGATGAAAAAAATGAAGAGGAAAAAGAGGAATAAGGGAAAGAAATATCAGTAAAAAGCTAGGTAAAAATAAACAAAAAAGGAAAAAAACAAGTGTGAAATGAAAAAGGAAATAAAAAAGCAAGGACAAAAAAAATAAAGTGGGAATAAAAGAACTAAAAGGCAAAAAAAAAGTTAAAGCAAAGACAAAAGAAGAAGCAGAATAAAAAATGAAAAATGAGAAAACAGCAACAGAAAAAACACTTTAGAATATTTATGAAATAATTATATATATTTTTAATCATATTATTCTTTTAAATTATGTCAGCATTTGTTTTCACTCTACGGCTGGAAGCCAAAAGGTTGAATCTGGCCTGCAAGACAATGTTGAGAGAAGCGCAAGAGAAAAACGAGCTGCAGGCTTCTCTCTGTGTTTTTGGTTATTCTGTTTTTTCTCTCTCTTTTTCTTCTCCGTCTTTCTTTTACACTCCCTTTTATCTGTCTCTCTGTCACATTCCCCCTCTCTTCTTTTCTTTCTGTCTTTCTCTCATTTCCTTTGCATTTCTTTCTCTCTCAACAGTCTCCTTATCAATCTTTGTCCCTTTCTCTTTTATCCTCTTTATTTGGCAATGTTTCTCTTTCTCCCTCTCCCTCTCTCTCTCTTTCCTATTTCTTTCTTTTCCCCATTCTACTAGTCTGCTGATCCCCCTGCTTCTACACAAGAATCAACTTGACACCATTCTCATGTCAAAACACAAGCACACAAAAGCTACTCGTGAGACACAACGGCTCCTTTTCGGTGGCTCGTAGAAACGTCTTGTTCGCGAACGACACATCGGCTACCTCCTTTGTACGAGGAAGTCCGGTAACGCTTCGGGCATTGGATCATCCGTAAAACGTGGCGCACTCCCTCCTCTTACTTTTCATAAAAACATAAACAAAAGAGTTGATAAAAAATAACGGCGTGCATTTTGGGCGATTTGCGAAGCGAAACAGGAATGGCGCCTCGCTTAGCCATTCCAACTCGGTGGCTTAGCGAAAATGCCGTGGCGAGTCAAGTCACAGGGGGAAAAGTTGGGCGCGAGATGGACTCACTTTGTTGCGCTCTCAAGAGAGAAAAAATGCCTAAACATGTGGAATCAAAGGTGCCTCATTTTACAATGACTCCTAAAAGAGGCTAAATGGCCTCCTATCTAAATAGCTTGGAGCTTCTCGGCTTTAACAACAGCATAGCTGCTGCCCATTTGAGTTTACGTCAGCGGGGAAGAAAAAAATAAAAAAGCTCTCGCTCAAATGCTACTTTACCATTCTGTAGTTTAAATTTTTCCAATAGAATTTTCAACTTACCCGTCCTTCGCGGGGAACTTGGTTCATCCGACCAAGGCGGACTTTATTCAGTGTTGTGTCGATTTGTGCGTCGTGATTCCATCCATCTTGAATTTGACGTCATCCCACACCAGGGATGAGGTCATTGCAATGAAAGCTCGTCACGTGCATTGCGCTCCCATTGGCTGGAGGGTCTCGGGGGCGGGACCAATGGAGGACTGACGTTGTCGCAAATTTAAAGAGGTATCGTCATATTTCTAGAAAGTTGAAATGGGAAAATACGAAGGAAGATAAAAGCTTGGGAAAAGAAAAAAGAGAGAAAAGAAGATGAGCAAGTAAAGGATGAGTCAAAATCAAGGATGATTGGAACAAAAGAAAAAATAAGAGAAAAGAAGAAACGAGGAGGAAAAAAAGAAAAAAACTTAAATGAAGAAAAAAGAGTGGGAAAAATAAGGGAAAATACAAAGAAAAATAATAAAATGGTGGGGAGGGACAAGAAGAAATAAAATAACAAAAAAAGGAAAAAAACTGAGGAAAAAGAATAAGAAAAAAAGCAAGCAAATTTAAGAAAAAAAACAAGAAAAGGTAAAAGTAGAGAAAAGGGGCAAGATATATAAGTTAATATATATCTTACCAATGATAATGTAACATTACTCACAAAATAATTAATATTGTTAAAAACATATATTATTCTCCTGGATTGAAAAAAAAAATTTTTTTCACTCTACAGCAGGGGTGTCAAGCATAAGGCCAGCTGGCCGAATTAGGCCCGCCAAAGAGTTGAATCTGGGCTGCAAGACAACGCCAAGAGAAGCGCAAGAGAAAAACAAGCTGCAGGCTTCTCTCTGTCTTTGTTTTATTCTTCTCTTTCTCTTTCCTTTTCTCTTTATTTTTCTCTTACTTTTTCACTCTCTCTTTCTCTCTTTCTCTATCTTTCTCTCTTTTGCTCGCTCTCTCTCTCATTCTCTCTCGTTCTTTCTCACTCTCTTTGTTTCTCTCATTGTTTTTGGTTCCCTCTCTTTTTCTAGTCTCTACCTCTTTCTTTATTTCTTTATTTCTCTCTCTCGCTTGCCTACATTTTTTCCCTCCGTTCCCTCTTTCCCTTTCTTTTTCTTCTCTTTGTTGCTCTCTCCCTTTCTCTCGAGGGCAGCACCAAAAAAGGTCTCGGGGGCGGGACCAATGGAGGACTGACGTTGCATTTAAAGAGGTATTGTCATATTTTTACAAAAATAAAAGGGGAAAATACGACGGAAGATAAAAGCTAGAAAAAAGAAAAAAAAGAGAAAAGAAAAGGAAGAAAAAAATAAGTAAAAATCTAGTATATTTGAAAGAGAAGAAAAAAATAAGAGAAAAGAAAGAACAAGGAGAGAGCGAGACAAAAGAAAAAAGATCAAAAAGAAGAAAAAAGAGTGGAACAAAAGAAGGAAAAGGGCAAGAAAAACAAATAAAACGGTGGGGAGAAACCTGATTAAACCAAAATTTAAAAAGAGAAATAAAGAAAAAGAACAAGAAAAGAAAAAAGGAAGGTTAAAAGAAAAGCTGAAGAAAAGAAAAAAGAGAAAAGGAAGACAACTGCCATGAAAAATAGGTAAAAATGAAGGAAAATTTTAAGGTTTGGGAATATAATTGACCCTCATGAAACACATGAAACACATTTCTGGTTTCCATAGTTACCAGTAGCAGGAGAAGCTTCGTGATCTCACTCCAACACAGCACCTTCATCATCTGGCCGTTGTTCGTCAAAATGCATCATCCTGCTCTCCAGAGATAAGCGGGACTTTGGCTTTGACGGGCAGAAACGTGTGACATTACTTATACTAGATCCTAAATCACCGGGGGAAAACTATATTGTTATGAAATTTTGAGTATCGGATCGTACAGTAGGAGGTGCTAATTAACACGCACCGTCCCTTTAAGATTGTCTTTCAATAAGGACACTGGCTTCTGTATCTTGCATCCATCCTTTTCCTGCAATGAGCTGTCAGGATCATTACTTGGCAACCATGCTGTGACGTCATTCGGTCTGGCGGCGTTTTCACCACTGCAAGTACTTACTTTAGGTTCGTACTGTACTCACCAAATAAACTAATTCTAATGCGCTTGTGATCCCTAAGAGGTATGGTAAATCTATTTTCAACCCTTCGTGAAGTGGTTTCCCTCCTACACATTCCCCTGCTCCCAAATGCTGCGTGTCATAATCACAAGATGAAAATAGCAAGCCTGATCAGGCACATCATTACCACAATCTTGGTGTAAATGACATAATAATGTTGATCCTTATATTTCCTGTTCATGGAGACATTTGCTGGCCGTGAGAGGGACGGGTGCCACCAGGCTGTACTTGCCCAAGACACACCACAGGAAATATATATATATATACAGTGAGGAGAATAAAATAAGTATCAAGTATCTATTTCTCCCACTTAGAAATCATAGAGGGGTCTGAAATTCTCATTGTAGGTGCATGTCCACTGTGAAAGAGATAAACTAAAAAGAAAAATTCAGAAATCACAATGCATGATTTTTTTTTAACGATTTATTGATGTGATACAGCTGCAAAGAAGTATTTGAACACCTGAGAAAATGAATGTTAATATTTGGTACAGTAGCCTTTGTTTGCCATTACAGAGGTCAAATGTTTCCTGTAGTTTTTCACCAGGTTTGCACACAATGCAGGAGGGATCTTGGCCCACTCCCCCACACAGATTTTCTCTAAATCTGTCAGGTTTCTGGGCTGTCGCTGAGAAACACAGAGTTTAAGCTCCCTCCAAATATTTTCCATCAAGCTCAGGTCTGGAGACTGGCTAGGCCATGCTAGAACCTTGACATGCTTCTTACGGAGGCACTCCTTGGTTTTCCTGGCTGTGTGCTTCGGGTCGTTGTCCTGTTGGAAGACCCAGCCACGATCCATCTTCAATGCACTGACTGAGAGAAGGAGGTTGTTCGCCAAAATCTCACAATACGTGGCCCCAGTCATCCTCTCTTTAATGCAGTGCACTCGTCCTGTCCCAAAAAAACACCCCCAAAGCATGATGCTACCACCCCCATGCTTCAGAGTCGGGATGCTGTCCTTCGGATTGTACTCTTCATTCTTCTTCTTCCAAACACGCTCAGTGGAATTATGACCAAGAAGTTCTATATTTTAATAGCAAAATAGCAGGGTGTTTAATGACTTATTATCTTCACTACTATAAATATATAAATTGAGGTCATGAGATCGAACCTCCTGTGTCGAGTTTGCATGTTCTCCCCGTGCTTGTGTGGGTTTGCTCCGGGCACTCCAGTTTCCTCCCACATTCCAAAAACATGCATGTATGGTTAATCGGTCGGTCCAAATTTTCCCTAGGTGCAATGAGCGAGTGAGTCTGTTTCTATGTGGCAACCAGTTCAGGGTGACCCTGCCCACTGCCCGAGGATGGCCGGGATGGGCTCCAGCACCCCCGCGACCCTACTGAGGACAAGCGGTGCAGGTAATGGATGGATAATATAACATAATATAATATAACATAGTATAAAAGAATATAATATAACATAACATAACATAACATAATATAATATAATATAATATAATATAATATAATATAATATAATATAATATAATATTGGTGGGGTCACGTCCCCTTCATCCATGCCAAAACTACGCCCCATGAAAATACCCCTCAAAATACAATTTAGTGTAAAGTTTATAACCAAGGGATCATTCCTCCCTACAGAACGTTAACAGGCGACTCTGTGACTTAGTATCAGCAGTGTGACAAGTACTGCCATGGTAACCTGCGTAGAAACAACATCTATGGGGACTTTCCGTCCTCATTGGGAGACCCCTGGGTGTTAGAAAGATGTTTTCGTCCCTAATATCATCCACATAAAAAAATAATAAGTATTACATAAATATTTCACGATTGATTTATTAGTATTAAGAAAAAATGGACTTAATTCAAATAGAATGTACCTTGAATTACATTGCAAATATTTTTTAGCCCCGAGTCTATTTTGGTATGCATTCCATAAAAGCCATGGGGGTGGTAGCATCATGCTTTGGGGGTGTTTTTCTGCACATGGGACAGGACGAGTGCATTAAAGCCAGCAAATAGGAACTAATTCTGTACAGAGGATAACACGATACCAAAAATGCATCCAAAACATACTGGCTGCCATTTTTCCAGGATTCATTAGGGATATGCGTTGCGATCAGAGGTGGCGGGGGCGAGCTAGAATCACCAAGGATTTAGACTTCAGTGCAGTATATCTTACCCATCGTGTGCTGTTATAATCCTTAGGAGGACTGTGCACTTACAATGCCTCTGGTGGGATTGTAATACTAATCAAAATGGTGTGGATGCCTTCGATATGGATTTTTGCATTTCCAGCTTTCTACACATGGAAAACCGTTGCCTATGAAGGTATGACTGGAAAAATATTTTCAAAACTTAAAGGTTACCAGAATAAATTTGTATGATAGCTTTACGCCATAGGTAGGTATGAAAGAGTGACATTTACTCCGTTACATTTACTTGAGTAAGTTTTGGGATATTTTGTACTTCCTATTTTTTTTTTTAAATCACTATACTGTTTGCTTTGACTTAAATAGATTTGTGATGAAGAAACTGTACTCTTACTCCGTTAGGCTACATTGAACCCGTTACGTAAGTGCGTACGTATGCGCCTCTCTCTCTCTCTCTCTCTCTCTCTCTCTCTCTCTCTCTCTGCTGAGGCGCTTACATTTTGTCAGGGACCCCGTTTCTTTTATTTAGATTCGAGCAGTGACGCAGACAACCACCAGGTGGTACTTGAGACCAGGTTTAGGATTGTATGGACTTTGATGATTTTAAGATTTGATCTAATGATTGCTTTAAAAAAATCCATTAATAAGACGTTGCTATAGTTACGCAGTACAGTGGTACCTCTACTTATGAGTTTAATTTGTAATGGGAGTAGCTTTATCACCTGAAACACACAGATGTGAAGAAGTTATAAAAAACTTGGGTCATGCAATTAAATATTAGGATTGCTAAATCCTACCTTTTTGGGGGAAATACAAAATAGTTTTGAGTTTGTACAGTCAACAGCAGACACTGCTATTTTTTGAACACACCCCTTTGAACTATTTGCTCAATTGCATAGCCTTAAGAGCGTGCGTATTATGAATATCACGAACCAGGACTGCAAACAGGTATGAGAACCCAATCGCGTAACGTTACTCACAATTTATTGGGGAGAAGAGGAATGCGCGCAAACTCGATCCGGGAATCGATGGTCACGGAAGTAGATTGAAATTAAACAGATCAGGCCAAAAATAAAACAAGATCAAACACAGGCAAATTCACAGGACTTGGTATATCACACTGAGTCTAGCAGGAGTTTCGCAGATGCTCTGACACCAGGCAACTCGCAAGACCGCGTTTATGTAGTCCGGCAGCAATCTGTCAACGTGTTTCAGCTGGTATCAGTGGGCGGGGCCAATTAGGCACCGTGGCAACCGTGACAGAACCTGGCGCCACACAGCTGGGACCAATTGGGCGCCATGGCAACCATGACAATGAATGCTGGGTCGCTTTGGCTTTCTGAGAATCTAATGCACTTACTGGTGACTTGTTTGGCATGTAACAATAAAAAATATTCTAAAAATTAGGGATATTCTGGTCAGTTACATAGCACTGTTATTATTTTGAACGGCACTGTAAAATAACAAAATATAAAGGAAATAAAAAAAAAAAAAAAGATTTACACTTTAATTGGCTTCTTTGTTTACCGGTCCTCATCTGTGTTTTTGGCCTTGGGGTCCTTGAAAAACCGATCCGATGACGTCTGCTTTTTGTTTAAAAATTGTGGCGATCACACAAAAGCTTTCCCTTTTCATACCTTTCTATTATCTCTTGCTGGGTTTCCATGGCCAGAAAAAAGTCTCTTCCTCTTCTTTTCTCTATGTCCACTTTTCTGCATGTCTTTCTTGCGTCTATTGTGAATGATTACTCTTTGTAGCTGTACCACGAAGGGAATGCTGGTAAGCGGACACAAGGAGCATGTCGGGATTGAGTTATACATAACGGAATGCCAGGTTGAACTCTGGGAGCGGCAAATAGCAGCACGTACTGTACTGTATGTTTGTCTTTGTATCCTGAAACGCCTACTAGAGGCGATATTTTCGCATTCAGCTACTTTGTAACCTGAAACCTTTGTATGTAGAGCCGTTTGTGAGGAGATGTATCATTGTACTTGAGTAGGTTTTTCACTTCTTTACCTTTACTTAAGTAATTATTTAGATGACTACTTTTTCCTTCTACTTGAGTCATATTATTCCAAAGTAATATTACTTTTACTCGAGTTAAATTTTTGCTACTCTACCCACCGCTGCTTTACACCAAGGTGCATGTGCTTTTTTATTTGATAGCCAAAAGTCTCTCTCCATCTGGCTACCATCTTTGTATTTCCAATGAGAGCCGCATTGTGACTTCTTTGGTGTTGCGAATGGTTCCCTATACGGTGAGGAAGAGTTGCGGAGGCTGGCTCTTTTGGACTTCATGTCCAGAGACACGATTCCGAATAGATCATCGCACTGAGTACAGGATGGTGACGGAGCAGATGACTACATGCTGCAATGGTTATGTACAAGTGGGAAGCTACTGTGCCCTCTGTAAGTGTGCAGCAAATCAGCTTTTACTTTCCCTATTCATGTTGCCTCTATTTGACATTTTTGAGTCTCAAATAAAGCAACTGCTAAAAAAACCCTCTTCTGTTGCTTCTAACATGTTGTCTTTTGTTTATAGCTGAAAGCCGGAGTCAGGAGTTTTTGCCCAAACCTGGATACTGCCCATCCACGGATTGGTATCCTTCAAGTTATAATTCAAGCGTTGATGTCTGCTACTGGGATGTAGATTGTCCAGACTTTCAAAAGTGCTGTGAGACATCTGGTCACTTTCTCTGTACCAACCCTGCAAGTTAGTATCTTTGTATCTTTCCCTTTCTCAGTGCAGTAAAATGCACAACATTGAGTAACCCTTTATTGGCCAAGTATCATACAACCCGCATAGAATTTTTTTGTTTGTTATTTTGGCCATGAAAGAGAATGTTGTTATGAGTGATTAATTTTCGCCCTTAAAAAATTAAATATCTGGCTACATTACCATAACTATGTGTTAAGAAAATGTAATAACAGTTTAAAATTAAAAACAAAAACAAAATCAGACTTGGATTTTTCAGGATTATAATAAAGTAGAGAGAATGGAACTGAACATGAACATATTGTATCACAACATAAACTGGAAATATGAACTGTTACAAATATATTCAAAAAGGTTTTTGAGTCTTCCCTTTTCAGTTGTCCATTCATTTTCAGCTATTTTTCACCAAGACCAAGCGTTTTATGGGTCCTTGTTGTAGATGTTTAAGCAATTCCTAAAAACAGAGACCTTCACTATACATGACCTTTCAGTACCCTAATCCACTGCCCCTTTCACAATCAAAACTAATAAAGTAATGTTCAAAAGATTCATTTTTTATTGGTTACAGATAACAAAAACACTTTTCAATATGCATTACTTTTTATGCCGCTTCTGTATAATTTCTTGCCTGTGATTGGTCCGTTGCCACAGGTGGATGCCCGTGAGACACACTAGTGGAAGGTTGCTGTCACCTTGTGGGTGTTTTGGAGAATTACTTAGAATTTTCTCATTAGCCCAATGGTCACCGAGTTATGGTAATTTGAATAGTGCTTGTAAAACGGGGGAGGCGGTGCCTCTATGGTAATAGGAGAATTAAGCATTAGATAGCATACTTACCGACAGTACCTCTTTACATGTTAGACTACCGCTTTTCGCCCCTTAAAAACGCATACCGCTTTTTAAAGAAACAAACGTACAACTTTTTCAAATTTAAACAACAACAAAAAATCTTGACTCAGAATTAGTGTTTTAGTCTATGGCTGCTTTATTCCGTGCGTGAATAAACTTCTCCAACAAATCATTAGATTTCTGTTTTGTTAAAAGTTTGCCACTTCTGGTTTTAGACAATATTCTGGAGATGGATTGTGTTTGGTGCACAAAAATAGAGTGTGCAATAAAATATACCTCTTCATAATGTCAAAAGGTTGGCATGCGGGATTTATAATATGATTATTATCGTTAACAAAAATATATACTAAAGCAGTGTCACTACAAGGATGCAAGGATGTCTCTTTAACCAGTGTTTCTCATCTGGTGAATCGTTATCTAAAAGTGGGTCTTCAGGTCAAATGTGGCCCAGCACATCCTTTTATGTGGCCCGCGAGACAATGCTGAGAGAAGCACAATGGAAAAATTGCTTTATTGCGTCAAACAACGACATGCAGTTTTAGATATGTACATTGGATGTCACCAAAGCCAGGCACCTCTCGTAAATCACCTACTTCCGAATGCAGGAAGCAAGAAACAGCAAGGTGCTCGAATACAGTTGGTATTTAATAACAAATTCCTCAACAAAGTGACAAACAAACTGCCAAAAATAACAATAAAACTCTCAGAAACTAAAAACAAACCTCACAAATCAGGATAGAAGCGCAAAAAGATGAAAGTGGAGAATGAAAAATCACCCGACACTGTATGCTGTCCAAAATGTCCTTATGAGGGTAAGGCTGATTAAGGACAGGCGTGTCCACTAACCAATTATTTTCTTTATAACGATTACAACCAGGTAATAATTACAAGTTAGTATTTTAGGAATGTGTGCCAAGCTGGTAGCACTTCAAGTTAACCAGTAAGAAAAAGCTTCAAACAGGTTTGTGCCCCGTGGTCTAAGGAATAAACAACAGTTCAAAATATGTTCAAAAAGTGTAAAGACAAACTTCTTTGGGGATTTTCACAAAGCTTTGTTTTCCGGCTCTCAGCATTGTTCCTTTTTCAGGATCAGCTAATAACACGCAGAATTCTGGGTACCGATTCAATGCAACAGTGACGGTGAAGGCAGATTTTCAGGAATTGATAAACAATGGAGCTGTTCTCAACCACACAAGATTACTTCAAGCGATGGTACCGCAAACCTGAGATCTCACTTCGGAATTTGGCAATCATGGGCATAATATTCACTTCTTTTCTTTACATACAGATAACTGGAGTGCTGGAGTCTGGCAATATTTCAATCTATTACCTCAGTTCTTGGCCTGTGCATCCGTACAGGACCGCAACCTCGCTGCTGATCGACTGCGCTTTTGATATTTCGCTTCAAGGCGTCACATCAAAGCTACATCTCCTCCTCAAACACATTGAGGAGGTGTTAGCCGTGATGGTAGAAGGTGAGGAGGACGAGGCAGGAAGGTCCGTCTTGAAAAAAAAAAAAACACATTCTAATAACGTAGAACATAACGGTCAGAAAGGAATGACTCAGTCACACCACAGCTTCCTTCTCCCACTGCTTCTATTTGAGCCGCCGTCTTCTGTGGGTTGTTTCCCACCGTGTCGGAAAATATCACCCGATTTAGTCACACGTGCCGCTCCTCCCTCAACTGCACAGATTGCGCTCAACTCATACAGTTGTACATATTCGTAATGCAGAGTAGCTACCAACTAAACAGGTATCTAAATGTCGCATTAGGCTCAGTGTTTCTTATAATACTGTAAAGACAGATGATCTTTGTGATAAATATATCACAATAAACATTTTTAATAATTATTTATCTTTAGAATGGTATACATATATATATATATGTGTTTGTATATTTATATAAATATATATACATATATACAGTTGGCTGGGGGCATAACGGGAAACAAGAATCAAACCTCAAATTGTTACAGAAAACCGGATGGAAGTGTGAAATGCAAATGACCCGACGCAGTGTGCTGTCTTGCACTGACTTGCTGCAAGAGGTTCAATATAAAATAATAACTAGCCAGTGTTGGGCATGTAAGTAAACATCCGTCCACACCAACACGCCTCGTTTCAATTTATTCAAAGTAACGCACATCTTTTGATCGTGAGTAAAGGTAACAGCGTTGTAACGACGGAAAAATAATGAAGTAGATTAACCCCTTACTGTAAAAAATAACGGTGTTAATGTGTAAATAACTCATGAGCATATTAAGTACTTATTTTATTCAATCCTCATATCCAAAAGAAAATGAATTAATATTTTCTTTTGGCTGGATCCAAGCGAACGGAACCAGGAACAGGGGTGCTGAAAATAAGGATGGTATTTAAGAACAAAACCAGGAACAAAGTAAGAAACAAACTAGGGATCACTATCTATCTATCTATCTATCTATCTATCTATCTATCTATCTATCTATCTATCTATCTATCTATCTATCTATCTATCTATCTATCTATCTTGGTCATATCTCTCAAGAGGGGTTACCGACAGCAAGACAAACACATACAATAACAAAGAAAATAAAAGGCAAAAATAGCAAAAAACACACATAAAACGTTTTGGACCATGGCCAACCCAAATGCCAAAACACCCAAACAAGTTAAGCACCTCGGCACCCAAGTTGGTCATGCTTTCGTCCTTCCAGATGAAACGGGACACAAGAAAGCGGCCATGTCACTCGGGTCAGGGTGACACAACACACTCATTTGTTCAACAGCAGGGCCCGACAGCTTTCACTGGTTTACCCCTGCCGCATCATACAGGTGCCCTGCCCATTCCTTAGAACGTGCCCAAACATCCCACTATCCTTTTACAACACCTCTCCACTCATTCCTGTGGACACTGTGGTGAGGGGGCCTCCCCTCGTGAGAGGTAAGAGAATTATCCCACTGTGGTCCGCTGCGTGTCGTAAGAGGCGACTAAAGTGGAGGGAGCGAGGGGACTGGGGATCCTCTCCTCTCTATCTCTATTCCCTAAGAGACAGCAAAGCAAAGAAAGGGGGGCGGGAGACAGAAAGGTCTCGCAAACCCTAGTTATAGGGTCACCAAATGTAAGAGGATGTGGTAGTAAAGCGACTGAGTGGAAGAAAGAGGAGATCGGAAGGATGATGACTAAAAGGAAGGTTGGTGTGTTAGCCTTGAGTGAAACGAGGGATCACAAAACAACGAAATATCCAAACAAAGTCAAACCTTACATGATCCAAATCAGAAACTAAGATCAGGAAATGGAAAAGAGAGGAACAAAGTAACAAGTAAAACAAGTGAGCACAAAATAAAAAATTTAAACTTGACGTGGCAGTGGAAAAGCTCCGACCCCAGTGGTCTGTCTATGTAATCAATATAAAGGTGTTGAAGATTTAGGGAAACAATTGAGGAGATTTGGCTCAAATGTGTCTTGTTCCTGGTTGGTGCCCTCTGGGGGAAGGTTGCATGATGGTTGGATCCTAACAATGGAAGTCATTCAAATTTGATAGAGTCTAATGCAACAAATGAGTAAAAATAATAGATTTAGTAAACTGAACTTTTCTTTTACATAGCTTAGCCCCAGCCAACCATCTCAGGGACAAAGGGACTGAATGTCACGCACAAAGTATGTGTTTATGAATTGAATCTGCTAACTGTGTCAGAACCAGAACAGGAGGAGGACCCAGACGCGTAACGTTTACTCCCAAGTTTATTGAGATAAAGAGGAAAACAAACGCCAGCGATCCGGTGCTTGCTGGACAAGGGAAGCAAGCCACTCAGGGGATCGGAGCGTGATCGGAATGCGGAAGTGCATCTCCCGGAGTGGGAGATGGTCGCGTGGTCAAATGGGCAAAACATGTCGATAGCCAGAGCGAGACATCAGAGCGTGGTCGGTGGTCAAAAACGGGTCGTTAGCCGGAGCGGGAGATCAGAGCGTGGTCAAAAGGACAAAACAGGTAGATGCCGGAGACAAACGGAGAATCGGGAACAGACGAGTGGTACACGGATGAAAACGGGACAGACGGGAGTCAAAGTGCTTGCCTTGCGTATGCAGAGGTTCGCTGACGGACTGACAGGGAGAGACTGGCGTAATGGTTATAAATAGGAGGGTAATTAATCAGGCAACAAGCAACAACTGGCGCCAAACGAGCAGGCACAGGTGAGGGCAATGAGTAATCATGACAAACTGTGGTAAGCGCGATGGTGTTAGTATGTGAACATTAGACAAAGACCAGCTAGCGGCCAAAAAAAGGAAGTCAAGTCAAGTCATGTTTACGGTATTTATTTAGCCCTTAATCACAAGAGGTTTCAAAAGGCTGTACAGACTACAGACTACCATTAGACCATGCCCTGATCTAAAACCTACCTGAGGGCAAGGAAAAACTCAAAAACCTCTGCATGAGAGAAATGAAGAAACTGTAAGAATGGGCCGCACATGAGGTAATCCCCCTCCCAGCAGAGGTCTCGTTTTGACGGTGATCTCTTTTCTTCTTGTGCGCAAAATAAAGAATAAGCACCCGTGTCACGCATAAAACTCCCTCTGTGAGAAAACCAGTTTCGAAGGTCTCGTTTCGCTTTTGACCTCACGTCATCACAATGTTGTTCCATCAGTTTTTTGCTTTTTTCCCCCACCGATACTGAAAATTGAATTTTGGTCATTTTCGGCCCCCAAAATTTGGTATGAACTTCAAATCATGTGAATGTTTGATTTTTTTATGTGGTGCTGTAAGGACTAGATCGGGTGTCAGCAACCCGCGGCTCAGGAGCCGCATGCGACTCTCTAGCACTGCGGAGTGGCTCTCTGGAGCTTTTCTAAAAATGTTTACAAATTGAAAAAAATGGGGAAGGGAAATATATTTTTATTTGAATAAGGTTTCTGTAGAAAGACAAACATGACACTTTTATCGTTTTCCAATGCTCTAAAAATGTGGAGAATAAATATTACATTTCAACGACTTTGGAGCATGTCTCCTTCGCTTCTCCTTCTGTCTCGACTGTGTGAGAGCCGAGCTGTACGAGTCCTGGTTCCGCCCCTTTTAGAGGAGCAGCGTCACAATTTAACTTTATCTCTCGCTACACCCCTCATTTTAACACAGAAGTCACATGAAACGGGGAAGAACACAATCCTGTCATGGGCACTTTTTAGTAACAAAGTACATGTTTTTATTAAGTGATTTCAAATTTTTGTCAATATTTATTTTGAATGACACTGATATCATTTTGTTGTTGTTGGTCAGGCCAATGGATGGCTGCGTTGGTTTATTATCAAGAGAGAGATAGAGAATGAGAATGCTACTGCATTTTACCCATGCCTTGACATGTTTGAAATTTGCGCAGAACTCAAACGGAAACTGTAACCATTTTATTTGTTTTACTTTACAAAGCAATGAACCACATGATGTGCAACTTAGTCATTATTTTAATGTAGCTAAAATATAACTAACATGTGTTGCATTCATTATTAGGCTTATATTAGGCTTTTTTTTTTTTTTGCAGCTCCAACCAAATTAGGTTTTCTTTTGTTAGGTCCAATATGGCTCCTTCAACATTTTGGGCTGCTGACCCCTGGACTATTCCATCAAAAACAAAAGTCAACTCAAACGATACTATACTGAACATACAGTGTGACAATTATTTGAATTATTTTACACTTTTAATCAGAATTCAGTACAATCCCTTCATGTGAATGAATTTGTCATCTTAGATGTAAACGAGTGTGTACATCCTGCTCTCCATCACTGCTCTCCAATGGCACATTGTAACAACACCATGGGCTCCTACCGGTGTTCATGTCTTGGAGGATATCTTGACGTTGATCCCACCAATCCCGGAACTCGCTGTGCAGGTTGGCATGATTATGGTTGCTACTGAATACAAATTTTCAGCATAAAACCTTTTCCTTGAACCTCAATCAAATTCACAAAGATCTGCACCACAATTAGACCTGCTAAGAGCTGCTATAAGGTCTTTCTTGAGGTTAGGCTTTAAACATTTACCTTCGACGCCAGGTCTAAGTTGTAGCACAGCATTTTTGTTAAATTTGGTGTAGACACAGGTGGGTAGTAACGTGTTTCATTGACTTTGTTACATTTACTTGAGTAAGTTTTGGAATATTTTCTTGTAAGAACCCGAACAGACGGGGGACCCAAACGCGTAACGTTTTTACACCAAGCTTTATTTTACGGAAACGGGGCAGTCATGCGCGGGTACACAAACGCCAGCGATTCGACGATCGCTGGGCAGAAGAAGTGAGACAGAGAATTCAGGCGCCGGAAAACAGGAAGCCGGGGGCAGACGACATCAAAACCAGACAGGAGAGACGGGATCGATACCAGATACATGATGCACGAGCAGATACCGGACAGGACGGGGCCGATACCTGATATAATATGCACGAGCAAGATACCGGACAGGACGGGACGGACGGGATCGATACCGGATACTGGATACACGAGCAGGATACTGGACAGGACAGGACAAACGGGATCAATACCGGATACTGGATACACGAGCAAGATACCGGACAGGAGGGGACAGACGGGATTGATGCCGGATACTGGATACACGAGCAAAATACAGGACAGGACAGGACAGGACAGACGGGTTTGATACCGGATACTGGATACACGAGCAGGATACCGGACAGAGTCAAAATGCATGTCTTGCAAGTGCAGAGGTTTGTTAACAGACTGACCAGGAGTGGATGAAAGCACTGAGTTTAAATAGCAGTGGAGCCAATCAGGCAACGAGCAGCAGCTGGCGCCAAACGAGCGGGCACAGGTGACATTTGTACTTGTTTTTAAATCACTATAGTTTTTACCTTTACTTGAGTAGATTCTGAAGAAGAAATTGTACAATTACTCCGCTACATTAGGCTACCTTGAGCCCTTTACTTAAATCCCCTCCATGTAAATACGTGTCTGTCTGTCTCTACTTGTTTATGTTGTTTCTTTTACATTTTACCAGTTATCCTAACAACCACCAGGTGGCTGAGAGCTCTTTTTGTGACTGACAAATGTGAAGAGTTAAAAATTTCATATGTATGTCTGAAATAACAACTCATATGTTATCACTGTGTTGTTACTGTGGTAATAATGCGTTAATACTATGCTTTCCTTATGGGGAAAATGGGCTCATTCAACCACAAAAACATTTTGCCTAAAAAAGGACCCTGGTCCATTAAATACATAATTGAAATCCTAAATCTTAAAAGATGCAGTCAGAGTTATGAATTGGCAAATGACAGAGTTCTCTGAACCAAAATAAATTATGTAAGTGCAGCCCATTTATTCTCAAAATTAATCATTTATTTGTGGAGAAAATGTACTTAAATACTTATTTTTTTCTTACTAGTTTGAACTACTGTTTCCTATATTTTTATATTAGATGTTAAATTTATTTTGTGTTGGGTGAAAAAATATATTTTAGAACAGTGGAATGTTTTCTTTTGCAATTCCCGATTTGGTCCCAGCTCACCCAGACCCTAGCTTTGGCGGCCCCCAAGATAATGTAGTTCGAGACCCCTGATATAAAAAAAAGATAGAAGATTGGCGGGAAGTATGTACAAATTGATTGTCCACCTATCATTTGCACCGCTTATCCTCAGTAGGGTCGCAGGGATGCTGGAGCCCATCCCAGCTGTCTTCGGGCAGTGGGCAGGGGACAGGTTGAACTGGTTGCCAGCCAATCGCAGGGTACACAGACACAGACAACAACATCGCTTATTCACACTTAGGGACAATTTGGAGAAACCAATTTTATTGTGGGAGGAAACCAGAGTGCCCGGAGGAAATCCACACAAGCACGGGGAGAACATGCAAACTCCGCACAGGAAGGCTGGTATCTCTGACCTCAGAATTATGCCGCAGACAAACTAACCACTCAGCCATGCCACCATTAAACTAATATTCAACACCACAAAATCCAAGGAAGTCATACTTGACTACAGGAGGAAACAAATCACAAACCCAGCCCCACTCGTCATAAATGAAGACTATACGGAGAGTCCGCTCCTTCAAACTCCTGGGCACCCACATCTCTGATGACTTACCTTGGTCTGCCAACACCAGATGTGTGGTGGGGAAGGCCTAGCAGCGACTCCACTTCTTGAGGGTCCTCAGGAGGAACAACCTGGATCAGAAGCTGCTGGTGTCCTTCTACAAAGCCACAGTGGAAAGCATTCTGGCATACCGCCTCAGCATATGGTATGTTGGGAACACGGCAGAAGACAGGAAAAACATACAGACAGTAATCAACACAGCTGAAAAGATCATCGGCTACATTGCCAGCTTGGGATACTGTGGCAGAGTTATTAGCCTCTAAAACTTTATTTTCCTTAGCCACCCTTTCCCGCCTGATGGCCCGCCGCAGTTCCCTTGAAGCATCTTGATAACTTTCCAAGTATGCCAACTGATCACGTTTATAAAGCTTGTGAATAAACTGCTTTCGCCTATGCAATTCAGCTATGTCACAGTTGACGTGAGGTGTAACAGCAACTGAGGGTACGTATACAGATATCAAAGTGTAAACAACAGATTTAAATATTGCCCACATTTCTTCAATATTCCCACAATTATCAAATAAAAGGTACCAGTTGACACTAGACAGAAAGTATCTCATGCCATGTAGATCACAGTCTTTAAAATGTATGTAATTCTGAGCAGCGGTGTCTTTTTTAAGAGCCAGGTTAAGTTGGAAAGTAACAGAATCGTGATCACTGGTAGAGAAACTCGGCCCAACGTCAATGTTTTTAATCAGATATCTGTCAGTGGAAAACACAAGGTCTAATACGTTGGACCCCCTGGTTGGTTTATCGACATGCTGAAAGAAACCTGCATTTGAAACCAAGTTTTTGAACATTGAAGTTAGATTAGTATTAGTATTAGTATGAAGAAAACTGTGGTGAAGGTCAGGAAAGTTAAAATCACCCATAAGTAGAATTTGCAATTTAGTATCAAAAATAGAATTCAGATGTTCGAACATAGCGACGTTGGCCTGAAAAGAGCTCAGACCAGAGCGATATACAAGCACTATTCTCAGCTTCACCCCAGAAATAAGAATATCACATCTCAATAACTCAATTTTATCGAATTGATAATTAGCGACAGAAAACACAGTTATACCATGAGAAACCATGAGCAAAATTCCTCCATGTTGGGCATTTTTACGGTCAGTTATAATGGTCTGATATTTCTCTATAGTTGGCCCTGTGTCACCAGCGGAGTACCAAGTTTCTGTAATTGCCAAAATATCAGGGGTGTAGAAATTGATGTACGAGACCAAGCCATCTGCCTTAGAAGTCAA
This sequence comes from Urocampus carinirostris, assembly GCF_059441175.1. Taxonomy (NCBI): domain Eukaryota; kingdom Metazoa; phylum Chordata; class Actinopteri; order Syngnathiformes; family Syngnathidae; genus Urocampus; species Urocampus carinirostris. Next base: position 26,116,419 of record NC_142365.1, read on the forward strand.
ACATTGGGCATTAATGAGATGAATCAAGGGGCTGTTCAATAAAGGCGAAGGCGACCTTAGGCATTTCCCGGCTTGACAATAATTTTCCCGTCCTGTATAATAATGTTTACTTCACCTTCGTCCCGACGGCGCTTAAGTTCGTCCTGCAGTTCCCTGTCGCGTTCCCTTTCTTTTGGTGTCATATCTGGACGAACAAATCCAGAAGACAACGTCGGGAAGGTACTTTTCACCCGATTGAATCCACGGAGAAACGCCAGCCTTGATCTTGTATTCCGGAATCGGATCTTCACAATCCTGGGTTTACCATCATGCCCCAGCCTTCCATCACGAAAACCTTCCAGAATGTCCTGTTTCTCTACTCCCGGGACTGCTTCGGCGACTTCCTGAAAGAGCTGGGTATCCTGGACAGCTTCCCCATTTTCTCGATGTGTCTTTGCTCCAACCACCACGAGATTATGCTTCCTAGCCTCCTTTGCTAGCATTTCCTCCATTAGGCTAGTCGACATTCTGGCAACTTCTGGCATCATCTGCGTCATGATCTCTCGGACCAAAGTTGGTACCATGGCCTTCACGGTTTCACGGACAGTGGAGACCAAATCAGCAGAGTTCAGGGCACCGCAGAGTTATTAACGTTATAAAAGACGATTCCCACCCCGGCCACCACATTTTTGACCTGCTGCTCTCTGGTAGGTGCTACAGTTCCTTCAAACTAGGACAAACAGGCCCAGACACAGCTTCTTCCCCAGGGCCATCACAATCCTAAACGTACACACAAAAGTGTGAAAACATATCTTGCGACAATTTTAAGCAATATCCTATTCAACCAGATAGCCTTTGATCTCTTTTCTCTTCAATGTCTCAAAATTACATGTTTTACCCTGGAGTGCCATGTCAAATCTTATTGCATACTATGTTTCACAATGTTGATGTCAATGACAAGAAAGACAATTCTAATTCTAATCTTATTCTTATCTCAACATTTTTTAGGGACTGATAAAATAGGAGTCATAACCCTTTTCTCCTTCACTCTGCCCTTTTGCAGCCTCCCCTGGCATTAGACGATTACAGGCTGCCAACATCACTGGCACTTCTTTTTGTGTGTACTGGTCCAAACTCATCGCAGCAAACCACCCTTACTTGGTGGTTCTTAGTGAAGGTTCTGAGGTGATTAGTATGCAGACAACTGAGCAGACCAGGATGGAACTGGGAGGACTACAACCAGGAGTGCTCTACCATGTCACTGTGAAGCTCAACACAAATGAAAGCCTTGGAGATATTCTTTCTATTGCTGTCAAAACTGGTAAGAACTGCCTTTTTTATATAATTGGAAATAATAGTGATGTGTTGTTTGCCAAACGGCTGTTTGAAGTGAACGCCGGGAGCATGCTCCCTACCAATAGGAAGCTGGTTCCCTTCGAGACGCTTTTTCTCAATTTCTCAATTTGAATTCTTACCATGGATTTCGTGTTGTGTAGTGTATAAAAAGTCAATGCTGTTTTTTATTGTACCTTTTTTGTAGCTCTGTTAATATTTGAAATGATTTTGCCTGCACATATCAGGAATAATATCTTTAACAATTTGGCTTTCTTTAAATTGTAAATTTTATTCTTTTATTTCACAATTTATAAGTTGTTGCACTGAAAAGTCAATAGGTTCAATTTACATTTGTTCTGTGTTTTTCAGAGATTCTGAAAAGCTATACTCTGAAGTTGCTATGTTTAAAAACGTTTAAATGAATTAAAAGTTCACTGGAGAGTGAAAACATAAATACTATTACACTTTCGTAGAGTTGAAAAAAATTGTGCATGATGTTAAATTATTATTGGTAATATATCTGTTAAAGAGACCCCAATAACCTGTCTTTTTGTCTTCCTTTTTAGGTCCTTTTTCCTTTATTTCTTTTATTTATTTATTTTCGTCTTTTCTCAGCTTATTCCTTCTTTTTTCATTAATTTTTTCTTGTTTTACTTTTTTCTCGTTTTTCTTTTTGATTTTATTTCAGTAGCTTTTTTTTATTTTGTATTCCTGTTTTTCTTCTTCGTTTCTCTCTTTTTTCCTTTTTTTCATCATTTGTTAAAATTTTCCTAGCCACTTACTTGTGTTCTTGCTGTTTTTTTCTCACAATTTTCCTTTTCTGTTCTTATTTTTTCCTTCTTTGCTAGATTATGACCTTTTTCTTGCTTTTTTCTCTTTTTTTGTTCCTTTATTTCTTCCTTGTTTTGTTTCTTTTTCATTTTTGTCTTTTTTGTTTCTTTTTCATTTTGTCTTTTTTGTTTTTGATTGTTAAAGTAACGCAATGCAAAATGTTTATAATAATTAGTAATCTATAGATTGCAGCAGCATAAACAATCTAAAGAGCCAAAAGAGACAGCTTTTTTTAGTGAGCCGAGCTGAAAGAGTTTTTTTTTAACAAGGAGCAGGATTTCCCATCGCTCGTAAAAATCTCTACAATTGTTTTTTTCGCCTTTGTCTGAAATCTATTTTTTAATTTCAGTTACCTTGTTGAAAAGATATATAGAAAAACGTTCAAATCTGATTCCTCAGAGGTGAGCGCGCCGAGGAAGTCTGAGCGTCTGTCAATCGGCTGTATTCACAGTCACTCGCCGGGACCAGTCCTTAAAACTCTGACATATTTAAAAGCAAATATTTTCATCTTTGCTACGGTATTTACTGACAACACAAGGAATTTCTTTGTAGATGCTGAAATTCTTGATGCCACCACTCGACTTACTAACATTCCATTCATTGATGACCTTCTCAACAAAACCAGCCTGGCCTACAAAAATCTCACGGAAGGCATTTTAGATGAGGTTGGCACATCTGTAACATTAAGTAATGTTTCATTCAATGGTAAAGACTCAGCGAGTGACAGTAGCTATAATTCCTTGCAGATCTACCGTTCCCTGAGCCCTGAAATAAGAGTGATGGTGGATTCAGGACAAGTGAGAATCGAGATCAGAAACTATTCCCCGGGTAGCGTGGTGGTCAACTTCATGGTGGTCTTTAGCCCCGATCAAGATCAGGGCCTCCTGAATACATCCGCAGCACTCATCTATTCGCTGCGGAACAGCTCAATTTACGCACTGGATGAGAACAACACAAGCATCAGTGGTACGTTCTTCTTCTGTTCAAAAGTTTGACCGATTTAAAAACCTATAAAACGGTACCTGCTATTTTTACCTGAATGCCCAAAGAGGTTTATCCAAAGTAAAACTGAAGCTTTACTTGAACCATTTGGAGTATCAGCATAGTTTGGGTTTTTATTATGAAAACAACACTTTGAAGTTTTCTCCTATGCACACAAAATCTGTTTAGGTACTACTGGCACCGAACAATGGAAAATTGAATACACACACACACAAAAACATTTTTTGTGTCAGCCTATCTGCTTTTCTCCAAAAATCTGCCTGGAAAATGAATGTAGCAGGGTTGTGGGACTGAATAACTGTTATTCAGTCCCACAACCCTGCTACATCTGTTGTTATTCAATAACACAACAGGATTACTGTCAGGGATTACCAGAACAGAGCAGGAGACCCCAGAGCGTTCGTACAATTCTTTATTTGGGCAAGCGTAAGGGTTAGCGGGAGACGTGATCAATCGTAGCGTGGGACGAAGGCAGGTCGAGTTTACCAGGACTGAAGAGAAGATCGTAGCATGGACGGAAGCAGGTCGGATCGAAGGCAGACGGGCAGAATCAAGTAAACAACAAGGCAGGTAATCGGGAGTGTCTTACGAATACAGGAGTAATCCTCAGACACCCATGTCTCGGTGTAGAATGCTTAAATAGCGAACATAACCCAATCAGAAGGCGCACTCCAGTGCGCCAGATGATTACCCCAGGTGGCTCCACTTAGGTAATCATGACAATTACAGCCCAAAGCCCCCCTGAGCTCTACCTTTCTGGACAAATTTCAACATATTACCTATCGTTTTCTTTTATTGATGTTCAGTATGTTTTGTGTACTGTTACCCAATGCTAAATATATTCCACTCTGGGCGATTACCACTTGTGAGGCCCCTTCTTAAGGTTTCCTATTTTCCTCGTGCTGGGGTTTTGAGTTTTTCCTTGCCTGCATGCTGGTTCTAGATCAGGGGATGTTGTAATTGTAACCTGTGCATCAAAGTTGCTGCTGCTGGATCTCAGTGCTGCCTTTGACACTCTGAACCACAATACCTTACAAGATCGGCTGGAAAAAAGAATTGGTCTCTCAGGAACCCTCTCATGGTTAGAATCCTACCTCTCAGATAGGACGCATTGTGTTAAATACGGCAATATGACTTTTGAGCATTTTAGTGTTACCTGTGGCGTTCCTCAGGGATCAATACTTGGTCCCCCATCTGCCCCCTGAGAGTTGATCGTTAATTGCAGCCTGGTCATCTTAGAAGGGAGGATTACCTCATATGCGGCCCATTCTTAATGTTTCTTATTTTCCTCGTGCTTGGGTTTTGAGTTTTTCCTTGCCCGCATGTTGGTTTAAGATCAGGGGATGGTGTAATTGTAACCTGTGCAGTCCTTTGAGACAGTTTGTGATTACGAGCTATACAAATAAATGTGACTTGACTTGACTACCTCAAACTTGACAACAATACTACCATCCACATTCAAAGCCATATCCCCCTAGTAGGAGGGGCTAGAGTTGTTCTTTACATATTGAATTTCCCTCGGCTATGACGCCACTGGCCCTCGGGTGGGCCGAAGAAACAGGAACAGTTTAAAAATAAAATGAAAAGGCCTCTCATACTAGGGGTCACCCTCACCAATGTGTTTCAAAGTGGCGCTGTGCATGGTGTCAAAAGAGAGGATGAAGTGTTAAATGAACAATTCGCCACACAGCCATTTTCCGATAAATATATGTAATGTCTCTGCAGTTACTAAGTTAGTTCAAGTCGTTGTAAAAATCTTCCTTGTCCGTCTTCATCACTGTCTTATACTCAGTGTTGGAAATAACACAGTTCTAAATAACGCAGTTCTAAATAACGCAGTTCTAAATAACACAGTTCTATATAACGCCATTATGTAAGAGTGTTATTTTTTTCAGGAACGAGGTAATCTCACAAAATATTTTTTGGGGCCGTTACAACGTCGTTAGTTTTACTGCTGGTTAAAAGCGGTTTGCTAGTTACGTTTTGTGTGGTTTCATGTATGTCTTTGTGCGTTCATATACGTTTTGTGTATATTCATGTATATTTTGTGTGTGTTTTCCTACGTTTCAGTGGATTTTCGTGCATATTTACATATGTTTTTGTGCGTATTTACATATGTTTTTCTGCGCGCTTATGTACATGCTGATTGTAACTTCATTATATTGTTTTTCTGTTGATTTTTGTTGCACTTCAAGTGCAGGATAAATCTGTCGCTGGTGAAGTGCAATACACATTACAAGTTTCTATAACACAACTAACTGGCTCGAATACTGCTCAGAAAATTTCAAATACTATCACATACAACTTTTTTTAAGGAACAGAAATAGTTATTTTCCCTGGTGACTAGTTACTTTTACTACAGAGTAATTCAGTTACTAACTCAGTTTTGGAAGAAGTAGTGAGTAACAATATTTTCTTTCTAATGTACCCAACACTGTATTTATTGCCCTGGGTGGCCAAGTATCACATAGCAAAAGGTGCCACAATTGTGTAGCACTATTAATGTATGTTATGGCTTAATTGACATGATTACTGATGTGAAGCACCTGTGCATGCTCGTTTGGCGCCAACTGCCTCGGACTCTGATTGACTCCCTGTTCCTATTTAAACCCACTCCGTTCTGTCACCGGTTGTCAGTCCGTCTTCGAACCTCAGTGTACTCCAGGCAAGCTTTTCCAACCCTGACTCCCACCTGTGTTCGCTCCCGTCTGTTTCCCGGCTTCGACCCGTTTTTTTGTATCCTGACCACGTCTACTCTCCGCGCCTGGCTTTCGACTTGTTTCCGATCCCGACCACCTTTTTTGCTCTCCTGTCCCGGCTACTGACCCGTTTTTTTCCGTTCCCGACACTGCCATCGCTCGCCACGGAAGTCCCACTTCCGCGTTCAGAGCGACCTGCTTCCCGCGTCCAGCGATCACCGGATCGTGGGTGCCACCCTTTCCTTTCTTCCAATAAAACTGAGAGAAACGTAACGCAAGTGGGTCCTGTCTCCGTTCCGGTCCTGACATTAATAAATGTTTTTGTAGCGCCACCTTTCCCAATACATGGGATTTCAAATGTCTTGGGAACATTTCCACATTGAATATCTCAGAAATTATAAAGGATGTAAAAATACACTCCTGGAAAACTCAGAAAACTTGTAATCGAAATGTTTACATCGGATGTTCCTGGGGCGGATTTCTTCTTCAGAAAGGGGGCGTAACAGAAAGTAAATAAGAAGCACTGGACTAACTGTAGCTTGTAAGACATTATGCGCAGCCTTCTTCTTAAGTCACTCCAAACAGTTATTGTAGGGCACCAAAGGCTCTTCTGATGGATTTACGGGGGCTACTGAAGTTGTGGGGCATCCTGTTCTTTTAGCTGGGCATAAGCACCGAACCGTTATGAATTTATGGTGGCTCCTTTCCGAATTTTCTGCGAAATGCACAAGTGACCAACAGTCCGTGACTCAGTTTTGGCAGATTCAAGCACACAAAACGCCTTTTCTGGTTAAGATAACACCATTAATGGGTCTGAAAAGAAATTAAAAAAAAAAAATCAATAGCCTTACAAAAAACTTAATAAAATGTCTCCATTTTCATCTCACGGTCTTTTATAGTTCAGGAATTATAAGGGCTTCAAATGTACCATCTACTCTTATTCAGTTAATGAACTATTGAATATTAAAAATATCAAGCAAAAAATATGTTTATACACAGGACTGGATCATACAATTAGAATATGGTGATATAATTATTTGCTTTCTGTAATGCAAATTAAAAAACAAGTCATACATTCTGGATTGATTACAAATCAACTGAAATATTATGAGTCTTTTATTGTTTAAATACTGGAGATTTGGCATACACTTAAATATCCTATCTCAAAATATTAGTTTAGCATGAAAAAGTGTACTAGCACCTTGATCAACTAATCTTTAGTCATCTGAGCTGTTGCTGGAGCATTTAAAATTTTTCATTGCTATGAATTATTTGCACTTAATTCTGTATTTTAATTCAACCATAAGACAAGATGGTTAAAAGGATAAATGCCTATCTTAAAAATCTTGAGGAAAATGTGGTAAATAGATTTTTCCACCTTATTGTATTTCAATCCAATTTTGTTAAAGATATTTCAAACGGGGGCTCTGGAGTCGCATGCGGCTACTCAACACTGCCAAGTGGCTCTCTGGCGCCTTTTCAAAAATGTTTGATAATGGAAACATATACGGAAGAAAAATTGCAGTCTGGTTTTGAATTTTACCTTGCCCTCATGTGGTTTTAGATCAGGGGGATGCTTTAAGAATAATAATCCGTAGTCTGTTATAGTCTGTGGTGTGTGCAGCCCTTTGAGACTTATTGTGATAAAGGGCCATACAAATAAACATGACTTGACTTCTGAATCTGAATCTGAACATGTTTTTTGTTTATTTGTTGTTGTAGATTTTGACGAATGTGCTCAAGGGGAAAATGACTGTTCCCAGTGGGCTTCATGTACAAACACATGGGGATCATACACATGTTCTTGTCTTGATGGATTCAGGGACACAGAACCACAAAGGCCTGGGAGGGCCTGTGAAGGTAGTACTGTCTCCTAATAGTCTGATATTGGAGCATTGGTTGCTTAATACTGACCGCGTACGCTTAACAAAGTAAGCCCTTTTTTTTTTTAAATATAAAGGTGACTAAATCAAGATGTAAGCTAGTACCAGTCATTCAGTTATTTTTACCTACGTTAGTATTTAGAAAAAAAAAAATGAAAATTGTTCAGGGCCATTTGACATTCAAGAACCCAAGGTTAAAGGAATGGAAACATGCTAGTTAGTACTGTATATAATAGTAAGGGAGAACAATTAGAGCTGGTTTAAAGATATTTCTCTAAAAAATTCACTTATTTTTTTTTGTGAGGTATTAGGTCATATCATTGTTATATCTGTATGGTTTTGATATTGATGCCCCCTAAGATATTAAGTAAAGGTCAAGAAAAAGTGGGCTCAAACATACCTACTTATAATTTGGTCAAATAAGCTTGACTTATTGGTTAATATAAATATATGCACCGAGGCACCTCTATTTAATTTTGTTTTAAACCTCAGTAAATGAGTTTGTCCATTCACAACATAGGTGTCCAAACCTTTTCCCCTTAAGGCATAACACGGAAAGCATGAGAAATAAATAGGGCGGGTTTGATTATTGTAATTATTTTTATTGATTTGTTTCTTTGTATTCCACAGTCTTTCCTTGTCTTGTGTTTTTGTTCATTTTGCAAGTTTGGGTCATGAGTAGATGGAGTCTGGTTGGTGGACTGATGTCAACATCTTCCAGTCTAGCCCTGTTTAGAATTGCTAAGAATTCCTTTCTAATGCTTTCCTCCAATACACAACCCAAGACCTTTGGTTCACGGATCTGATTGATTTTTTATTTAACTTCAGTTTTTTTTTTCCTGTGCAGTTATCATGGAGACGACAGAATTTCCGACACGTCCTTCGACAGTATCATTATTCAGAACCTTGTCATTATTTCCCAAAATAACATCAACAGATCAAGCTTCATCTGTTATCGACATCAACGTAGGGACGATCACTGCTATAGCCTCAACTGGAATTGCCACAGCCAGCAAACCAACATCCACCTCTATCATGACAACAACTTCCACCATGACACCTACAACCACATCCATCGCGTCATTTATCACTATGATACCAAATACCACATCTAGTGCAACAACCACCACCTCTACTATTCTAGCAACAGCAACAAAAGTAATTAACACCACATTTGTAGGTCAAACTTCAACCACTGAACCAAAAACAACCTCTAGTGCAACAACAATCCCTGTTATGGTACTACCAACTGCCAGGGTGGTACCAATCTCTACATCTCTAACACCGGCTACCAACCCTGTTCCAACAACCACCTCCACAAATGCATCAACAAGCACTTGGCTTGGACCAGCTACTCACTTTTTCCCACCAACAATCACAACTGGACAATCAACTTCTAGTTTTAAAACAAGAAGAATTGCATCCAGATTGATTGCACCCAGTACATCCACTTCTACTGATCCAACAAGTGGTCCAACGACTCCCATCAGTTTACCAAAAACTCCACCTACAGCCAAATATGTTGCACAAACTTTCACTGTGATAAAGAGGACCACCTCTAGCGCCTCGACAACCGCCTCGACTGTACTAGCATCTGCAGCAAATGTACCAAACACCACGTTTGTTAGTCAAACTTGGATCACCGTACCAAAAACCAGCTCAAGTGCACAAACAACCCCTGTTATGGTACTTTCAACTGCCAAGATGACACTATCCTCCACATCACTAACACCAACTACTGACCCTGTTTCAACAACCACCACCACAAATGCATCAATGAGCACTTTGCTTGGGCAAAATACTCCCTCCTTGCCACCAACAATCACAACTGTGCAAAACACCTCAATATCAACAACAAGAAGAATTGCATCCAGATTGATTGCACCCAGTACATCTGCTTCCACTGATCCGGCAAGTGATCCAACAACTTCCACCAGTTTACCAACAACAACAATAGAATCATCAACAAGCCCCATTTGGACTGAACACATCCTCCCTTATACTATCAATGATACGTCCCATAGAATGTACTCAGCACTGGGTTACATTTCAGTTGATTGCACAGTGACAGGCATCACAGTGACAGTTGCCAGAGAGTTTCTAGCCGATAACGGCATCAGGGAAGCCACTGTTTATCTGGGCAAACAGGAGTGTGGGATCAGTGAGTTTAATGTCAGCCATGCTCAGATCATTGCAGACTGGAATGAATGTGTCACTATCTATGCTCAAGTGAGTTGTATATTTTTCTTTATTGGAGTTGGGGGGTCAGAGGGTATGTTGGGGATGTTCGTGATCGGGGGTCAATGCTCCAAATGCAAGGTGTCCACACATTTTAGAAGCTGATAACCTAATTATTCTTTGTTCATAGACTGGAACAATTTGACCAAGTAATGGCAGACAGACTTCACTTTGATGAGCGGAAATTCATTCTGAAATGCTATAGGATGTATGAAAACGCAGTAGATTACAAACACGATTTAGGAGAGAGGTGTGGATTCTCAGGTCCCCAGTAGGTGCAATTGTGTCTGTTAATCGAAACCATTTAATTTGATCTTGGCCTTATCATTCTTCATGATCTTTCTGGAACAATGTGCGTTTTCATCACATCGTTCCAAGTACAACTCGCAATACTGTATTCTTTGACCAGGCTCATCATCGTTGGAAGCATAGACTAATCTTGTAATGTAACTTCCTCATTGACAATGTTCCATGATGCGATTGACAGATCATTTTGTAAGGGCTACCTCATGACTAGCTTGCAGTAAAGACTTTCTTGGACTTTGTTGAAACGTTTCTTTCTTCATTTGTTGGACTTGTCAATGTACATGGTCTTACAGAACGCTTCGTATGGATGCCCTAAACAGTTTCATTAGATTCAGACTTATCTCTTATTGGAGTGATGGTAACTTGTGTTTGTTGTCCTTTGTTTATTTCCCTTCTAAATTGTTTTTGCACTTCCATTGCGTTTTCATACTTCCAGTAGCATTTTAGAATATATTTCCTTTCTTTAAAATCAAGTCTGGCCGCCAACACTCAGTTCAATGAGTTCAGTGTATGAAGAAAGAATAAACAAGTTATCAGCTGCTAAAATGTGTATATGTACTGTATACCTGTATTTTCACGACCACAGAGCGCACAGTATTAAAAGGTGTAGTCTCCGTAGCTGGTTCTGTTTATGTACAGTATTTAACACATAAACAAGGCGCACCGCTATCTATAGGGTGTGGGTGCCATCTGCTGCGGCCACCTTACAACAACACGGACAAGCATACCAATGTGCATATTTAAAAATACAAATTAAGCATTGATTACAAAGTAAAACGCACGGATTGATTCATTAATCGTCAGTTCCCTTCTGGCAGCTGCTCTGTTTCCATGGTCTTCCGTGTAGCAAAGAAATCAACACACCACGGCGGACGAAAACACAGAGAGCATTCAATTGAGGTAAAATGAGGTTTTGGATTTAGCTAACATTTGGGGGGAGACCTCTGTTAAACCTCCTGTAGCACAATGACTTACAAATTGCTAGATACGCTAGATACGCTCCAGCGTTAGCATCCATGAGTACGTTACGTGTCCTTTTTTTGCGCAAGCGGGACACTTCTGGCGTTCGAACAGGAGACGCATAGAAGTCACAGGAGATGGTATACAAGTGACATTTAGTTGGAAATGTGAACGATCTCACAAAAACATTGGATATTACCCAAAAATGTTGTATGTCTTGACCTCGACCAAGGTTCGAACTCGTGACCTCCTGATCTCAGGGCGAGCGCCCAACCCTAAGGCCACTGAGCTTGTCTATATCCGTTGCTGCACTATTTGAAGAATAGACTTTTATGTGCGCCTTATGGTCATAAAAATAGAATACATGGCACTCCCTGTGTGATCAAAACACTTCACTACTGTTTTGCTTTTGTAGAATGAATCCTACTACATAACTTCTGCAACGCTGTTCAACACCATGGAACCCTGCACGACGTCCAATGGGACATTGGAGACACCTAAACTGCATCTGGAAGTTCCCATCTTTTGCAATTACAGGAGAAACATGCTAATGTCTGCTGACTTTGGCTCAATGGGGTACGTTTTCCTTTCTATTTATGATGCATACTGTAAAAGAAAAACAATCAAAAACAATCCAATTTGTTTTAAAGTTGACTAGCTTAATAGAGCTAGTTCTTGTTTGTTCTTTTGGTAGCACAAACAAGCCTGAATAGGTGATCGTTTTGGTGAAAACAAACCGTTATGAATTTGGTCGTTAGTTTATTCTATATTTTGTCGCGTGTTTTGTCATTAGTTTTTTGTGTATTTTTGTCTAAAGACAATGTCTTTAAAAGTAGGGGGTGTCACGGTTGCCATGGCGCGCAATTGGCCCCGCACGTGTGGCGCCAGCTGCAGCTTGTTGACAGATTGGCTCCCTGTCAGTATTTAAATTCTGTCCTGTCAGTCCCCTTTTGTCGGTCCGTCTGCAAACCTCATTTCACGCTAGGCAAGCTTTTTGACCCTGACTCATTCCTGTTTTGGCTCCCGTCTGTTTCCCGGCTTCGACCCGTTTTCTGATCTCAACCACGTTTTTTGCTCTTCTGTCCCGGCTACTGACCTGTTTTTTCCGCTCCCAACACCGCCATCGCTCGCCACAGAAGTACCACTTCCCTGTTCAGAGCAACATGCTCCCCGCGACCAGCAATCACCGGATTGTGTGTGCAATCCTTTCCCTTCTTCCCAATAAAACTGAGAGAAACGTACGCAAGTGGGTCCTGTCTCTGTTCTGGTCCTGACAGGGCGTGGGTCAAACTTCCTGAACTTTTCGCCTATAGTAGGGATCAGGACCTTTTTTTACCCAAAGAGCCATAATAGCAATATATATTTAGATTTTTGGGGGGGAAAGAAATAGCCTTACCATATATTTTAAGACAGAATTTGGCAAAACTGCCAAACCTGCTCTACAGACAAAAGCTACATTTTCAGTGCATTATATTTCTTCGTGTCCCATATCAACAATTGTGCCACTCTAAACTTCTCTCCATCCCGCAGTTACTTAACATTGAGGGTCATTTCGACCTCCATTTTTTTGTTAATAATGGTTTTGAAACAAGGTGCAAGCAGAGTTTCTTTGTAAATGTGTCACAAAAACATGCAAACGAAAAGTTTATGGATGTATTTCCCTACAGCGCAGAAAGTGGGGATGGTGTGCTGTGTTGCATAGCTGGTCCCACCCCTACCGCTCACCCAATCAAATTGTTCTGTGTGCTTGGCTAGCGTTTGTGGGCAAGACGAGGTGTGTGTTGGTGACGTACACGGTCAAGTTTAAAATCTAGAGAAGCTGGTGTACCACGTGATTGATTCAGGAAAAGATTCGGGAGCTTTGAGTGTGGTTCAAAATAAAAACCGCAAATACAGGGAGTGCAGAATTATTAGGCAAGTTGCATTTTTGAGGATTCATTTTATTATTGAACAACAACCATGTTCTTAATGAACCCAAAAGTCTCATTAATATCAAAGCTGAATATTTTGGAAGTTGGAGTGGGGCTTTTTTAGTTTTAGCTATTTTAGGAGGATATCTGTGCGTGCAGGTGACTATTACTGTGCATAATTATTAGGCAACTTAACAAAAAACAAATGTATACCCATTTCAATTATTTATTTTCATCAGGGAAACCAATATAACAGCTCAACATTCACAAATATACATTTCTGACATTCAAAAACAAAACAAAAACAAATCAGTGACCAATATAGCCACCTTTCTTTGCAAGGACACTCAAAAGCCTGCCATCCATGGATTCTGTCAGTGCTTTGATCTGTTCACGATCAACATTGCGTGCAGCAGCAACCACAGCCTCCCAGACACTGTTCAGAGAGGTGTACTGTTTTCCCTCCTTGTAAATCTCACATTTGATGAGGGACCACAGGTTCTCTATGGGGTTCAGATCAGGTGAACAAGGAGGCCATGTCATTAGTTTTTCTTCTTTTAGACCCTTTCTTGCCAGCCACGCTGTGGAGTACTTGGATGCGTGTGATGGAGCGTTGTCCTGCATGAAAATCATGTTTTTCTTGAAGGATGCGGACTTCTTCCTGTACCACTGCTTGAAGAAGGTGTCTTCCAGAAACTGGCAGTAGGACTGGGAGTTGAGCTTGAATCCATCCTCAACCCGAAAAGGCCCCACAAGCTCATCTTTGATGATACCAGCCCATACCAGTACCCCACCTCCACCTTGCTGGCGTCTGAGGCGGACTGGAGCTCTCTGCCCTTTACCGATCCAGCCACGGGCCCATCCATCTGGCCCATCAAGACTCACTCTCATTTCATCAGTCCATAAAACCTTAATAAAATCCGTCTTAAGATTTTTCTTGGCCCAGTCTTGACGTTTCAGCTTGTGTGTCTTGTTCAGTGGTGGTCGTTTTTCAGCCTTTCTTACCTTGGCCATGTCTCTGAGTATTGCACACCTTGTGCTTTTGGGCACTCCAGTGATGTTGCAGCTCTGAAATATGGCAAAACTGGTGGCAAGTGGCATCTTGGCAGCTGTACGCTTGACTTTTCTCAGTTCACGGGCAGTTATTTTGCGCCTTGGTTTTTCTACACGCTTCTTGCGACCCTGTTGACTATTTTGAATGTAACGCTTGATTGTTCGATGATCACGCTTCAGAAGCTTGGCAATTTTAAGAGTGCTGCATCCCTCTGCAAGATATCTCACTATTTTTGACTTTTCAGAGCCTGTCAAGTCCCTCTTCTGACCCATTTTGCCAAAGGAAAGGAAGTTGCCTAATAATTATGCACACCTGATATAGGGTATTGATGTCATTAGACCACACCCCTTCTCATTACAGAGATGCACATCACCTGATATGCTTAATTGGTAGTAGGCTTTCGAGCCTATACAGCTTGGAGTAAGACAACATGCATAAAGAGGATGATGTGGTCAAAATACTCATTTGCCTAATAATTCTGCACTCCATGTACACTCCCCTGTCATGCCCTGCACGGTTGTCATGGCGCCCAACTGGCCCCGCCCCTTGACACCGGCTGACCTGCATTTTCCTGATTACTCCTATGGGTACTTAAACCCTCCTTTTGGAACTGCCCTTTGCCAGATCATTGTTTACCCTTGTTGAAAACTTGTTGATAACTGTTTATTCTTGTTTTGCTTGTTGGACTTCTGAGGGATTCCTGCAAGTTCTGTTTAATCCCGTTAAATGCCTAGTCCCGTTCCGTTTCGTGACATCCCCAAGAGTTGAAAGTCACCTTAGTAACTGGGAATCACAGAGATAGGCATCTTCAGTTCATTATGTGAAAGTTTTTCATAGGATGGTTACAATTCTCAGCAATGAAAGACACCGCCTGGGTCCAATAACTTTGGAAAAGTATTGTTTTTAGATAAAAAGGAATAATTACTGTATTTTACCGACTTATTTTTCCTTTTGACTTGTTGCATAAGGACTAAGTAACACATATCAATTCACACCTTGTAAATTGTATTGTTTTTTGTTTAATTGCTGTTGCTAAATGTTACTTATTTGCACTCCACCATTGTTACAATGCATTATTCTTCAATGCATTATCATTATTATGAACTAATGTCTTTATGATTGTCTTTTATCTTTTTACTCTTCAAGTCTATCACAGGTTTTACCCTGGAGTGCCATGTCTAATCTCGTTGCATACAATGTTTCACAATGTAGATATCATTGACAATTCTGATTCTATTTTTCTTCTAATGAATAGTTTGATGATGTTATGTCCAGGTACGGGTCGATCCAAGATGCGATTACAAGTTGGGGGATGTTCCAGGTGAGCGTGCAGCTGCTAAAGGATTCATTTGCGCTTCCTTGGAACGCCAGCATTTCCCGCCAGGAAGCCGTTGTACTACAGGTTAGCATGAACACGACCGCAGAAGAGATTAAAGTTGTCATCTATTCCTGCTGGGCAACCCCAACACAAAATCCGCTGGACAACACACGCGTTTTCTTTCTGGACAACAGGTAATGTTATTTTCTGATGTCAGAGATTTTCACATTTCCTTGTAAAATACCAGGTTTTGGGGTAGGATTGTGACAATTCACTTGGCGGGATAGAATTCAGTGCATAGACATGTTGGCCATCGACTGGCGGATGGGGATATTACAACATATAAACTTCTGTCAGTTACTGCATATTTGCAGAACACTACTTATGGAGTTGTGTATTTTCTCTTTTTTTCTTTTGTTATTTTCCAAGCCTTTTCTTTTCTTCTTGTTTTTTTTTTCAATTTTGCTATTTTTTTCTTTCTTTTTTCCTTTTTCTCTTACCCTTTCCCCATTTTTTCTCGTATTCCATTTTTTCTTTTCTTTTTCTCTTTTGTTTTTTCTCCTCCTTTTTAATTTTTTCCTCTTCTTTTCCTAACTTTTTACTCCCTTTATTTTTTGTTTCTTTTTTCTTTTTTTGCTGTCTTTCTTTTTTTCTCTCTTTAATTCTCTCTTTAATTCTCTCTTTCTTTCTTCCTTTCTCTCTTTCTTTCTCTCTTTCCTTCTCTCTTTCGTTCTTTCTTTCTTTCTTTCTTTCTTTCTTTCTTTCTTTCTTTCTCTCTGTCTGTTTTAGGACCAGATTGAGGACAGGACCCACTTGTGTGCGTTTCTCTTAGTTTTATTAGGAAGAAGGGAAAGGGTAGTATACATGACCCGTAAATCGTTGATCGTGGGGAGCAGGTTACACAGACGCGGAAGTGGTATTTCCGTGGCGAGCGAAGGCAGTGTCGAGAGCGGGGAAAAACAGATCGATGGCCGGGACAGGGGAGCAAAAACGTAGTCAAGTTCAGAAAAGGGGTTGGAGCCGGGCATCAAACAGGAATCAGGACAGGAGTGAGTGAGGGTCGAAAGGCTTGCCTATCGTGAGCTGAGGTTCGCAGACGGACAGACAACCGGTGACAGAAGGACGGGGGTTTAAAAAGCCAATCAGCGTCCGAGGCTGTTGGCGCCAAAGGAGCAGACTTAGGTGCCCCGCATCAGTAATCATGACAGTCTATCCGTCTGACTGCCCATCTATCTGTCTGTCTGTCTGTGTGTCTTTCTGTCTGTGTGTCTGTGTGTCCGTCTTATTATATTCATTTTTTGTTCTTTTGTTTCTCTTTTTCTATATTTACACTTTTTTTCTTTTTTTCTCCTTTTTCTCTTTTTTCCTTTTTTTTCTCGGTGAGAGGTCCAGGGTTCAAATCCAGCTACAGCAGCCTCCATGAGTTTGCATGTTCTCCCCTTGCATGGGTTTCCTCGCGCATTCCAAAAACATGCATGTCAGATTAATTGCCCGTTCTAAATTTGTCCCTCGGTGTGAGTGACAGTGTGAAGAGTTGTATGTCTCCGTGTGCCTTGCTACTGGCTGGCAACCAGTCCCCTGCTCACTGCCCGAAAACAGCTAGAATGGGCTCCAGCGCACCTGCGACCCAACTGTGGATAAGCACAGAAAATGGATCCATGGATGGAATCAAGCGGACATAACTATCTGAAGAGCCCTTTGAGCGCCGAAAGAGACGGCTCTTTTTATTGAGCCGAGCTGAAAAAAGAGTGGAAATTCTAAAGACTAATATTGTCATGCCATTTGTGGCTGTTTCCCCCCCAGATGCGCCCTCAACATGTACACAGACGTGTTGACAAACGGAAACTCCAGCACATCTCGAGTGTCCGTACAGCTTTTCTCCTTTGTTGATGTTAATCTAGTTTATGTGCACTGTCACATTCAGATCTGCTTGCAGATCGGATCTGATACTTGCGTCCCTGTAAGTGCGCTCCTCTCTTTGCATTCATGCTTTTTATTACTGTTTAATACTTCAACCATTTTTGCTTGTTCTTTTGATGTAGGACTGTGGGCAAAGAACAGGTGGATCGTCAAAAATTATCGGAAGAGCGTACCGTTCGACTGGGCCTTTAATAAAGTCTGAGGAAGGTGAATGATATTTTTGTGTTGTTGAATGTGTCAATAGTGCGAAAGTCTTAAATGACAGCTCAAATTTTTGGGCTTCATGCTGTCCGCTGCCAACAATTTTTACATAGCAAGCAATACGGTCTTTCGTCGTTCCCACCACCGTGGTCACAGTTGAGAGCAACGGCACGCTACATCAAACTTCCTTGTCTTCGCGTTCGACTCATCTCTCTTCGCCTGTCTCTTCATCCGTGTTAAACATTTTTTTCCTGGGGTAATTTGAGGTTTTACTCCACTTAATCTCTGCACTGCATAGAGGCTATATGTAGACAAAATAACTCCGCCAATGAGAGTGCCACTACTCACTAGTGTTGTGGAGGTCCAATTGCACTTGAAAGGTAAAAAAGAATCTCCCCAAGGTCAAACGCGCCCGCTCCCCCCTTGACGAAGCATTGCGCCCTCTCAGGGGGGGCGCGCCCCACTATTTGAGAACCACTCCTCTAGGTAGACCTCATGTCATTTTTTAGATGAATTCAAGCTAATTTCAGGACAGCAATCCCTTGCATTCCCCCAAAATAGTAGAAACTTTTTTTTTATCAGATATCAGTAACATGTATGACTGTAACAAAATAACAATAGAACAAATAATAAAAAAACAAAACAATTACAGTTGAATGAATGGTCTTTATTGTCATTATACAATTGCCATAGCAGTAGGCCGGACCTGCGGCCCCGCTATTGCTTTCTCTCCTGCCCCACCCTTATATCCTGATAACAATCCACGGAGCACCCGGTGGTGATCACTATTCCGTTTCACTCTTCTGACTTTCTTTTTTTATGTAACGAGCCGTTAAAATACTATCTGTCGCTGTGCTTCAACGTTTGTTTTGGGTGGACCTAATGACTACTGCGCCCTCCTTGTTCTTTGACAGCATATACCTGCCTTTTACAGTCCAGCACACAGTCACGTCCACCCAACATACACACAGAGCTCTTGACATCCTGCCCTCACAATAGCATTTGCTGTGTGTTGTCGCTGCAGAACACGATGCATGAAAATAAGTATTGAGACTGTGAGGGATTAAGCCAAGTCATGTTCATCCGTACAGCCCTTGATCACAAGAAGTCTCAAAAGGCTCTACAGACCACATATTATTACTACACCATGCCCTGATCTCAAACCTACATGAGGGCGAAGAAAAACTCAAAACCTCAGCATGAGGAAAAACAGAAATCTCAAGAATGGGCCGCACATGAGTTGATTACCCTTCCAGGATGACCAGGCTGCAATGTATGTTGCAAGGGCATCAACAGACAATACACAGACATCATCAACATGAAATATAGGTCATTCATAAGCTATAGAATATGAGTATGTTTTAAGCCTAGATTTAAACAGTTTGACTGAGGTTGTAGATCAACTCTCAGAGGGAAGATGGGGGACCAAGTATTGAGCCCTGAGGAACGCCACAGGTAACACTAAAAGGCTCAGAGGTCATATCACCGTTTTTACACAATGCAATATCTGAGAGGTAGGATCCTAACCATGAGAGAGCTGCTGAGGGACCAATCCATTTTTCCAGCCCATCTAGTAAGAAATTGTGGTCCAGCTTGTCAAAGGAAGGAGTGAGCTCCAGCAGCAGCAACTTTGGAAGTACTTCAAAATACTTCCAAAAAAATGCTACAAAAATACCACTACAGTAATACTACAATACAAAAATACTTCTAAATGTATTATGACAGAAGTACTACAAAAATGTATCTACAGTACAGTATTACTACAAAATACTACAAAATAAAAGTTCAGTAATACTATAAAAATACTGAAGAAATACCCCCCAAAAATCAGACTGTAGAAATACCACAAGATGTTTTACAACAGAAATACTGCACAAATACTGCTACAAAAATATTACGACAGAAAGACTATAAAATATTTATTTACAGTTTTACTACAAATTACTGCAGATATACTACACAAAATATCCTATGGAAATACTACAAAAACACTGAAGAGAAAATTCAGATTCAGATTCAGATTCAGATCTACTTTATTGTCATTCTAGTACACGTGTATACAGAACGCAATGTCGATGCATCTGACCCCCACAGTTTCCTTGAAGAAAATACAAAATACTACAAAATAAAAGTTAAGTAATACGATAAAAATTCTACAGAAATACTACAAAAATCAGACTGCAAAAAAGCACAAAAATCCTACTACAGTGATACTACAAAAATATGGGCTGGTTACGTCCCCACTAAATATTCTTTTCTTCACATTAGCATGTGAAACATCATTACTGAATTGTTCACGCCAGAGTTTGCCACATCTGCAGATCAATGGCTGTCCTTTGGGCATTCTATGTAGGCAAGCCATATGGCTTGGTTGTAGTACAGTACTTCTATTAAGACCCCTGATCTGGTTTGTTTTCTGTGTCTCACCAGCGCCCCCAGAGGACGCAAATAAGGGATTCCATCTGATTGGCTTATCCTTCCTGGGAGTTGCTGTGATTCTTTTCTTCATCATTGGCTTCGCCTGCCTCCTCTACTATCAAAGGAATCGGATTGGACATTACGATTTCGCCATCAAACCCCAAACACTCAACATTACAAATATTGAGATCAAAACTTAAGTCAGTAAAGTAATATTTTCTTCCGTTTCCACGTCAACTTCAATCTTTTATGTTATTTGCAAAGCTTTGCACTATGACATATTATGTATTTTCAAATGATTTACACCTTTTCATTGCAACATTGTGAAACACGTCAAAATAAATGAAAGGCTTTAATGGCAATACAGTAGAACACGGATCCCCTACCGTGGGCACCTGGGCGCCCCCTAAGGACAGTTGAGGTACCCGCAGACCCGTTCTGAAAAGCGCTCACTAGTGCTGGGTCATTGTGATTTTCTTGTAAAACTATTTTTTTGGGTTGACTGAGTCTATTCAACACTATTTTTCATAATGATCTTGGTTATAACATAGTAACAACATAGTAATAAAATGATAAGTTAATAATTTAGAAATTCAAATAAATAAAATCCAGTTCGTGTGCTTTATGGACAAACAAAATGTATTCAAGTAATAATGAACTATTTCTAAGCAATTTTGTAAGAGAGTCGGATGAGAATCTTTTCATGTATCAAACACGTGTATTTATTCATCTTTTTATGAATTTATTTTACAGGAAATACAACAAACTAAATTCAAATTTATGGGTTATAGTGTGAATGAGCAAAACATGTGCAGTTTTAGCTAGCTATCTGGCTACCTTTTTAGCTTGTGAGCAAGCTATCTAGCTAACTCGTTGAATTTTTGCATGCTGTCTCGCTAACATTTGTCCTTTTTTGCTAGTTATCAAGTAAAATTTTTGTCTTGTTTCTTGCTAGCCATCTGTCCTATTTTAGCTTTCTGTCTGGCTATTCAGTTGGCTTATTACTTTTTGAGCTAGCTTCTAACTCCCTTTACGTTTTTTTACCTGTTTACATTTTTAGCTAACTATCAAGCTACCTTTTAAGCTATTTAGCAAGCTATCTGGCTAAGTTGCTATTTTTGATGCTCGTATCAAACTGGGTGCCCTAACTAGTTACAAAAAGTAGCTTGATGCTTGAAAAAGCTTGGAGACCCCCGCAGTAGAGTCTTATTTATTTTTGTGTAGTAATATTTTATGAGCTACTTTGAACAAAAACATAAATATATGTTTATCTAAATAAGATGAAAATTGTTTTTTATTCCTTTTGCCACGCATATACATTTATTATTATTATGCTCTCTTTTTAGGTTTAGAAGGTTCTATGCATAGTGCAAATGTAGAGGTTTTTTTAGCTTTAATTTTGAAAATCGTTAGCATTGAAACAAATTATTCTTTACTGCAATCAGTAAACAACTTTGCCTCTAGGTGTTGCTGATGCTCCACCATAAATCTTTTTATTTCTCCGAAGGATGCTAGAATTTTCTACACTGATAGAAAAATTAAATTATGTTATAACTTAAGCTCTTTGAGTTGTGATATGAATTTATAATCCCAAGAAAATTGAATCAATGAACCAGGCCAATGGAAATAACACACACAATTTATCAACACAGAGAATTAATGATAGAAGAAAGGAGGGGTTGGGGGGCACCACTGAAAGTTAATAGCACAAAAAAAACCTTTCCCCGCTATAATGCTTGTTGATTTGGGGAGATTCCCTTGTACACACAAAAAAAATGCTCATTCCCAAGAACCAGCAAACATGGTGTTAAACCGTCTTCTTACTTGTTGTTGCGGAGAGATTTGGTCTCGTAATCTGGGTGGTCCTAACATATGGCCCACGTGCTAAGCTCATGACCGCAGCGCAGGCCCACACGGCCGCGCCACGCGGTTGCATGCGAGGCATTAGAAAAAGAGAACGGACTATCGATCAGTTCCTCTTTTTATATGGACCAGGGACGCTTAACCAGATCATGCCTCTATGGGCGTGGTCCTAGATATCTGATACTCACAGTATCGGGTCATTGAAGTTGCTAACCTTGTTAGAAAGCCAAAGAAGTGAGAAATGTGCGTGATGTTCTGTACTTAAGAATGTCCCTCCAATCAACATAATTATGTACTGTGATAACATTATTTTATCAATACATAGCCTTGGATGTTTTAATTTCATTCAAAACTTCATATTATCAGATTTCATTATAGTACATGGTGAATTGGTACATTCGGGAACTGTCCAAAAGGGGACACAGTCGTCCCATCCATTCCAAAGTTCTGAGTTACTTGGAAGTCAATTTTGTGCTGGGCTTATTTGCTTTACACAAATGATACAATTTTTTCACATGAAGTGCCTTTAAAGGGAGAGTGTGTATTATTACGCACCTCCTAGTCATAAAACAAATTGAAATATTAAACAAGAAACTCAATTTCTTTGAATAATAGCAAATAATACAAGAACCGTCATGCGAGCATGCATTTTTTTTTTTTAAATGCTCTTAGATCGAGAAATTTGTATTTATTTAACATGACATGAGGATCACCTAGATGGAACTAATATGGCTGTCCGCCATCTTGCCGCGAACCCCCAAGAACCAAAAGGCTCAGCAAAAAAATCAAATAAAGAAAAATGATATGGTTTGGTATCACTTGTCTTTAATTGCGCCAAACAGTACAGCAACATTTAGAAGTAAAAACATTGTACAGTGTCCTTTTGGGTTAAATGTTTAATTGCTTAAAATGTATTTGCTCTAATTATATTAATTTCATTCATCTATATCTGACTCTTTACAAAGTTGACTAACATCAAAAAACATTTCCATTTATCATATGAATGTTTTTTTGGTTTCGAGTTAGTATAAAAGATAAATTATACCTCTATCTATCTATCTATCTATCTATCTATCTATCTATCTATCTATCTATCTATCTATCTATCTATCTATCTATCTATCTATCTATCTATCTATCTATCTATCTATCTATCTATCTATCTATCTATCTATCTATCTATCTATCTATCTATCTATCTATCTATCTATCTATCAGTAATATTATTGTAGAAGTTATTCGTAGTAATATATAGTGGTGCAGTGGTTAGCACAATCGCCTAATGTGCCCAGTTTGAAACCGGATGTAAGATGGATGCGTGCCCCCAGGCTATACCTGCCCAAGACACACCACAATAAATGGTGAACATACAACCTTAGGGCAGCACGGCGGCGCAGTGGTTAGCGCGTGTGCGGCACAGTTCTAAGGTCTTGGGAACCTCCTGTGTGGGTTCAAATCCAGCTACCGGACTTACTGTGCGGAGTTTGTATGTTCTCCACGTGCTTGCGTGGGTTTCCTCCGGGCACTCCAATTTCCTCCCACATTCCAAAGACATGCATTTCAGGTGGATTGGCCGGTCCAAATTGTCCCTAGGTGTGAATGAGCGAGCGAGTTGTCTGTCCCTGTGTCCTGCGATTGGCTGGCAACCAGTTCAGGGTGTCCCAGCACCCCCGCGACCCTACTGAAGATAAGCGGTGCAGCTAATGAGATGAGATGAGACATACAACCCTAGTGGGTAAAGGATTAACCCACCTACTGTAGCTGTATTCATGTAGCATTTTTGTTGAAATATTTTTGTAGAGGTATGTTTGTATAATAGTATCACGGTTGTCACATTTTAGTGGTATTTTTGTAGAAGCATTTTTGAAGTATTTCTATAGTAGTATTTCTGTTGTGTTTATATAGTATTTCCATAGTAGTATTTGTTTAGAAACTTTTTAGTACTTTTGTAGTATTTTTGTAGTATTATACACGTATTTCTGTAATGTGTCTGTAGTAGTATTTTTGTATTCTAGTATTTTTGTAATAGTATTTTTAGTATTTTTATATTCTGTTTTTTCCTTTTTAGAATGAAATCAAAACAATATCTTAAGTCACTGTTTTTAAGCACTAAATTTGATATTTAGTTTTTAGTCATTTTGTCATATTGAGTAGTATGCATGTTGTAGTATTTTCATTGGAGATACGCAAAGGGAAGAAGTTAAGTAGCACAAAAAAAAAACCTTGATTTTTTTTTAGTCGTACTTTATTTACTATCCATTTTTGTTTGGAGGGCCGGATAAAGAAGCCCGACGGGCCCGCGAGCTATAGTTTTTCTATTCCTGCTTTTGAGCACGTCACTGGTGCGCACGCGTCACGGTGAGAAACATGGCAACTCGTCTCTTTGGCAACTGGCCAGGACCAAAAAAGGACTGACGTCATTATGAGAACTGTAATTATGTGCAGAGGCATCAATCGGTGTAACTGTGATTTGTTTTTAACACGATTCCTAAAATGATCCATGATAAAACTTAGAGTTAAAAATATAAATTCTAAATTGTAACTTGTAACTTAGGTTAACAATTATTTCAGTGGTTCATTTTAAAAAGTGGAAGTTGTAACAAATGTCTGCCGCCTAGTCTAAATTGCACCTTTTTTTAGTATTCTCATAGTATTTCTGTGGTATCTTAGTAGTATTTCCTTGGTAGAATTATTTTAGGATATCTTTTGTATCATTGTAATAAAACCACAGTTTTTTTGTTGTTTTTGTGATTTTTCTTTAGCCGTATTTTTGTATTATAATATTACTGTAGTGTAGTAATTCTGCAATATTTCTGTTGTAATATTGTCTTATTCAGTAATATTTCTGTAGTACTTTTGCAGAAGTAATTTGGTAGTATTTCCAAAGTAGTTTTTTCTGCAGTAATACTGTAGTTTTATTTTGTAGTATTTCAGCAGTAGTATTTTTATAGTATTTACATGATTGTTTTTGCAGTATTTATGCGTTATTTATGTAGTATTTTTGAAGTAGTTGCATAGGACAATTTTTGTAGGATTTTTGTAATACTACTATAGTGGCATGTTTTAAATTATTTCTGCAGAAGTATTGATCAAGTATTTCCATTGGAGTAGAATTTTCGTTGTAGCATTTTTGTAGTATTACTGCAGTAGTATTTTTGTCATATTTCTGTAGTATTTATGTAGTATTTGTAATGTAATTCCATAGTAAAACATTGTATTTTTGTAATATTACTGTAGTCGAATTTTTTTGGGCGATATTTTTCGGTGGTATTTTTGTATTATAGTTTTCTGTAGTAGTATTTCTGTAGCAATATTTATGATGTATTTCTGTAGTAATTTTGTAGTATTTCTGTAGTATTTTTAAATATTACTGTAGTCTTATTTTGTAATATTTCTGCAGTAGTATTTTTGTAGCATTTCCATAGAATGGGTGCCACCAGGCTGCAGTTGCCCAAGACACACCACAGAAAATGGTGCCCCAATGACCCAGGTAATTGAGGGATCTGTGAACGGTGATATAAAAAGAAAAAAGTAGTCTGCTGCCACCTACTGATCAAAGCAAGTATTACTGTAACTCAGCTGACCACTGAAAGAAAGAAACTCTATTGAACATTAGCATCCATCCATCCATCCATCCATTATCTGTACCACTTATCCTCAGTAGGGTCGCGGGGGTGCTGGAGCCAATCCCAGCTATCTTCGGGCAGTGGGCAGGGGACACCCTGAACTGGTTGCATGTTTTTTTTTATTTTGTATTTTTTGCAAAAATAAAATTGGGCTATCCCTAATGTGGTTCTGAAAATAGCTCACCGGTCATTATTTTTTGGGGGTGGTCGACTGAGGCAATTTAACCCTTCTCTCTCTCTCCTTCTTTTCCCTCTCCCTTTCTGTCTTTGTTTGTTTGTTTGTTTCTCTCTCTCTTTATTTCTTTCTTTTTCTCTTTATTTCTTTCTTTTTTCTTTCTTTCTCTCTCTCGCTTTCCCTTTCTTTCTTTCTTTCTTTCTTTCTTTCTTTCTTTCTTTCTTTCTTTCTTTCTTTCTTTCTTTCTCTCTCTCTTGTTTTCCCTTTCTTTATTTTTTTCTCTATTTCATTCTTTCTCTCTTCCTCTCTTTTTCTCAATCTCTCCTTTTCATTTCCTTTTCCTCTTTTGTATTCCTTCTCTCAGTTTTTCTCTGTTTGAGGAGGGGGAGGCGTGGCTACGCCGACACAAGTCGGGGAATTGATCAACCTCCGCTGGGAGAGTCACTGATAATGCACTCTTATTATCTCTTTTTTTCTCTAGTCTGTTGGTACATTGTCATTTTGTCATTTCGTCTGCCATTGTCATCCTGGTTTTCGTTGCCCTTTTCTAATCCACCTTCATGTCAGCTTAGTTTGTTTCCAGTTTCTTGGTTCCCTGCGTTGTTCCAATTCAATCTTCGGTGTTTTTAGTTTGGCCTTTGACAGCTTTTGTTTTTGTTTCTGAATTCTTGTTTGGATATTCTAGTTGCTTTGCACACACATGTTTGTCAGTAGTTTAGTCCTGATTTTGTTAATAAATATATACCCTGCCTGCAGTTCCTGCCCCCCCCCACAAGAGTCCATCATCTACCCTCAAATCATAATATTTCTCTCTCTTTCTCTATTTCGTTCTCTTTCTTTATTTCTGTCTTTATTTTCTCTTTATTTATCTGTCCTTTCCTCCCTTTCCCTTTTAATTATAACTATTTTCTTTCTCTTTGTTTCTTTTTCCTTTCTTTCTCTTTCTTTCTCTCTCTCTCTCATTTGCCTTTTTCTTTCTCTTTTTTTTCTCTCTTTTTCCCTTTCTTACTTCCACTCTTTCTCTCTTTCATTGTTTCCCTCTCTTTATCCCTCTCTCTTTCTTTCTCTCTCTCTCTCTCTCTCTCTCCCTTTCTCTCTCTCATTCTCCTTTTTCTTTCTCTTTCTTTCTCTCTTTTCGCTTTCTTACTTTCACTCTTTATCTCTTTCATTGTTTCCCTCTCTTTCTTTTTTTATTTCTCCCTCTCCCTCTC
Organism: Urocampus carinirostris; assembly: GCF_059441175.1. NCBI lineage: Eukaryota > Metazoa > Chordata > Actinopteri > Syngnathiformes > Syngnathidae > Urocampus > Urocampus carinirostris. The sequence goes on from NC_142365.1 coordinate 26,143,348, forward strand.
TCTCTCTCTCTCTCTCACTCGCTCTCTTGTTCTCTCTTTTGGCTGTCTGTCTTTCTTGTTTTCCATTTTCTCTGTCTTTCACTTGGTAATAACATAGTACCAACATAGTAAGTAGTACAAGATAAGCTTGAAAAAGGTTAAAAAACCCAACACTAAACAAAGGCTAGTGTGCCCCTGCAAAGTGGTGGAACAACACTGCTATGGACGTTTGACTGAAGGTTACATTAATATGATTATTCCAATAACGTGTGCTGTTAGTCTCTGATGACAAATGAAATGTAGATTTTACCAAATGTTATGCTGTCCTGAACACCAAACAGCTTACTGGCAAAACCACCACAATTCAAGAACACTGCAGTAATCACTTGCTGTATCGCAATTTCGCTAGTTTTTCCATTTTCAACGTACATTGTGTTCTGCTTTCTGATTGGCTAAACATAAGGAAATGCTTTCTTTCACCAATAAAGTTAGACTTCTCGCCCCAACGAACTTGTGGGTTTTTTGTGCTCACAAGTGGCATTCCTTAGGGCTTTTTCAAAAATATTTGATAATGGAAAAATAAATTATCCCGATTCCTTCACTTGCCCGCTAATTGCCCTCACCTGCGCTCACTCTTTCAGCCCCAGCTGCCACTCATTCCCTAATTATCCGTCTCCCTATTTAAGCACTTCATTCTCGTTCACTCTTGGTCAGTCTGTCAGGGAACCTCCGCGCATGCAAGACAAGCACTTTTGACTCTGGCTCCCGTTTTGATCCCGACTTGTTCCTGTAGTCTGCCTGATTCCATCCCCTGTTTCCTGTATCGATCCCCGACCACGCTTTGTTCTCCCGTCCCTGCTACCTGACATGTTCCAATCCAAGATCACGCTTCGTTCTCCCGTCCCGGCTACCCGACTTGTTCCGATCCCCGATCACGCTTCATTCTCCTGTCCCGGCTACCCGACTTGTTCCGATTCACACTCTGTTCTCCTGTCCCAGCTACCCGTCTTGCTTCGATCCACAATCACGCTCTGCTCTTGGGCCCCACCTGTCGGCCTCACCACCCGTCATCGGCCGCAGGGGCTTTCTGTTCCACCTGTCCAGCGAGCACCAGATTGCTGTCTTTTCCCCTGTCCCTGACTTCCCCAATCCCCTAATAAAGCATTGTGTGAAACGCTACGCATTTGGGTCCACTACTTGTTCCGGTCGTGACATATATGATTTCTATGGGACAGAACCAGAAGGTAGATGCAGTTTTCAATAACTCCCACATAACGACGGTAAATTATCATCTGGATTGTCTCCTTAATTCATACACTAGTGCACTTAAACAGCATAATTATTTTTAAAATTATAAATCGACATTTTATAAGTTATTTGTAAAAAAATTTTTTTTATAAAGTACAGTGCTTTCATCAACTCAATTCTTGAGCCTGGATTTGTTCTTGACAAATGAATAAACAAATAAAAGGTTTCTACTTCCCAGGTTTTGACTATCGCAGGACGTTTGTGGGATACAACCTCCACAAAAAATGAGGGATTAATGTGTTATAAATGGTGCAATTTTTTGTGTCTAAAACCAGAGATACAGTACTGTCACGGACCAGGAACGGAGACGGGACCCAATTGCGTTCGTTTTACTCAGTTTTATTTAGAAGGAGGAAAGGACTTGCACCCACGATCCGGGGATCGTCGGTCACGGGTTGCAGATCGCTGGGAACGCGGAAGTGGCACTTCCGTGTCGAGCGCAGGCAATGTCGAGAGCCAGGAAAAACAGGTCGATGGCCGGGACGGAGGAGCAAAAACATAAACGGGTCCAGAAAAAAGGTCGGCAACAGGAATCAGACAGAACAACAGGGCAGGATAGAGTTAGGAGTCACAAAAGTTTGCTTAGCGTGTAGCGTAGGTTCAGACACGATCCGACAACTGTTGACAGGAAGGCGGGGGTTTAAAAAAGAGGAAGCAGCCAATCAGCGTCTGCGGCTGTTGGCGCAGACGGAGCAGACTCAGGTGCCCCGCATCAGCAACCATGACACAGTACATAACAAGAAATACTTAATCTGCAAGTGATGATCTTTTATTTACAGAAATAATATGTACAGCTTTCTAGAAACGTGATATAAGCTCTTCATAGTGTTTTTTCTAGTAACATTGTCAATACAGGTTTAAATGAAAAATGCATAAAATAAGCAGAAAAAAGTATATAGCACCTTGTTATTAAAGCCACAGGCATAACAGCCAATCGGTATTAGGCCCTAAAGTTATTCTAGACATGCATTTCCAAAATTAAAAAAACAGTGTGCTTGTGTGATATATTTGCGCTGTTCTACTCAGTCTGGTTCAAACGGAGATCAAATTGCACGACTCCCCGGCTGCGTCGCTGCCCGGCTCTCTCCAGTCCTGGTTCTGGTTGTCCTCTAGCAGCACCCTCGGAATGATGATGACCGGGTCGGACAAACTCATCCTGAGCATCTCTACGAGGGAGCACAAGGTTAAGGTGTCAAGAAGAACAACCAGGGTTCGTACACTTTTTTTTCGTTGCAAAATTTAAGCACTTTTCAAGCACTTTCAGGACCAAGTTTTTAGTTTTTCCAGGACCTTTAAAGAAGAAATCCAGTGCCCATCAAAACTAGGTATTTTGTTGTTGTTGACTTTGACGACTCAGGCTAGTTTTTTTTGGGTGTGAAGGATTTTATACATTTGACTATAAAGGATTTTGTACGATCAAATACAAATTACATTTAAATGCAAAAGATATTCACTGGCTGAGCTGTGGGGCGAGGTCAATGCAACCCAGGAGGTAGAGCGATCGTTTTAGGATTAAGGGATCCCAGTTCGAATCCCGGCTTGTCCGTGTTACATGTCGAAGTGTCCTTGGGTAAGACATTGAACCCCCAATTACCCCCAATAAGCAGGTTAGCGCCTTACATGGCTGCACACATCACGGCCGCTATTGGGAAATGTGAAGCACAATGTAAAGCGCTTTGGGAAGTCATTGACTTGAAAAGCGCTATATAAATGCAGATCATTTCATTTCATTTCATATACGAACTAATTTAATATTAATACCTATCAGGTGAAAATCAGGGGCAGCACGGCAGGGCAGTGGTTAGCGCATGTGCGGCACAGTTCATGTCATGGGAACCTCTTGCGTGGGTTCAAATCCAGCTCCAGACTTCCTGTGCAGAGTTTGTATGTTCTCCCCGTGCTTGCGTGGGTTTCCTCCGGGCACTCCGGTTTCCTCCCACGTTCCAAAAACATGCATTTCAGGTGAATTGGCCGGTCCAAATTGTCCCTAGGTGTGAATGAGTGAATGATTTGTCTGTCCCTGTGTGCCCTACGATTGGTTGGCAACCAGTTCAGGGTGTCCCCTGCCCACTGCCTGGAGATGGCTGGGATGGGCTCCAGCCCCCCCGCGACCCTAATGAGGATAAGCGGTACGGATAATGAGATGAGAGGTGAAAATCAGATGTTCTGTGTGATTCTTCACATTTCCATCTAAGTATACTTGACCTGATTTTCTTTGTGAAGGCGCCACTAGGAAACACATGACGACAGACGCGATGCACTCATGTTTGCGGAAGTACTCACGGATGTTAACAGCGGAGAATTGTCACCCTAATATTATATAAATCCCAAACCTCACTTTGCCCCATTATATGCTGTCCGTGTTGTGGAATTTGAAAGTAAATATTGTGAACTACCACTAGAGGATAGTAACGCTTAAGAATGTACTCGAGCGACATGTTGTGAATCCCAGATGCGATGTTGGCTGTTCCGTGAGTTACGAAATAAATAAGTCTTCATCGTTTGTTCATCGATTGTGTGATTTATTGACACTGTGTTTTCGTCTGCCGTGGTTGTTGAATTCTCTGCTTCCCCCGTCTGGTTGAAAGGAGAATAATGAGATCTGCTGCATATTTTTAACATGCAGGTTGCATTAATGCATCTCGAACATTCACACAGCAGTCACATTCCAAAAGATCGGATATGTAACAGATTTCGGATCACATATGAGAGGGGCTTGGGTCTGGTGTGAAAAAATGGTATATATGCTGTTCAGACGGAGCTTAACAGATTGGGGCACGTCCGTGCAAAAAAATCAGATTTCCCGACAGTGTGAACCTAGCCGAAAAGAAAATGGCTATCTTGCTGCTAGCACACCCTGTGTACTATTTTGAGCTATTCCTTTCTATGATCTGCTATATTTTTGTGTCAATGGGCTGCTATAAACTGACATGAATTCTGACATGCGCTTTAAGAATGCACGCGCAGCTTGGCTAGGTCACACTTGTTTACAAACGCGGAAAAATGCTCTATAGGTGTTGGGTCATAATTGAGTTCAATTCAGAGGACAAAAATAAAGTAGGATTTCTGGATTTTATCTGATTTCTGCCAGATAAATGAGCCATACTGTATTTGGACTCATTTTAATGATATTGATTGCCCCGAAGCAGAGTTCAATTTATTTTACAAACAACTGCTTTTTTTTTTACCTATTTGAGTTTTTATTTTTTGCGTGTTTTTGTGAGTATCTCTGTCGAAATGGAAGACAACATTTTAGGTAGTTATTTTTTGTATTTTATCATACGTTTATAGTTATGAAGGGTTATTATTTTTTGGGTGTTTCGACTTTAAATCTGTTCAGTGTGTAAAAAGCTAAAATTGTTTTATATTTTACATTTCTTTGTACATCTATAAGTATTTTAGGTAATATTTTGTGTGTTTTCCAGTGATTCCCTGCAACACATATGAAGTTACTAATTACTAAATAGTCTGGTGCCTAATGTTTTATTATTATTCATAATACATCATAAAAAAAAACGGAGGTCCTGTTTGGGAGTCGAAAGAACTAGCTCTTCTCAGTGAGCCAGTTTTCTAAATAGAGCTGTCCTCTTGGGTGCGACCAGTCGGGAGGGGGTAATGACAAGCCACCTAAGCAGCCGTGTCACTGTCATTTTTAAGCACTTTTTAAAAATCGTCTTCATTTGTCGCGTGCTCTACGGAGTAAGACGACAAAGAATCATTGCAATGGCAACAATTACAAGCACTTCATACACAATTCAAGCATTTTACTGACCTTGAAAACACATATATAATATTAAAATTCAGGTATTTTCAAGGATTTCAAGCACCCGTACAAACCCTACTTCAACTAATAAATGACATGTATGTGGTCACGAAGCACAATGAGCGACGTCTTTGGATTTGGAGGGTTACCTGGGATTGGGTAGGGCGCAGCCCCACAGGTGCTGCTTTAGGGTCTGTACCCAGCCAATATCTTGGATTGGCTGGCAGAGTTGTACGTAGTGGTGTTGTTTTAGCACAACCCTTTAAACGAATAAAACATGTCACTCATTAGCAAATGAGAAGTCAAACACAAAGCATCCCCTAAATACTCACGACAGCATTGAGAAAAGTTATATACATTTGTTTGGAACAAACTACACTTCCAAGGAAGTGGGGAAGTTGTTTACCTCTTAAAATTCCTTTAAAATTTGCCTAAAATCCCAATCTTAGACGGCCCCAAAGTAAGTTGAATGCTGTTGTGAACCTTTGGAGAGACGTTTTTTGTCTCTTTTAAAAGGGAAGACTATGAAGTTTTGCCCCAAACTGAAATAATCTCTGCAAGTGCTACTTACATTGAGTAATCTGAGTTGGTACACACAGAAATAGAAGGTTTTTATTCCGCCTGAATTTTGTTTTGCAATCAAATGCCTGCAGCATGGGCATCGTAGCTGGAAAACAGGTGAGACAATAGCTTAAAGCCTTAACTGGTACCCTGTCAAAGTTGATCACGCTCAGAAAAACTAAACATTGTATTTTACACATTTTTCCACGGGTAGGTTTAGGCGTTTTCGGCTGATAAGATAATCAGCACATCCAGACGCAGAAAGGCTCTGATGACGTAGAAACGCTCGGTGTTGTTTTGAGTATTCCAGACATCGCGAGGCTCTTCAACGATATGGTGAAGCCCAAGGGGGTTTCCCTGGCACGCCCATAGGAGGAGTCGGCACGCCATTATGCGGGGAGAAGATGGCCAATAGGAGAGAGCTAAAGGACTTGAGAAAAAAGGCTTCACACAGACGCCAATGACACCAATTCGGCTGTTTTCGATGGAGTACACTTAGTTAAATTGTTAATGAAATTAAATCTGCCCCTGTGTGAAAATGTCGGCTTTCTTGTTCATCTTTTCCCTCAAGAAACGAGTGTGCATAAATTGTTGAGTGAATGTAGGTTGTGTTTGGTTAATGGAGTCAGATAACGAATTCGAACAATTTGGTAAAGGGTACATTTTGATATTAATTCCCAACACTACCCAGGAGCGAACAACAAAGCACAAACACAAACCAAACCGGGAACAATCCAATTTACACGATAGGCTAGCTATAAAGTGCTAACTGGGACTGATAAGCAGAAAAACAGGACTCTTGCTGATCAAAAACATGCAGTAAGCAGCAAAGCTAACCGGGAACAACACGAAAAGTGGATACGGTAACAAACACTAACTAAACCGGGAATAAGCCAATAGACATGCTAGCCGGCTGCTAAAGAGAGCTAACTGGGACTGATCGGTGGAAAAATGGGAGGCTGGGTGATCAAAAACTTGCCATAACCAGACAGGCAATAACGAAACACATACGGCAACAAAGAAAAACCAAGCCAGTGATAGGAATTAAATATTAAAATGTACCGTTTACCAAATTGTTCGAATTAGTTATCTGACTCCATTAACCAAACACAACCTACATTCTCCTAACAATGCGCTTGTTTCTTGAAGGAAAAGATGGACAAGAGACCGGCATTTCCACGCGAGGGCAGATTTGATTTTTTTAACAATTTAGCTAAGTGAACTCCATCGAATTAGCCCAATTAGTGTCGCTCGAGTCTCTGCCAAGCCACTTCTCTCGATCTTCTGCTTCCTCCTCGGCACACGTTTTTTCCGCAAGCTGGTGTGCCGGCTCCTCCCATGGGCGTGCCAATGACAGCCCCCACGTGGGGTACACCCCCTCGCCTCGATGTGTGGAAAGATTCGAAACAGGAGAGCGTTTCTACGTCATCAGGGGCTTGTTCTCCAAACATCGCCTGCTCTCCCCCATTCAGAGTCCTGTTATCAAAATTCCCCAGCCAAAACATTCTGTATTTGGATCAGTGTGACGTGTCATTGAACTTTAGCCTACCCGGTGAAAATTGCACTCGATGAATGTAACTTGTATTTAATCGTATAAAATCCTTTATAGTAAAATGTATAAAATAGTTCACCAGGAATAAGCCAATGGAAAATAGAGCTAAATGGGTATTGAGATACGGGAGGCTGGTTGACCAAAAAAGTGTGGTAAGCAACTAGGCTAACTGGGAGCCAACAACAAAAAACAACAAACAAGAACCAAGCGAAGAATAAACCAATGCACACGGTGGGCTAGGCGGCTAACCTAAACAGATCGGTGGAAAAATGTGGCTAACCTGGAATCATCAACGAAAAATGGATAGGGCAACAAATATCAACCGAGCCGGCGAACTGGCTACTAACGGGGGCCAACCTGAACCAAACTAAACTGGAAGCCTTTGACCGCCTCGGCGCTAACGGGGAGATAGCTTGACACGCCGGAAAATAATCACTAAGGAAAAGCTAGAATCAGCCGCCTAAAAAGAGTCCATACCTGTCAAGCTCCAGGGCTCCTTGCCCTTACAAACTGTCGTATTTGTCACAATCACCTGGATTGTGAACACCTGTGCTCTGGTTTTGGCGCCAACAGCCAGGACAGCTGATTGGCGCACCCTGTCTATTTAACTCCTCAGCTTCTGAAATCAAGTTGTCTGATTGTACTCACGCTACCTGTTGCCTTCAGCTCAGTAAGCCCGTACCTCTGACTCTTTGCCTGCTCACTCTTTTCTTCTGATTGTGTCATGATTACCTAAGTGGAGCCACCTGGGGTAATCATCTGACCCGCTGGAATGCGCTTCCTGATTGGTTTATGTTCCCTTTTTAAGCACGCTACGCCGAGACCTCTTCGTCTGAGGATTACTTTTGTACCCTGTATGACTCTCCCGATTACCTGTGCCTTCGTGACATGTTTACCTGATTCTGCCTGCCTCTGATCCGACCTGCTTCCGTCCCACGCTACGATCTTCTCTCCAGTCCCGGTAAACTCGACCTGCTTCCGTCCCACGCTACGATTGGCTACGTGTTCCGAAGTTGTCTTCGCGGCTTTGCTGCTGACGTCCGACGGTCATCGCGTCTCCCGCTAACCCTGTACGCTTCCCCAAATAAAGACTTGTAACGAACGCTCTGGGGTCTCCTGCTCTGTTCTGGTCCTCCTGACAGATTGATCTCCGTTGCCGACCCGTTTCTGTAATTGCCTACGACCTGCCCTGCCCGTCTGACTCCTGAACTCTTTTCCGAATACTACGACGCCCTTCTTCTCCAGCCCCGGCCAACAACACTACGATTACGCCTGTCCGCGACCATTCCCGCCAAGCCTTCACCCGCCTGTCAAGTTCCGTCAATCAGCCAACCAACAAATCGAAGAATCCCACATTGTCATTTCCTTCCTTTCAATAAAACTAAGAAACGAGCGCAAGTTATCTCAGTCTTCCTTTCGTCCTGTCTGACAGTATTTTCCCGTACAAAATACCAAATAATCGTACACCATATTTTTTTTTCCAAACGTGTTTGTATATGTAGTTTAACATGTTGTATTGTACATGTGTTTGGTTATATCATATATATTGTTAATTAACATTTTGTTGTGAGATACTGAGTTGCTCGACTTGAAAGAGGTTTATTATAAAAAAGTTCAAAAATGACGTAGCTTGGACGTTCATTGCAGAAGGAAAAAATACCTGCAAATAGAATTAAGTAGAATAATACGTTATCTTATTCAAATTATGAATTCATTTTCTGCATTAAATTATTGTTGGTAATATACTGATTCAAGGGATAACCACAAACCTGTCTTTTTTCATTTTCCCCTTTTATATTTCCTTTTTTTCTTAACTTCTTTAAACAACATCATCATTCGTAATATAATGCATCAAAGCAAGTGAGCCGTTTGAGAGCCGGCTCTCTTTAATGAGTTGAGCCGAAAAAGCCAGTTCTCTAGAAAGAGACGGACTTCCTTTTACTACACAACTACATGAAATCCGAGGCGGCATGCGCACAGTAGCATCAAACCGCTCGCTTCGTTTGCAACGGAAAAAAACGATACAGAGATAGAGGCTACCGCGGCGAACTCGTTTGACTTGATTGATTTGCCGTTTCGTGATAATCAGTGTATAGCGGATGGTACCCATCATTGACAAAATGGCGTTTTTATGTACAGCTTTTCTTGTACGTCGTACACGTCTTAAAATGCATAATAAACGTGCTTGACAGGTATGAGAGTCAAAGGCAAACAAGGAAAGCACACTGTAACATTATAGTGTAACTCTGACAAAAGAGTCGCAAGGCCCCCAATGACCCAGTCAGCAAAGGGACAATTTCTCAACGCAGAAATGAGCAACATGCAATCGCTGTCTGTTTCGGAGCTGCCTTATATATTGCGTCAACGAGAGCCGCCATTGTTAAAAGTTATCATTCGATGAGCTAAATCGGTCAACTTTAAGACTGAATTTCACAAGTCCCCCGGCGAGTGGAGTATTTTGCAACCTGTCTGCGGACTTACATAAACCCTCTGAGGTTTTATGGCGGTAGTTTGTGCACATCATTTTTCTTAGATCTTTTTACAAATGCTCTATAGCAGGGGGGTCAAACAGGCGGCCTGCAGGCCGGATCAGGACCATTACGGGATTGAATCCGGCCCGCGAGACAACGCTCGGAGAAGCGCAAGAGAAATATGAGCTGCAGGTTGAAATATATCTATATATCATTCTACTCACTTCATTAATTTCTTAAAAATAATTATCAATACTTGGCACATGAACTTATTCATTTAAATTTCTATGTTTTAATGTTGTTGCTATCTTATTACTAGGTTAATTATCAAAAACATTTAGTTCAAGCATTTACAAGCATTTGATATAAGATTCAAGCACTTTTCAAACTTTAAAACACGTTAAAAATCTAACATTTTAAAGGATTTCAAGCACCCGTACGAACCCTGATAACAATGTATTAAGATGCATCAGTATATAAGCGATAGAGTGGCAAAATATTTTTCCCACATGCATTTCAGAAAGAATGCCAGAATGGAGTGCAATTATAGATCGGGGGTTATCAACGTGGTGCCCATGGGCACCAGGGTGCCCCCTAAGGTTAGTTGGGGTGCCCCCTAAGGTCAGTTGAGGTGCCCTAGGACCTGTTGTGAAAATAGTTCACCAGTGTTGAGTCATTGTGATTTTCTAGTAAAATTATATATATATTTTGTGTTTAACTATGTTAATTTAACATTATTTCCTACTTCTCACTTGTTTTCTCTTTCTTCCTTACTCTTCCTCTCTTGCTCCTTCTTCCTCCCTTTTTTCTCTCTCTCTCCTTCCTCCTTTTTGTTTTCTTTTCCTTTTCCATCTATCCCACTCTTTCTTTCACTCTTTATCTTTATTTACTATCTTTCCTTCTTTTTATTTTCTTTCTTCCCATTTTTTTCCCCTATCTTTGTGTCAAGCTTTTTCTCTTCTTTCTTACCCTTCTCTATTTCTCTTTCCTATTTTCTTTACATGGCTTCCTTTCACTCTTTCTTTTTATTTTATTTCTTACCCTCCTCTTTTCTCTTTTTCTCTCTCTCTATTTATTTCACTCTTTTTATTTATTTTCTATCTTTCCTTCTTTAATATTTTTCTACTCACATTCTCTTTTTTTCCTTCTTCCTTTTTTTCTTCTTTCCTTCTTTTTTTCTTTCTTTTTTCACTTCTTTTTGCTCTCTTTCTTTCTTTCATGCTTTTTCTCTTCTTTCTTAACAGCTCTGTTTTTCTCTCTCTCTCTTCTCTTCATCTTTCTTTTACTCTTTATTTTTATGTTCTTTCTTATCCTCTCCATTTTCTTTTTGACTCTTTCTATCTATCTTTCTTTCTTTCTTTCTTTCTTTCTTTCTTTGTATCTCTCCCTCTCTCTGTCTCTTACTTTCTCTTTGTATCTTTCTTTTTCATTGTCTCTCTTTCTTCTTTCTCTATACTACCAATAATTGGCCTGGTAATAACAAAGTGACAACTTATTTATTTATAAGGTTTGGTTAAATTTTTATGTTCTTTCTTACCCCCTCCCTTTTCTTTTTGTCTCTCTATTTCTTTCTTTCTTTCTTTCTTTCTTTCTTTCTTTCTTTCTTTCTTTCTTTCTTTCTTTCTTTCTTTTTTTTTCTTTCTTTCTTTCTTTCTTTCTTCCTTTGTATCTCTCCCTCTCTGTGTCCCTCACTTTCTCTTTATTTGTATCTCATTTTCTTTGTCTCTCTTTCTTCTTTCTTTATACTTCCTATAATTGGCCTGGTAATAACATAGTAACTACTCATTTATTTTGAAGGTTTGGTTAAATATGAGCTGGCAGAAAGACAATTATATCACAGTACAGCCCCCCCCCCCCCCCTCCCGTTCTATTTATAATCAAGACATAACTTTCTTTGCTATATTTAGTTCGTAGAACGGGAAGTGTGATGTGAGGAGCACCCTTTACGCTATGTGGCCCGTTCCCCCTCATCATATTAGATTAGCTCAAAGGCTGCAAAATGCAAACGAGTCCATCCTCCACGGCTCATGCACTTTTGACAAATGTTAGTAGTTAGGATCGCACAGTGGAAAGTGGGAAGGAGATCAAGTGTTACTTAATTAAGGAAGTAGAAAAAAGTAACAAAAAGGAACCAAAAATGACTAAATAAAAGACATAAAAGGGAAAAAGAGAGAGAAGAGGTAGAGACAATTGCAAAAAAGAAGAGAAAAACACTAGGAATAATAGAAAGAAAAGAAGAAACAAATAAAAGAGAAAAATGAAAAGAGATATCAAAACGACAAATGGGTAAAAAGAAGAAAACTAAAAAAGAGAGAAAAAGAAGAAAAAAAAATCTTCTCAATGGAAAAAAGTAAAGATCTTGGAATAATAAAAGAAAAGAGAGAAAAAAGAAAAACAAAGAAAAAACTATAAAAACAACATGAAAAATAACAAGAAAAAGGGAAAAAAGTGAACAAAAGAAGAAAAAATGGAAGAAAGAAAAAAACCCTCTTTATATATTTTGTCAAGGGGGTCTTAATGGTGCGTTTATTATCTGAAACTAAAGGGAGAGGAACACGTAGTCACAAACCTGAACTATTTGTGATACTCTACTTTAGTGGTTCTAAACTGGTGGGTTGGGACCCAAAAGCAGACCCGGTTTTAATGGCAAAAAATTGCTAAGTAAACATAATAACTGAGGCTTAATTACACTCTTCAACCTCCCACCACAGAGAGAGCATCGTAACATTTTTGCAATACTATCATTGGTTTATTGTTAATGGGGACCAGAATCGCCGCCATATGCAAATATCCACCAAGTACCCCCTCCCAACATGCACAACCGGAGATAATAGATTTCTGCTGAACGGGTGCTGTTCATTTCAGCTTGAAAAAGAACCTGAAAAAAATGAGCAGCTAGGCAATGACCAAAAAATTGCTCTCAGCAATATTTAATTGGCGATAACGGGTCGTGGCCACAAGCGTACATGTCATTTTAGCCTTGCGCCTTGTCACACTCGCAGAAATATTGGATCGGGGATAATGGATAGTGGCCGCAAAAGTGCAGTTCCTGTCTGGGAACACAGTATTGGCGAAGGAGCCGCCAGTGTGCCGGTCCTTGTTCACAGCAATATGCGATCGGAGATAATTGATCGCAGTTGTGAGAGTGCAGTTCAATTACTTTGATAATCCCATTATTGATTTCGCTGTTATAATTGCTTTTATGTTCATCCAAATATTTGAATGAAGTATTTATTCGTGTGATGTTTGAATGTATCCTTTTATATCAGTACGTTCCCGGCAATGGAGTTCGCATGAGTCAGCCCTTATCTTATTGTACAACTTTCAAAATCCAGCATTATTATTATTAGTATTAACGAAGGTCCCTTGTGAAGATGTGAGTTCCTTTCTTTGCCTGTTTCGTGTTGCATCGTGGTCAGCCATTTTTCAATGCCCGGTGAGGTAAAACGCTCTCCTGATCAGCCGGCCCGAGGGAAACTGTGTTTTACTTTATTTTGTAACGTTGTAATAAAATTCCTCATCTGAACTGATTCTCTTCAGCTCTTTTTGTCTACGCCCATAGGTGTGAAACAGGCGGCTCGTAGGATGGATTTGGCCCACTATGGGTTTTAATATGGCTCACAAGACTTTCTTTTTATTTTTTTTCTCTCCCTCTCTTTCCTTTTTCTCTTTTTCTCTTTCTATCTATTTTTCTCTCAATCTATTTCTCTGCCTTTTTGCTCTCTTTACTTCTCTCTCAATATAGCTTTCTCTTTTTCTTTCTCTTTTTCTTTCTTTTTTATTTCATTCTTCATTTCTTTTCTCTTTCTTGCTCTTGTTTTTTCTCACTTTCTTGCATTCTCTCCTATCTTTTTCTCAGTCTCTCTCTCTCTTTTGCCCTTTCCTTTTCCCCCTCACATTCTCTCTTTCTCACTCCTTTCCTTTCTTTCTCTATCTCTCTTTATCATGCTCACTCTATTTCTCTCTCTTATTTCCTCATTTTCTTTTTCCTTTATTTATTTCTCTCTCTCTCTCCCTCTCTCTCTCTTACACTTTCTTTTTCATCTTTTTCTCTCCCTCTCTTTCCTTTTTCTCTTTTTCTCTTTCTATCCATTTTTCTCTCAATCTATTTCTGTCTTTTTTGCTCTTTACTTCTCTCTCTCTCTAAATAGTTATTTCTCTTTCTCTCTTTCTTTCTTTATTTTTTCTTTCTTTCTTTTCTCTTTCTTGCTCTTGCTTTTTCTCACTTTCTTGCTTTCTCTCATATCTTTTTCTCAGTCTCTCCCTTTCGCCCTTTCCTTTTTCTCTCACTTTCTCTCTTTCTCACTCCTTTCCTTTCTTTCTCTCTCCCTATTTCACTCTATTTCTCTCTTTTATTTCTGCACTTTCTTTGTCTCTTTCTTTCTTTCTTTTATGTTTTCTCTTCATTTTTCTCTCTCTATTCTCTCACACGTTCTCCCTTTGTCTGTCTCTCTTGGCCGACTCTTTTGGGGAGCAAGAGTCAAAAATGCTTGCCTTGCAAGTGCGGATGTTCGTTGAGGGACTGACAACCAGTGAATAGAAGCATTGAGTTTAAATAGGAGGGGAACTAATCAGGAAATGAGCAGCTGGAGCCAAACGATCGGGCACAGGTGAGGGCAATGGGCAATCATGACAAATTTGTCTCCCTCCTGCAGTTACTAAAGAGTGTTGATGCTCATTTTGTCATTTTTGTTCCAAATAATGGTTTCAAAACACGGTGCGAGCAAAGTTCTTTGGTAAAAATTTCACAAAATACTGCAAACGAGGACACCAACGTATTTACCTGCAGTGCAGACGGCGCTGGGCGAGAAGAACGAATGCGTGCGTCTTGTGCTGTGTATTGCTCCGCCCTTTCCCACTGCTCACCCAATCAAACTGCCGTAGGTGCTTTTGCAAGAGCTTCTGGGTGTTTAAAAATGTTCTGTGGCTTTTCATAATAAAGTGTCTCAACAATGAACATAGCTTGTTGAATGAGCATGAATATAAAGGATTATTTAGCGATTAACTGCCAAAATGAAGTCTGTTGGTGTGACAACTTGATTGTAGTTAAAATTGTGTCCTATATATACCGAACTGAACCATTTTAGAATTCCGTATTGCCTCGCAGGCTCGGCTCTGGGATGGTACAGTCGGACTCAAATGTATAAAAACATTGAGTATTGCACTAATGAGCCATTTATACTCATGAAAAGAGCCATATATGGCTCGCGAGCCATAGGTTCCCGACCCTTGCTCTACAATACCTAACGTGGATTAAATGCATAAAATTGTTCTGATGACATCATTACAAAATAAAACACTTATATAAAACACTAAAGAAACCTAAAAATAAAAAATCAAAGATTTACATTTTAGAATTGTGTTTGCTTCACTACATAACGTTTACTATCTAAACTAGGGGTGGGCAACTATTGGGGGTCAGGGGCCACATTGGGTTCAAAAACTTGGCCCAGGGGCCCATCTTGGAGACATAAATGATTTTTTTTCATTCATGAATAAATATACATGCAAAATGTTTTATATTTCTTTTGTAATCGATTAGTTTTGAAACAATTACAATGAAATCAAAATAATATACTACGTCCCGGTTTAAGCACTAAATTTGATATTGAGTTTTGAAGTATTACTGTAGTTGCATCTATTTGGTATTTTTTTGTCTTTTTTTTGAAATTCTGCAGTCGTTTTTGGTAGTATTTCCATTAAAGTATGTTCTTAGTGTTCTTTAGGTATTTTTATTGTATTCCCATTGTAGAATTTTGATTGTATATTGGTAGTATTTTTTGTAGCATTCTTTTAGTATTACAGTAGGTTTATTTTTTTATTTTTGGAGTATTTCTGTAATATTTCCATACTAGATTTATCTGTTATATATCAGTAGTATTTCTGTAGTATTTTTTTTTGCATAGTATTTCTGTAGTTTTATTTTTGTAGTAGTTTTGGCATATTTCCGTAGAAGAATTTTGTACATTATCTGTATTATTTCTTCTCTAGTAGCATTTGGTCCCATAGTATTAGTGTAGTGGTATTTTTGTTTTATTTCCAAAGCAGTATTTTGGTAGTACCTTTTTAGAATTTTTTGTAGTCTTTCCATAGTAGTACTTTGTCATATTTTTGGGTATTTTTGTAATATTACTGTAGTTGTACTATTTTTATATTTCTGGGGTAGTATTTCTATGATAGTATTTTGTATTATAGTACTACTAAAGTAGTTTTTGTAGTATTTCTATAGAATTTCTTTCTTTTCGCAATGAAAGCGAAATGATATATGAGGTCCTTATTTTTTTTTTATATTTTTTTTAGCACTGAATTGGACATTTGGTTTTATAGTATTTTTGAAGTATTGCTGTTGTATTTTGTTGCATAAAAGGTGCAGTGTTTAGACACTATGAGAAATTGTTAGTATTTATGTAGTATTTTTAGTAGTAGTAGTATTACCGTAGTTTTATTTTTGTAGTATTTTTGTCATATTTTCATAGAATTTAGTACTTTTTCTGTATTATTTTTTTTCTAGTATCATTTGGTATACTATTACTGTAGTGTTAATTTTGTATTATTTCCAAAGCAGTATTTTTGTAGTATTTTTGTAAAATTCTTGTAGTTTTTCCATATTAATATTGTCCATATTTCTTTAGTACTTTTGTAATATTACTGTAGTTGTACTTTTGTCGTATATCTGGGGTGATATTTCTGCAATAGTATTTTGTATTATAGTACTACTAAAATAATTTTTTTTGTATTTCCATAGTATTTTTTTTTCCTTTTCAGAATGAAAGTTGAATAATATATGAGGTCCTTGTTTTTAGCACTAAATTGGACATTTGGTTTAATAGTATTTCTGCTGTATTTGGTTGTATTTCCATAGTAGATTTATCCGTTGTATATCAGTAGTATAGCTGTAGTATTTTTGTTGCATAGTACTGTAGTTTTATTTTTGTCAAATTTTCATAGTAGAATTTAGTACTTTTTCTTTATTATTTTTTCTCTATTATCATTTGTTATTATAGTGTTACTGTAGTGGTATTTTTGTATTATTTCCAAAGCAGTATTATTGCAGTATTTTTGTAGAATTCTTGTAGTTTTTCCATAGTAATATTTTCCATATTTCTTTAGTACTTTTGTAATGTTAATTTTGTATTATTTCCAAAGCAGTATTTTTGTAAAATTCTAGTAGTTTTTCCATAATAATATTGTCCATATTTCTTTAGTACTTTTGTAATATTACTGTAGTTGTACTTTTGTTGTATATATGGGGTTTTATTTCTGCAATAGTATTGTGTATTATAGTACTACTAAAGTAGTTTTTATAGTATTTCCATAGTATTTTTTTTTCAGAATAAAAGTGAACTGATTTATGAGGTCCTTGTTTTTTAACACTAAATTGAGTTTTATAGTATTTTTTTAGTATTTCTGTATTAAGTATTTTTTATGTTGACACACAAAGGGACAATACGGACGGTTGGCACCCAAAAAAAAAAAAAAAACACGGTTTATTGGCAGCACTTTATTTACCATCGTCGTGATATTCTAATCAGTTTGGTTTGGAGGGCCGGATTCAAAACCCCACTGGGTCGTATGTGCCCCGCGGGCCGTAGTTTGCCCACCCCTGATCCGAACATATGGCAATCATCAATCACTCACAATTCTCTGACAACACTAAGTTAGCCTGAAACTTGACAAGGAAACATGGTCAACTCAAACAATATTATGAGAGCAAGATATAGTGTACAACATCCAATGAATATAATTGGTGTACTATGATAAGATTAACCGTCATGGCGTTCTAATCACATTGGTTATGTTCACTGAAAGCTTTGTACAGTGTTTCCTAGCTGCACTTTAGTCTTCTCCCATAACTACAAGGATGCTATTTTATTCCAAATGCAATATATGTGTACATTTGATGCATAATCCCCAAGGGGGATCCAAATCGTCTACTGGGACCCCCAGAAATAGTATTCACTGAGATGCGATTACGAATTTGATCCATGTTTCAAGGAGATACAAACAAATGTACATTTTTCATCATAAGACAAACATTTCTTATATAATTCTTATGAGCATGCATACAGTCATCAATAAAGCATGAAAACAAACAGCAGCAAAGATGAAAAAAGAGACACCGATCACCATCAAACCCAGCGTGCCATTTATCAAAGATGCTCAAAGTTCAAAATTCTTTGAAATGGGGAATAATCTTTGATAAACTCGTAGGGAGCATTTTTTGAGTGGATGGAGGCGAGCGGCAGAAGCGTTTTTGCTTTCTGGCTCATGCAATTCGCCCACTACTGTTGCATTGGCGGGCTGAGGCGGCCCGTCGCCATAGCAACTGAAGTCGGCAGAGCGGTTGGCTGGGAGTAGCGGAGGAAGAAAGAAAAACAGAAAAGAGCCTATTTTGACGACCATAGGGCGCACCGTGTTGAAAGGCGCGGACTCCGTAGCTGATTCTATTACTGTATTTAACACTTCCAGCTCAGTAGCCTAGATGGTAGGGCGCCCGCTTTGAGACTGGGAGGTCGCTGGTTCGCGCCTCGGCCGAGTCATACCTAAGACTTATAACATTGGTAAAATGGCGGCGCCCTCTGTTGGCTGCGGCTGCATCGGCTCGCTACAACGGGTCAGGTGTATCGACATTTCGTTCTGTGTACATTGTTACAAAGAATGACAATACAAAGGAAATTATTATTATTATTATTATTACTTCACAAGGCGCACCGCAGGATAGGGCGCAGGTGCCATTTGCTTGGGGCCGCCTTACAACAACACAGGCAAGCATACAAGTTTGGAAATAAAGCGAGAGCAAATATGAGATCGGTTGACATCTGAGCCCTTTAGTGTTACCTGTGGTGTTCCGCAGGGTTCCTTTCTTGGCCCCCTTCTTTTCAGCATTTACATGCTTCCATTGGGTGATATTATTCGCCTGTATAATATCAGTTTCCATTGCTAGGCAGTTGACACTCAACTATATCTTCCGATGAAGGAATCTTCCACACTAAATTGTGGAAATTTGGAAGCTTGCCTCACTGAGATAAAAGAGTGGAAGTCACTCAACTTCTTGCTCCTTAACTCTGAAAACCCAAATGTTAGTGATTGGTCCATCTAAATGCCATGACTTGTTCTCAAAAACTGCTCTGAAGATTGACAAATGTAATATCACCCAGAGTGACTCAGTCAAAAATTTAGGTGTCATATTTGACCCCGATCGGTCCTTTCCAACACACGTGAAGAAAATTACTAGAACAGCTTTCTTCCATCTGCGCATCATTGCTAAAATTCGTCCTATGCTGTCCCAGTCAGATGCGGAGATTATAATTCACGCGTTTGTTACTTCCCGTCTCGATTACTGTAATGCACTACTCTCCGGTCTCCCAAAGTCCAAAATCAAGAGTCTTCAGCTAGTAAAAAATGCTTCAGCGAGGCTTTTAACTAAGACAAAAAAGTTTGATCACACTACCCTGATTTTAGCTAACCTGCATTGGCTCCCTGTTAGCTTAAGATGTGATTTTAAGGTTCTGATGTTGTATACAAAATCATGCATGGACTTGCTCCCTCATATCTTTCAGATTTAATTTCCCCCTATGTTCCAGTCCGTAGCCTTCGTTCTCAGAGCGCTGGTCTACTGGTGATCCCAAGAGCCAAGAAGTGTTCCGCGGGTTCGAGAGCGTTCTCCATCCAGGCACCGGTGCTGTGGAATGTTCTTCCCCCTGAGATCCAATCTGCAACCTCAGTGGAAATATTTAAATCTAAGCTTAAAACACACTTCTACTAGATAGCATGTGAATAACCTACATTTTTTGTTGACAATATCTGTGTATTATTTGTTATTACAACATCCATTGCTGCCTGGTCATTCTGAAAGGGGGATTACCACATGTGCGGTCCCTTCTCAAGGTTTCTTCATTTTCCTCGTGTTGAGGTTTTTGAGTTTTTCCCTGCCCTCATGTAGGTTTTAGATCAGGGGATGGTGTAATAATAGTCTGTAATAATAGCGATACATTTTAAAGAAGCGTGTGTGTGCGCATGCGCATGTGTGCGAGCGCGTGCCTTCTGCATTGCCGCTGTTATTTCAAGTTTTGATATTTTATATTACAAGATATCATTGATTAATGGTATGTTAGCTGTCCATAGCACTTGTTTTATGATTGTAGTTTATTGTTGATGAAGAATGGTTAATTCTTGTGGTAAAAAGTTGAAGCCACATGTTGTTCATATTCATATTTTAGTTAATTGATGAACAAGAATAGTGGAAGATAAATAGGTCAGTTATACTAGTGTGCCGCTGGAATTTTATCTTTCCAAAACTGTAGGCCATTATTCAGTATTTTAACACTCTTCAGATGAGGAACTATAATGGTCATCCATATCAGTAGGTGGCAGTAGATTTTTATATACTTTTTACGTACTAATTATCTGCTCTTGAGGTAGCACAGTACATTTAATAACTTAATTTGTTTAACAAAGCGGTTTAAAATTGCACTGTAAAAAATAAAAACATAAAGCACATCATTTTTTTTTATATCAAGTATTATTTTCTTCTTTTTATATACTAATTATCTGCTTATGAGGTAGTACAGCAAAATATTTGACATAACTTCATTTTCAAACATTTTCAAAGACGATGTGCCACTTTTTTATTAAAAAAAAGTGTACCTTGGTTCAAAAAGGGTTGAAAAACACTGAGTTATACGATTAAAATGTCTATCCATGTTGTATATTTGGACTGGTGTAAAATGACAGCTCTGTTGGATATTAAAAAAAATGTTGTACGAGTCATTAATCTTGGTGTGGCACACTGATTTACAAGGAAATTTGAAAGTGGCACGCCGCACCGAAAAGCTTGCTGACCCCTGAACTAAACCAAGCAGGTGTTGAAACACTTATTTGCAGCTGTATCACACACATTTTTTTTAAATCATGCATTGTGATTTCTGGATTTTTCTTTATAGTTTATACTTATTTTCCTCACTGCAAATCACCAAAGTAAAAAGCTCCATTCTTCTTTGGTGTTTATCGGTATTTGTTTCATCTCAACTGCTACTCAACTGCTGTGCGCTCAAGTGCCACCTGCCATCCGTCATGGCTCTCATTCTGCCAGAAATGCCCACACCTCACCCTTTTGCGGCATCACGGTGTCCTCAGATATGTCCGCCGCTTCACATGACACACGATTTGAAGAAAATCGGAGACCTTGACGTGCGCCTTATGGTCGTGAAAATACGGTAACACATGCCCCGCACGCATCAGAATTGGACAATGACATCTCCGGAAGTAGCGGAAACCAATAAGAATGAAGCAAGAAATAAAAGCATGGGAACAGAAGGGAAAAGCCATTTGGCAGCCTCTGTTTTGACTCCCCCCAAAATGAAAGAATATGAAAGGTGCTAAATGGAGTTTACTCTTTCGCTTCAGCCACTTTGTTGTTCATCTCTTTACTTTTCTCCTTGTCCACCTGCAGGGCCGGCCGGCCCACCGCTTGCTTCTCCGAGGTGGTCTTCCCGGAGCCCCTCAGCGCCGCGCTTTGCTTTTCTTTGGCTTTTGAGGCTGGGGGCCCGGCCCTGGCCCCTGCTCCGGCCTTTTTGGCTCTGGTGCGAGGGACCGTGGATCTGTCCACCTGAGGACGGGGAGAGACAGATGTGAGTTTGTGTGATCTAGCGACTGAAATTGTGGCTCTTTTTCCAGAAGCGGCTCTTTCGACCGGGCTCGCCAAAAATAACCGGCTCTTTCGACTCAGATTGCCTCTTCGGATTCATTTACTTGCTTTAAAGCAGGGGCCTCAAACTCGCCACCCTGTGGGGCAATTGAGGCCCCTGTATTAATATGAAAGTTGAAAGGACAGTGTGTATTATTTTCCCACTAGATGTCCGTGTTCTGTCGTGCCACCGAAAACGAGTGCTAAGAGCACCATGGGATAAGACAAAATAAGTGACCAAAACACACACATTATTACTTGTGAAAAGAAGAGAAATTTAAAAATAAAAAAATAAAGAAAAAATAAAGAAAAAGAAAAGAAAAAGGACAAAAAAAGAAAAGTAAAAAAGGAAAAAACACCAAGAGTAAAACTCAAGAACAGGAAAAGAAAATGAAAAAATAAGAAGGAAGAAAAAACTGCATTTTTTTCCAGTTTTGTTTCATTCATTTTCTTTCTTTCCTTACTTATTACTTTTACTTCATTGTTCTTCTTTTCCCCTACTTTTCTTTTTCTTCCCTATATTTTCTTCCTCTTGTTAGCAAAAAACATGTCCCCCCTCTTTCTTTCTAGGGTGCGCTCTTTTATGTTTTTTCTTTTATTTTTTGTCTTTTGATATATATTTTTTTAGTTTTTCTTTCTTTCTCACTTTTTTTCTCTTTTTGTTTTTTTTTACACTAATAATGGACGACAATGTCTCTTGAAGAACATTTGTATTATCTTAAACCCCAAGTGTGTAATATTTGACCACTAGATGACACTGTTGCCTAATGTGAACGAAAACCAGCGCCACAGCGTAGCAACAAGATGCCAGAAAAACATAGCGGCGACTTCTAGGTAGGGATTCCACTATGACATAAAAAATTTTCTATGTATGATATTTGAAAAAAATAACATTGATGTAATTTGAAATCAATGAAAGTTTTTTGTACCAATAGGAGGCTCTAAATATTACACACTGTTCCTTTAAGTTCCCCTTCCGAGCAGTGCTCACCTGTTTAATGGGCTCGATGTATGGCTCGCTATACAAACTGCGTATCCTCCTCCTGTCCTGTGCCCTGTTGTCGAGCGGGGCTTGTCCCTTGAACGTCGCGCTATAGCTAGTTTCCAGCCTGGTCTTCTCGTCCGGAGGCAGGTACTGGGACTTGGCCCGGATCATCTGAGCAGGTTTCACGTCTCTATACGCTTTAAATTCGCTTCTGTGAAGAGAGAAACCAAATGGTGATCAGGCTTTTCTTATCGTGATGGTTTTAATCAGGGTTTGTACACCTCTTTCATAGCCAAATCCAAGCACTTTCAAGGCTAATTTTTCCAGTGTCTTCAAAGGAATAAAATACGGGGCTGATTAAAAGAACATTTTTCTGTTGACTTTGATGGATAAAATAAAGTCTGTCATGCTGCTAGCACACACTTACATACTGCTATTTTGAGCGGTTCTTATCTATGATTTATTTGTGTCAATGGGCTGCTATAAACTGACATAACTTCTGCTGTTCTGCTTTAAAAATGCACGC
Organism: Urocampus carinirostris; assembly: GCF_059441175.1. NCBI lineage: Eukaryota > Metazoa > Chordata > Actinopteri > Syngnathiformes > Syngnathidae > Urocampus > Urocampus carinirostris. Next base: position 26,166,179 of record NC_142365.1, read on the forward strand.
AGAGCTTGGCTATGTCGCAGAAGAAGCACAAAAATGAGCCAAATTTGGACTTATTTTAATGATAATGATTTCTCCAAAACAGAGTGCATTCAATCACTTGATTTTTGTTTTACTTATTCTAATATATATTTTCTGCGAGTTTTTCAGAGGATCTGTTTTTAAATTGGTTAAAATAGGATTGTAAATAGTTATTTTTTGGGATTCGATAATTTATGTATAGCACTGAGAATTTAATATCCATCCATTATCTGCACCGATTATCCTCAGTAGGGTCGGGATTATCCTCAGTAGGGTCGGGGGGGGGGGGGGGTATGGGGCGCTAGAGCCCATCCCACCTATCTTCGGGCAGTGGGCAGGGGACACCCTGAACTGGTTGCCAGCCAGTCGCGGGGCACGCAGGGACAGACAATTCGCTCGCTCATTCTCACCTAGGGACAATATGGACCGGCCAATTAACCTGACATGCATGTTTTTGGAATGTAGGAGGAAACCGGGGTGCCTGGAGGATATCCACGCAAGCACGGGGAGAATATGCAAGCTCCACACAGGAGGCTCAATCTCATGACCTCAGAACTGTGCCGCACACATGCTAACCACTGCGCCGCCGTGCTGCCAGAATTATATATATATATATATATATATATATATATATATATATATATATATATATATATATAGATGTGTGTGTGTGTGCAAGTTAGTGTGTAAAATTATCTGAAAAAGTATCTCTTATTCTCTCCCTCTTCTTTTATCTCCGTCTCTCTCAATTTTTCTCTTTTTCTCTCTTTTTCTCTTTCTTTCCTTATTTCACCCTCTCTCTTTCTGGGCAGCGCAGTGGTGGTGCGTGAGTGGCACAGTTCTGAGGTCATAAGATAGAACCTTCCTGAGTGGAGTTTGCATGGTCTCCTCTGTACTTGCATGGGTTTCCTCCGGGCATTCCAGTTTTCTTCCACATTCTAAAAACATGCGTGTTATGTAAATTGTCCCTAGGTGTGAATGAGCAAGTGAGTTTTCTGTCCCCGGTGTGCCCTGCAACTGGCTGGCAACCAATTCAGGGTGTCCCCTGCCCACTGCCCGAAGATAGCTGGGATGGACTCCAGTTGCCCCCGTGACCCTACTGAGGATAAGCGGTGCAGATAATGGATGGATGAAATCTCTCTTTCTCCCTTTCTTTCTATTTCTTTTTTATAATCCACGATTTCGGCCTCTGTGAGAATATTTTTTTTACCATGTGGCCCACAAGCTAAAATAAGTTTAACAGCCCTGCTTTAAGGCAATGCAAGCTTTACATGTAGCATAATAATTAAAGGAGAATAAGTAGGTTGAAATATAAGGTAACTTCGACTTCCAGTTTTGCACATATTTCCATTCAGATGGCTCCGTTTTAAACAAGCCGGGAGGAGAAAACCGATTCCTAGCACAAAGACTGACGACTGGGACGTTGCTGGTTGAAAGAAGCACTTACTAGCATCAGCGCACCGAAGGGATTCAAATCACAAACAGAGAGGGATTACGTAACAAGACTTAGGCTCGCTTTTAGATGGACCAAGAGGCCACAGCACAAAGACTGATTACACAATGGTTTTCAAGGACACGCGTACGAAACCACAGTGTGTCGATTGTGCAAGCATCAACATTTCACATTCAGCCAGTGTTACATACTGCAATAGTGATGTGTCGATCCCGAACGAAACGGCTCTGAGAGACGGCTCTTTGATGTGAATGACGAGAGCTGTCACGAATATGACATATTCCTCTGATATTATTAAGAATTTTTATACAGTATTTTGGACACATTATGGATTTATACCGAGTGACAGCAAACTTTGTCTCCAGAAGGTGCTAGTGAAAAGAGCAAACTAATCTCAAGCAGATTTTGGAGTCAAGGCACCCCGTACAATTGGCCGAGCTCTTCGACTAAGGAAAATGGCAAACAATCCAGAGGTTGCGGCTTGTCGATCGAATGTACGTGAAGATTACACACGAGTCACTACATACAAACTATTCATCCATCCATCCATTATCTGCACCGCTTATCCTCAGTAGGGTCACGGGGGTTCTGGAGCTCATCCCAGCTATCTTCGGGCAGTGGGCAGGGGACACCCTGGACTGGTTGCCAGCCAGTCGCAGGGCAACATACAAACTAGGCAGTGTCTAAAAGAGGTACGATCTTGGGCCCGGGCCTGAACCCGACTATCGGGCCGGGTTAGGGCTTAAAATGTCAATCATTAAAGTCGGGCTGGCCGGGCTTCTCGCTCGATGCTTGATTTTCCCCTTCATGGAGGATTTGCACAATATGCACTTACTTTTACTCAACTAATTATTTCGATAAATAACATGTTTACCAAACGATCAGTTTAACTCCAAATCACTCAATCCAAAGACAGTTTTATCCTCAGTGCTGCTTCCTCCTTCCACCTCCCTCACGTTAGGCGTCATTTCCACTTCCCGCTAATAGCTCACAAGCTTTACAAACTTTCTTTCTGCTTTTCGGACAAATATTTCACTATTTGCAGCTTGTAATATGCAGAATTTGATGTTTCGATGTCAATTCGTTCAGTTATACTTCATTTTTCGTCGTCGTCCAAAGCATTCATTTCGGCACTACACTTGCAGTGCACACTTGATTTAAAGTTAATCTGTGGGGTTTGGGCACGTTCGGGTTTATATACCCGCGAATCGGGTGGAGTTATGCTGAATTTTTTAGGCCCGCTCTTACCTGTAGTGTCTAACGGCGCACGCTAACATATTGTATCAATACATCTCTGCAGAAATGTGAGGGTGTACTCATTTTGTTACATACTGTAAGTACAGGTATTAGAGCAGCAACAATATCTCAATTTTACAATTAAAAAAAAAAACCTTTGAATATTATATTATATTACTATATCCTTAATCAAAAAGAAACCTACAAAAACACTCACGATAATCCAAAAACTCCCAAAACTGAAGGTAATAAATTATCATAATTAGCGAAAAATAATTTGTTGTTCCCTGTTTCAATAAAGTTTTGTAAAAAAAAAATAGACAAGACCTGCAATTATCAATAGAAATCATGAGCAAGACATGGTTGGAAAACCAAATCTCTCCTTTTTATTCCTCTATCGCTCTGTCCCTCCCTGTGTCACCCTGTGTCTGTCTCTCCCTCTTTGTCTTTGTTTCTATATCTCTGTGGCATTCTCTGTCTCACCCTGTTTCTGTCAATCAATTATCTCTCTGCCTCAGTCTTTCTCTGACTCTCCCTCTCAATCTGTCCATCTTGTCTGTCTGTCTCTTTCTCTCTCTCACTCGCTCTCTTTCCCTGTCCCTTTTATTAGATACCACAATTAAATTAGAAAATAATATCAGTAAAACGCTCGTACAAAGAACAGGGGTGTCCAAATTCCGGCCCAGGGGCCAGTTACAGCCCGTTATCAAATTTCTACTGGCCCGCGGCATCTGTCATAAAAATGATAATATGTGGCCCGGCAGTAATGTTGACAACAGTAAATAAATAAAAATAAATTTGTACCCCCAAAAAAATAAAATCACCATTTCACCAGATGATGGCAGTAGCCGTTTGGCCACCTTTCTGAGAGAATTTCAGCCCTTTTCATTTCTGACATGGCTTATGTAAATAAATACACAAAAACCTTGACTGTGACGGCCCCCGCTTCCAGGACAAGTGGAAATGGCAGTTGTTGTTCTTTTTTTTACCTAAATCTGAAACAACTGCGTCTGCCTAATTTCCCAAGAGACTGGCGGTTTTCAAAGAATTTATTATCAAGAGGCAGTGGCAGACAAAACATGCTGACTACAAAAAGCTAACTAAACACGAAAGCTGTGAACACGTGAAACAATTGGAAGCTGTTTTAAATGGCACAGCACCGCTTTTTCAGAGACTATCTGAGTCAAATGAAAATGCTACAGAGACGAGCTATGAGGTCGCCAAGCACTGCAAACTTTTCATGGAGGGTGAATTCACGAAAGAATGCCAGGCTGTATAGTCCTCCCTCACACATTTTCAGGTTACCAGATATGGCCCGCGTTCTGAAAAGTTTGGACACCCCTGACATAGAAGCAAAATGTAAATGAAATTAATAATTGAATAAAAACAATAAAAATCTGCCCACACCTTGGTATTTTATAATGAAAACAATTAATGGAAATATACTGTAATTTAGGAAAATCTGTGAATATCAAAACAAGTTTAATATTGGATGTATTTACTGGTAGCAAGTTGGTGGCCTTCGATGAGTGATAATGACCCTTAAAGGGACATTGTGTATTATTTAGTGCTTCCTGTTGGTAAAAAAAACAACAACATTGGTATGAATAATAAGACAAAATATATGACTGAAACATATGTTATTTAAATTCTCATTGGTAGGTATTTCTATTTAGTTTACATGAGGCTCAGCAGTAGGGAGCTGACATGATTGTCTGCCGTCTTGCTGCTAAAGGTACCCTCAAAAACCAGGCTGGGCAAAAAATGAGAAGGAAAAAAGAAGTTATTTGTTCACTTTGAGTGTCTTAAGTTTGAATTTCAAAATATTTAAGATTTCCTTTATTTTTTGTAATTTTCTCACAGGTCCATTTCCTCACATTCTTATTTAGTTTAGTAGAGGTGGGGAAGAAAACATCTATTCATGTATATATCTGTCATGATTATTCATTGCCCTCACTTGTGCCCGCTCATTTGGCGCCAGCTGCTGCTAGTTGCCTGATTGATTCCCCTTTATATCCAGACGCCAGTCACTCCTTTTCAGTCCGTCAGCGAACCTCTGCATACGATAGGCAAGCACTTTGACCCTGGCACCCGTCGGTCCCGTCTTCATCCGTAGCCTAATTGTCTTCCTAATTGATTTCCCGTTTGTCTCCAGCTGTCGACCTGTTTTTGACCACCGAGCACGCTCTGATCTCCCGTCCCTGCTAACAACCCATTTTTCCCTTTTGACCACACTCTGATCTCCTGCTCCGGAGGATCCACTTCCGCATTCCGAACACGTTCCGATCCTGTGAGCGACTTGCCTCCCTCGTCCAGCGAGCACCGGATCGCTGGCGCTGGTTTTTCCTCTATATCTCAATAAACTTGTGAGTAATGTAACGCATCTGGGTCCTCCTCCTGTTCTGGTTTTGACAGTATTTGGCGTTTCGAGTTGGTAAGTGGATGGGGAAAAAAAAAGATGATTTCATTTTCTTGTGGTATATTGAGTGTTTTTATACAGCACTCAAGTCGTTGCCTGAAAAGTACTAATAATTTTAGATTTTGGGAAAGAATGATAAGAATATTTGGCATAAATCAAGTTTGTGTGCTGGACAGATTAGAAAACTCATAATAGGTTTCTATCTCATATGTCCACTCTAATTTGTGGGTTGTTTCAGGCAATGTTTTATTTTTCTGTTTGCATCATTGCAACACAAGCTATTCTTGTCATAGTAATTCTTGATTTTGAACCAAAACTGCTGAACAGGGTGTCCTGTTGTGCACTTCATATGGAAAAAAAGACATCTTCACATAGACCAATCATTGGCCTTGTAATGAGTGGGGATGTGCCAGCACGCAGCATGCAACGAGGCCTAATGTCGCACAATATGGTCTTGCACAATCTTCCAAGAATGATACAGGCTTGGGGGGTAAAGGAAATACATGTAAGGGCCTTACGGCATTAGCATACAAAAAACGTAGTTGTGTTTGGTTCCATTTATAGACCTAAAGACGTAATCAGATTACGGGAATATTTAGCTAAAATAAGGATTAATTTGCAAATTTTCAATATCATTTAAAAGTATATTTACATATACATAATGGACACTAGACAAGTTGTCTATCACAAGAGACAAAGAGAGATGAGGATTGCCTGCGACGTGCGTAGCGCATAGTAATAATCAATGTTGGGCACGTTACTTTAAGAAAGTAATTAGTTATAGTTACGCAGTACTTCTTCTAAAAGAGTAACTGAGGTAGTAACTGAACGACTCTATTGTCAAACTAACTCGTTACCAGGGAAAGTAACTATTTCACTTACTTTAAAAAGATTTTGTTGATGTCGAAGAATTTAAAATATTCTCAGCAGTATTCATGTCAGTTGAATAGAGAACAAGATAGTCGTGTTATAGAACCTTGTAATATTTATTGCACCTCACCAGCAACAGATTTATTTTATACTTGAAGTGAAACAATAATAAACAGTAAACAGTATAATAAAATAACAATCAGCAGTAAACAGTTTATACTGTTCAATAAATTAAATCTAACTCACAACCTAAGACAACTGGTCAAGTAAACATTGGCAACTGAATTTTCTTCACATATAATATTTTCTTCACATATAATATTGTGTGTGTATATATATTTATATATATATATATATATATATATATATATATATATATATATATATAAATACACACACATACATACAGTGAATGTACTAATAAAATACATTTGTATGTGTTTGTCTTAACTCCTTCACTACCTGCCTAGTTGGAATGATGTTTATTTCTGTCATTAAATTTTAAATTGTTTTATCCCCTTCTTTTTTTGTGGGGATACGTATCAAGAATATTAGTATTTTTACTTATTAATTTACTTCCTGCTCAGTTGAAATTGATAAATGAGTAAATGCCTACAACGTCAAGAAATGAATAAATGAGTAAATATCTTTATGTTTTTTTAACTTAGTACAAGAGTTGGGGTATCTATCGTTACTTTTCTTCTTTAAGTATAGATTATTAACGTCTTCGTGGTTATAGTTATAGAGTATTGTTACGGGCCTACCATGTCGAAGTGCATGACTTATGTATGTTATTTAGTACTTAGAAACAGCTTTTTCTGCACATGCTGAGTATCTTTGTTTACAGTTCTAGTTTATTTAATGGGGTGTCAATTCCCAGTGCCGATTAAAGCAAAGGCTGCTACTTCAGGAGTGGAATTTTCCAGTGAATCAATGAACCTAAAAGACGTCTGTAGCCTTGTTTTATTGCCGTACGAGCGGCCATAAAGACCAGCTTCCGGTCGATACTCTTCGCTTGCCTGACGGACAGCAGTCTCTTTATGGCTAATGTAAAGTATGATGGAAATTACTATCGATGCCTTTCACATGTTTCAGGAAGGTTTGGAAGGTCAGGATCTTACACAACTAGTTCAGGGATATAAACAGTGAATTCAATGTAATCACACACGGTAATATGAGATTAAGTGAGTTACATAAAAGGGCTTTTGTAGGGAACTGATGGGGCAAATGAGTATCAGTAGAGATTTTCGGATTATGTTTGGCAACAATACTCTAACTCGTCATGAAAAAGAACCAAGGTTAGTTCAAGAAGAGTTAGCGTTAGTTTTGTCTGTGGCTTTTTGTCTTTGGTTTGTGAATGCCTATTGCTCGTCCGCAGAAACGTGACGCTTTGCAGTCTCTCAAAGAGGATACTTTACAGGGTGGTGCCCGCCACGGTGCCCCAAAAAAAGCTGAGGTGCCCGCGGAACTGTTCTGATAATAGCTCATCAGTGCTGGGTCAGTGTGATTTTTTTATTGTCTAGTAAGAGTGTCTCTAGTAAGCTTTAAGTAGTTGACTGAGTCTATTTTTACCCTACTTTACTGGTAATGGCATAGTAACAACATAGTAATAACGTGATAAGTTGCCATTTTAGGAATGCATATCAAACTCTGCTAATTAGTAACAAAAAGTAGCTCTCAGCTTGAAAAGGGTTAAAGACCCCTGATGTATACATATAACATTAATCTGAAATAATTAATTAGCATCTTATGCGTGCAAATGTTTGTATGTCTCCATGCTCCATGTGCCCTGCAACCAGTTGAGGGTGTCCCCTGCCCAGTGTCTGGGATGGGCCCCCCGCAACCCTACTGAGGATAAGCGGTGCAGAGAATAGGTGTAATTTGCATATTTGGATCTTTAAAAATCTGTAAAGTGTAGAAAAAAATAAATGATTTTTGCTAAGAAATACCCAGCTCAAGAGAAAATTATTTAAGACAAGATCATAAGTTAGGCAGAAATGCTGTTTGTTTTGTTATCTGCTCTATGATTGGTTGAGTTACTTGGATACGGATAGTGCAGCTTTTTAAGGGAAAGACGATTCCGGCAAAAATCTCAATTGGGCCTAAAAAAAAGTGAGTTAGGTACTTACTTGTTATGAATTATTAAATTTAACATATAGATATACCTGTAGATAGATACAAGTAAAAACTAGATCTTTACAAAGCTCCACACCCAAAAACTTTTGAACTGTTCAATCACAGGCCACTTTATTAGGTACACAGTGCTAGTAACGGGTTGGACCCCCTTTTTGCCTTCAGAACCGCCTCAATTCTTCGTGGCATAGAATCAACACGGTGCTGAAAGCATTTCTCAGAGTTTGGTCCATAATGACACGATGGCATCACACAGTTGGCGCAGATTTGGCAAATCTCCTGTTCCACCACATCCCAAAGATGCTCTATTGGATTGAGATATGGTGACTGTGGAGTCCATTTGAGTATAGTGAACTGATTTTCATGTTCAAGAAACCAGTCTGAGATGATTCCAGCTTTATAACATGGCGCATTATCTTGGTGGTCATAAAGGGATGGACAATGTCAACAACAATACTCAGGAAGCCTGTGGCGTTTCAACAATGCTCAATTAGTACCAATGGGACAAAAGAGTGACAAAAAATATTCCCCACTCCATTACACCACCACCACCAGCCTGAACCGTTGTTACAAGGTCAGATGGATCCATGTGTTCATGTTGTTGACGCCAAAATTTTCACCCTACCATCTGAATGTCGCAGCAGAAATTGAGACTCATCAGACCAGGCAACGTATTTCCAATCTTCTATTGTCCAATTTCGATGAGCTTGTGTAAATCGTAGCCTCAGTTTCCTGTTCTTAGTTAAAAGGAGTGGTCTTCTGCTGCCGTAACCCATGTGCCTCAAAGTTCGCCATACTGTGCGTTCAGAGATGCTCTTTTGCCTACCTTGGTTGTCGGGTAGCTATTTGAGTCTCAAACCAGACTGGCCATTCTCCTCTGACCTCTAGCATCAACAAGGTATTTCCTCCCACGGATCTGCTACTCACTGGATATTTCTTCTTTTTCAGACCATTCTCTATAAAACCTAGAGATGGTTGTGCGCGAAAATCCCAGTAGATCAGCAGTCAAACCATCCCTTCTGCCACTACCAATCATGCCAAGTTCAGAGTCACTCAAATGACCTTTCTTCCCCGTACTGATGCTTGGTTTACACTGCAGGAGATTTTCTTGACCATGTCTTCATTCTTAAATGCACCGAGTTGCCACCATGTGAATGGCTGTTTACAAATTAAGGGTAAGCGAGTAGTTGGGGAGGTGTACCTAATAAAGTAGCCGGTGAGTGTATTTAAAGACAGCAAGGAAGGGTCATAACTTTTGCATTGTAAAACCTTTTTGCACAACAGTCACCAATTGATCAGTTGGAAAGTAGTAAAGGAGCATCTGGAAATTCATGTAACCTAGATTTTCTCTCGTATGTCAGGAAAGATTTTTGCTCTAAAGACATCTCGTATCTTGAATTTCTTGTAAATAGGCTAGCTCGTATGTAGCGGGCCCACTGAATGACTTTTTGAGATTATGTTGCAGTCTGCTGAAAATGATCCTCAAGCCAAAATTTGGACAAAACCCCATTGTAGACTCATGGCCTTTGATTGCAAACTAGGGTTTGAACTCATTTTTTCATGGCCAAATTCAAGCACTTTTTAAGGACTTTCAAAGTCAATTTCTCCAATACGAAAAGAAGAATTGTGTGTGAATCACAAATTTTGCACCGCATCCAATATAACTGCAATTTACAAATCCAATTTTAGATCTTTCATTTAACAAGAAATATGATTTTAAGATCTTGAGTAAATCACAAATATATTTGTGGACCTGAACAATACGACTGTAGATATTTTGTGACAAATTTCTCCGCAAGTAAGCGTTGGGTAAATATATGTAACTTACATTTTCAGGTCCACGAAGTTCTGCACATTAAAATTCTTCACTGGAAACACTACCTTAATTTTTTGCATGGCCCATGATAAAAAAATTAACTATGCGTAATACTTGTGTTAATACACATTTCATAGTGCCCTTTTCAGGTGTAGCATGCACCTCTCATCTTGGATACGATCCGTAGGGGGCAATGACACTTCATAGGACCATCCCATAAAAACTAACGCCAGCTGCCGTTAATCAAAAGGGATGAAATGCAATGGCAAAGCGAAGCCAGCGGAAAGAAGCGTTGCCTTCATTTTGAAGCAGACTTGTTGAGAAACATGCCAACAATTTTAAACATTTACAAGCAATTCACCCAAACTGCATGCATGCCCTTTTCAAGCCTTGAAAACAAAACATTGAAATTGAGGCATGTTCAAGGATTTTAAGCACGCAGACGAACCCTGGCAAACATAAGGGCCAACGGTGGTTTGTTTATTAAGGGAACAACTTGCTTGAGGTCAAGTGTGATAGGGTGCAGCTGGCATTCGACTATAATGAGGACGTATGGTGTAGCAAAGGGATAAAAGGAAGGATGGTCCATTTTCAACAGAATATAGCAGATCAGACCATCGCTGAAGTCATATTATGTAAGCTACTAATAGTTAAGCTAGGAGAGATTATGTGATTTAGAGGTAAGATCTAGGGCCTGGGACCAAACCTGACCAAAACCCGGCCAGAATTTTGGGCCGGGTTTGGGGTTAAAAGTTTAATCATTAAGTCGGGCCGGTCGGGCTTCTCTCTCGCCGTTTTTTTTCTCCCTTTCGTGGAACATCTATTGAGCATTCACTTACTTTTACTCAAGTAATCATCAGATACAGAAAATGCTCACAGAACTATCAATTTAACTCAGAATCACTAAATCCCCCCAAAAATTATTTCTCAGTGTTCGGGTAAAAGACGCGCGGCTTCCCCCTACCACCTCCCTCACGTCAGACATCATTTCTGCTTCTTGCCAATAGCTTACAAGCTTTACAAACCGTCTTTCTGCGTTTTAGCCAAATCTTTCACTATTTGCAGCTTGTAATCTGCAGAATTTGATTTTCTTTTCGGTGCCATTTTGTTTGTCACTTTCGTTCACCGCACGTCACCGAGATGCGCACTTTAATGCTAAACTGTTCATTTAGGCGCTGCACTAGCAGTGCACACTTGATCTGAGGGTCTCGACCCCAAGTAAACCTCAATCTGCATAGTTCAGCCGAAACGAACGGTTTGGCGCTGAAGTACTCACCGCCGGAATCAAAGCATCAGTTTTTTTTCGGGCTCAGTTATCACATCAAGTTAATCCGTCGGGTTCGGGTTTATATACTCGCGACTCGGGTCAAGCTAAATTTTTTAGGCCCGCATCTTACCTCTAATGTGATTGCATCAGTTATGATAACTATTTTTAAGATTTAAACAATAATAAATAAGAACTTTCCAATTTTTGCGTCTTGAGACAAAGTACTACCAACATTTCTGAACCTCAGAGCGCACCTGAATAAAAGCCATTGTCATGATTACTGATGTGACTCAGCTGTGCCTGCTCATTTGGCACCAACTGCCACGGGTTCTGATTGGCTCCCTGTCAGTATTTGAACCCAGTCCTGTCAATCCCCTGTTGTCAGTCCGTCTGTGAATCTCTATACTAGGCAAGCCTTTTTTGCTCCCGTTTGTCTCCAGCTACGACCCGTTTTGACCCCAACCACAATACAGCATTCCGTCCCTGACACCGCCATCGCTCGCTACGGAAGATCCACTTCCGTGTTCGGATCACAATCCGAGTACGAGAGCGATTTTCCTCCCGCCCCCAGCGAACACTGGATCGTGGGTGCTGCCCTTCCTCTTTCCTTCAATAAAACTTGTGGTAAACGTCACGCAAGTGGGTCCTGTTTCTGTTCTGGTTTTGACAGCCGCATTCACAAACGTAAGAAAGAAACATAATTTTGAAAGCTATAGGCTTAAACAGACATACAATTAAATTAGCATTTAACTTCAGAACACCAATGTTGTGCTGAAGCCCCCAAAATCCCTCCCCCAACAACCTGACACTGTTTTCAGCTTACTGAAAGTTATCTGCCACGGCTCATGTGACCATTCAAGATGTTGATTACAAAGGAGAGCCCAAAAAATCGAATAAATTCTCTTCTAAAAGAGCGCCATAAATGTTTCAAGATGTCACAGCGGTGTTTTGTATTTAGAGTGCATGCCTTGTGAAAAAGAGCAGCTCCCCATTTTCCTGCATGCCGCAACGAAAAAAAAAAAAAAAAAAAGAATTAGCCGCACTGTATTTAAAGCCGCAGCGTTCAGAATTCAACAGAAAAGTAGCATTTTATTGACAAGAATTGTGATTATTTCAAATGAGTTGTTGATGCAACCTATAAATAAAACAGCGTTCATTCGATATGGAGCATACGGCAAAGTGCATCTGGAGTGTAGTCATTAATTCTTAAAGGTGAAAGAATGCATCTTGTGACATTGTGCTTCCGACATACTCCAAATTAGCAACATTTTTCATATATGCTCATGCCCGCCATCCATAATATTAACCCACAGTTGACCTGCTTTGGGGCTTCACTGTCAGAATTGGGTCAGATTGGGTCGGCTTGTGTGGTACCATGTGCCCTGGGCTGCACCATGCTCTACTGGAAAAACATACACGCACACACCAGCAGCAAAGCTTCAACCAGCTGCAGTGCAAGACACAACCGCTTACATGGCCAAATTCAAGCACTTTTTAAGCACTTTCAAGGCCAATTTTTCAATTTTTCCAGGACGTTTAAAGGAAGAAATCCAGCACTGATCAAGATAATGTTTTTTTTGGGCTGACTATGAGGACTAAAATAAAGTGGCAATATTGCTGCTGGCACATACTTTGTGCTATTTGGAACTGTTCCTATCCAAAATCTACAATCTTTATGTGTCAGTGGGCTGCTATAAACTGACATGGATTTTCTAAATCTGGTCAAACAATGCACGCGCAGCTTCAAGACATGACACTTATTTACAAACAGGGAAAATGCTTTATACGTGTCGGGTAATAATTCAGTTCAAAAGAGAGGACAAAAATAATATATGTACTCTATGTATAAAAAGCAGAAAAATAAACCAAGTTTGGACTTATTTTGATGATACTGATTGAAGCAGAGTGCATTCAATCCTTCAATCAACTGCTCTTTTATTTTAATTATTTAAATGTATATTTTTTGCATGTTTTTCAGAGGATCTGTGTCTAAATTGGTGAAAATAGAATTGCAAATACTTAGTTTTTTTGCATTTTGTCATTTATTTATTGAACGGAAGAGTTAATATTTTTAATTTGTATTTTATTGTTTGCATTTTTAGGGATTTTGTGTTGTTGTTCGGCCTTAAATCTTAAGTGTGTGAAAAGCTCAAATGTATGTACTTTAAAACATTTTTAGTAGATCTGTGAATATTTTAATTTATATTGCATAATCCAGCCATTATCTGCATTGCTTATCCACAGTAGGGTCGCGGGGATGCTTGAGCCCATCCCAGCTATCTTTGGGCAGTGGGCAGGGGACACCCTGAACTGGTTGCCAGCCAGTCGCAGGGCACACAGAGACAGACAACTCACTCGCTCATTCTCACCTAAGGACATTTTGGACCGGCCAATTAACATAAAAATCACGTTTTTTGAATTGAGGAAACCAGGGTGCCATGAGGAAACCCACGCAAGCAAGGGGAGAACAAGTAAACTCCGCACAGGAAGGCTGGTAGCAGGATTTGAAACCATGACCCCAGAACTGTGCCGCGGACCTGCTAACCACTAAGCATGTTGTATCATGTTTTATTGTTATTTATAATACATCACGAAAAAAAACTAGCCATTTGGGAGCTGTAAGAGCTCTTCAAAGGCAACCGAGCACAAAGAGCCGGATTTCTAAATAGAGCAGTCCTCTAGGATAACACAAGTAGGGGGTGGTGACGCTTCACATGACAACGCCATGATGAAAAGCCAGCAGAGCAGGTGTGTTAGTGTCATTTTCATGCACTTTAAAAAAATGGCAATGGCAACCGTTTCAAGCATTTTAGCACAAAATGAAAGCATATTCCTGACCTTTAAAACACAAAACACAACAAAATTCAAGCATTTTCAGGGAATTTCGAGCACCCCTACGAAACCATGTCATCAGCGGTGCATATTCCCGAGGCAACACCAATCATAAATTTAAGTACATGTATGATCATCATAAATGATTCAATATGGCAAATGTATGAATACTGGTAAATACTAGCTCTAAAATTTGATTAAAAATGCTTGATTAAAAAAGTGGAAAAAAGCAGCGTCGGTAATTTAACACTGCCTTGAAATGGTTCAGTCCATTTGATTCCTAGCACAGCATTACAGTATTTCTGCACTATTTTGTACGCTTGAATTTTTGTAGTATATATGTTGTATTACTAGTATTTTTGAAGTGGTTCTGTGGTCATAATTTTGTAAAATTGCTCTTGTATTACTGTAATTTTATTTGTGCAGTATTTTTTGGTAGTATTTCTGCATAGTTTTTCTTGTAGTTGAGTTGTATTTTGGAGGAATATTTGTGGAGTATTTCTGTAGTACTTTATAGTATTACTGTAGTTTTATTTTGTAACATTTTGTAATATTTCTAAAATAGTGATTTGTAGTATTTCCATAGTACAATTTTTGTAGTAAATTTGTAGTATTTTTTGTGAAGAAGTATTTTGTAGTATTTCTGTTGTAATATTTATATAAAAGTATTTTTGAGTGTTTCTGTCGTAATATTTATGTAGCGGTATTTTTGTATTAAAGTGTCACTGTAGTGCTATTTTTGTAGTATTTCTGCTGAGGTATTTTGTAGTATTTCCATACTAGTATTTTGTAGTACTTCTTAATTATTTTTTAATATTACTGTGGTGGTATTTTTTAGTAGATCTATCGTATTATTTTCTAATCAGAATGAGGACAAAATAAAATGTTAGTCCCTGTTTTTAACACAAAATTTTATATTTTGTTTTGGAGTAATTTCGTATTTTTGTTGCAGACACACAAACGGACAATGGGGACGAAGTGGGTACCCCAAAGAAACGGTTTTATTATTAGTAGCTCGGTAGCCTAGATCAGCGGTCGGCAACCTTTGACACCGAAAGAGCCATTTGAACCCGGTTTCCACGGAAAAGAAAACACTGGGAGCCGCACATCTAAAATGAAAAAAAAAAAAACTTCTACTACTTTACCGCAGCTTGTTTCTTATGAAATCCACGTGCTACAGAGAAAATTACATTTTATTCATTTAATGAACACATTTTGAATTCTTGAAAAATAATAACAATGAATGTCTCTTTCAAATAAATTAAAAAGCTGAATTTAAATTGTCCATGTAGCAAAGAAAAGCAGAAAAATGCCATGAGGCGTCATCCCTATATCCATTTATCTTATCTAAAATGAAGATAACACTGTATATATTGCTTTTTCTTACCTTTACAACAGAACAGCGCTATTTGTTCAATGTCCGTTTTGTCTTTGGACTCATCACAGGCGATTGAGTACGCTGTTGCTGAATTGATGTCTTTGATTTGCTGTTTTGTGATATTTTCTGCCATTTTTATGGTTCTGTCTTTGACAGTCTTCGC
This sequence comes from Urocampus carinirostris, assembly GCF_059441175.1. Taxonomy (NCBI): domain Eukaryota; kingdom Metazoa; phylum Chordata; class Actinopteri; order Syngnathiformes; family Syngnathidae; genus Urocampus; species Urocampus carinirostris. The sequence goes on from NC_142365.1 coordinate 26,181,764, forward strand.
AGAGAGAGGCATCTCTCTGATTTTCTGCACAATTTCGTCTTTGTTTTTAAAGTCCGCAAATAAGTGTTCTGAAATCTTAAGGAATGATTCTTTCATATATTCTCCATCTGTGAACGGTTTCCCATGCCTGCCTATTTCCTGAGTGGCCACAAAGCTTGCATATGTAGTTGAATTTGCAGACTTCACCCACTTCTTGAATTGATTTTTCGTCCGGTCAGCCTTCTGCATCAGTTCCGAAACAGCTTTTTTCCTCTTTTCTCCCTCTGGATATTTTTCAGCAAAGGCTCTGTGTGTATTGTTAAAATGTCTTGCGACATTTGACCGTTTATTGTTAGCCAGTTTTTCTCCACAAATTAGGCATACTGGTAGGCCACTCTCGCCCGAGGTAAATGCAAATGAATCTGCCCAGGCATCATTGAATGTTCTATTTTCTTGAGATATTTTTCTTTTCTTACATTTCTCCATTGGCTTTGCCGGGGTTGAAAGTCGCTCAAAATAGACGGCGTTTCAGCAGGTATACCAGCTTCCGCAGTGTGACGTCAATTTTGAGCGACGAAAAAATAATATCAAATAATTTAATTAATATTTTAATATTTCAAGATCACATTAATCTTCAAATTTAGAACTAAAATAATATAAAAACTAACACAAATAAAACACACTTCAATCAAATACAAAAAAAATTTTTTTTAGTAATTTATTTTCCCAAGCCAATCAGAGCCGCATTATAAGGATGAAAGAGTCGCATGAGGCTCCGGAGCCGCGGGTTGCCGACTGCTGGCCTAGATGGTAGGGCGCCTGCTCCAAGACTCGAAGGTCGCTGGTTCAAGCCTTGGTCGAGTCATAGGACTTACAACATTGGTACTCATTGCCTCCCTGCTCGGCATTAAAAGTTGGAATTGGGTGGTTTGGTCACCTAATGACTCCCAACACAGCAGTTGGGTCTAAAAACCTGGCGCCGATTGAAGGCGACGCATCATGTCGAGAGGTTCGCGTGTAAAATGATTTCCTGTATATCTCATGTTTATGGTTTATACTGGCTGAATAAATAGAAATACAAATATTAACTATTATGTATACATATCTTCATTATATTTTGCCTATTTTTGTTTGGTGGGCTGTAGTTAGCTCAGCACCCCCAAAGCTCTGAACCTAAAATCGCCCTCTGGTCCTCAGTGAGTGCTTAAAGCGCTATATAAATGCAGTCCATTTACCATTTAGCATTGAATTGAACAGTACTTATTTTCCTGAGTACTTACTTGTAAGAGCTGCCTGCTGCAATTTCCTGCTTGATTTGCCTGTTGACAGCATCCACAGCCGCCCGTCCGGCTTCACCTTCTCCCTTCAGAGGGGCTTTTTTCTCCCCTTCTTGCTTTTTGTTCGACCTCTTTTTCCTCTGGATCAGGTCTTTCTCCTGCACTCTGTCAGCAATGGCGCTCTTCTCCGCGCCGCTCTCGGCCTCGGCTGGTCGTCGCTTCCCATGTCTGGAGCCGTCCCAAGGCCGCTCCTCGCCCGCGGAGATGCTAGCGGTGGGTTTAGGTATCCAAGGGTGGTCGTACCTGCGGGAATAGCCGCAGCAGGGGTGGGACGATATGCTTTGGTCAACGTTCGATTGTATCACGATACGAAAGGTGCCGATTCGATTTATATCATGATTCTCCGTACGATTCCATATAATTGATGATTACGATTTCATTTTCTTTCCAGATATATTGTTTTAGTATTTAGTATGGTTTTAATACTACTATGGAAATACTTAAAAACACATCCAACAGAAGTACTGTACTACAAAAATACCATTGCAGTAATACTATAATACAAAAATACTTCTCGAGAAATATTATAACAGAAATACTACTGTAGTAATACTACAAAATCCTACAGACATACTCTAAAAATTCTACAGTAGAAATTCTAGAAAACTACAACAGGAATACTAAAAAAATAATACTTCAGATATGCAATAAAAAATTAATTATGTAAATTATACTATGTAAATCAGTAATGCAGAAATACAACAAAATTACTACTACGGATTTACTACAATAATACCACTGCAGAAGTACTAGAAAATAAAGAAAAAGTAAAACTACAGTAATACAACAAAATACTACAGAAATCCAACTTAAGATAATACAAAGATATTTCAAAAATACAACTACAGTATAGTACTGAGATATATATCAAATTTAGTGCTTAAAACAGGGAAATGCACATCAAAGTGGGTGGCCTTTGCGATAATTAGTAACAAAAAGCAGCTCCCCGCTTGAAAAAAGTTGGAGACCCCAGGTATAGACTCATGGACACAACTGGCAAGTCTTTGGGGGTGCTCAAACACCCCGAAATTCAGCCCAAGCACTCCCAAAAATTATAGCATTGTTAAAAGTCTCTTCCTCAATAAAGGACAGGATAGGCTTAAATATGAAGAAAAACGCTAAATAAAAAAACAAGTGAAACAAAATAAAAACCGTGAAACACGCAGCGTCGAAAATACTCCACTGCTTTGAAATGGTTCAGTCTATTTTTTATCCCTCACACCACTTCTCTTCAGCTCGGGTAGTGTCACTTGCGGCATAGCGGCGGAGTACGTGGAGGCTCCGGTGTATTACGGTGAGAGTATGTTCTACAGTGGTTCCATGATTCTTCTTCTGTATGCGTAGCTTACTCTTCTAGAAATAAAAGAGTAAAAACTTGTGTTTCTGAAAACTGCAAGGTGTAATGTGGTGTTCCCAAATGTGTTGTTATACTCTTAAATCACTTTAAGTGAAATGATTATTTTTAACCATTGAAGGATAGTATACATTTTACTATAAAAGATTTTATACGATTAAATACAAGTTACATTTATCGAGTGCAATGAAAATTTTCACCGGGTAGGCTGAAGTTCAATGACAGGTCACGCTGATCCAAATGCGGAATGTTTTGGCTGGGGAATTTTGATAACAGGGCTCTGACGAAGGATGTCAGGCATTGTTTTGATAAACGCTCTGTGTTGTTTTGAGTTTTTCAGAAATCGAGGCGAGGGGGTGGACCCCACGTGGGGGTTTTCCTGGCACGCCCATGGGAGGAACCTTCACACCAGCTTGTGGAAAAAACGTGGGCAGAAGAAGAAAGGCAGAGGATCGAAGAGAAGGCTTGCCAGAGACTCGAGCGACACTAATTCGGCCATATTCGATGGAGTTCACTTAGTTAAATAGTTAAAGAAATTAAATCTGCCCCCGTGTGGAAATCCCGGTCTCTTGTCCATATTTTCCATTCAAGAAACGAGCGCACATTGTTAGGAGAATGCAGGTTGTGTTTGGTTAATGGAGTCAGATAACTAATTCGAACAATTTGGTAAACGGTACATTTTAATAGTTAAATTCCTAACACCATCCAGCACCCCTAAAACTCTGAACCTAAAACTGCGCCTGTATATAACATTGCTACAGTACCTTTTGGGAATGGGCCAAGGCTTGTAGTCTTTCTGGTACTGTGTCTCGGTGTTGAAGGGGATTTCCGGGCCGTGGTACTCGTTCTTGGGTTTATAGCTAGCTTGGGGTTTCACTCTCCAGTGTTTAAAGTCCTCCCTCATGACCGAGCTGCACACCCGCTCTTCGGACACGCACCTGCGTGGCGGGCGGGGACCAGCGGAGGGGTTTCGGCGCTGGTTGCGGGGCGGCTGCGTTTCTATGGCCCGCACGGGAGGCTGCAGCTGCGGCTGCAGCTGGACGTGCTGCATTTCCGAAGCGTCTGTGTACTTGCTGAACACCAAAGGCACCGCAATGTCAGTCTTGTCCATCTGGTTCCAGAAGCGGGCCATGCAGCAAGCCCTGCTGATGCAGGGCCACGCCATGATGCGCTTCCTTCACAAGACAAAACGATTCTTCTTGGGAATTCAAACGCCGGAATGGAGATTATTGCTTTTGTTCACGTCGAAGGAGCTGAGTCCGCATCCGCGTTTGCAAGCTCTTGCTTGACTTGTAGTCATGTCAATAAGATGAAATCAATCCGATGCATTGCACTCAAAAATTGCATATCAATCGACTATTTTTTAAAAAGCGAGCGTTTTCAGTATTTTGTGCTCGGATGTCGTCCGTATCCTCTGCACATCACGCTTCACAACCAGGAGGCAACGGCCCCGCCCTCACTCGCATCCGGAAACAGAAATGGGCTAATAATAACAACATCAAGTTAAAATATTTCTTCAAACGAATTCCGGTTTAACCACCAACATTTCGGGAATCATTTAACATTACAATCTAAGAGAAAAATAACAAACGTCTAAATTACACGTCATTTTAAATACATATTCGAATGAAAAAAAAAATAACAAAAACAAACCAAAAAATATTTAAATAGTTTCGTTAGACTATTTACTTTTGGTTTTCCGTAATAAAAAGGTTTCCGGTTTGAAACTAAAAATCCCGGGCATTTTATTAATGCAAGATACCTTTACAACAGGGGTCAGGACCCAAAAAGCTATAAAAGCAAAACATGTTTTAAAAAGAAATTGAGAGAGCCACATCATATATTTTCGGACAAAATTGAAAAAACTGCCAAACACGCTCTCTAGACAAAAGCTAATTCTTCAGCACATTTTATTTCACTGTGTGTCATTTGATGATTTAATCAAATGTATGAAATGATAATAATGCCAAATCCTGTGTCCCAAATATGCCATTTACAATTTGTCTTCCACCTTCAGTTAAGTGTGTTGAGGCAATTTTCTCTCATGAAACGTGTCCTAAATAACGGTTTCAAAACTATGTGCATGCAAAGTTCTTTTGTATGTCGTCATATTCACTTTCGGTGTAGACTGCCCTGAGTGAGCGAGAGAGAGAGAGAGAGAGAGAGAGAGAGAGAGAGAGAGAGAGAGAGAGAGAGAGAGAGAGAGAGAGAGAGAGAGAGAGAGAGAGAGAGAGAGAGAGAGAGAGAGAGAGAGAGAGAAAGGAAGTGCGGTGTGTGCAGGGGTCCGCCCACATGTACTGCTCACCCAATCAAAGTCATTTGCCAGCGTTTTTATGTATCAGTTTAAATGGTTTCTTATCGAACTTCTGCATTAACTTGCTTCGGCTTTATATGGACCAAAATGAGGATGAAATCACTTGACTTTGGAACGCCACAGAGAGATGTGCAATGGTTACATTTTATTTCGGAGCTGTATGTACCGTATTTTCTGCACTATGAGGCGCACCGGGTTATAGGGCGCACCCCCAAAAAATAGTTTTTGGTCCTATATTTTCCATACATAAGGCGCACCGGAGTATAAGGCGCTACAATGGGAATGTGGACAAAACAGTCAGATAGTTCAGTCAAACTTATTACCCCCTTAACATTCCCATAGCTTGCAAAGAAGCAAATACGTGTCTCACACATGTATGGACACAGTGTCTGTACGATGTCACCAATCCCTCAAATGCATCCTTCCAAATATCATTCGCAAGGTTAAAGTCTTGGGATTCAAGAAATGCCAAACATTTCTTAGTTTCCATTTTGGGTTTTTTTCTGGCAACCTTGTGGACAGCAAAGTAAGAATTTTATTGTGCAGGGAAACGGGGTTCTCTACTGTGCATATGACAATAAACACGTTGAATTGAATTTAGTTTAAAAATAGACTCATCACAGAAACATCAAGATCGTATCTAAAACAAGATACCGGGAAAATATAAAGCCGCATAGCTCACCTAAGTTCTCTTGCAGCCATCACGTTCAATAATGATACGTAACCGTGGTATTCTTACAACCGTGAGTGTAGTAAATCCAGGAGAGTAAAATATTTACAAATACAGAATAGTAAAATATGTTTTCTCTATGCCGTAGTGCAACCCAACGTGTGATTCACATTCATCTTTTTCGGCCAATTGCAGGCTTTGTTTCGCCCCTTTAGCCTATGCGAGCATGTAAATGATAGAAAGGATCCGCCCCCTTTACCTCCGAATAACTTTAGCCAATAGTGACTGATTCAAATGATGATTGACACATTGGTTAGGAAATGAAACGCCGGTATATAAATCCCAGCATACACCGCGGACGACTTCGCCTTCGGGGGAAAATCTAGTCGGCGGCTGCTTGCCTTAGTTGCCAAACTTTGCGACTTAATATTGATCCATATATAAGGCGGACTGTATTATAAGGCGCATGGTCAGCTTTTGAAAAAAATAAAGGCTTTTAGGTGCGCCTTATAGTGCGGAAAATACGGTACTCATAAGAAAGAGCCATATATGGCTCCCGAGCCATAGGTTCCCTACCCCTGCTTTACAAGATACCTTTCAAACTGATGAGCAAGGCATAATAAATGTGGATTTTGTTCCAACTCTACATCAATTATGAAAGTATTGATTCTGAAATTTGTATCTGTACCTAAAAGTGGAGTGCGTAGTTCGAAATGTACTTAAAAAGTTTAAAATTAAATAATTTCTCTATTAAATATGTGTTAACAATGCCCGAGTTTAAAGAGCCTTTATGTACACATTTTTTCCCCACCACCTTTATCTTACGGCCACCGAGCGCTTTAGGGTTGAGGTAAGGAGGTGGGTCGGGTGGGTTGTGTAGAGTGAATCCTCGTCCATGTTTGTGGTTTTCTTTAAATGTAGGAGGAAAATGGTGAAAATAGGAAAAAGGGCTGTTCAAATACAGTCTAAATCCACCCAAAACGAAAAAAAGAGTTCATTCGAGGGCGGCTTGACAGAGGCTGCAATAATGATTTCAGCCAGAAGATGGCGTAAGCAAACAGAATATTTTGAATTTCCATCCCCTACCTTTAATAAAATTACTAAATTTTGTGCAGGCTTGGGGAGTAACGGAAGACATGGAACGGCAAAAATGATGTTGGCAAGCTGTTTGGATTTATTTTCATTTTGTTTCTGTCGCATTTTATGTTAGTTTTGCCGGAGATCAAAGAGATCAAAGCCAGGAGAGAAAGATTACCACATGTTGTGAGTCACAGTTTTATTCATATTTAGTTTCTTTTGTCTTTTATTAGCATATTTGGTATTGGAGTAATCCAAAAGTAACTGAAAGTAATCAAGTTAAAGTAACCCTACCCAACCCTGATTATGACGGGCCAATCCTGCTATATTTAGAAATAGACTATAGAAATACCTAAAAACATATGCAATATAAATCAATCATGTAATACCTAAATATATTTTTTTATGTAATGTATTCACACATTTAGGCCTTTTGTTATTTATTTTGTCATTTATTTATTTTGGTATTTATTGTGGTGTGTATTTTTCATGCAGTTGTCATTTATATTGCCGTGTATCGTGTTATATATTTCTTTTCATGTGTTTAACACAACAAAATGTTAATCAAATACATGACAAAATGAATGACAAAATATAAAACAAAATATCTGACAACATACATGACAAAGAAGGTGTCAGGACCAGAACAGAAAGAGGACTCAGATGCGTAACATTACTCACAAGTTTATTGAAATATAGAGGAAAAATCTGCGCCAGCGATCTGGTGCTCGCTGGACGAGGGAGGCAAGCCGCTCACGGGATCAGAGCGTGTTCGGAATGCGGAAGTGGATCTTCCGGAGCATGATTAGACGGGAAAAACAGGTCGTTAGCTGGGACGGGAGATCAGAACGTGGTCAGGGTCAAAAAACAGGTCTAAGCTGGAGACAAACGGGGAAATCAGGAAGAGACGAGTGGAAAATGGGTGGCAAAACGGGACCGACGGGAGTCAGAGTCAAAATGCTTGCCTTGTGTAAACAGAGGTTCACTGACGGACTGACCAAGGGCGAGTGAGAGCACTGAGCTTAAATAGGAGGGGGAACCAACCAGGTAACCAGCAGCAGCTGGCATCAAACGAGCGGCCACAGGTGAGTGAAATGAGTAATTATGACAAAATGGGTAAATACATTAATGAATTGCATTGATTTATTTATGCATTCATATATAATTATGGAATATATTGGTAGGTATTTATTAATTCATGCATGTCATGATTGCTGATTCAGGGCACCTGTGACTGCCCAATTGGCGCCAACAGCCCTGAGCGCTGATCCGTTCAGAGACTCCATTTAAATCCCCGGCTTCCAAGAGGAAGCCGTCAGACTGTTTGCGAACCTATGCTCCCAGCTAGACAAGCTCTTACTTTCCGACATTTTCTTGCCCTGTTTTCTCCTGCCTGATACCTGTTGCCGACCTGTTTCTGGACCCGTTTCTGCCCTGATCTGCCATCACGACCACCTACCTGTTTTGCCCTGTTTCCTGCCTGATACTCGTTGCCGACCTCTTTTCTGAACTCGATACTGCCCTTGGTCTCCCGCCCCAGCTAGTGACCAGTATCCCTGCAGTCTACGATTATCCTCGCTCTACACGGAAGTGCCACTTTCGCGTTCCAGCCTCCTGCTACCCGTGTCCATCGATCATCGGATTGTGGAAGCAAGTCCTGCTCTCCCTCTTTATCAATAAAACTGAGTAAACGAACGCTACTGGGTCCTGTCTCTGTTTGTGGCTTGTTACAATACATGTAATCCTATATATGGCAGAATAGGTCTTCCACATAGTGTGGCCAGAGCAATTAGTGGTGACAGAAATAAGTAGCATGCTCAATTCTAAGCTTGTCAACTCAATGGCAGAGGTGAGAATGTGTTGGTTACCTTGGGGCTGCAACAACTAATCCATGAAATCGATTAGAATTGATTATTAAAAGCATTGGCAACCATTGAGATCATCGATTGGTTGTATCACGCGATTTCTGAGCCACTAAGTACGTTAAATCAATGCAAATAAGAGTCTACACAATTCTGATGAGATACAGAGAGAGTACCAAGACCGTTTTTACCCCCAAAAAAATATCTCACTTTTTTGTTATCTTTTTTTTTTTAACATTGCATCCATACAAACAAAATTGCATGAAAAGTTTAACTTTGTAGTGTTTGGCTGTTTCACCATGAAACAAAGTTAACAATTTTCAAGGGAACAGAAAGTGCTGCAGAAATACACAGAAAAACACCATAAAATTAGTGAAATAAATGAAATAAAATAACAAAGATTATAATGACATGTTTGACTCTATACAAGAGGCTAATTCTTAAGCATATTATATATGATTTTCATATTGGGAATGTTTATGGCATGATTACAGATTTGAATCACCTGTGCCCGCTCATTTGGCGCCAGCCCCTACGGGCTATCTGATTGGCTCTCTGTCCCTTTTTAAGCCCGGTCCTGTCACTCTACTTTTGTCAGTCCGTCTGCGAACTTCTTTTGATACAAGGCAGGCCTTTTTGACTCTGACTCCCGCCTATCCCGTTTTTCCACCCGTTTTTCCGCCTGCCCGTTTCTGATCTCCCCGTTGGTCTCTGGCTACGACCCGTTTTTTGATCCCGACTACGTCTGCTCTCCCGTCCTGGCTTACGACTTTTTTCTGACCCAGACCACGTTTTTGCTCTGCTGTCCCGGCTTTCGACCTGTTTCTCCGTCCCTGACACCGCCATCGCCCACTACGAAAGATCCACTTCCATATTTGGATCACAATCTAATTGCGAGAGCAACTTGGTTCCCGCGTCCAGCGAGTACCGGATCGTGGGCGCAGCCCTTCCTCTTTTTTCAATAAAACTTGCGGTAAACGTTACGCAATTGGGTCCTGATTCGGCTCTGGTTGTGACAGTTTATCATATTCAAAAAACAAATTTATATGTAATGCTCTTTATTTCTTGTTTTTATAAGTCCAATATGATATGATCTTTGGATAAAATGGTGGAAAATAAGTATCTTTACATATTCTTAGGTGTTATATTTGAATGTATTTTTGTTTATTCTTGATTTAACTGACAATCACTTGGATTTTTTTTAAATTTTGTATTACAGAATATAATGTTGTTTTGTGCACTATTTTTTTCTATCCATCCAAAACTTCTATATTTGAATAAAGAAGAGGAACTTAAGAATGTCTTTTAGAAATCCCATCCATCAATTCGTCGCAAAAGAAGTAAAAAAATCATAAATAAAATAACAAAAATAATCGACCGATTCATCAATTATGAAAATAATTGTTTGTTGCACCCCGAGGTTATGTCATGATTGCCGATTCAGAGCACCTGGGACTGCTTATTGGCGCCAACTGCCCTGAGAGCTGATTCGCTGTCCAACTGCTTTTAAACTCCCGGCTTTCAAGAGATCCCTGTCAGATCGTAATGCGAACCGTTGCTCCCAGCTCGGCAAGCCCTCACTTTCAGACACTCCGTTCCTGTTTTGTTTTCTCTGCCACTACCTGCCTCCCATTGCCGACCTAGTTTCCGAACTTGACACCGCCCTTTCTCTCCAGTCCCGGCTAACGACTTGTAAATCCTGCCTGTCTTCCACCCTCCTCACCAGACACGGAAGTGCCACTTCCGCATCTCCTGCTCCACTTGACCGTCAACCATCAGATCGTGGAAGCAAGCCCTGCTCTCCCTTTATATAAATAAAAACTAAGAAAACGAGCGCTATTGGGTCCTGTGTCCGTTTCAGGTCTGTGACAGGTTACCTGCATATGCCAGAATCCTTGACATGCAGAGTCCAAGGCTTCTACTATTGCCTACAAGGAATTGGTTATTGTCCAACCTGAAAGCACTGTGTAAGAAGAACACAATTCAAGTCTTAGTTTCTGCCAATCTGGAGATAGACTTTCTTCCTTTCTCAGCCAGATGGGGCTCCCTTAACACCAACTTACATTCTCACGTTAACAAAGCCTCCCCTTTGTCACATATAAAGTTGCAAAAGAAAAGCCAAGGCAGTAGAAACTTAGTGCACATATTTTATCTGCAGTTCATGTCTTGCAGGGTTAAAGATCAGATGTCCTGTGATACGGTACGGCTTCTTTATCTTCTTGAGTACCTGAGATAAGACTGTGAATCCTGAGGCGATGCGAACTTTGGATCCACATCGCTTGACCGTCTCGTTTTTCTTTTCAGCAGTCGCAAATCTGCAGGTTGCCTCTCTTTGCTTCTAAAAATACGATGATTGATTTTGCCCCAATCGCCGTTCCTCTCAAAAGGAGATTGCAGACTGCTGCCGTGCTGCAGTGGGTCTTTTCCTTCCTTGCCTTAGGTAAGTGTGTTTAATCACATGTATGCATGCGAGGATTTGAGACAAACATTTCATAATACGAGTCAGTCGCGACATTTTAGCTCATGGAGTGTGTTTGGCAACATGCTGCCTTCAGTTTCTTCTATTTCCGCTGAGTCAGTTCTTCTCCATTTAAGGTTTGTACAGGTGCTTGAAATCCTTGAATTTGAACGTTGTGTTTTCAAGGTCAGGAACATGCTTAAATTTTGGGTGAAGTGCTTGAAAATGCGTGAAATTGTTGCCATTGACATGTTTTTTTCAGTCTGACTCAAGAGGCCACACAATAAATGAAGAAAATATTTTTATAAATCAGTGAAAATGACGTAGACACGCCTGCTTTTAGTCATTGTGGTGTGGTCATGTGAAGCGCCTCCTCTCCCTACTGGTCGCACCCAAGGGGACAGCTCTGTTGTAATATTTTTGCAGTAGTATTTTTAGTTATAGTATTTCTCTCATAATTATATATCTGTTTTAGTATTTTTTTTATTAAAGTATTACTGTAGTGGTATTTTTATTGTATTTCTATAGTAGTATTTCTGAAGTATTTCCATAGTAGTAATTTTGTACTATTTATGTAGTATTTGGTAATTTTGTTCTATTTATTTTGTAAAATGTCTGTCGCAGTATTTTTGTATTATAATATTACTGCTGTAGTATCTTTGTAGTAATACTGTAGTTGTATTTTTGTAGTTCTTTTGTCTTAATTTTTCATTAGTTGTGTTTTTGCAATATTTCTGTAGTAGTATATTTGTATTACAATATAACTGTTATGTTTTTTTTATTATTATTACTGTAATTGTATTTTTTTAGTATTACTCTGGAAGTTTTTTTGTGGTATTTCTTTCATGATATTTCCGGAGTAGACTTTTTGTATCATGATATTAATATCTTAGTATTTTTGTAGTTGTATTTATTCATTTATTTATTTATTACTGTAGTTGTATTTTGGAGTACTTCTGTCATGATATTTCTATAGTCCTTTTTTTGTATTACACTATGCCTGCATTAGTATCTTTGTAGTATTACTTTGGTTGTATTTTTGTAGTACTTCCATCCTAATTTTTCATTATTTTTATGATATTTGTGTAGTAGTATTTTTGTACTATTTTTGTCATAATATTTCTATCGTTGTATTTTTGTAGTATTACTGTAGTTGTATTTTTGCAGTACTTCTGTCATAATATTTCTGTAGATGTATTTTTGTAGTACTTACGTTTTAATTTGTCAGTAGTTTTATTTTTGTAATATTTCTGTCGTAGTATTTTTGCAGTATTTCTGTAGTAGAACGTTTGCATGATAGTATTACCATATTGGTAGTTTTGTAGTATCTCTGTAAAGCAGGGGTCTCCCTAAGGACAGCTGAGGTGTGTGCGTACTTGTTTTAAAATTAGCTTACCAGTGCTGGATCATTGTGATTTTCTACTTAAATGATTTTTTAGTGGTTGACTGAATCTATCGTACCCTATTTCCAATAATTAACCTATGAATGACAAAGTGATAACATTAGTTGCTATTGTAGAACTGAATCTCAAACTGGGAGCCCTTTGCGGTAATCAGTACCAAAAAGTAGCTCTAGGCTCTAAAAAGGTGGGAGACCCCTGCTCCAGATGTATTTTTGAAGCATATTTTTCTAGTATGTACCCACTTATTGCTTACTTTCAGTGATTTGATCCTTTATTTTTCTAAAAGGTTTTTTTACTTTGGACATCTTTCTCTCTGTGTTTAGCACCGACATGCATTTTTGTGTTCTTCTTCCTGCTGTTCACTCGTTACTGGTTGATCAGCGTTCTCTATTCCGTTTGGTGGTTTTTGGACTACGACACCCCCAGACTGGGAGGCCGCAAGGTGCCTTACCTATGCCAACTCAAAATGTGGGACTTCATGCGGGATTACTTCCCCATTAAGGTGAGACGCAGCCGGCTAACAAGACTCTGTCGTACTGTTGCTGTCACTTAAGTAGGGGTGGGTGGGAAAACTCCAGCATATATATATATATATATATATATATATATATATATATATATATATATATTTCATTCTGAAAAGAAATACAACTACAGTAATACTACAATACAAAATTATTACTACAGAAAATATTACAAAAGAAGAAGACAAATGCAATTATATTATAAAACGACTGATACTGTACATAAGTAAATAGGTTGACATCTTTATCAGAACTTTGTGTAATTCATTCAAATTTCCCTTTCATATCTAAATGGGCCAGCTCTGGGTATAAAATTCTGTATCGAAAAAGGGGCCCACTCTGTCCCTGGCAGCCAATGACCTTCTGGACTGTGTTGATTACTCCCTTTATGTTCTTGTCTGCTGCCATGCCCCCAGCATACCACATGGTGCCGCCGTATGCCAGAATGCTTCTAACTGCGGCCTTGTTGAAGGAAACCAGCAGCTTCTCTTCCAGGTAGTTCCTTTTGAGAACTCTCAGGAAATGAAGTTTCTGCTGGGCCTTCCTTTCCAAACACAGTTCTCGTGTTGCATGCGCTCTTATACGAAACACCGCGGTGATGTCTGGAAGTATACTGTATATGAACACCTCCAAAGGGGAAATTATGTTTTTGTCAACATTATTCATAAAATACATACGAGAGCAAAAAGGGAGGTTTGACTCGACTTTTAAAACATACTCACGATCTTTAAACTTTTTACCCCTACATATTTGTCACAGACCAGGAACGGAGACAGGACCCAGTAGCGTTCGTTTACTCGGTTTTATTGATAAGAGGGAGAGAAGGGCTTACTTCCACGATCCGAGGATAGACGGACCAAGGGGAGTAGGAGATGCGGAAGTGGCACTTCCGTGTCTAGCAAGAAGGATCGGAGACAGGCGGCAATTACAAGTCCCTGGCCGGGACTGGAGAGCAGAGGCGGTGTCAAGTTCGGAAACAAGGTCGGCAACAGGAGGCAGGCTGGTAACAGGGCAAAACAGGTCAGGTATCAGGCAGGCATAACGGGGCGAGGTCAGGTCCGGAAACAGGTTGGCAACGAAGATCAGGCAGAGACAAGCAGCGCAGGAACATAGTCGGACGAAAAGGCTTACTGAGCTGGTGGCAACAGTTCGCATAACGATCCGACGGCTTCCTTTTGGAAGCCGGGGGTTTAAAAAGAGTGCATCAGCCAATCAGCTGTCCATGCTGTTGACGCCAATTAAGCAGTCACAGGTGCTCTGAATCGGTAATCATGACAATATTTATACATCTCAACTGAACAGCAGTGGAAGTTATGTATCAAAAACGCTCCATTTCTTGTACAAAATCATTGGCAATATAGTCAGGTCGCTAGAGTTTCCCTTAATCCTTGAGTACCCATGACAAGCAAATGCAATTTGGTCCATTACCGAGGCAACTACCAATGGTAACAGCACTGACTCTGTCATATATCGGGCTCACATTTTACGTGATGCAGCCCTAATTTACGTTTGGCGAGATTGTAAATATTTGCTGTCATGACTTCACTGACTTGTGGAAGTTGAACACTTTATTTAGTAGCTCAAGGAATAACAAATATTGCATCACTAAACAACAGGATTTTAATAGCATGTCGTAAAAGTTGTGGTCACTGCCGTAAACCAGCAATCCTGATCATTCTTAAAGCGACAGCACAATCTATTGGAGTTAACAATAATAACTACATGTGCTTGTCTTCGTATTCTCTATGAGACTGATGTTAGTCGCTATTTTGAATGATCACATGATCAGAAAACCCATGACCTATGCAACTAAGCGGAGGGATGAAAACTGCGCACCCGGGCTTGCGTGAAAACAGCTTCAGGTGTACAAACGCATGGCGCCATTGGCAAATTATAAATCTTGTTGGTGTCTTTACTGCCCGAGTGGGCGGACCACAAAGAGCAAACCAAAGGCCATTTAAATCATTTAGTGACCAAATTAGGATTGAAGCCAGTAATGTGTTGATTACAGCCATGTGCCAGAAACGTGTCTATTTTTAGCATATTTAACACAAAACAAAAAACTGTGAGAAAGCAAGAGTTTGAAATATTAACATAGAAATATCTTTTTTGCTCATAAAATTGAGACAATGTGGCTTAGAGTCTTCAAACGTCATGTGTGAGGTTAAATCGGAAAGGGGAGTATCCTCTTTCAGTGGTATCAATAAAATTCTCTTCCAAGTGATCAAACTTTGACTGTTACAACTGTCCCCGTGTTACAACAATACACAGTCTCCCCTACACAACTGTTAAGCTTAGTATTCCTCGACAGATAAAGGCTTGATAAAAGCATTTTAAAGATGAGATCTGGTTGTCAGGTTGGAACAAAAGGTTATGTTTCCAAAGTGTGAAAAACTCAAGGACCCAGGCAGGCCCTAGGCAAACAATTTTGAGTCACAAGTCCAGTTTTGAGGTTCTTAATAGGAGAATGTTCATTCTAAATGTCAGATAAACCATACAAAATATGTGGTTGATTATAGATGGTCACGTGTGACGGGTGCGGGTCCAAAGTTTCAGCATAGTACTTTTCAAAGAACAGATATTACAAATGCTCAATCATGTAATTGTTTTGGCCCCCATTTTGATACACATTTTTAAAATAGCAACCTAGCTAAATGGCTTGCTAAAGAGGTAGCTTGATAGTTAGCTAGAAAAAAGAAACAAAAAAAAAATACAATAATAAAAAGGAAAAAAGAGATAAGAAAAAAAGAATAAACTACATTTGTACAAACACATTGATACGGAAAAACAAAGGAAATAAAATTTAAATACTTATAATATGGACCAACCACAAGAGAAAATAAGGCGTCTCAGAGGTAACCGGCTGTTGATTGGTGGGGAGCTGGCTCCCTCACTTCCAAGAGCCAGCTCATTGAGACCTTTTATTCGCAAATCGGTTGCCGCGGCGTCATCAATGACAATAGCACTGGTGCTGTCAAATATAAGACTCACATTTTTCAACATGCAGCCCTAATTCGCCTTTTCTTTCGTCGGATTTGTAAATACTATATTTAGTATAGCTCTCCAACTTGTATGATCCCAAAAGACGCGACGTAAACAACCTGGAAGAGAGCGGAAAACTGCTTTATTCAAAGTACTGCACCGCTTTTGACTGTCAGTAACAGTGTCGGCGTTGTGACAAATGGAAAAAAAAATATTGAAAGAATGCCGTTACGTAGAGGCGTTATTCCCAACATTGCTGGTAGCAGACGAAAGCGTCATGGTAGATTGCTTATATTGTCACAGTATTCTAAATAGTCTGTCCTTCTGTGAGTAAATAGGTGCTGTATTGTGTTTGTAAGGTTTATCATCGCTTAAAAAGGGAATTTGCAATCATTAATACGGGGAGAAATTCGATGTGAAAGGAAACATGCATATTACCCTCTTCTGATCCAAAACATTCAAAAGTCTTTCAAACAATTCAGCTATGCTTCCCTTCTTGTAGAGCCTTTATCTCCCTCTTGTGGTCAAGCATGAGCAATGCAATTTGCATACAGCCAAACCACTTGCAGCCAACAAGCTCGTCAGAAAATACACAATTCATGCCTGACGACACTTAGGCCCAATCCCATTTCTCTCACTCGGCCCTGAGGACCCTCCAGTGAGGTCCCTCGAAGAGGAGTGCCCTCCGCGAGTGAAGTGCAAAGCGGAAAAGGTTTGGACAAGACTTGCAAGGTTCCACCCCTGTCCAGGAGATGGCGGTAATATTAATTGGCTGTAGACCTCAGTGACGTATTGGTCTACGTCACATGTAAACAACTCGAGTCTCAACCTGTAGTGTCTCAGTTGGAGAGTTCGTGCAACGTTAAAAATGCCCGCTACTGCTGTGTTATTACCGATTGCCTGAAAGCTAATCATCTTTTCCGTGTCTCCAATCAACGGAGGAGAAATGTGCTATACTGAAGACAGCTTCGGCGCTATGTAGTGCTGATTCATCTTTACAAGGTACGTACACTCATTAAAAAAAATGACCCGTTTGGTCAAATACAGTAAGAGTTAACATACAATGCACGTTCACATAATACCCTATGTTTGTGTAGACATAAATGGCAATCTACTTATTAGTATCTTAATGCCATTTTATGACATATAGTAGGGGTCTTGAATCTGTGACATGACGAAACGTAAACAAACACAAGAACAGTCCACCTGACCCTTTAGCTGACATAATATCGTCACCAAACTTCCCTGTACGACCCAAAAACCTTAGTTCATAAGGAATTTAATTCAAAAGAGTTGTCATTGAATATAAAAAGGTCATTTCAACATTTTTTCATGATGCTTACATCACAGTTAAAGCGGTCTTTTTCTTTTCTATGCCCACATTTATGTCTAAATTGTTTGTTATCTATTGTGTTCCAGAGTGGCTGTCCCATAAGCGTGGACAGGTTGGACAGGAATGTTCCCATCCTGTGCTTATGGTTAGATGTGGAGTCAGAACTCATTCAGGACTTAAGGTTGAGCAAGGTTATGTGGGCCCTGCAGGAGCTGCTAAAGAGGGAACAGGGCCATGGCTGGAGGTCCTGATCTACGTGTACTGGCTGGTCCACGCTCTGTCCTACCGTGTGGTGTCACGGGTCTTCAGGGTTCCCTGGTCCACCGTACAAATAATTGTCCACAGTTAATATGGAATAAATTGCCCAAAAGCCATATTTTAGGCTCTGGAAGTCAGACCCGCATTTGCATTATGTGCTTTTCTGCATTACTATTCAATAAACATCTTCATTTTGAGTAACACCTTGGTGGTTTATTTCATAATGATGTGAGATACTGTGTGTGAACTATGTGACTGTTGGACAGAAAACAACTACAAATCACTCCAGCTTAAATAACAGTTTACTTACAGAAAAACAAACTCACATTGGGCCAAAATACATAATAGTAAATAAATAATGTGTCACAAATTTTAACAAAAATATACCAATATTTCCATAAAGCTGGAAACACAAACTGGAACTTCATTGAGTTCTTAATATTTTTTTTTTTCCTTTTATAAAACAAAGGGAAACATTGCAGAGATGTCACTGTTCTGGAAATTTGTCCACGAGCTTCCCAAAAAGGACGGGAACCGCTCAGTTTTGGCCACAGTTTCTTCGAGCCTTTTCCTCGCTCCGGCAGACTCCGCTTTCAAAAAGTCAAGGAGTGTATCGTGCTTCCTTTTTTTTCTGGGTGATTTGGGGTTTGGCGCCCGATTAGAAGGTGCCAACGACGTGCCCGGTGGTGTGGATGGCGTGGTAGCTGTGATGGTGACCAGCTCTTCCACGGGACGTTCTACAGTGGCCTTTAGGTTGGGTGGAAAAAACAAGAATTACTTAATGCTGATGTATTGTACAAAACAACTGTGTATAGGATGCTCAACAAGTTGATATGAGACAGGAAATTATAGAATGTGTTCTGGATAATTATTTGATAGTGAATAGATACAAAAAAGTGACATGTTATTCTTATGGCTGTAAGAGCCTTCTATTGGCCAGCATCACATATGCTTTAGAATTGTCTCCACATTTGGACAACATTTTGAGAAGGTAATTAGTTTACTTAATATGTGTTTACAGAGAAGGCAGTGAACTATGTGATAGTAATTTGTTTCAACTGTATTTCCACGTGAAATTCGGAGACATTACTCATAATGCATGATGAAAACTAATGCATTCTGATCTCACATGAAAGAATCATATTGTAAATAAAACACGACACCCGAAATTGTGTGCAGTAAACAAGGGCTTATGTCCAGAACGGTATTCTGACTATGCTCCATGTAGATGTAAAAGGACGACTCGTTTAAGATAAAAACAGGGATGGGCTGAACCGTGATTTTCTGCACAGTTATCCTACTTTACAGTTTGTAGCGTGAAGGTTTTTTTTTTGCCAGCTCCCTTGGTAGATTAGTGCACTTCGTAAAGTAGCGATTTTGCAATGTTCGTGTTTTAACGCGAAAATACGATTTTCTATTGCATTTACGTCTAACTAAGATATCTCAATACAATTTATTGCAAATACATGCGTGGTTGTGGAAAACTACTTACATTTGTGTGGTTCCTTTTCGGGCATCTTTGTTGATATTGAGAATTCGCAAAGCCTTCTGGGTAGTCACTTCGCTGCCAAGTGAGGTCGAGAGCCCCCTCGGTCTTGAAGTGGCTACGACATGGTTTGAGGGCACTTCTGCCTCGGTCTTGAGAGTATCGGGACACACCCCATTTTCACGTGAACGCGCAAACCGAGTGACTAGGGCACATAGCGAGTGAAAGTGCGAAGAATGGGACTCAGCCTTAGATTTGTGAGACGTTTTGTAAGAGGATATAGTTATGGTTTTTATTATTAGTCCAGACACTCCTTTTCAAAAACAATTCAGATTTTTTTTTCTCATAGGAATATTAGAACATTATACTGTAATCCCTCGCTATGATGTGGTTTATTTTTTACAGTTTTGCCACTTAACTGTTTTGCATCATGCATTGTGTTCTGCATTCTGATTGGATAAACAGTCTGCCCACCAACAGTTTGACAGCACAGTATTCATTTGAAACAATTTAAATTAAAAAACAATGTCCATCGATCCTGTCACAGCGTGTCGGACAGACCCAAAAGAAAGACACTAGGGGGACGTTTATTTAAACAGCAACAACAAAAGACTTGACCGGTGAGAAGGGGGTGTAGGGCCGGAAAAGCAGAGGAGGTGATCTTGGGGTAGCAAGAATCTTGAAAAGGAGACTTGGGAATATCTTTAAGAAGACAGTTGTAGTGGCTGGTCTTGGAATGAGGAGGAAAAACTTGAGAGGGGGCATAAGATCTTGATGAACAAAATTGAGAGTACCTTTAAGAAGACGGTTAGAGTGGCAGGTCATGGAGTGGAGAAACTGGAACAAGAGAAACAAGGAAGTAATGGAAGGTAAAGCTTGTTGTTTTGGTCAGATAAGGTCTTCAGGAATTGAAATGGGTCATTTAAATGAGGTTGGGAGCTCGGGTATTTTCTAGTAGTTGTGGCTGTTTGTCTGATTGGGGGAGGCAAGGGACAGGGGACTGGAAAATGGGGCAAAGCTGCCATCTTTTGGAAAAAAGAAAGGCTGCAGGCACCAAACCCTTACACATCCATCCATTTCTGCACAGCTTATCCTCACTAGGGTTTGTGGGGGATGCTAGAGCCCATCCCAGCCATCTTCGAGCAGTGGGCAGGGGACACCCCGAACTGGTTGCCAGGCAGTTGCAGGGCACTCAGAGACACACACCCAATCACATGTTCCTTCCTAACTAGGGACAATTTGGAGTCACCAATTGACCTTACATGCATGGAATGTGGAAGGAAATTAGAGTGCCTGGAGGAAAGAACCCGCAGGGATGTGGAGAACATGCAAACTCCACACAGGGAGGCTGGTAGGTGGAATTGAACCCTGGACCTCCGCTCTGTGGGATCGTGCGCTAACCACACAGTCGCTGTGCTGCTAACTGTATAAAATAAAGGTTTCTACAGATTTTGCTTGTTTCAGGTTCTTTTTGGAACGCAGTCCCCATAACAAACAAACTAATACTCTTTATCAAAGTAACAGAGGCTAAAAAAATCCAAAATTGAATTTTTCTTTTTCTGTTGGTAGATAGTTTGATTCTGCTTCAAAACATGTTTTCCTATTACTCCAACCCGTAAAATAAGGGGAAAAAAAATACTCAAAGGGACAGTATTTATTATTTGACCATACATTTTATATATATACATATATATATATATACTCACACACACATATATATACATATACGTACATATACAGTGGAACCTCGGTTCTCGACCATAATCCGTTCCAGAACCCTGTTCGAGAACCAATTTGTTCAATCACCAAAATCATTTTTCCCATTAAAGATAATGTAAATTGTTTTAATCCGTTCCAACACCCTGAATGTTTACCATGAATGTTTAATGTAAACATGAAGCTAACCCAGGCTAATCGTACGTTCGCGTTATCGTAATCTTCCGTACGAAAGATTACGCTAACATGAAGGTGTAAAAATAGAAGAATCGGTTCGTTTACAAGTCATTTAGCAACACAAGTGGCTAGCGCTTCATCGGAAAGGGGGCTCCGTTCCAACACCCTGAATTTTGGGCTCAGTTCCAACACCCTGAATGTTTACCTCGAATCATAAAGCTAACCCAGGCTAATCGTACGTTCGCATTATCGTAATCTTCCGTACGAAAGATTACGCTAACAGGAACGTTTAAAAAAAAAAAAGATAAAGAAAAGAATTATGAATAGGATTTCTTACCTTTGTGGTGGTCAGCAGAAGGCGTTCCCCCTAGCAAGATCGGAAACTCGCACACCTTTTTCATATTTAGCTATTATGTCTTTCTTAAAAGCAATAGTTGTACAAACAACTTTTCATTTTTCACCTGTCCTGCTTGCACAGACCTTCTTCAGAGGCATAGTTAGGGGCTAAAACACTCCGTTCACCGATATTAAAAGCGAAAGCAAAAAGAGGCAAGTAGGCACGTGATAACGGTTGGTCACGAGGGGTGGGGGCAATCTACACGATCTACACCCGTACGCCGCTCAGCATCACACTCTAGCGTACGCACCCACGCATTACCGGCGTTCGAACTCCAAATTTTTGACCGAACAGCAAAGCAAGAATTTCTCGAAATTTTGGGTCGAACACCGATTTGTTTGAACTGAGAGGTGTTCGAAAACCGAGGTTCCACTGTACAAATATTGTCAAGAACAGGATCAGGACCAAAATGCAAGACATTTCTCACACAGGCCTTTTATCTTACGGGAAATGGGGAGTCATGCGCGTTAGGCAGCGGTCCGACATGGAAAGACAGGAAGCCAGAGACCGACGAGATTGTTTCCAATTGCCCGAGCAGATATCGGACGGATGGGGTCGATACAGGACAGGACGGGGCAGACAAGATTGAGAATGAAACAGGATATTGAAATTAAACATGACAAACTAGACGGGAACGAAAACTGAATAGAATAATAAACAGGACAAATATAGACCGGAACGAAACTGGAAACCGATATTAAACAAGACAAAATAAACGGGAACAATACCGGGCAGGAAATACCAACAGAAAAACAGGACCGAGTCACAACCCACGTCTTGTGGGGCAGTGGTTCGTTGACGGGCTGACAAAGGAAAAGTGAGAGCGCTGAGTTTAAATAGACAGAACGCCAATCCGTCAACGAGCTGCAGCTGGCGCGAGAGGGGCGGGGCCAATTGGGTGCCATGGCAACATATGTATATACATATATACATACATACATAAATATATATATATATATATATATATGTGTGTAAAACTTTGCTCTGTTTATTGTAATTATTAACTAACACAGTTATCATGACATTTCCAAACAAAATATCGGTGTCGGATCGGTATCGATTGATACTACCCTTTTATTTACTTTGATTGGATCGATACTCGAATTCAAAGTAACACCCACCCCTACCTAAAATAGCATAGCAGTAGGATTTTCGTAAATAAAAATAATGTTTCAGCTTTTTTAGCCCCTACATTTTATCATCCATGCGTCATTTCCAGTGTCATCTGACTATGTGGAAAAGAGAAGAAGTCTTCTTTTTAAATTTGTTTAACCAGCGTTTCTAATGATACCATGAACAGGTTTAACCAACCTAGCAGATGTGTGAGCTCTTAGAACTCTTTTACAAGGACAAAAATGGAGAGATTGTTCACAGGGTATCTTGCTGCACAGTGGTCATGAGGAAAGATGCCTATTACCCTGTGACATCTTGTTTTTAAGTTACTTGAATAATCAATCAATAAAACGCTTACATCCGTGATACTCTATGACATAAAGTTTGTCTTATATCATGTGTGTGTTTAAAAGAAAATGCTCATTTGGGAAAAAAAGGCTTTTGAGCACAGTTTAATCAAGTCAAGTCACATTTATTTGTATAGCATCGGCTCCTTAATCACAAAATGTCTCAAAGGACTAGACAGACTGCACCATCCCCTAAACTGAAACTGACATGCGGGCAAGGAAAAGCTCAAAACCTCAACATGAGGAAAATAAGAAACTTTGAAAAGCGGGTACACAAGAGGTAATCCCCATTCCAGGATAAACAGGCTGAAATAGATGTTGCATTGGGTAACAATACACTAAAAATAATGAATAATAATTAAAAAAAAACATGGGTAATGTGTAAACTTGTCCTAAAAGTCCATGACAGCAACGACACAGCTTCCCATATTAGCTTGCTGGTCGAGCAGGGGTTGACATGCTTCAGGTCCAGGTTCCGGTTCGCTGACTCATCTCAATACGTCCTTCTCCCTCATTTCACCACCAACCGGGCAGCCGGAAAGAACTGGAAAAGAAAAGTATGAGGTTGGCATCACTCATAAGCCATAGAATAGAAGTGTGTCTTAAGTCTGGATTTAAAAACTTCCACTGAGGTTGCAGATCTTTTCTCGGGAGGTAGATAGATAGATAGTTATTCATCCCCGCTGGGAAATTCACATTTCCAGCAGCATCCCTGCGCTGAGAACAATACAATAATAAAGCAAAAAGAATACAATCCACAAATACCCAATGTGACGTGCTAATACCCACTGTAGCGTGTTATATAGAGTATCTAGATAGTGCTACACAGAGTACATATTGCAATAAAATTCGGTAATATGCAATGTAAGGGGTGTGGTTTAATGTGGGCCTTTACTCCGCCGGTTGGAGTTAAAGAGCCTCATGGCATGAGGAAGAAAAGATCTCTTCAGTCTGTCCGTAGTACAAGACAGTGACAGCAGTCTGTCGCTGAAGCTGCTCTTCTGTCTGGATATAAATCTGTGTAGTGGATGTGATGAATTGTCCATGATTGACCGCAGCATTTTCAGTGCCCGTCTCTCAGCTACTGTTGTCAGGCTGTCCAGCTCTGTGCCCACAACAGAGCTCGCTTTCCTCGCCAGTTTATTGAGACGAGCGGAATCCTTCTTCATGGCGCTGCCTCCCCAACACGTTGCCGCATAGAAGAGGGCGCTTGCCACAACTGTCTCATAGAATATTTTCAGGAGCTTTTTGCAGATGTTGAAGGTGGCCAGCCTTCTGAGGAAGTAAAGTCGGCTTTGACCTTTCCTACATAGAGCTTCTGTGTTGGCAGTCCAGTCCAGGTTGTTGTCCAGCTGCACACCCAGGTATTTGTAGGTCTGGACAAATTCTATACATTCTCCTTTGATGGTTACAGGAACCGGGTGAGTTCTAGTTCTCCTGAAGTCCACCACCATTTCCCTGGTCTTGGTGGTGTTCAGGTGCAGGTAGGGCATTCAACAGCATTGGGGCCCCGATGGAGAACACTCTCAAGCCTGGAGACTTCTTCTTGGCTCTTGGAGTCACAAGAAGACCAGCTTTTTCTGAGCCAGCCAGGAACAAAGTGGAAAATCAAATCAGAGCGATAAGAGGGTTCACGTTTGTACAAGCATTTGTATGTTAGTAGGGGAAACTTAATGTCACATCTTAAGCAGACCGGGAGGCAGTGCAGGTTAGCCTATAGGACAAGCTGACCACATTTCCTGCCACGTTCCAAAAAAAAAACGGTTTCCTGCCACATTCCAAAAACATGCATGTCAGGTTAATTGGCCGGTCCAAATTGTCCCTAGGTATGAATGAGCGAGCGAATTGTCTGTCCCTGAGTGCCTTGCGACTGGCTGGCAACCGGTCCAGGGTGTTCCCTGCCTACTGCCAAAAGATAGCTGGGATGGGCTCCAGCACCACTGCGAACCTACTGCGGATAAGTCGTGCAGATAATGGATGGATGGATGGATTTGTCGTTCATGTACGTAACGGCCTGTGCAGCTCTTTGAGACTCCTTGTGATTAAGGGCATTACAAATTAACATGATTTGACTTGACTCTATGAAACGGCCTTTGGTAGAGAATGACAGAAGTTGGCTTCCTAACAATCAAGAGCCGTATAACTTTAAATGAGGGAAAAAGTTCATTTTATGTGAAAAAATTAAATGTTATTCTATTGTCGTGATCATTTTATGAATTATCAAGTCATTTTATGCAGAATGTGACATTCTTATTGGTAATATATATATATATATATATATATATATATATATATATATATATATATATATATATAATGAATTAAAGCCACTAAACCAATCGAAACAGCCTTTTGGGAGCGAAAAGAGCTGACCCTTTTTAATAGTTAAGACGATTATCCTAAAAAGTCGCACTTCCATCATTATTGAAATATGTAATCTTGAAATTCTCTCCTAAAAAATTCAATATACAAATATAAAGTGCTGATAGTGACCTTCCCTATCTTCTAAGCTGTGCAGAAACACTCCTCACATGAGATAAACTATCTGCTTGTACATTAGAAACAAAGTTTCTGGTGCAGTGATGTGCACCGGTCGACATTAGGCGGTGCTGTCCTGTCCCTATGCTATCTCTCAAAAAAAGATGTATTTTTACATGATTAAAAAAGTACAAATGTCAATAATGTCTGAGAATTGTCACCCTTGTTCATTTCCAAGTATTTTTTTGTTTATGAGAAAAAATGAAGAAAAAACTACAAATATTCAAAATGGTGGCATATTTGATATGATGCATACCTCGTGCTAAAAAATGTAGCCGAGAGGCCGGACCGGGAGGACATTTTTTTGCGATTTGAATTTGGTGTCTGTGCTTTCAGATTCTAATGAAATACTTCAGCTATAAAATAGATCATATACGTCTATTATATTTTTCTTATATTGTTGCTGTTATTTCTAAAAAAAAGTATCTCCATTTTCAGGGTATTCTTTAAATATAAATATAAATTGTCACGGTTGCCCATGGCACGCAATTGGCCCCGCCCGTTTGGCACCAGCTGCAGCTCGTTGACTGATTGGCTTCCCTCCTATTTAAGCACAGTGCTCTCACTCACCCTTTGTCAATCCGTCAACGAACCACTGCACCCGCAAGATGTGGGTTTTGACTCTGTCCGGTTTCCTGCTTGTGTTTCCTGTCCGGTATTGTTCCCGTCTATTTTGTCCTGCTTGTATCGATCTCCAGTTTCGTTCCCTGCTATTTTTGTTCTGTTTGATATCGATCTCCAGTGTCTGGTATCGTTTTCGTCTATCTCGTCCTGCTGGTTATCGGACTCCAGTCTCCAGTTCCTGTTATCAAACCAGTCTGTGCCGTTCTGTCCGGTATCGACCCCATGTGTCCGATATCTGCTCGTACAATTGGTATCGATCTTGTCGGCCTCTGGCTTCCTGTCGTTCCACGCCAGACTGCTGCCTTATGTCTTCCGCCCAACGATCGCCGAATCACTGGCGTTTGAGTTAACGTCCATGACTGCCCCATTTCCCGTAAAATAAAGCTTGTGTGAGAAATGTCACTCATCTGAGTCCTCCTCCTGTTCCGGTTTTGAGATAAATAGACCATTAAATTTGGTTATGAAAAAACTAAAGTTACAGCAAAGTAATGTTTCTTACCGCTTGTTTAAGCACCCATTTTGATAATATGCATTGAATAACTTAAACAAGGGCAAACTGGTGTATGTGTGGTGCGGGACATTTCAAACTACTAAAGTCAATTTGTCATTTTTTAGGTTATATATTAAAAAAAATCACAAATTTGAAGAAATGGTTTATGTTTTACATTTTATTGCAGTTGGTAAAAACGGCTGATCTGGACGCGAGGAAGAATTATGTCGTGGGCTTCCACCCTCACGGAGTCCTGGTGGCCGGGGCTTTTACCAACTTCTGCACGTACTCCACGGGCTTCCAGCAACTATTTCCAGGCCTCACCAGCTACCTGCTCATGCTACCTCTCTGGTTCCGGGCGCCATTTTTCAGGGACTACATCATGTGTGCAGGTTATACACACTTATTCCATTGAACGCAATTATTGCTTTTAAATAACAACGCATCCCAACAAAACATGGAGTAAAAATTGACACACACGATGCAATTGACCCATGGCTAAGGCCCGCCCATTTTAATTACTCCAGCAAACATTCAACATTCTGTTGAGTGTGCTGAACTATGCATTGGAGGTTTATATTAATGATTCCATTGTTGATAGAAAAGAATAGAATAGAATATACCTTTATTGTCATTGTTACAAAATGGGTTGAACATATTGTAATAACGAAATTGGGCGTGGCACTTCAGTATCACTTTTAACAGTGAGGATAAAAGAAAACAAAGAAGATAAAGGAACAAAGAAGATAAGGTTATAATTTACACAATATAAAGGAACAAAGAAGATAAAGGTTATAATTTTCACAATATTTACACAAGAAATGTGGGCATGTAATAATAATAATAATGTGTGATGTTACATACAATTTGGGGATCGTATTAGTGCAATATCCGTCAACATAGTCAACATTGTGCAAAGTGAGCATAGGCATGAATACAATTTTACATCTGTATGAGGTAGTGTGTTTGCAAGAGTTTCAGTTTTTTGTGCGGTGTGTGTTAAGGGTGGTAATGGCTCTGGGGAAGAAACTGTCTCTGAGTCTGTTTGTTTTTGTTTTGTGTGACCTGTAGCACCTGCCGGAAGGCAGCAGGTCAAAGAGGTGGTGGCCGGGGTGAGAAAAGTCCTTGATGATGTTTTCTGCTCTGCTGAGGTAGCGAGAGCAGGCAATATCCTCCAGACGGGGTAGAGAGCAACCAACGATTCTCTGGGCTGTGTTGATGACCCTCTGAAGTGTTTTCCTGTCTGCTGCCGTGCACCCAGCATGCCACACCATAATGCAGTATGTCAGAATGTTCTCCACTGTGGCTTTGTAAAAGGACACCAGCAGCTGCTGTTTCAGATGATTTTTTCTGAGCACTCTCAGGAAATGGAGTCGCTGCTGGGCCTTCCCTACCACCGCTCTGGTGTTTGCAGATCAGGAGAGGTCATAGATGAAAAGATCGATGAAAAGAAAAAATATACAGGTCACTGTTTGCAGATTGGACCCAAACACAGGAAGCAGAGTTTTAACAGTTTATTTGGGGGCAACAGGAATGAACCAAAAGCGCCCCCGCATATCGCTTGCCACAGAAGTGCCACTTCCGCGTTCGCCGCAACCAACGATCACTGGATTGTGGGTGCCAGCCTTCGCCTCCTTCTCAATAAAACTAAGAAACGAATGCAATTGGGTTCTGTCTCCATTTCTGGTGCCTGACATCCACGTCTAATTTTCAAAGTACAGAAACCAGCACATAACTGACCACAGTAAACAAAGTGACGTGTGCACAACACAGCCAAGGGTAAACGTTAGCCTTACGTTACACATGTTAACGTTATAAATGACTTGATATTTCTCTCCAGCAAAGTGACAATTTGTTGCCTCAAATATTATGTTGACTTACCTTAGAACAGATGTAGACATCCTTATTAACTCTATCCACGATGAGTTGGCGCTGTGTATGACCACATAGCTTTATTCAAAGCAGACACTTGTCTGGATTTAAATGTGGCTTTGGAAAGGGTACAAAATACACCACATCGCCTCGCTTCTGAGGATACCTCGTATCAGATCTGCATGTACCCCATGCACACTGTTTGACCATTCTAAAGTTTAAAATGTAAGTAGAAACACAAAAAAAGAACGGAAACTGACAGACATCAATGCATTTCTATGGACAAGTGAACTCAGAATGACTCAGTGTTTTAGGTTGGATACGCGCTTAGTGATTGGATGATTGCGTTTCAGGGCGGGGCTTAACCAAAGGGCAATTACGCATTAATCAGTCAAATCAAGTCATGTTTATTTGTATAGCCTTTAATCACAAAGAGTCTGGAAGGGCTGCACGGACCTCAGATTATTGCAAAACGCAGACTATTATGACACCATCACCTGACCCAAAACCTACATGAGGGCAAATAATCCACACATACACAGATATTGTCAACATAAATTTTAGGTTATTCATATGCTATAGAATAGAAGTGTGTTTTAAGCTTAGATTTAA
The DNA here is from genome assembly GCF_059441175.1 of Urocampus carinirostris. Taxonomy (NCBI): domain Eukaryota; kingdom Metazoa; phylum Chordata; class Actinopteri; order Syngnathiformes; family Syngnathidae; genus Urocampus; species Urocampus carinirostris. Next base: position 26,210,687 of record NC_142365.1, read on the forward strand.
ACATTTCCACTAAGGTTGTAGATCGTCACCGATAGAGTTGGTCAGAGCTAGCGTAGGCCACAGTTAGGTAAAAGCTGCTAAAAAGGCTACTGAAAATTTGATTGCAATACTTTTTACGTTGGACTACAATATTGTGTTTTAAAACTACATAGATTTTGGGTCGCGTGGGAAAGATTGGGTTCTGCTCTTTCATTCTCATTCTGTTATCTAAGTAATCATCATTTGAAAAGGGCTTGGTATGACATAAATCAACAACCTCTTACAAAAAGAGAAAACAAGATTTTTGTGAAATGATGCATTTTTTACAAAAAACAGTGACTTTCCCACCGATATATTTTGTTTAGTGACATCTCAAATATCTCTATAAAATTGGAGAGATATGATCATACTTTCTTGTCTTAGATGCTAGACATCAGGAGACGAGAGAATAATACACTACAATAATACAGCCGAGAAGCAATAAACGCATGAATTATAATTTCAGCATCTGATTGCAACAGCATCAGTCGAATCTTTGCGATATTACAAAGGTTGAAGAAAGCTATTCTAGTAATATTTTCACATTTAACTGAAACGACAGATTAGGATCAAACATAACACCTAGATTTTTGACCGAGTCACTCTGGGTGATATTAAATTTGTCAAGGTTCAGAGTACAATAAACTGCACCAAAAATCAACATATCGATTTTTTTTGTTTGAGGTCAAGGCGCCAAAAATTACGTGACGGCCATCTTTGTATCTCAGCCAAAGTTGTCAGTTGTCTCCAGTGGCACATACAGTTGACAGCATAGCAATGGAAACTTATATTATACCCACTGATAATATCACCAAGCGGAAGCATATAAATACTAAAAAGAAAGGGGCCAAGTACAGAGCCCTGTGGAATGCCACATGTGAGCTCAAAATGTTCAGAGGTGTCCCGCACCACCATTTGAGAACCACTGTTGTATCGTTATGGCTTGATAAGCTGGCCCTTTGAAGTGAACGACGGAAGCTGAATCCAATCTCGATTGTGATGTGTTGATCGGGAATGTAACGGCTCAATAAACCGGCTCTTTTGTAGTGAACTACGGGAGCCGGTTCTCTTCAAAATGGTTGTGTGTCATTCGCGAAGGTATCGGCTCTATGAACCAGCTTTTTTTAGGTAAATGATGGGAGCAGGATCTCCACCAATAAAAAGTCAGTTCCTTTCAAGATAGTGATTTGTCGTTAATGTACATAAAACAGACTTATTCACACTTCTTTGTTTTGTATTTAGAGCACGTGCGCTGGGGTGTTCCTCGTTGCCGTTATGAGAATAAATAAATAAACCACACCGTCTTTAAAGCTGCAATATTCAAAAACTAGCAAAGCTTGGATTGGTAAACTGACGGTACTTTTATTTCTTTGCATTCGTTGCCTACTTAACGCTGTTCCATTGTTGCAGGTTTAATCCCATCGGATAAGGAGAGTGCCAGCCATCCTCTGCGGCAGAGGGGCGGTGGGAATGCCGTAGTAATCGCTGTCGGTGGCGCCTCTGAAGCCCTTGATGCCCACCCTGGAACGTACAACATACTCCTGGCTAACAAGAAAGGTTTCATTAAAATGGCCATGGAGCATGGGTAAGACTCGAGGGTCCGATTTTCTTAGCTTCTGCGGCTTACTGAAGAGATTGCGTCTCATGCCTTTTGTGGCTAGAGTGTAAACTTGTCTAACAGAGGCTTATTCAAGACGTGGAAATTCCTGGGAAAGTTCGTCATGTGATTTGAGATTGATTAGGAATACACGGAAAAGCTTGCCCTGAAACTTTTTTGATGCAGTAGAAATATTTCATTTTGCAGAAGAAGTATTATATTGCAGAAAAGTTCTTTACTTTATTATTTTTGTACTGTTAAGGTTTTACATTGTACTGTTTATGTCAGGACCAGAACGGAAACAGGACCCAATTGCGTACGTTTACCACGTTTACCAAGTTTTATTGAAAGAAAGAGGAAGGGTTGCGCCCACGATCGGGTGTTCGCTGGACACGGGAAGCAAGTCCCTCTTGCACTCGGATTGTAATCCGAACACATAAGTGGATCTTCTGTAGCGAGCGATGGCGATGTCAGGGACGGAAAAACTGGTCGGTAGCCGGGACTGGGAGAGCAAAGCGTGGTCGGGGTCGGAAACGAGTCATAAGCCAGGACGGGAGAGTAGACTTAGTCTGGATCAAAAATGGTTCGTAAGCCAGGACGGGAGAGCAGACGTGGTCTGAAACAAAACAGGTCATAGCCGGAAATAAATGGGAGCAAAAAAGGGACAGGCGGGAGTCAGGGTCAAAAAAGGCTTGCCTTGTATAAACAGAGGTTCGCAGACGGACCGACAACAGGGAATTGACAGGACTGGGTTCAAATTGGGACAGGGAGCCAATCAGAGCCCGTAGCAATTGGCGCCAAATGAGCGGGCACAGGTGATTCACATCGGTAATCATGACAGTTAACCTATTTACACTTGACTTAATTTCCATAACTTTGTGAAATTGAAGATTTTTAAGTTGTCCCGTTGACTGTTACAGTCTTAAGTCTAATATCAGGTTTATGTGCAGTTTTTACTTTAGATGTTCTTGATTTGATCTAAAACAGTTATCCAAAAGAAGTATTTTATTTGCAGAATAACTATTTTATTGCAGGAAAAGTCCTTTATTTATTTTTGTACTGTTAAAGGTTTTACATGGTACTGTTTATCTTTTTACACTTGACTTCAACGCCATACCTTTGTACACGAGAAGATTTTTCAGTTGACACGTTCACATTTTTAAGTGCATTATCCAGGTGTACAGTTTTTACATGAGATGCTCTTGACTTAGTTCTAAAACAGTTATGCAGAGGAAGTATTTTATTTGCACAAGAAACATTTTATTGAAGTAGTTCTCTACTTTATTTATGTTTGCATTGTTAAAAGGTTTATACAATATACTGTTTACTTATTTACACTTGACTTCTTTTTGATAACTTTATGCAATGAAAGATGTTAAGTACTCATGTTGACTGCTACAGTTTTAAGTGCAATATCAAGGATGTGTATAATTCTTATGTCGATGTAAATACTTTATACTAGAGGTGAACACATTATATACAATGGAGATCAAAACTAGGGAAATACTTTAAACAAAATATTTTTAAATAAAATACCATCTTCACTGTTCCACAGTTAAATTTCATTTCTTTGTGTCCATACTATGCCACTACAACACTTTTTTCACAAAATGACTAAACGTTTTGCACGAAAAAATATTTCTGCGAAAACACACTGATCAAATTAGAGAACAACAATGACTTTGACAACGGAAAACAAATCTGAAGGTTACAAAAGTCAGCAATAGGTAAAAAGTGTACAGGCCTTTGCCGTGAATGACCTTAGCACATCTGTGGCCACAGGATAGCACTAGTCTCTCACATTGCTCTGGTGTGATTTTGGTTCATTCTTCTTCCAGCCTTCTCCACAGTTCGGTGACTAAACTGGGTTTTCCAGAGGTTCTTTATTAGGTTGAGATACGGACTCTAGGCATTACATGTCATTAATGCAATGTTTTTACATTCAATGAAATTCTTTACCCCTTTTGCTGTGAGACATGGAGCATTGTCCTGCATGAAGACTGCAGGCTGGTTGGGTGATTAACACAAGTAAGGAACTATGTGCTTTTGAAGAAGGCACTGAAACACATTTTCATTCACTCAGCCATCTATGTAGCTGTACAAGCGGCCCAACTTCTGCTGCAAAAAAAAGCCCCAAACCATGACACTTCCTCCTCCATATTTCACTGACTTTTTTGACATTTTGGGTTTAGTCTCTCTTCAATGTGTCAAAATGCTTCCCATCAGACCCTTGAACTGCAAGACACAATATTGCGGGACAGATCCTTACCATGTTCTGCACTGAGCAATTCCAGCTGCAGTGTGGAAACAAACCCTAACCCTAACCCCAACCCATTGACATTGTCCACAGTGACGTGTAATCTTTTGCACTTGTCTTCCGTGGACAACCAGCCTTCTTGGGCAACTTGAATGATTTTTTTAATATTGTAAAGATTCGATATTACAGATTTGAAATGATCAACTTGTCTTATTATGGCCGATATCGTAATCCCTTTCATTTTTATCTGGACAACCTGCTGCCGGAGGCATTCAGTCACTTTAGAATGGCCCGCCATCTTGCAAAGTCAGGAAAATTGGCAGTTAGAATACCAGTTAATGAGGGGTTTACAGATGATCAAGGATATTAGCACCATGTGCTAGATTAGTTGCATTAAGTGGGAGGCACCTGAAAGTGTTCTCTAATTTTTAATCAGTTCATTTTTGGCAAAATACAGGGTTGTTTTTTTCAAATGCCTTATCAATGTTGTGAAAAGGTGTTGTAGTAGTCAGTGGTTTAGACACAACAAAATGTTCCTAAACTGTTGAGCAATGAAGATGGCATTTTTGTCAGAATTATTCAATTGCTGACATCCCCAGGGCTCATCTGGTACCCGTCTTCTCATTTGGTGAGAATGAGGTTTTTGATCAAGTGGGGAACTCGAGAGGAACCTGGCTTCGAAGCATACAGGAACGACTGCAAAGCATCATGGGAATCTCCCTTCCTCTCTTCCACGCTCGTGGGGTTTTCCAGTACTCCTTTGGTCTCATGCCCTACAGAAAACCTATCCACACCATCGGTGAGTGCGTTAAGCTAAACTTTGTCTGTTAAGGAATTTTGGATGAGTTACTGAAAAATAGTATTGTTTTAATTATTACCGTATTTTCTATACTAAAAGGCACACCAGATTATAAGGCGCAGTTCAAAATCAGGCTTTTGTGAATGTTTTTTTTTCTCACATATATAGTGCACAAAACTATGAAGCCTATGACATTAATATGACTGTGATAGCTTATGTTGCATAAAAAAAGCTGGAAATAATGGAAAATTAGGCAGCACGGCGGCGCAGTGGTTAGTATGTGTGCGGCACAGTTCTGAGGTCATAAGATTGAACCTCCTGTGTGGAGTTTGCATGTTCTCCCCGTTCTTGCGTGGGTTTCCTCCAGGCACTCCGGCTTCCTCCCACATTCCAAAAACATGCATGTTAGGTTAATTGGCCGGTCCAAATTGTCCCTAGGTGTGAATGAGCGAGTGAGTTTTTTGTCCCTGTGTGCCCTGTGACTAACTGGCAACCAGTTCAGGGTGTCCACTGCCTGAAGGTAGCTGGGATGGGCCCCAGCACCCTGTGACCCTACTAAGGATAAGTGGTGCAGATAATGGATGGATAATGGAAAATTATTTCATGGAACATAAACAATCATTATAAAATAGTTTTTCACCAATAAAATTGATTAATTCATATAACTGCATACATGCCAACATTTTGACATTAAAAAGCAGTAGATTTTGTCTACCAAACTGTATATTTTTCAGTTATATTTAAACTTCCTACAGCGAATCAAGGAATGTATGTGACAATGTTAGTGAAGCGGGAGTACTCACCAATCAGAGGACACTATAATTCATTGTCTGCATTTATAAAGTAGTGGAGTAACAAAGTAACGCACCAATTATTAACATCAGTAGATTTGCAAAAATTTTATTACTAACGCGTTACAATACTTGTTACAGAGAAAGGTAATTGCGTTCCTATGTTTGGCTGTAATCCCAGCGCTCCTGCTGTGACCTCTGGACTGTAGATAGATAGATAGATAGATAGATACTTTGTTCATCCCCGAAGGGAAATTCACATAGGCACCAATGCCAACAACACTTCAGCCAGACCAGCAGTAGGTCACTGGATGGGCTTTGGAATTTGTCCCAGCAAACTTGGCTGACAATAACTTGAACTACAGTCTTATGTGTTTCCCAACTTAACGTTAAGCTCATGGTGTGATTGGTTGGTTTTGGTAGCTGTGGGGGAATGATGCAATGTAGGAAATGGGGTCGAAAGATTCTGTTAAACTAAGGCGCAGCATTAATCGAATAGACTGGTTTAGCTCGCTGCTTTAAAAATGAACAATTTGAAAATTAGCTATATGATAAATCAAGGGAAGGAACTCAAAAGTTGAATTTGAACAACTAAGTCAGTAAAAAGTATTCAAAGTTTTGCTCAAATGGCAAAATGCTGAATTGGATGTTTATAAGATGTCTTCACAATGCATAAGTACTTACTTGATTGTGGCTTGGCTAAAGCTCTCATTATGTTTTTATTTTCACAGGCTATGAATATTAAAGGTCATGGAAAATCGGTTATTATTGTCTGAACATTTTGTAATTTTGAATGAATGTTTGTCAGATTGGGGTTATTATTTTGTTAAAATAGCGATCAAAATTGTGATCACCCATTATGATCATTTTTGGGCTTATAGCCAAGCCCAATGTCAACTTTGTGATATGATTTGACTCATATTAAAGAATTTAAAGATTTCTGAAAAGTATTTGAGTCAGTTGAATGTAGAAGAACAGACAGATAGTTGTGTTATAGAACCTTGTAATATTTATTGCATCTGGCCAGCAAAATATTTATCCTACACTTGAACTCCAACAAAAAAAACAGTAAACAGTTTAATAAAATAACAATCAGCAGTAAACAATATAAGTGAGTTAAATAAAATAAATCTATCGCTCACAGCCTGAGATAGCTGGTCAAGTAGACATGTGCTACTGTACTTCAAGTAGTTTGTTCACAACAAAAGTCAACTGTAAAGTAATATAAAATTACTGTCCAATTCTTCTCCCTATTTGATGTGCTTAATATCATAAGAACTACATTACCCATAATGGCAATTTGTTACTCAGTATGTGCGGTGTGTCCACTAATGTTTACGGTTGTATGTTATGGTTAACTTCCAAGTGACACGAAAGCGAACCTCAGTCCACGCCAACATACTTGTCTCAATTGCTTCAAAGTTACGCACCACTTCTGACAAAATAGTTAGTCAGATTACCCCATTATTAAAAAAATAACGCCGTTACATAGGGGCTTTATTTATAACGGCATTATTTATAATGGCGTTATTTATAACGGCATTATTTATGACAGCGTTACTCATAACAGCGTTATTTGTAACAGCGATATTTCCAACAGCGATATTTCCAACACTGGTTACTACCGTTGTAAAGGGGTATATCTGGTTTTGTACATGAATTAAATGAAAATTAAAGCGTATGGATTTTTGTCATTAGAATAAAATTGTCTTTATTGGCATTTATTTTATCTATTACTATTTATTTATATACTATATATTTATTATTACTATTTAGATATTCTATATAACACGCTACAGTGGGCATTTGCACGTCACATTGGGTATTTGTATATTGTATTCTCTTTGCTTTATTATTGTATTGTTCTCAGCTCAGCTCAGCTCAGGGATGCTGCTGGAAATGTGAATTTCCCTGTGGGGATGAAAAACGTATCCATCTATCTATCTATCTATCTATCTATCTATCTATCTATCTATCTATCTATCTATCTATCTATCTATCTATCTATCTATCTATCTATCTATCTATCTATCTATCTATCTATCTATCTATCTATCTATCTATCTATCTATCTATCTATCTATCTATCTATCTATCTATCTATCTATCTATCTATCTATCTATCTATCTATCTATCTATCTATTTATAACAACGTAGTGAACATTGAATGCAAGATTAGGGTACACATGTAATAAAGACTTTAAAGAGGAAAAAAAGATTGAAGACTGTCAGGATAAAGGGCAAAATACTTACAAAATGTGCTTAGAGACTAGCTTAAGTTATAATTACAGTGCACTGAAAACATGCATAGTAACAATAGTCAAAGAAAGGAAGTGCAATAACACATGTCAGCAACAAGCATTGCACACATTTAAATCAATCAATGTTTTTTTTCCTATCTGGTTTTCTTACTTCTGTCATATAACGTAGAAATATATTTCAAATGAACATTTTAAAGTTCACAATGCATTCAAAAGGGGAATGAGGAATCGATCTTTGTTGGAAAAATAAACTTATTTTGTCTTTCATGTGCAGTGGGAAAGCCAATCCGGGTGAAGAGAATCGAGAAGCCCACAATTGAAGAGTTGGATGCCCTTCATCAACTGTACATGGAGGAACTCAGCAACCTCTTTGAGCAGCACAAGACAAAATATGGCGTGGACAGAGACACACATCTCAACTTTGTTTAAGGAGAACCCGATACATTGTTATTTCGGTCGATGCTGTTATTTGGTGCCATTTGGTTCCCAGTGACATAAAATGGTATATTTTCTGTATAAACGGGCTTATCCCTATTTGTAAAAGCTTTTCTTGTATGCCTAACTGTCCTCTGCCATAGTATACACTGAAATGTACGCAGGATAAATTGATTTTGAAATAAATTTCTCTGATTCTAGTATAAGTACCCTAAAATGCTATGTCCCCAGTCATGTTTGATTGACTTCTGTTACAAATATAAGTGAGAAAGATCGAATAAATTCATGTTTTTTTAATCATTTCTGTCTTGCCTTGATTCATATATTCATCACCTTATGTCAATTTCACTTACTAGTGTATTTTCATGTTTAAAATCTCTAAAATATGTTGTGTCCTGGGGCAGCACGGCGGGGCGGTGGTTAGCGCGTGTGCAGAACAGTTCTGAGGTCATGAGATCGAACCTCCTGTGTAGAGTTTGCATGTTCTGCCCGTGCTTGCGTGGGTTTCCTCCGGGCACTTCGGTTTCCTCCCACATTCCAAAGACATGCATGTTATGTTAAGGTATGGATGAGCGAGTGAGTTGTCTGTCTCTGTGTGCCCTGTTACTGGCTGACAACCAGTTCAGGGTCTCCCCTGCCCGAAAAGAGATAGGATAGGCGCCAGCACCCCCGTGACCCTACTGAGGATAAGCAGTGCAGATAATGTATGGATGGATATATTCATAACTAGTATCACAGGAGGGGCAGCACGGCGGGGCAGTGGTTAGCGCTCGTGCGGCACAGTTCATGTCATGGGAACCTCCTGCGTGGGTTCAAATCCAGCTCCAGACTTTCTGTGTGGAGTTTGTATGTTCTCCCCGTGCTTGCGTGGGTTTCCTCTGGGCACTCCGGTTTCCTCCCACGTTCCAAAAACATGCATTTCAGGTGAATTGGCCGGTCCAAATTGTCCCTAGGTGTGAATGAGCGAGTGAGTTGTCTGTCTCTGTGTTCCCTGCGACTGGCAGGCAAGCAGTTCAGGGTCTCCCCTACCCACTGCCCGGAAATAGCTGGGAGTAATTAAAATATTAAAATCTTTGACAATAATCAAACCCCCCCCCCCCCCCCCTTGTTACTGCTATGCACTGTAACAGGGGACACAGGGTCAATGTGAGATTTAAATTTCAGATTGAGTTGCTGTACCTTCCAAAAAGTTATTTTGAAATTGTATGCATGTATTTGTCAGGGAATGACACTATATTCTGCAGCTCGAAAGCAGTGGTGCTACAGGGCAAGCCATGATGCTGACCCTGAGAGAAGGAAATCTCATTTTAATAGAGAAAGAGAGTGAGAGAGAGAGAGAGAGAGAGAGAGAGAGAGAGAGAGAGAGAGAGAGAGAGAGAGAGAGAGAGAGAGAGAGGCTGGAGAAAGGACAGAGATGAGGAAAGAAAATAAAGTGGCAGATCTCAATGAAAGAGGACAAAAAGCATAAAAAAAGAACTGGATATTTCCCGTATGTCATGTGTGAAGTAATTGGTACAAGAAAAATAGTTACAGAATTAAATTTTGAACTGGAACATTTCTCTTATAGTTTGAAAGTTCCTCTTTCAGATGAGATTTTAAAAACAATACGTATTTCACATTTTTTGAGTCATGTTTATCTTGATGACCGGCACCCAATAGTAAGAATGACTCATTTATTTCTTCAAATTCAGAACAATATTTTAGACTGTCGCTGTAAAGCTGTTTTCTTTTTCTGACATGGTGCTGAAGGGAAAAATATTTTAAATATCCAATTAAATGTGTCACTTTATCCAGATTTAACAACTGATAAAAAAAGATACATAGGATGAAGGTTCAAGTTTGTGTGATACGTTGTTTTTTTTTCTTATAGCGTTTGTAGCATTGCACGCCAATTACCATGCTTACAAAATCGTTTTCTTAAATCTGAGTGAAGACAACTGTCTGGGTCTTGGGTTTTGGTCCTCGCCACACTGTCTGTCCATAAAAATACTGCATTGTTTCGTCAACGGTTACAAAGTTCATTTGGTTACAACAGTCGATGATGCTTTACGAACCGTAAACCATCTCAAAAATAGATAAATACTTGTTCTCATTATGTATTTCAAACATTTCCCCCCTGAACCAACCAAAAACGATGTTAATAAGATATCATTTTGACTGAATTACCCACCACACAGGAATTTTGATGCTGGATCAGCTTTCCAATTGATAAGACTGCCTGTGAACGTTGGTAAATAAGATCTTGGCTCTAAATCAAAAATCTTTCAGTCTGGATGATGCCCTGGTCCTTTCAACACAAAAGTATTTCTGTGTTAAAAAATGTTGCAGAAAGAAATGGATAAGAAGGGGCTAGAATTGAGCATTCAAGGAGCCGTATGCTGGTAAATCAACTAATTGGATATGTATTAAATATCTTATAACACGGGGCTCCAACCTTCTTAGAGCTGAGAGCTACTTTTTGTTATTATTGGTGCAAAAGGCAACCAGTTTTATATGAATTTGTAAAATAGCAGCTTAGCAAGATGGCTTCATAAATAGTTAAAAAGTAGCCTGATATTTAGCTAGGAAGGTAAACAGGTAAAAAACTAAAAGGGCGCTACACAGTAAGCTAAAAGAGTAAAAAGCCAACTAGATGGCCAAATCGAAAGCCATAAAAATGCTAGCTTGTTAGCTACCAAGGAGGCCAAAATTTAGCTTGATAACTAGCACAAAATAAAAAGATAAAATGTTAGTTGGATAGCATGCAAAATTATTTTAAAATCTAGCTAGATAGCTTGCTAAACAGCTAAATATAACTAACTACAAGGCAATAAGGTAATTGCATTTTTTTGATCATTCGCTTTATGAAACCCTTAAATTGGAATTCAGTTTGTTGTATTTCCTGTAAAAGAAATCAATAAAATAGTGAAAAAAATAAATGTGTTTAATACATGATTAGATTATTGTTTTATTCTCTTACTTAATTGCTTAAAAATAATTACATTATCAATACTCAAATAGATTTATTTTGTCCATGAAGCCCATGACCTGGAGTTTATTGATTTGTATTTTCAAAATAACAATGTATCATGTTATTACCAGGTTAATTAATTAAAATAGAGCTAAATAGACTCAAGTCAACCTATAAAAAAATTTTACTAGAGAATATTGATGACGTTGCACTGGTGAGCAATTTTAAGAACCGGTTTGCGGACACCTTAACTGTTCTTAGGGGCAATCCTGGTGCCCGTGGGTACCAGAATGGAGACCCCTGTTCTATAAGAACTGGCATCACCATTGAACAAAAGATGAAAAATTGACGTATAAATGCGTTTAGTTTGTTGTGAAAGGTCTCAAAATTACTCGATAAAAAGTGATAAGGTTTAATAGTGATATAGAAGATTCATTTTCAAATAGATATTTGACATCTACTGGGACAACTGTCACATTTTGCTGTCATTTAAGGGCCAATATCATGAAGAATTTATTGTATCAAAGTTTTTGTATTCAATCTCATCAGACTGTTCCTGACTGTGTTGGATCACCTCTTGAGTGAGTCGGTGCGAGGTCAGAGTAACAACATTATAGACTTATTTTTGAAAAAGAGGTCAAAGTGCAAGACAACAACAATCTTATCTTTGATTTTCATGGAATGACAAAAAAGGAGGAGAGAACTTCAGCACAAACACAAAAACAGAGTGTAAACCGTCAACACTTATTAAGATATACCAGTTGTATTCACAACTGACAAACAAGCATTTCCAAAAAGGTTATTTTTTTGAGAGTTACAACTACTTGTGTGGTCATTGAATGCACCTCAAGTCATGCTCAGCACACAAGGGAGTTGACTTTTTCTGGTTAAATACTCAAATCCCTGTTTATAAAGCGAATTAAAAAGGAACATTCACAGAAAAATATGCGTCGCCCGTCCCTGAAGGTACGTTGGCTAAAATGAAGAGTAAGCTTTTGCCATACATGACTAAAATATATAATCATTCATCCATGGCTTCAAACATAATTAAACAATTTTAATGTCAATTGAATAGTTTCCATGTTTTTATTTTTAAAATGGCAAAGATACAACTGCTCTCTGTTGCACTTATCAAAACTGCTCAAAGAGTAGGAATGAAAAGTGAGGAAACATTGCTTTATATAAGAACTTAGTAGCACAAATTAAAAAAAAATAAAAGAACCAGATGTAATTTCGAGAACAAATTGCATAATTAAAGAATGTACACTGCTACTTCTAGCACTAGATGACCGTGTCCAAAAATTGACTGTCTTGTTCTCTGCTATTTCCCTACACATACGCATCACCAGAGTGTCATTTTTAGGATTGTCAGGGCAAAGAAATTAAGTCAACCAAAACGTTAGAAACTGGCTATTAACTAACCCCCAATATCAAGGGTGAGAAAACAACTACTGTTAAAGACAGTGGTGTCCGAACTCTTTAAAAAGAGGGACAGATTTGGTAAGATCAGATTATGTCTGAGCGGACAATTCAGCCTGGCATTCTTTGAACATTCTTTAAAAAAAAAGTTTTGCAATGCTTGGTGATCAGCGCCGTGACCACATGGCTTGCCTTTGTGGCATTTTCATTTGACTCGCATGGTCACGTGGAAAAGTGCTGCCGTACCGTTTAAACAGCTTCCTGTTGCTTTTCCTTTTCACAGCGGTGATTTCCAGATAGTATTTTGTAGTCAGCATGTTTTGCCCAGCATTGCTCTTGATAGTATATTATTTGAAAACAGCCACAGTCGGCAAATTAGGCAGACGCAGTTAATTTCGGTGAAAAATTCTCCAACTTCCACTTGTCCTGAAAGTGGCGGCCCTCACAATAAATTTTCCTTTTTTTTAATTAGCAGTCGTAAATGAGGTGGGTTCTCACAGAAGGCCAGAGGCAAGGGGGGCAAAGAGTCACTGCCATCATCTAGAGAAATGGTGATTATTATTAAAAAAAATTGTACAAATGTATTTCATACTGCAGTCAACATTATTGGCAGGCATTATTACTTTAGGATGAATAGGCTTTATCACTTTAAACATTAATATTATTTGAAGCCCTTTCACAACAAACTAAATGCATTTATACGAGCATATTTCTTCCTATGTTCAATGGTGATGACAGTTCTTAGAAAACAGAAGTCTCCAATGTGGTGTTCGTGGGCACCATGATGCCCCCTAAAGACAGCTGAGGGGTCCTCAGAACTGTTGTAAAAATAGCTCACTTGTGCTACGTCATTGATCATTTTCTAGTAAAATCACTTTTATTCTTTGCGTTTATTTTAATCTATTTTTAATAACTAGCCCGGTAACAACATAGTAATAACATGATACATTATTTTGGAAGTACATATAAATAAATTCCAGTTCATGAGCTTCAAGGAAGATCTATTCGAGCATTGATACTTGCGTTTAAGCAATCAATGAAGAGAATAGGAGAATCTATTCATTTATTAAACACGTTTATTTAAGCATATTTTTCTTTATTTACTTTACAGAAAATACAAGACACTAAATTCCAATTTATGGGTGTTATAATGCAAATGAGTAAAATAGTGCAGTTTTTTTTAGCTGGCTATTTTCCTACATTTTTTAGCTATTTAGAAAGCTGTTACTGATATTGGTCTGGAAAAAAAAATGGGATTCACCCGAAAAGCACATTACTTTAAAGATACTGAGTCTGAGAATGAGAAAGTGTCCAAACTTTTCAGAATGCGAGCCAGATTTGGTAAGCTGAAAATGTGAGGGCTGACTATTCAGTCTTACATTCTTTAATAATTTACCCTCTGTGAAATATTTGCAGTCCTTCGGCGTCGTGACCTCGAAGCTCTCCTTTGTAGCATTGTCATTTGACCCGCATGTTCTTGTGAAAAAGCACTGCTGTGCCGTTAAAAAGCTTCCAGTTGCTTCACCTTTTGGAGATGCCTGTTTATCACGATGAGAGTATGTTATCATTGAAGCCCGAGAGTGCCAGAATTGTATTTTTTTCAACGAACTAGCACGGCGTAAGCCAGGAGTGGACAACTATTTGGAGCGGGTGGGGCCGCATTGGATTAAAAGAATATGGACAAGGTGTCACGGTTGCCAATTGGCCCCGCCCGTTTGACACCAGCTGCAGCTCGTTGACTGATTGGCTTTCCTGCTATTTAAGCTCAGTGCTCTCACACACCCTCTGTCAGTCCGTCAACGAATCTCTGCACCTGCGAGGCGTGTGTTTTGACACTTTCCAGTTTCCTGCTTATGTATCCTGTCTGGTATCCGTCTATCTCGTCCTGCTTGTTATCAGACTCCAGTCTCCGGTGTCTGGTATCGATCTTGTCTGTCTCGCCCTGTCTGTTACCTTGCTAAAATTTCCAGTATCGAGCATCATCTCCGTCTACCTGTGTGATATCGTACTCCAGTCTCCTGAATCTGATATCAATCCTGTCTGTCCCGTCCTGTAAACCCCATCTGTCCGGTATCAGCTTGTGTATCTGGTATGGTTCTCGCCGGCCTCTGGCTTCCTGTTGTTCCACGCCAGACTTCTGACTGACCTCTTGAGCCCAGCGATTGCCAAATCACTGGCATTTGTGTTAACGTGCATGACTGCCCCATTTCCCGTAAAATAAAGCTTGTGTGAGAATCTTTACGCATCTGGGTCCTCCTCTGTTCCGGTTCTTGACACAAGGAGCTGATCCTGAGACCAGTTGAATGTTTTAATTTATGAATGAATATACATGCATATTTCTTTTTAAATAGATTAGTTTCATCAAATTGGTTTTGAAACACTCACAATTAAAGCAAAATATATTAAGTCACTGTTTTAAGTACTTAATTTGATATCTATTTTTTGTTTTTTCAACCCAAGCACCCCCCAAAAATAATAGCATTTTTAAAACTCTCTTTGAACACTTTTAACTTTCTTTTAACTCTTTTAACCATCTTTAAAGTATAGCCCTTAATCACAAAGAGTCTCAAAGGACTGCACAGGTTAAAGAAAACTGTAGCTAAATTATAAAAAAGTAAAATAAAACAAAAATATGAACAACCCAGCATAGGAATTTCTCCACCCCACACTAGAGGATTGGATTGGCTACTGTGACTTACGGAGTCTGTGGAGTATCATGGAAGCCCAAGAGTTCCATAATTCAATAAAAAATGAACATTGAATTGATAAAAGCAGCCTCTAAAAGAAGTTTATAGCAATCTATTTTCATACCTGTCAACCTGTACGTTTTTGCCGTACAAAGTACGTTTATTGTGGATTTTAAGACGTACAAGAAAATCTGTACAGAAAAACACAAATTTGTCAATTATGGGTACCATCCGGTATACACCGACTATCACGAAACGGCAAATCAATCAAGTCAAATGAGTTCGCCCCGGTTGCCTCTTTCTCTGTATCATTTTTTTCGTTGCAAACGAAGTGAGCGCTTTGATGCTATTGTGCACATGCATCTGCCGCCTAGGGATTTCCCATCATGCATCATTCCGTGGTAGTTGTGTAGTGAAAGGAAGTCCGTCTCTTTTTAGAGAATCGGCTTTTTCGGCTAAACTCATTTAGAAAGCATGCTCTCAAACGGCTCACTTGCTTTGATGCATTATATTACGAATTATTATGTTGTATAAAGAAGTTAAGAAAAAAAGGAAGTATAAAAGAAGAAAATGAAAAAAGACAGGTTTGTGGTTATCCCTTTAATCAGTATATTACCAACAAAATTTTAATGAAGAACATGAATTAATAATTTGAATAAGAACATTCTACTTAAATGGGAAATGGTAAATGGTCTGCATTTATATAGCGCTTTTCAAGTCAATGAAGATCTCCCAACGCGCTTTCCAATGTGCTTCACACTTATATTTTCATGTATTTTTTTCCTTCTACAGTGAACGTCCAAACTACTTAATTTTTGATTTTTTTTTTATAATAAACCTCATTCATGTCGAGCAACTCAGTACCTCACAACAAAATGTTAATTAACAATATATATGATATAACGAAAGACATACAATATAACATGTTAAACTACATAAATAAACACGCTTGAAAAAAATATGGTGTAAGATTATTTTGTAAGGGAAAATACGACAGTTTGTAAGGGCATGGAGCCGTGGAGCTTGACAGGTATGTATTTAAACAAAATGTTAACTATAATTCAATTGTAGATGTTATATACCTAAAACTGCCTCTGACAAACTTGTGCAACATCTGAAGTGGAGGAGAGTTGCACCTCCACGCGCGCGGACGTTTGCGTGAAATGGACTAGCGCGTCCACGCGAGTTGACTCCTCCCCGGCCGCAGTGATTAAATGGCACCAAGGCGACCGCACTTGAAATCAGTCATGGCGGGGGAGCTGTAAGTCAGGAGCATTATTAGCATCGTGGCACGTCCACCGCACAACATCTCATTTCATTTTTCATATGTGAAATCTGAATATCAACAAGAAGCATGAAGACAATCCTTGCAGCTTACTCGGGCGTGCTCAAAGGTAAGAACTCGCACCAATTCTGGGACACATGATACCGTTTTCTTTTGACTAATGTCAACAATTTTAAAAATAAAAAATGCTGACTTCTCATTTTAATTTTCATTTCATATTGGCAGTTTCCCTGTGTATTTTTACCTATGTTCTGTTATCCCTTATACAAAGTTCAAAAACATGAAAGAGCCCTAGTTAATCGCCTGACTAGTGGTGCAGAGAATGGATAAAAGAACCTGTCCCCAAGTAAATCTAAAACTAAAATGAAGCAAACCCGTGTTTTTTTTCTTCAGGGGGTACTTTGGTTTATTTCAAAAGTATTCAGTACACACGTGCCGACTGTGTCACTGTTTAAAGAGGACTTATCAACTTTGTACTTTGCTGACCGCTTCTTACTGGATAACACAAATCATGACAAATAAACCAAAATGCCCCGCTAAGTGATAAGACTGAGGGTGGCCAGATCCATCTAAATATCAATCTTATCTATACTTGGAGCAAATCAAAATTATTGGCTTGATATCGATACTGTCTTCCCATTTTGACTACAATCATGTTGTCAGTGGTTTGTAAGTTTATATATACTGAATATTATAACTCTCAAATTGCATCCAATTGTGTTTACGCTTTATTTTCACTAAAGTAATCCCTGTTTTATCGTAAGCTTGCCTTCCAATAAGAACCCACCATAGTCAAAATCCACAATTGGCGCCACCAGCCTGTACTTGCCTAAGACACACAGCAGGCAATGGTGACCCTACGACCTTAGTGGTTAAGGGATTCAACCAACCAACCAACCAACTCTTTACATTGAAACCAAAGAACTAACCCTATTTTCAGGCTCCAGCATTTGTCTGATATATAAAAGTATAATGAAAATTATATATATTGACAACAACTTCTGTATTGTCAAATTCTAATCATCAAAATAATCTTGCTGCTATACTATATTGCACACAGAGGCTGAAAGGATTTCTGGGCACAACTTTTTTTTATTTGGATAATATCTTGTCGCCGTGACACAGCGGATGGATGGTTCGCTCGACCCGCAGTGCTGAGGCCCAGGTTTCCAGCCCCCCCGTAACTGTACTCACTTAATTTTCAAAATATTGTGCAATGGAAAGTATTTTATTTGTCGTGTTGATTGATTTTGTTTTACGGTTTTTATTTTTGTTACGTTACTGCTTTTTTGGTTTGACTCTCTTGACTTGTGTTCCTGTGTGAAACAATTGTTGCCGTTGAAGTATTTCGTTTTGTTTTTACATTATATTGTTTACATTATTGCACTTTCTGACTTAACCTTTTATTGCACTATATTTTGAAACTTTTCATATTGACTTTGTTCCAGTTCTATTTTCGTTACTTTCGTGCTTTTTGGGTTTAACACTCTTGCTCTGATAGAGGTGTAATAGAAATGTTTACATTTTTATACTGTTAGTGTTAGTTATTTAATTAAAAAATAGAACCCTTTTTAGTGGATAGAATATTTGTACCACATTTATCATAATTAGAAATAAACTAACTCAAGCAAAGAAATATCAATGTCGGCTAATAACCTGTACTTGGATCAGATTAAAACCAAAATGTCCAGTTTTGCCCACCCCTAGTTTAGACAGTCGATAGAATTGATTACTGCCTTTAAAATAATTACTTATTCACAGAAGTTGCGCTAAAATAATTGTGCCCTATCCGTTAGTATATTATCTCAGAGAAATGCAGCATTTAATGATTTGTGTAACCTTCTGTAGGGTTTTTTCAGCAATTTTTACAAGCAATGTATTTGCAGATCCCATTGGAAGAAAAGGGTACCAATTTGGCCTGCATAAAAATAAAAATCGATTGACAAGGGAAAAATACAGGGACTCAAAAATTTATATTTTATGCATTATTTTCAGTAGTGAGCAGAATCCTTCTGGTTTTCTGAGGAGGAAAAAATGCCTTTGCAAAAGTACCCAACATATAGATATACCCTTTCATTAATCAAATTCCCTAAACAAGGTTTTCAACATTTTACATTTAGATCACATTTAAAAAAAACATAACAAAATACAACTTACAATGGAATTCTATAGTACAAAAATTGTATATTTCCTATTTTGTCTTTGTAACAAAATGTGCTACCGGCCCCTTACAAAATTGAGAAGGACGGCATGATGTCAGTTTGATCATAAACACTTTTTTGATGTTAAAACAAAAAAGGATATTCCTTACAAATGTTACAATTTCAAAATATTTCAAAAGGACACTTTTGAAGGAAGGCAGGAACTACATCACTACGTTGAATATATCTGTACACACCACTGATTTTTTCATTTTATTTTTATAGATATTTAAACGAATTGGCTTACACGCATGGTTCGCACAGGTGCTTAAACCTTTAAATGCTTGCATTTTAAAGTTGTGTTTTCAAATATTATAGTGCTTGCATTTTGGATCATTCTTTTTTAAATGCTTGAAATTGTTACCATGTTTCTCAACAAGTGTGCTTGAAAAATGTCACCGATGCTGGTCCCTGGTGGCTAACTTTGCTATTGCATTTCTTCTTCCCTAATTATAAACTGCAGCTGGCATTGTTTTGTACGACATTGTCCTTTCTGCGCCCCAGATTAAAAACATGAAAATAACGTTTTATGAAGTAAGTACGACAAGATAAAGCTTTGTTTGTTCGATTCCCGGCTCCTCCGTGTTACATGTCGAAGTGTCCTTGGGCAAGACACTGAATCCCTAATGCCCCCAATAAGCAGGTCGGCGCCTTGCATAGCTGCATGGCCGCTATTTGTGTGCGAATGTGTGTAAATGGTTAAGTGTAAAGCACATTGTAAAGCGCTTTGGGAGGTCTTCATTGACTTGAAAAGTGCTATATAAATGCAGACCATTTACCATGTTTCCATCGTTATCATTTTTTTGCTACTTCCTTTAGCGTCTTGGAACCCAAAGTTAATAAAGTACACAAAAGTATTGTATTGTACTTGCTCACAAAGTCAGCACAAAAAAATGGATATTCTGAACTAAACGAAGTGAGAGAGATGAATACTTTTTGGGAGAGAGCCCGGCCAATAGCATTTGGGCATTTTCATGATGTTGTGACACAAACCAGTAGCAGATCAGCATCTTAAATAGCGTTGAGCAATAGCAGACAGGCATCTTGGAGAAGTAACTTGTTATACACATGAACATTGCAAAGTTTGAATTTGGCAACTTATTGCAGCTTGGTCATCCTGGATGTGCGCCCGTTGTCAAGGTTTCTTTATTTTCCTCATGCCTAAGTAATTAAGTTTTTCCTTGCCCTCATGTAGGTTTTAGATCAGGGGATGGTGTAATAATAGTCTGTAGTTTGCAATGATCTGTAGTCTTTGCAGTCCTTTGAGACTCCTTGTGCTTAAAGGCTATACAAATAAATGACTTGACTTACCGATATAGAGAGAGAGATTTGTCTAAAAAATATTTACACACATATTGTTCAAATCCATATTTGCGGTTTCGTCAAGATCTAAAAATTATATGTGTGGATAAATGCCACAAAAGATGAAAAAAAAATCACATGTGTAAATCACAGATCTATTTGTGGCTCTGCAAAACACACGGTTCACACTGGATGTGGTCTTGTAATGGTACTGAAAAAAATTTAAAAGTTGGTTTTGAAAGTCCTTAAAAAGTGCTTGAATTTGGTCATGAAAAGTGTGTATGAACCCTGTATGCATTACTAATCCTGTTTCCCCCATAACAGTGAGCCCAACTACTCTGCAGGTACAATGCCCTGGTGCTGAGTTATTTTCAGTGCAGACTGATGGGATTAGTCAGGTCTTCAACAGAGTTTATATTGGCTTTCATTCCTACTTGACTCTTAACTATAGCCCCTAGTTAGCCAGCAGTCTTTGCGTATCACTTGATAGTTATACTTCAATTTCTTTGCAGGTTTCAACTATTCTTTTTAGGGCTATAGATGTATACCAGCTTTTCCGCACTATAAGGTGCACACGATTTAAGGCGAACCCCCCAAAATGTTCTTGTGTTAGGCGCACAGAATTAACAGTATGGGCGAAGGTTGCATAAAAAATGAACACATTTGAATTAAAATATTTTATTTAATACAACACTATGACATCTGGTTTCACCACCAACATTTATTAATTCATTCATAAATGGTTACTGTGCTGTTCTCACTCCTAAGTATCCCTTTTTTCACCAACTGGACAGCTAGAGAAAGACACCCCAAATAAGCTGACTTATTTTCTTTAGTTTCTGTTGATTCGGAAAATGGCCTTAACCATAAACCTCATAAGGTCACCGTAAAACTAAAAACTAAACTAGAAACAAAGTGCAAAAAAGTTATGTTAGCTTGCTAACCATACAGATACATTCGGTACCATTAACACAAATCTATCAATTATTCACAAAATATTTCATACTTACAATTATTGTCAAAAGTGAAAACAAAAGAGGATTTGCAATGATTATATTAACCACAGGAAGACACTTGAGAATACTGTTTCTCAAAGGCAGAACAGTTACCTGTGTATGCAGTATCATTCAATTTTAACTATCCATATCCAATTTTATCCATCGTACTTTCACGGTATATAAGACTCACTGGATTATAAGCCACACATTGAATTTTTTGGCCATGTTGGTGTTTTAGGGTGCGCCATAAAGTCCAGAGAATATGGTATATATATTTTTTCTATGTGACTATTGATTATTTTCCCCCCATTTCATTAACACTCCACTTATTGAAACATTAATATTTTGTTTGTTTGTTTGTTTGTACATGATTCAATTGTTTGTTTGTTTGTACATGATTCAAATTGAATCTTTTCTTCCGGCGCCGTCACGAATGGCAGCCACTCCAGCAGCTCCCGTGTTATTTTCGATTGTTCTCGATTGTTCTCAGCTCAGGGATGCTGCTGGAAATGTGAATTTCCCTTCGGGGATGAACAAAGTATCTATCTATCTGTGCAGGCACCGGCTCCAGCATCCTATCCTCCTTGCAGGACCTGCCCTTGGCTTTTTGGCCATGCGGATCCAGAATGGAGAAACATCTCCAGGCCATCTCTGTACTTCAGTGGGTCATCACCTTTTTAGCACTGGGTACGTGCATGTCGGTAATTTCACATTTCAGTTATCGTATTTATGTGTGTATAACGCACACACCTGTGTAACATGCAGCCCTATTTTTTTTAAATCAAAAAGCTGTGTAAAATTATGTTTCACTTTTCCAAGCTTAAACTAAGCATTGTAAGTAACATTGTTTAAAACGTGCCGCCATGATAGAAACTCATTATTGACAACGTCAACTATGAACTCGATGCCCACATAAGGTTTGAATTGTATTATATTGTTGTTCTTTTTGCGTTGATTTGTATCTTTCAGGACGACTTTGATTTTTCCATTCCCTGACATTGGTCTCTTGTACCGTGAATAAAATTAGTTTGATAATGATAAAAAAAAATCCTTTGCCTTTTCGGATGGTGTTTATATCACTCGTATTTTAGTGGTTAGGATTCGGTGTTCTCACTGCAACGACCCGGGTTCGCTTTCCATTGCATCCAATGTTTTGCAATTGTGGTCAGCGATATTTCTTGACTGATAGAATAGAATAGAATAGAATAGAATATACCTTTATTATCATTGTTACAAAATAGGTTGAACATATTGTGACAACGAAATTGGACGTGACACTCCAGTTGCACAATTTACAGTAAGGATAACAGAAAACAAAAAAAGATAAAGGATAATTTACACAAGAGAGTGTGGGCATGTAGGGTGTTTACATACAGTTTGGGGATTGTATTAGTGCAATATGCGGTAGTGCAAAATAGGCAATATTGTGCAAAGTAAGCATAGGCATGAATACAATTTTACATCAATACTTGCACAAATATGGTAAAATGAATGTTATGGTAATAACAAAAAAAAAACCTTATTTATAATGTGCACCTGAACTTTGAGTTGTGTAAAAAAAGTGCGTTGTACACCAGTAAATACGATAATTGACGAGAAAGCCAAACCAGACCTAAAGAATTAGCATGCCGTCTCATTAGTAGAGACTAATCTTCATGTGTATGTGCATACTAATGCCGGGTCTTGTGGCCTATTCTGTCGTCTTTGTACTGATCTAGATCAGTGTTTTTCAACCTTTTCTGAGCCAAGGCATACTTATTATTTAATTTTATTAAATAATCTCGAGCCAGGGCAGCACGGCGGCGCAGTGGTTAGCGCTTGTGCGGCACAGTTCATGTCATGGGAACCTGTCGTGGGTTCAAATCCAGCTCCAGACATCCTGTGCGGAGTTTGTATGTTCTCCCCGTGCTTGCGTGGGTTTCCTCCGGGCACTCCGGTTTCCTCCCACAATCCAAAAACATGCATTTCAGGTGAATTGGCCGGTCCAAATTGTCCCTAGGTGTAAATGAGCGAATGAGTTGTCTGTCCCTGTGTGCCCTGCGATTGGCTGGCAACCAGTTCAGGGTGTCCCCTGCCCAGTGCCCGGAGATGGCTGGGATGGGCTCCAGCCCCCCCGCGACCCTAATGAGGATAAGCGGTACGGCTGATGAGATGAATCTCGAGCCACACGGTCAGTTGAAAATGTTTAAAATGTCACATCTAACTTTCATTTTATTTTTAAAGCTTAAATGGACAATGTGTTCCGTTTTTTTCTTCAGTAAAATAACTTAATTATAATTGAAAATACATGCAAGCTTCTTTACCTTATTCCATTTATTTTTTTCTTTTCCAGGCAAACTTAAAGGTATTTTATATTTGTGCCTGTACTAAAGTGTTATGTGTTCCCACTTACTGATATGGATGAAAGTTAGTTACTTGGTTGGTCACTAGGAAAAAAACAATGGCATGTTCTTTATTTGCAGCACACTACACAAGTTCTCACGGCACACGAGTGTGCCCCGGCACACTTGTTGAAAAACATCTAGAACAGGGGTCTCCAACCTTTTTCAAGCTGAGAGCTATTTTTTGCGACTAATTAGCGCAAAAGGCACCCAGTTTGACATGAATTACTAAAATAGCAACTTAGATGGCTTGCTAAATAGCCAAAAAGTAGTTTGATGGCATGCTAGAAAAGTAAACGGGTAAAAAACTAAAATGAGCTACATAGCTGGCTAATAAAGGGGGCCAAAATTTTGTCAAGTCACTTTTATATGTATAGCCCTTAATCACAAGGAGTCTCAAAGGGCTGCACAGACCACCGACTATTGTAAACTACAGACTATTATTAGACCATCCCCTGCTCTAAAACCTACATGAGGGCAAGGAAACATGAGGCAAAAAAGATCAAATGTTCGCTACATAGCCTGCAAAAAATGTTAAAAGTTGGCTCGATCGCTTGCTAAATAGCTACAAATGTGGGAAGGTAACTAGCTACAAAACTAAAAAGTTAGCCTGATAGCTAGTTTAAGAAACTGCATTTTCTGCTTATTCGCTTTACAAAACTCATAAATTGGAATTTAGTTTGTTGTATTTCTTGTAAAATAAATCAATAAAAAAATGAATAAATGTGTTTGATACATGAATATACTCTCATTCTATGCTTTTAATTAATTGCTTAAAATAATTATCAGTACTTGAAATTGTCCACGAAGCCCATGAACCGGGATTTATTTATTTGAGTTTCTTATTATTTTTATAATATTACTATGTTATAACTATGTTAATACCAGTTTAATTGTTAAAAATATGGCTAAATAGACTCAGCCAACCAATAAAAAATGATTTTACTAGAAAATCACAATGACCCAGCTCCACAGGCACCTCAGCTGTCCCTGGGCGCACCACGTTGGAGACCCCTGGTCGACATGAATACTTTTGAGTTCCCATTCTTGGTTTTTCACAGTCCTCCCCCTCCTCTTTTAGGGGCAGTCTGCACTGTGCTGCTAATCTACATGTTCTGGACTGATTGTTGGCTTATCGCTGCCCTTTACACCGCCTGGCTCATTGTTGACTGGAACACCCCAAAACAAGGTATTTCCAAAGGGTCGCTCACTGTTTTTGAACAACAAACATGTGATTTGACTAACGGACCTAATCATCATGAAAAAGTTCCAAGCAGGGTTTAGAAATGGGTGCTTGAAATCCTCGTAAAAACTGGAATTTTAATGTGGTTTTCAAAGTCAGGAAAATGCTTGAATTTTGGGTGAAAATCTTGAAAATGCTTTGAAGATGTTGCCATTGCCATGTTTCCTGGCAGTCTGATGCTATAGATGACGGAATAGATGAAGAAAAATGTTTAAAAAATATGAAAATATTGTCAACACGCCTGCTCTGGTGGCTTTTCATTATGATGTCATGCGAAGCGTCACCGCCCCCTACTGGTCGAACCTAAAAGGACAGCTCAATTTAGAAACTGCTCACTGAGAACAGCCTTTCGGCTACCCAAACGGCTGTTTTTTTAATGATGTATTGACAATCATAATAAAACATTATGCACCCAATTATTTAGTAATTGGTAATTTTATGAAAAACACTTGAAATATAAATTAAAATATTCACTGATCTCCCAAAACAAGTTGTAAAACGCAAAACAATTTTGGCTTTTTACTCACTGTATAGCTTGAGGTGGGACAACAATACAAAATGTGTGAAATGTGTGGGGGGCAACTGTTATCAGCGGTGAGTGGTATACTTTGTGAAGTTTAAAACTGTTCAGGCGATGCATATTGAAAGATGCTATTTTTGCAGTGTGAACTCCTGTGATACTAGTTATGAATATATCAATCCATACATTATCTGCACTGCTTATCTTCAGTAGGGTCACGGGGTTGCTGGAGCCTATTCTATCTATTTTCGGGCAGGGGAGACCCTGAACTGGTTGCCAGCCAGTCACAGGGCACACAGAGACAGGCAACTCACTCGCTCATTCATACCTAGGGACAATTTGGACCAGCCAATTAACCTGACGTGCATGTTTTTTGGATGCGGGAGGAAACCGGAGTGCCCGGAGGAAACCCACGCAGGCACGGAGAGAACATGAAAACTCCACACGGGGAGGTTGCGGCAGCTGGACTAGAACCCCGAACGTCCGCAGACCCACCCACCATGCCGCATAGTTAGGAATTTTAAAAAGTAATTAGTTATAGTTACTCACTGCTCCTTCCAAAAAAGTGTTTGTAACTGAATTACTCCAAAGTAAAAGTAACTAGTTACCAGGAGAAGGAACTAATTTTGTTCCTTTAAAAAGCTGTTGTATGTCAAAAATATTTATTGCACCTCAACAGCAACAGATTTATCCTACACTTGAAGCGCAACAAAAAGAAACAGAAAACAATCTAATAAAATTGTCAAGAACCAGAACAGGATCAGGACCCAAATGCGTGATGTTTCTCACACAAGCCTTTTATTTTATGGAAAATGGGGAGTCATGTATATTAGGCAGCAGTCTGGCGTGGAATGATAGGTAGCCAGAGGCCGACGAGATCGATACCAATTGCCCGAGCAGATATCAGACAGATGGCGTCCATACCTGACAGGACGGGACAGACACGATTGATATCATAAAGGGATAACGGAATTAAACAGGACAAACTAGACGGGAACCAAACTGGAATCGGTAATTAAACAGGACATAATAAACAGGAACCATACCGGACAGGAAATACCAACAGGAAACAGGACCGAGTCAAAACCCACGCCTTGCGGGGCAGATGTTCGATGACAGACTGACCAAGGAAGAGTGAGAGCACTGAGCTTAAATAAACAGAAAGCCAATCTTTAAACGAGCCGCGGCTGGCGCCACACGGGCGGCGCCAATTGGGCGCCATGGCAACCGTGACAAAAATAACAATCAGCATGCACATAAACACCTAAAACATACGGAAACGTGCGCAAAACATGCGTGAAAAAAATAAAACGTAAACCTGCACCAAAACGTATGTGAAAGCGCACCAAAACTTATGTATTTTAGTCCGATTTCCCTGTTACTGAAAAAAGAACGCCGTTATTCCCAACAATGCAGACGTGTACTTTGAATTTCTTTTAAATTTTAATTTTTAACAAAATCTAACAGGTGTTAAGAATAACCGGCCATGTCTACATTAACACACTCTCAAGCTCGTCAACTTAGTCGACGCTGTGAAGGTAAAATCATGTTCACCTTAAATTCAATGTAAATTAGTAAAATTCCACCCGGTGCTAGGGAGTAAGTGTAATTAAAAGTACACTGTGTAATATTGGACCACTAAATGGCACTGTAATGCGAACAAAAAACAGTCCCAAATGATGATGCCAGACAAACATGCCCGCGACTACTACGTAAGTATAGATTTTACTATGTTGCCGAAATACAAATTTCTCGAACAATGAATATTTTTAAAAATATCAGTGTGATAATTCATGAATTTTGTCCCATTATTCAAATGAGTGCTTTCTTTTTCCTGAATGAAGGTTTTGTACCATAAGAAGGAACTAAATATCACACACTGTCCCTTTTAATGTGTAAATAATTAGACTCACGCTGCAAGGAGTAGTACCAGAACAAAAAAGCTCAAAAATGCATGATTATTTTCCAATAGCTGTCAGTTTTACGAAAGAATATATTTAAAATATAAAGAATAGGAGGTTGACAGTTCATTTTTATTTATTTTTTCCCCCAGTCATTTATAGCTAATGGGGATAAAAGACTAAAACATTTATGCCTTATGTTAGCTTCAAGGCTAAGTACGAGAAAGCAATTAGCAAGATGGATTTGATCTGCCATTCGAGAGTACTGTGTTTTTGATGTAAAGCTATATTAGTTACAAACCCATTGGCATGGAGTGTCTAGTGGCCCAGGGGCTATCTGTAGCCCGCGCACCATTTTCATTGGCTCGCGTATATGCTGAAAAAATGATGTGCTCCCCCAAAATGTGTTTGATAGGTGGTACCGCTTTTTCTTAATATCCAAAAACGAAAAAGAATACAATTTCTGGCAGTAAAAACGTTATGTTCATAAAATTGATCATTTTTTCAAACTTCTGTATTCCTGTAAAAAATATATAGTGAAATTACCCTCGTTACCTTCAATTTTTTGCGTGTTACCCTAGAGCAGTGTTTTTCAACCTTTTTTTTTTCACGTTGGAAAAATTGTGCGGCAAACCACTAACCAAAAATGTTATAAAATGACACTGAACAGTATGTTTAATTACGATACAATTTATAATACCCCCAGTTTTTACAGCACAGACACTTGACAATTACATATTCTCAGAAAATGATTCATCAATGTTTTATTAAATTTTACATTTGAAAAAGTGAGATTGGATAATTTCTCACGGCACACCTGACGATCTCTCATGGCACTTTAGACCAGGGGTGGCGAACACGCGGCTCTAGAGCCGCATTCGGCTCTTGGCCAATAAGAATGCGGCTCTTTGCCTCATCATATTTTCTATATACTGTGGCTCTTTGCCTCGTTTCATGTTTAGTTTTTTTCCCCCTCTTGAAACACACTAGAGTCCATCAGAGTTAGTAACAAATAATAAAGAATATTTTGAAATTAATTTGGCAGATTTGTTGTTTTTATGCTGCTCCTGACACATAACTGACTGCCAATCATCTGCGTAGGTTACGTCTAATGCTGGGAAATTAAGTAAACATTTCATGAGCATGCAGACTGTTACCCTCAGGGT
Source organism: Urocampus carinirostris (assembly GCF_059441175.1). Classification (NCBI taxonomy): domain Eukaryota; kingdom Metazoa; phylum Chordata; class Actinopteri; order Syngnathiformes; family Syngnathidae; genus Urocampus; species Urocampus carinirostris. The sequence continues at coordinate 26,238,899 of NC_142365.1, forward strand.
CAAAATGTTAAAATGCAAAGCGTAACGGAAATAGTGTTATGTGTTATTTTATGTGTGTTATGGTAAATAATATGTTTTTAATTGTGTGTGTATCTGTCTGTCATGGCAGGTCAGTGCGTGGTGTGGCTCCTTGACTCTCACAGTTAAGAATTTCGGCTCTTTGTGTCAAACGTGTTCGCCACCCCTGCTCTAGTGTGTCGCAGCACAATGGTTGAAAATCATTGCCTTAGACTAAGGGTGTCCAACGTGAAATAGATGGAAGGGCCATGTAAAACATAATCAGCTACATGTTGAGGGGCGAACTGATAGAATGTTAAAAACGTTTTAAATGACGTTTACAGTAAATAGAACCTACTAAAGACCTAACAAATATATATCAAAATGATTAGATAAATAAATATGGTTCTGACAGTTAATTTTTGACTGTTTTGGAGTATACTAATCAAAGCTAGTATACCTCCCACACTACAGCCTTATTTCACTTATTTACAACATGTTCTGTGAACAGGTGGCAGGCGCTCTTCATGGGTCAGAAGTTGGACGGTGTGGACATACTTTCGGGACTATTTTCCAATTCAGGTAAGTCATCTGAATCTATTCAAAAGAAATGAATGGGAAAGGTATGATTGTCTAATTGTGGAAAAAAAGAATACAACACCAACTGCTGACTCAATTGTTATTCATTTCAGGTTATGATCAGGTGTGACATAATAGATAAACTTATCAGAGGTCATGCTGTCTCTTAAAGGGGTTATAAAATACATGTATTTTTTCAATTAGTCTCAGAATGTGTAGTGTTCCTCCCCACAATCTTGCACATATGTTGCATAATACCACGCGTCGCTGGACTCGAAAGATTTAGTCTCAAAGTTGACCAATTTGGGTTATATCCTGTTGAGCTGTCATGTCACCAGATAGACTTATTACAACCGTGGGTCCCGTTGAAAAACAGACGGCCATTGTAATAAACCGCAATTTCAAAGTGCTCATTTCTGCTTGGACAAATTGGAAATTTGCTCACTGTGTCAATGGGTGACTTGTCCAATTTGCATGCCTTGATCATCGAAAGCTGCGTGAGGTATCGTGTACAGCGTGCATTCCTTTTTTGCCTTTGCCTTTTTTAAGCAGGTGATTGTGACATTTCCTTTGTGTTTTTCGTCACGTGTCTTACAATTGGTGTAATATTGTCCAGATAGCTCCCCGTTACCATACAGTTTTCTGAAGGCCTCCAGTTTTGTTTGGTCCAGGTTAGCCCCATAAGAAGTCAGCTAGCTGGCAAGCCTGCTTTGACCATTATTTTATTCCCGCTAGAGTCGCGTTGTTTGCCCTGGCCGTTTTTCATTGTAGGTTGTTTTACTACATATTTTCGGTCGACCGGTATCCTGTTTTTCTGCCGATCAGTCAGTTAGCCCTCTTTAGTGGCTGGCTAGCCTGGCTGTTGTAGGTTCCCAGTTATCCTGGCTGCTCACTGCATGCTTTTGGTCGACCAGCCTCTCGTTTTTCCACCGATTGGTCAGGTTAGCCCTTTTTAGCAGCCAGATAGCCTCCCGGTCCCAGCTGGGTTATGCCCTGTTAGCTCTCTGTGTGTTATTTTTGGCTGATCGCGATTTGTTGTATCATTGCACACCTACATGCGACACAATCTAGTCATTCTCCATAAAAACTACCAAAAATTCTGCTTAAAACACTCAAAACCTCTTTGCCTAGGTCAGTAGTCTCCAACCTTTCTCAAACTGAGATTCTTTGTTACAAATTGGCGAAAAGGTCACGTGCATTTCCAAAATAATTTATCATGTTGTTACTACGTTATTAAAACAGTAATTGATGGAGGTACAGTTAAATCGACTCAACTACTAAAGAAAATATTTTACTAGAAAATCACAATGGCCCAGCACTGGTGAACTATTTTCAGAGCAAGTCTCAGCTTTCCTAAGGGGGTACCACGTTGGAGACCCCTGGGCTAGGTGTTACCCTGATGATGTCACAGCTTAGGAAGTCACAGACGAGACAGGCTGTCTTCAAAATGCGTTATCTTGGAAAATAAATGGAATGTACCACTGAAATGGATACAGATATTATGCCATTAAAACATATACTATTTTCTCACATTTGGGTATCCTTTTGAGGCATTGACCTAATGTTGCTTAGCCCTATAGGCTGGAAAGTTATATATATATATATATATATATTTAATTTTAATAGTTTAATCACATTTTTAATTTATAGGTCAAAGTGTTAAGTTTTGTTTTCTGGAGCAGGGGTCTGCAACGTGATGCCTGCAGGTAGCCCACCGTGACTACCTGAGTAGCCCGCAGACTAGTTATAATTATATGTCATTGTGATCTTTCTAGGAAATTACATTTCGAACTGACATGATGTTTAGTGGTTGACAGACGATTTAATAAGTAATACCATAGAATTGACTAAGTAATAAGATGGTAATTACAAGTTATTATCTAAATGCATATCAAACTGGTAGCCCTATGCGCTAATTGGTTTCAAAAAGTAGCTCTCAGCTTAAAAAAAAGTTGGTGACCCCTGTCCTAAAGCATGGGTAGGAAAACTTATTTGGGGGCCTGGGCCAAGGAGGTAATTTCATTTTATATTTGTGTCTAAATAGATTATTTTGAACATTTAGTTTTAAAAAACACAGAACTAAAGCAAAATATTAAGCTGTTTTATGCAATAAATTTGACACTTTTTTTTTCCTAGTATTTTTGTGGTTTAACCCCAGTATTTGTGCAGTATTCTTGTAGTCACATTTTGTAGTACTAATGTACTTGTATCTGTACCTTTGCAGTATTTTTGTGGGATTTAAGCAGTAGGATTATTGTATTGTATAATAGTAATTTCTGTAGAGTTTTTTCAGAATTAAAGCAAACGTATTAGGTCCCTGTTTTAAGAACATTTAGTTTTGTAGTAGTGGACACTCGGAAAGACAATGATGACAAAACTGACACCCAAATAAATATTTTTATTTTGTTATTAGAAGTACTACATTTACCATATATAAATAAATATATATATATATATATATATATATATATATATATATATATATATATACCCATTAAGGGGCTGGATTCAAAAACCTGATGCGTCACATGTGGCCTGCAGACTGTAGTTTGCCCTCCTCTGTCCTAGAATAAAACCTTGTTATAAACACAATATACAATTACTTGTATATCTACTGTATGTACCGTAATGTTGTGCAAGTAATATCTACTTAACTAAAGGGAGGGACTTGATGTGATACTTTGAACTTTGTCCATCACAATGATTTGGACTTTGTACGTATGTGGACCTTGCTATGTCATGTTTGTGTTGTTGTCGTCATTCTAAGAAATGTTTGCCATGCGAAAAAGGAATACAGTACATAACAAGTGTCGTACTGTACTTGCTTTACTTTTTATATATGTCTGTAAAAGTTAACATCATGGCACAGTTTGAAATGGCATCACGCACGGAATTCCAGATCATTTTAGAGAACGCTCTTTTGGCTCCGCTTGCTGAAAAGAGCTGACTCTTTCCTAAATATATCTTCAGGTTCGAGAGCGTTCTCCATCCGGGCCCCGGTGCTGTGGAATGCTCTTCACCCTGAGATTCCCACAGATTCTAATCTTAAACACACTTCTACTCTATAGCATATGAATAACCTATATTTTATATTGGTGATATGCGTATTATTTGCCCCCATGTAGGTTTTAGATGAGGGGATTGTGTCATAATAGTCTGTAGTTTGCAATAGGCAAGGCAAGCCAAATTATTTGTATAGCACAATTCATACACAAGGCAATTCAAAGTGCTTTACAGAAATGGGAAAGAGACAGGTTAAAAACACACAATTACAGTTAAAACATAGAAGAAAAGACATCGAAAATGTAAAATGTGTTTTTTAAAAAGAATTAAAACCACATAATAAAATCAACGAATTAAAATAAAGTAAAAGTGAAGAGTGCAGATAGAACCCTTTCAGTTGTATGCACAGTTGAACAGAACTGTTTTCAGCCTGGACTTAAACACTGTAGACGCCTGTCTGACGTCATCAGGAAGACTATTCCAGAGTTTAGCTGCATGGAACTGAAACGCAGCTTCACCCTGTTTAGTCCTGGCTCCGGGCACCAGCAGAAGGCCTGTCCCTGTGGTTCTCAGGGTCCGAGATGGTTCATATGGGACCAACAATGTCACATAGTCTTTGATCTGTGCAGCCCTTTGAGTCTCTTTGTGATTAAGGGCTATACAAATAAACATAACTTGACTTTTAATGATATTTTACCATTAGTGATCAAATATGATGCACAAAATTAATTAATTTATAATATGTCCTTGGATTTGTAAATGATGCTGCTATGTTATAGTATACTACAATCAAATGTTTATACTAAAAAAGATAACGGCACTCATTATGACAGAGTGAGAGAAAGTGTGAGAGACAGTGAGGGTGAAAGAGAATGACTGAGTGTGAGTGGGCGTGACAGTGTAAGAGAGCATGAAAAAGTGTGAGTACTGTATATGTGGGAGAGTGTTGGTGTTCGTAAGAAAGTGAGTGTGAGCGTGTGAGTATACGTGGGAGAGCGTGAGTGCGCGTTAGTGTGGGGGCCGGTGAGAGACCCTGAGTGAGTGTGAGAGAGTCAAGTCAAGTCATTTTTATTTGTATAGCCCTTAATCACAATAAGTCTCTAAGGGCTTCACAGATTAGTACACTATGTTACACAGACTATTTTTCAGCCGACAAGAAGAGTAGGTTATTATTCATATGCAATGGAGTAGAAGTGAGTTTTAAGTTTAGATTTAAACATTTGAGTGAGTATATGTAGGAGAGCGTGAGTGTGCTTGAGAAAGTGAGTGTGAACGTGAATATATGTGGGAGAGAGTGAGTGTGAGAGACGGTGAGTTTGAGTGAGCAAGAGAGAGTGTAAGTATATGTAGGAGAGAGTGCGTGAGAGATCGTAAGTGAGTGTGAGAGACTGAGCGTGAGAGCAAGAGAGAGTGTAAGTATATGTAGGAAAGAGTGAGTGTGTGTGAGAAAGTGAGTGTGAGCGTGAGTATATGTGGGAGAGCGTTAGTGTGGCAGGGCGGGAGTGTGTGTGAGAGTGAGAGACTGTGAGTGTGCGTGACATAGAGTTAAGAGTGTAAGAGTTGATTGAGAATGTGAGTAAGAGAATGCATAGGAGAGTGAGAGAGAATATGAGTGAGTGAGAGAGCATGACAGCAAGTGAGTGCGCGTGACAGAGTGTGAGAGAGCGTGAGTGTGAGAGAGAGAGCGTAGGAGAGTGTGAGTGAGAAGGACGACATCAGTGCGTGAGAGAGGGTGAGTGAGAGTTTAAGAGAGCAAAATTTGAGATTTAAATGAGCCGGCTTATAAAGCCATTTCGTTTGGCGAACGACACATGGATAACGGACTGACAAAGGGTGAGTAAGAGCATTGAGCTTAAATAGGAGGCAAGCCAATCAGTCAATGAGCCGCAGCTGGCGCCAATCAGGCGGGGTGAATTGGGCGCCTTGGGCAACCGTGACAATAGTGTGAGCTGCAAACACGAGACGCACACCAACTTGAAAATGGCATGTTATTTCTGCGGGCTAATCATTTTGGGACACGCTCCACCATCAATTATGGACAACATGAGCTGGAAGCTACTTCAAGTTCAAAGGAACGTTCCAAACAAGCCCCAAGTTTATGAATACCTCTAGCAGGTCTATAGGGACTTTGTGTATTATTTAGCGCCTCCTAGTTGTAAAAAAAAGAGCTGTTTTCCTTTCTTTCTTTTAATCTTTTAGGATGACTTTGTTTTCTTCATTCTCTAACATTCGTCTCTAGTACTGTGAACAAAAAAATACTGTTATAACATGAGTTTCATGCCTTTTCATGTGTCAGATACACAGTGTACAGTATATAGTGTTTTTTTATGACATTTTCCAATTATAAGGATGTCCTAGTTCCTAAAGTGCAAATGTTTTTTTTTGTTTTCCCTCACCAGTCCTTGTTGTTGTCATCGTTCCACAGCTAATTAAAACCCACAACCTGCTGCCCAATCGGAACTACATTTTTGGCTACCATCCCCATGGTATCTTCTGTTTTGGGGCTTTCTGCAACTTTGGGACGGAAGCCACAGGCTTCTCCAAGAAATTTCCAGGAATTAAACCCTCTCTGGCAACCTTGGCAGGGAATTTTCGAATGCCGGTGCTCAGAGACTACCTGATGTCTGGAGGTGAGTGCCTCTGACCAACTTTTAGAATTTTTAAGTGAGGTCTTCTAGCAAGGGTTAGCACTGGTGCTTGAAATCTTTGAAAATACCTGAATTTTAATGTTGTGTTTTCAAAGTCAGGAAAATGCTTGGATTTTGTGTGAAATGAAATGGTTGACATTGTTGCCATGACCATGTTTTTTGGCAGTCTGACTCTATAGACCACGCAATTAATGAAGAAAAAAACGAAAAAATAAAATTGATGCCGACATTGTCATTATGGCGTTGTCATGTGAAACATCCCCGCCCCCTAGTGGTTGCACCCAGGACGGCAGCTCTATTTAGGAAACCAGCTCTTTTGGCTCGGCTCCCAAACGTTTCCTCAGATTTTTTTGTTTACTTAATAATATATTATCACTAATAATCAAACGTATGCACTAAATTATTTTGTAATTAGTAATTATTTGTATTTTAAAGAGCATCCCTGAAAAACACATGAAATATAAATTAAAATATTCACAGATCTACCAAAAAAATGTCAAATAAAAACAATTTGAGCTTTTTACACACTGAAAAGATCAAAAGTTGAATGACACAAATACCTGAAAATGCAAAACAATTACATTTTAATTCAAAATATTAAATCTTTAGTGCTATAAATAAATAATAAAATGCAAAACAACTAACTTTTTGCTCCTCTATTTTCACTAATTTAGCCACAGATCCTCTGAAAAACATGCAAAAGAATATAAATTTAAATAAGCAAAAGATCAGCAATCGATTGAAAGATTGAATGCTCACCGTTTCGAAGCAGTCAATATCATTAAAATGAGGCCAAATCTGGCTCATTTTTCTGTTTCGTTTTTATAGAGTACTTTTTTACTTTCAACAGTACTTTCTTTTTTTGTCTTCCATATTGGAGACAATTGTTACCTAAAACCTTTAGAGCCCTTCCCGTGTTTGTAAACAAGTGTGACATAGCTAAGCCACACATGCATTCTTGAAGCAGAATGGGCAGAACTAATGTGAGTTTATAGCAGCCATTGACACAAAATGATTGTACATCCTAGATAGCAGCACTAAATAACAAGTATGTGCTAGCATCAAGATAGTAACATAAAAAATGGCCTTAAAAGTGCTTGAAAAGTGCTTGATTTTGACCATGAAAAAGGTGGATGAACCCTGTCTAACACTGTTTCTCTATTGGTGGGTCAGGGGAGTATTTTATGTGGCTTGCGGGCCTTTGCCTGGGCAAATAAAAGGTTCCCGACCCGTGCGAAAGACCCTTTCATTTGTTTGAAAACATTGTGATGTAGCTGTTGGGCGAGGCTCAGCCCGGAGTCAAGAGAATCTCCGCGCTGGTCAATACACTGAAGAAACTAAGCTTTCGTTTCTGCTACTCTGGTGATCAAATGTGTGCCAGAATCTGAGGAAAACGGTTAGTGATCGTGAAATGAAGTTTTACAGAATCCAGGCGGACACTCATGATCATAGAAAAATAGGTTTCTTAGTATATTTCCAAAATAACTTATTTTCTGAAACTAATAAAATAACATGCTTTGCTGATATAATAGATGTCAAGAACCGGAACGATGCGTATCGTTTCTCGGACAAGCTTTATTTTACGGGAACAGGCTAGTCATGCACATTAACGCAAACGCCAGTGATTCGGTGATCGCTGGACGGAAGAAGAAAGACTGAAGTCTGGCGTGGAACAACAGGAAGCCAGAGACTAACGAGATTGATACTGGACAGATGGTTTTGATGCTGGACAGAATGGGACTGACAGGATTGATAACAGATATAGGAGACTGGAGTCAGAGATCAGACAGAACGATACCAGACACTGGAGACCAGAGACCGATATCAACATGGGACGAAATAAACGGGATCGATACCGGACAGGAAACCGAACAGAGTCAAAGCACACGTCTTGCCGGTGCAGAGGTTCGTTGATGGACTGACAAAGGGTGAGTGATAGCACTGAGCTTAAACAGGAGGGAAGCCAATCAGTCAATGAGCCGCAGCTGGCGCCAAACAGGCGGGGTGAATTGGGTGCCGTGGGCAACCGTGACAATAGTGTGAGCTGCAAACACGAGCATTTTTGATGAGTTTCTCAGTCCAATCTTTTAGCTTTAATGCATTTAAGCGCAACTCTCTTCCTTTTCGTTGATCAGGAGTGTCCGCCGGGATCTTTTATAACTTAAATTTACGATCACTAACATTTTTTTCTCCAATTCTGGCACAAAGAGTATGTTGTTTTCTTAGCTGCAGAAAATAACAGGCAAAACAAAAGCTTGGTTCCTTCCCTGTGTTGACCAGCGCAAGTATTCTCTGTACTGGTAAAGGGAATATGATTTCTTTGTATTGTATTGTATCGAATTTGGTTTATTTATTTCCAGTTATATTGCAACAAATATCACATCACAGAGTGTCAAGTCAAGTCACATTTATTTATATAGCCCTTAATCACAAAATATGTCTCAAAGGACTGCACAGGATTACAATTACAAAATTGCACAATTGCCTGATCTTAAACCAGCATGCGGGCAAGGAACAACTCAAAAACCTCAGTGTGAGGAAAAAAGAGAAACCTTGAGAAAGGACCTCACATGTGGTAATCCCCCTTCTAGGATTTACCAGGGTGAATCACAATTAGCATTACTGTACACAGAATATAAAACACTAGGTAAGATGTTGAAAATGTCCGGATGACACCAACGACGCCCCCAGCCTGTAAACTAGTCCAGAAAGTCTATGACGGCCACGAAGCAACTTCCCATCTCTGCCAGCTTGTCAATGCAGGGGTTGACATGCTTCAGTTCAGACGCTGGTCCGCTGACTTATCTCAAATCGTCCTTCTCCTTCGTATCAGCCAGGCAGGCAGTCGGAAAAAGACAGGACAATACAGAATATGAGGTGGGCATCAATCATAAGCTTTGGAATAGAAGTGTGTCTTAAGCCTCGATTTAAAAACTTCCGTTGAGGTTGCAGATTTTATCTCCGGAGGCAGGGCGTTCCATAACACCGGGGCCCGGATGGAGAACGCTCTCGAGCCTGCAGACTCCTTGGCTCTCGGAGTCACAAGTAGACCGGCCTTTTCCGAGCGCAGACTCCGTGCAGGAACATAGGGGGAAATCAAATCAGAGAGACAAGAGGTTGCAAGCCCATGCAAACATTTATATGTTAATAAGAGAACCTTAAAGTCACATCTTAAGTGGACTGGGAGCCGGTGCAAGTTGGCCAATACAGGAGTAATATGCTCAAACTTTTTGGTCTTAGTCAAAAGTCTAGCTGCCGCATTCTGAACCAGCTGCAAAGTTTTAATGCTAGACATCGGGAGACCAGAAAGCAATACATTACAGAGTGAAAAAAATTACCAGAAAGGTAAAAAAGGAAGACGGGTTGAAGCCAAAGGCTTATAGAGACAAATAACTTTGGCTTTTTCAACCAATCATACAAACAAATTGTAAAAGAAATTCCAAAGTGATTAAAAAAAATTACGGAGGAGTTTGAAGACACGACCATTCTCGCGAGACTCCAGAAGAAGAATGAAGTCGTTTTGGTTTTGCTGTTTTTTTTTTTGTTTGTTTTGTTTTAAAAATATAAAAATAAAAATGTGAACACATTCTGCTTTCTCTAGTTGAAATTGTGAATCTTTTCAATCAATAAACTTGAGAGGTGATTTTTTTTTTTTTTATATATTGATTTGGGTAGCGGTTTGTAATTAGGATAGTATACTGGGTCCTGAAGTAAGACCAGCAGAGAACCACTGTTCTAGCAGTGGAAAATGCTGACAATTTTATCTATGAGTCCAGGGATCTTTGCCCCTTTTACGCAGCTGAATTAGCTTTTGTTTACATGGCTGTACTTTGTTGTTTCAAACAGTCAATGCTCAGTCTCTTTCAGGTTACTCTAGGACAGTTTATTCAAATCATACACACAGTGCCCACCGGTACTGTGGTGGCCTAGGCAAGATGATGTTTAAATAGTAGCGGATCGTGCAGTTTACACCTTCACTCCGGTCTAAATGAATTGGTGATCCAGTGCCTTTGTGTTGTTGAGTATAGGATAGGTTAAAAAATTAGTTGCCAGTGTTTTCATTCAATGTGTTTTACACATACCTGTCAAGCTCCACGACTCCATGCCCTTGCAAAATGTTGTATTTTCCCTTACAAAATACAAAATAATCTTACACCATATTTTTTTTCAAACGTGCTTATTTATGTAGTTTAACATGTTATATTGTACATGTGTTTCGTTATATCATATGTATTGTTAATTGGCATTTTGTTGTGAGATACTGAGTTGCTCGACATGAATGAGGTTTATTATGAAAAAGGTTCAAAAAGTAGCTTGGACGTTCACCGTAGAAGGAAAAAATACATACACTAATTCAATTAGAAAATGTTTTTTTTTCATATTTCAATTATTCAGTTTTCTTTGATTAGTGTCGATCCCTATGTTTTTGCTTGAAGACTTTTTTATGCTCCATACTACTTTAATTGGAAGGGTCTATTCCATTGGCTAGAATTAGCGAGCTCCAATAATGTTTGAAAAACAAGGAGGGTTTCATACTTATGTATATACATACTGGACTGTCTCAGAAAATTAGAATATTGTGATAAAGTTCTTTATTTTCTGTAATGCAATTAAAAAAACAAAAATGTCATACATTCTGGATTCATTACACATCAACTGAACTATTTCAAGCCTTTTATTATTTTAATATTGCTGAATTTGGCCTACAGCTTAAGAAAACTCAAAAATCCTATCTCAAAATATTAGAATATCATGAAAAAGTATACAAGTAGGCTATTTAACTAATCACCTGAATCATCTAATTAACTCGAAACACCTTGCGAGGTTTCCTGAGCCTTAAAAACACTCAGCTTGGTTCAGTAAACTAAATCACAAGTATGGGGAACACTGCTGATCTGACTGCTGTCCAGAGGACAATCATTGATACCCTCCATCAGGAGGGTAAGACACAAAAAGAAATTTCTCAAAGAGCAGGCTGTTCACAGAGTGCAGTTTCAAAGCATATCCACAAAAAGTCTGTTGGAAGGGAAAAATGTGGCCGGAAACGCTGCACAACCAAGAGAGATGACCGCAGCCTTAACAAAATTGTGAAGAAGAGCCGCTTCCAGAATTTGGGGGAGCTTCAAAGACAGTGGGCTGAAGCTGGAGTCCAGGTATCAAAAGCCACAGTTCACAGACGTGTCCGGGAAATGGGCTACAATAGCCGTATTCCCATGGTCAAGCCACTTCTGAACTCAAGACAACGGAAGAAGCGTCTGACTTGGGCTATGGAGAAGAAGCACTGGACAGTTGCAGAGTGGTCCAAAGTCCTCTTTTCAGACGAAAGCAAGTTTTACATTTCATTTGGAAGTCAAGGCGCCAGAGTCTGGAGAAAGGCTGGAGAGGAGCAAAATCCAAGTTGCTTGAAATCCAGTGTGAAGTTCCCACAGTCAGCAATGGTTTGGGGAGCCATGTCAGCTGCTGGTGTTGGTCCACTGTGTTTTATCAAGTCCAGAGTAAATGCAACTGTGTACCAAGAGATTTTAGAGCACTACATGCTTCCATCTGCTGAAAAGCTCTATGGAGATGAGGATTTCATTTTCCAGCATGATCTGGCACCTGCCCACAGTGCCAAAACCACCAGTAACTGGTGCACTGACCATGGCATCACTGTCCTTGATTGGCCTGCTAATTCCCCTGACCTGAACCCCATCGAGAATTTGTGGGGTATAGTTAAGAAGAAGATGAAAGACACCAGACCTGCAAATGCAAATGAGCTGAAGGCCGCTATCGAAGCATCCTGGGCATCAATAACACCTCAGCAATGCCACAGGCTGATTGCCTCCATGCCACGCCGGATTGATGCAGTAATCCGTGCAAAAGGATTCCCAACCAAGTACTGAGTGCATCAATGGACATTTTCAAATGTTTGATTTAGTTTTGCTGTTATAATTTTTTTTTTTATTTGGTCCTAGGAAGTATTCTAATATTTTGAGATAGGATTTTTGAGTTTTCTTAAGCTGTAGGCCAAATTCAGTAATATTAAAATAATAAAAGGCTTGAAATAGTTCAGTTGATGTGTAATGAATCCAGAATGTATGACATTTTTGTTTTTTTAATTGCATTACAGAAAATAAAGAACTTTATCACAATATTCTAATTTTCTGAGACAGTCCAGTATATAAAATTAGGTACTGTGTGTTTGTATGTTTTGTTTTCAGAACACTGCAAGTTTGTTTTATTTCCCTGCAAATTGTAATCAAATGCTCCCCCTCCCCAAATGTTTCAGGTATCTGCCCTGTGAACAAGAACTCAATCGACTACCTGCTGTCATGCAACGGTACAGGAAACGCAGTAATAATTGTTGTGGGAGGCGCAGCGGAGTCCTTATACTGTGCACCAGGCATGAACTCGGTCATCCTCAAAAAGCGGAAAGGATTTGTTAAAATGGCACTCCAGAAAGGGTAAGCCAAGCATCGCGTAACACCACCAGTTATTCCAATCGACTTTAACCTTCAAATGTCAGTCGCAGGTATTTGTTAAAGTATACGGAGGAGAATGTTGTTCCCGTTTACTGAGGCCATGCATACAGTCAGCAGCGATAAACGTTTTATCTGTAGCTGTGCCGAAACAACCCAAACAACAGTGATTATGTCAAATATCACTAAGGATTATCAATGCTTTCACCTTTTAAAGCAGATTAGAGCAAGTTGGGAAACAAATGAAGTTATGCAGACTTTAAAAAAGGGGTCTCCAACTTGATACCCGCGGAGATCAGGGTGCTCCTTAAACATTTGAGGTGCTGGCGGAACTGAAGTCAAAGTAAAACTTAAATTTGGAAACAATATTTCCCAGAGTTTGCTGTAAATATAGAAAGTGAACAGTTGGTGTGTTTAAGACAATTCTGGGTTTCTAATGATCTCTTAATGTGAACAAAAACAGAATATATCTGGTCTTCCATGTAAAAGAGAAAGTTTTATTGTTGCTTAATGAATTCTACTACAGGGTTAAAATCTAAGCACTTTTCATAGGACTATAAGGAACGACCAGACTTTGGTTTTCTCCAATTCTTTTTTAAGGTTACATTGTTTATTTATCTCTAAACAAATGCAGTCGATTGATTTATATTATGTGTATTTTGTCTTTTATTAGCATATTAGCTATTGGAGTAATCTAAAAGTAATTATTATGGTATTTGGATTACGTTACTGGTATCATTTTTCACATGGCTTGCAGGTTTTATTTAGGAAACTTTGCCTTTAAACACGTCTTACGAATACAGTTTATTAATAAAATTCCACCATTTTTTTCTTTACCTGCTTACACCTGTCCGTTTGTAATGTAATTTTCACTCAAAAGCATTCTCAATATGGCTGTATTTAATTATGGAAAAAAAAACGGTGAAAATCTTTTGAGACTAGGAGAGGCCCATAAAACTCATTGTTCTTAGGAACTCCTTCGAGTTGACTTCCATTTGACTAAAGCAAACCCGCCTCACTTTTTCACAGCTTTTTGTGTGGAATTACATTTGAAGCATCTCTTGCTGGCAGCCATAACAACTGACATCATACACTAATACTTGTTCCCCCAGCAGGCTGTGAAGATGTCTTGATATGCAAAGATCCTTTGCTTTTTGCGGTTCATGGGGAGCAGAACCACCCGGCCAAAGTGAAAATCCGCAAAGTAGTGTCACACCTTCTAAAAGCCCCCAAGCGTTAAACTTACCTCGAAATGACGTCATTCCCATCTAAGAGTATACCTCTGTAGCAAAATAACAACGCACAATTGCAGTTGAATGAATGGTTATCTTGTCATTAAACAAGTAAAACAAAATCTGAGGGCTTCTCCTTTCAGTGAAAGAAATCAATTTAGAGAGCGGCTGGCTAGCTGTGTGCTAGCATCAAGTTTCCTCGAAAGGAGACAGATCTCTGAGATGATTAAAATAAAACCATCCCTAATGTAGCGGTTTGCCACGAGTATTTAGCTGCAGGTCATCCATTTCATGGCTAATGGACCTAGCGTTGACAAGATACAGGGTCCGTAGCGGGGTCTTCGGATATCTGTTACATACCTGTCAACCTGTATGTTTTTGCCGTACAAAGTACGTTTATTATGCATTTTAAGATGTGTACGACATACGGAAAAACGCAAATTTGTCAATTATGGGTACCATCCGGTATACACCGATTATCATGAAACGGCAAACCAATCAAGTCAAACAAGTTCGCGGCTGTAGCCTCTATCTCGGTTTCAGTTTTTTCAATGCAAACGAAGCAAGCGGTTTGATGCTACTGTGCGCATGCCGCCAGGGGATTTCCCATCATGCATCATTCAGTGGAAGTTGTGTAGTGAAAAGAAGTCCGTCCCTTTTTAGAGAATCTGCTTTTTTGGCTCATGAAAGAGAGCCGGCTCTCAAACGGCTCACTTGCTTTGATGCATTATGTTACGAATTATTATGTTGTATAAAGAAGTTAAGAAAAAAAGGAAGTATAAAAGGAGAAAACTAAAAGACAGGTTTGTGGTTTTCCCTTTAATCAGTATATTACCAACAATAATTTAATGCAGAAAATGAATTGATGAATTCATAATTTCTATCTATCTACCTTGGTCATATCCCTCAAGAGGGGTGACCGACGGCAGGACAAACACATACAATAACAAAGGAAAAGAAAAAAAACACACACACAAACGTTTTGGGACCATGGCAAACCCATTGATCTCTACTTCCCAAGAGACAGCAAGGCAAAGAATTAATAATTTGAAGAAGAAAATTCTACTTAATTATATTTGCATGTATTTTTTCCTTCTACAGTAAACGTCCAAGATACTTTTTTAAAAATAAACCTCATTATTGTCGAGCATCTCAGTATCTCACTGAGATGCAAAATGTTAATTAACCATATACTGTATATGATATAACGAAACACGAGACTGGGAGGTCGGTGGTTCGCGCCCCGGCCGAGTCATTCCTAAGACTTAAAAAGTGGTCGGCGGCGCCCTCTGTTGGCTGCGGCTGCATCGGCTCGCTACAACGGGTCAGGTGCAATCGACATTTCGTTCTGTGTACATTGTTACACAGAATGACAATACAAGGAAATTATTATTATTATTATTATTATGTACAATATAACATGTTAAACTACATAAATGAAAAATGGTGTAAGATTATTTTATATTTTGTAAGGGAAAATGCGACAGTTTGTAAAGGTATGGAGCCGTGGAGGTTGACAGGTATGCTGTTAGCTTAGCTGTTAGCAGTAGGCCGGAGCAGCTCTTTCTTTCTTGCTTTCTCCTGGAACCACCCGAGTCGCTTCTGGACCCGATAACAATCCATGGAGCACCGCTATTCTGACAATCCTAAGAGTCCGATTTAATTGAGGAATTTATTTTAAATGTAACAAAAACAACTAAAAGAAACCACAAAGCTAGAGGTCGCTGTGCTTCCCAGTTTGTTTACGGAGGCAGAGCCCACCAGCTGTTTGACTGACAGCATACACCAGCCTCTCACAGTCACGCACACAGTCACACCCACCCAACACTGAGCGCCCTCCCTAAACTGTCCCCGCCGAACACAATGCACAATACAATGTTATCAATTACATCAAAGACAAAGTCAATTCATTTCAATACCTGTGAAGGAGTGAACCAGCAATAACGGAAGCGCGAAGTAGAGAGGGGTCTCTGTATATTAACTCTAAAGGATTCTTTGACTTTTGCAGTCAGAATCAAGAAAAGAAAATGACTACATGAGCATGACTTGATCTTTCTCCCTGTGCACTCAGGTCCGACTTGGTTCCAGTATACTCCTTTGGGGAGAATGATGCCTACAAGCAGGTGATCCTAGAAGAGGGAACTTACTGGAGAGGTCTCCAGAAAAAGTTACAAAAGTTGTTTGGATTTGCTCCTTGCCTTTTCCACGGATGCGGCCTCTTCTTTGGCAACTCGTGGGGTCTTGTGCCTTACGGCAAACCAATTACGACTATAGGTGGGCACTCGTCTCCTCTTGAATAGTTCTCAATTATTGACATAGCCCTGGAAATTGAATAATGACAAAAAATACTATTTTTGTGTTTTGGTTATTATAAGAAGTCAAGTCAAGTCAAGAACATCTTTTATCATCGGTTAAAATGTCACAAGCATGTTTGTACAAATAAGTCATTCAATACCAGAGGTTTTCTCAAAGGGAAAGACAATTTTTGCCGTTTTGACTCAGTTTTTCAAGGCCTACAGAAAAAGTAGTTCTGTAGGTATATAGCCAAAGGACATTTCAAAAGAAAGCTTCAAGCCGAGTAGTAGTGTCGCCTATTTCCCCAGGCCTACTTTCCCTGTTGCTAAGACCCCTACTCGTGCCTTCTGCCTCAGGCGTGACCCTGCTACTCCCACTGCCTTCTCAGCTCTCCACATCTTTCCAGTTTTCAATTCGATCCCAGTTAATGACACCTTGTTGTTTACAAATACGCAAACTGTAGAGCTTATCTTGTACATGCCACCTTGAACTCCTCACTGAGGGGAAGCTGGGTGGTGTTGCCCATCCTATACGGGGCAGCGCTAGTGAGACTGGAGGAGAGTCCCAGCCACTTCCAAGGAAAGCCACTGATCTTCCTTTCCAGATACTGCACAGTTGTTTGCGGAACAGCATAGACAAGGAGATGCCATACGACACTTATCGTTCCACACTTTGCCTGACCTTCCACCTTGGTAAGCCACGCTCCCAGTCTTTCACCAGACTCAGAGATGGCATCAACAATCTTCCCCAGGCTCAGGGAGAGTTGGGATCTCGGTTCCAGAGATTGAAACCTGGAACTTGTCCATCACCTTCCTCTCCTTCACAACCATTGACCTTGACTTGGAGGGCTTAAAGCTCACCCTCGCCCATATGATGAGTACTTACAATCCCTGCAGGATCCACCTACTCTCTGGGAATGATGTTGGGGTGATGGTTAGGTAATCCAGGTAGGCTTTTATGGAAGGCTGGCAAACACCTGATCTGGATAGTGGCCCTCTGCATTCCACCTCTGCAACTTTGACCACCATCGTAATTGCCAATTTGAAAAGGATAATGGAAATTGTATAACCTATTATACCTTTCCCAAGGTAATACTAGTCTGATGTTACTGACCCAGAAGTTACCTCAGCCTACAACTGATTTGATAGTCCAGGATCAAGTGCTGTATCTTTTTGGGGATGTGGAGGTGTAGTGCAAACTCAACGAGTTTGTGCGGCATGGACCCACAAGGGTCACCACGATCCTCGTGAGCCTCTCTGATGAAAAAATACAGGAAGCAAGATGAGGAAGTAGGGTCATCCTCTATGTGTGGTTAAAGCTATATGCAGGATCATTCTATTGCAGGGGTCAGCAACCTTTTTGGTGTGGAGTGCCACTTTCAAATGTCCTTGTAAATCAGTGTGCCACACCAAGATCAATGACTCGCACAATATATTTTTAATATCCGACAGAGCTGTAATTTTGCACCAGTCCAAATATACAACATGGATATACATTTTAATCATGTAACTCAGTGTTTTTCAACCCTTTTTGAACCAAGGTACACTTTTATTTATAGAAAAGTTCAGAGACACACTGTCCGTCGAAAATGTTTGAAAATGAAGTTATGTCAAATATTTCACTGTACTACCGCATAGGCAGATAATTGGTATACAAAAAGAAGAAAATAATACTTAAAAAAGAATGATGTGCTTTATGTTTATATTTTTTACAGTGCAATCTTAAACCGCTTTTTGAAACAAATGAAGTTATTAAATGTACTGTGAAGATTGCAAAAATACTGAATAATGGCCTGATTTTTTGAAAAGATAAAATTGGGCAAATTCCAGTGGCACATTAGACAAGGTCTCACGGCACACGAGTGTGCACCGGCACACTGGTTGAAAAACACTGGTGTAACTAACCAATTCATCTTCCACTATTCTTGTTCATCAATCAACTAAAAATGAATGTGAATAACAAGTGGAAAGGCCTGTAGCCATCCATACATCAACTTTTTGCTATAACAATTAACCTGAATCAACCATTCTTCATTAACAATGATCTACAATCAAAAAAAACATGTGCTATTGACAGCTACCATACCATTCATCAATAATATCCTGTTGCAGAAAATACCAAAACTTAAAATAAAAGCAGCAAGGCAGAAGGCACGCACATACACGCACACACACGCTTCTTAAAAATATTTGCCATCAGTAAATGGTTTTCTGTGCTTTGCTATGTGATAGCTTGCTTTAGTGTTAGTGTTTTTAGCAGTGACAAAGGTTTTCAGGGTCTGTGTTTGTTGGCCGCACTTGGACACAGCGCGTTTTATTGTCTGCGCCTTGAATTCATGTTCATGTTTCATCTCGTGACGACGTTTAACACTCGCTGTGCGAGGTACAACGCTCTCGAGCCATAATGCACAAAACAGCACGGTCATTTTTTGCTCAAAGCCTCATTCGTCCGTCCACGCTGGCTGGAAAGAACAAGATGTTTTCGCTCGAGGAGCCGTCATGATGCGTTTTATTTATTGCGCGTGTCTGTTTCGTTGGCTGCGTTAAAACACGGACACGCACTCACACACGAAACAGAAAATGAGGGGCGCTAAACACGGCGTGCAACTGAAAATGTCTAAATTTCAGGTAAAATTGTGCTTTAAAAAAAAAAAAATCATTATTGTTTGTATTGTTTTGCCGTGCGCTCGCGTGCCACTGGTTAACCCCTCGCGTGCCACTGCGGGCACGCGTGTCATAGGTTGCCGACCCCTGTTCTATTGTAACTATGCATTTCCAATTTTATCCATCGTATTTTCCGGTATGTAAGACTCACTGGATTATAAGGTGCACTACCAAATTTTTGTGTTTTTATATGCGTGTTATTTTTTGGATTGAATAAAATCTCACAGCAATTCACTTTCTTGCAGTTGGGGAGCCAATCACCGTGCCGAAAATTGAGGACCCCTCTGATGAAATGGTGGACCTTTACCACGCCATGTATGTGAAGTCCCTCCTGTGCCTGTTCGACAGGTACAAGACCCGATTTGGCTTGAATGAGAGCGACATCTTGCACATTGAGTGAACTCAAAATGAGGAAGGCGTTAGCATAAAGAACTGTATCTTCTGGCCCTCTCTCATCCTAACTTTGGTTCCTGATTGTGATCATCTCTGGATCCTCGTTTATACACAAGCACATTTGTATAGTGAGAAAATAGGGCTAAGCTAACCTCAGGGATGGACCTGTTGGAGAGACTGTCAGAGTGAGGTACTGTTCAACACATGTGCCTTTTTCTGAATATTTCTTAAAATGCAATGGGGAAGGACTATGAAATCTATGCATTTATAGAATTCTTACAAAGTTCTGTGAAATGTATATTAAAAAAGCACAACCAATGCATATAAAAGTGTACCGCTAATATAGTAGGACACATAAACCCATAAAATAATAGGGTTGCCAAAGATCTACATTATCCTTGCAAATTTATGTAACATACCTTACAGCTACCCAAGGAAAGCTCATTCATCTGCATGGGATTCTTGTCTTGAAAATGCAATAAATGTATGTATGTGATTTTTAAACTGCCTCAAAGTATTAATTGTATTCAACATAGTGGAGAAGAAGCCCACATAGGTGCTTGACTCAAATATTTACAATGCACTTTTTGAGAAATCTATTCCAAAGGTTTGTCACTAGGAAAAAAAAATGTTGGTATGATAGTGGATCTCGCTCGGGATTGGGTATCTCAAGTGCTTTTGGAGAGTTTGTATCTGTAATTGTTTGACACATGTTAAATTTTGAGGCACATTGATTAGTTTTTATGCATGAAGTGGGTGAAAACTGGAAAAAGATGGACTAGTTAAAGTAGTAATGGGTCTGCACAAAATCACAGTATTTGAATTTGGGTTTGCCTTTTTTGTAAAGTTGGTAGTTTATTCATGATTGTCGTTTGGACCCGGATGCACCTGTTTTTACATTGTGGATAAAATATTAACTTCAGTGTAATTCAAGTGCAATACAAAAATACATAGAAAATGTGTGTCTGTATTATGTATGAAAATGTTTGCCAAACTGTTATTAATTAAACTTTTGTATGTTTTCAGAATAAATGCAAAGTATCTTTTTGTCTATATGGCTTTAAATACATTCTTTTGAAATGCATAACTACAGCATTGCATTCTCCTGGTTTGTATTAATCACTTGCCAGTATTGAATTGATTTTAGTTTCATCTGAGCTCTGCAATCGCTTCTTGTTTTGCTTGTTTTGTTGAGCACACTTTCTCAGTAATGTCTTTTGAAATGAATGTCACGGCCAGGACGGAATTAGGACCCAATTGCGTAAAAGTTTTGTTGAAAGAAAGAGGAAGGGCTGCGCCCACAAACTGGTGTTCGCTGGACGCGGGAAGCAAGTCGCTCTCGCACTTGGATTGTAATCCGAATACAGAAGTGGATCTTCTGTAGCGAGCGATGTTGGGGATGGAAAAACAGGTCGGTAGCCGTGACAGGGAGAGCAACAACGTGGTCGGGGTCAGAAACGAGTCGTAAGCCAGGACGGTAGAGTAGACGTAGTCGGGATCAAAAATGGGTCGTAAGCCGGGACGTGGGAGCAGACGTGGTCGGGATCAAAACAGGTCGTAGCCGGAGACAAACGTGACAGGAGTCAGGGTCAAAGAAGGCTTGCCTTGTATCAACACAGGTTCGCAGACGAACTGATAACAGGAAAGTGACAGGACAGGGTTTAAATAGGGAGAGGGAGCCAATCAACTGAGCGGCACAGATGATTCAAATCGGTAACCATGACAATGAATGGCATATTTTTATTTTTTCCAGGGGTTTGATCGGTGACTAGGACTGGCCAAGCCTTCATGGGGCCCTAAGCTAAATCAAATGCGGGGCCCCCTATCACGTGATAACTTGCATAGCTACTAGAACTCATTTCATTTTCTACTCCAGGGGTTGGCAACTATTTGTAGTTGAGGGGCTAATGTGACATTTTATACTTTTTTTTTAAATAGATTAGTTTCACCGCGACCCTAATGAGGATAAGCGGTGCAGCTAATGAGATGAGATTAGTTTCATCAAATTGGTTTTGAAACGACCACAATTAGAGTGAAATAGTATATCAGCTCCCTGCTTTTAGCACTTCATTTGTTATTTAGTTTTGAAGTATTAATGTGGGGTTTTTTTAGTTTTTTTTTTTTGTATTTCTGAACCCCGATTTTATTGAAATTCTGTCGTTTTTTGCAGTGTTACTGTAGTTTTATTTTTGTACTATTTTTTTTTTTTGTATTTCTGAAGTTAGTTTTATGTAGTACTTTTGTATTTTGAAAGTAGATTTTTTTTGTTGGTTATCTATAGAATTTTTGTTGTATTTTGTATTGTTACAGTAGTTTTGGGATAATAGAATTTTTATAGTATTTTTTTTTTGTATTTTTGTACTATCTCTGTTGTATTTTGTATTATTTCCATGTACGGAAGTTGGTGGAATCTAACCCTGGACCTCTGCACCTTGGGGCTGCGCACTATTTGTAATGTGGACCATCCTTGTGGACCATGATGCGCTGCATTTAACTTAGTCATTTTGATTGTAGGTTATTATAGCCTATATTGTAGTAGCATTAATATATATATATATATATATATATATGAAAGCTGACATTCTCACACGGGGCAGACTTAATTTCATCAACAATTTAACCAAATGTACTCCATCGAAAACGGCCGAATTAGTGTCGTTGGAGTATCTGGGAAGCCCTCTTCTGAAGTCCTTTAGCTCTCTCCTTCTCACCATCTTCTCCCCGCATAATGGCGTGCCAACTCCTCCAATGGACGTGCCAAGGAAGCCCCTGTTAGGGTCACGTTTCCAACATTTATAATAAAACGCTCTGCAATATAGGACAAAGAGAATCGGTTCTTTATAATTAGTTACTTTATTAATCATCATATTGAGAGCCGCCGAGATTCTGTTGTTAGACATCTTTTCGCTCGCTCTGCCCTGCTTGCTGCGCTCTGGCTCGGCTCGGCTCTGGCTCTGAGGATCTCCTCGAAAAACCTCCCTTCTAATATTCAGTTTTTGCCTTTGCTACGTAGAGTTGATTAGTCTTCTTTCGAAGGTCTGCTTTCCATCCAATGATGACAGGTGACCTTGGTCCTGGGAAACTCCTTTTTCCCAGGCTCTTTGGTGAAGAACAATCTTGAGTTATGGGATGCCAGGTCAGGATGTATTTCGTTGGTATGTGAGAACAAAAACACAGTCTGTACATAAAAAAACAACTCATGGCCTTGAAGAGTATTTTACGGGCTGAGAACTCTTCAAAATGGCTGTGAACACATATAACATTAAATGTCAACTGTAGGATAAATACAACTCCATCATTCCCTCCTCTTTATCCTATTGGTGATTTAATACTTCATTCAACTGTCACTTCGCAATACGATTTTCAACAGAGAAATCATGAACACAACAACAGTTGTTACACTTAGAGGTTGTCGTCATAATGACCAGGATCTGAGTAAAAATCATGAAAATGCAGAGACAGGCAATCATCATCAACATTTGTGTCATTACAATTTTCACCATCGTCATTTTTATGGTAATTGCCAGAGTCATCGTCAGCATTGGTGTCCGAGGGCAACAGAGCATACAAAGGTACCATCTTTGCCTGCATTGGGGCAAGAGCTGTTGTAATTAGTCTCGTTAGCAATGTTCTTATGCACGGAATACAACAACATCCACACAATGTGAGAATTGCCGCAAAAACGGCTATAGCCATATATTAATATTTTTTATATTTCCCAAACGTATCTCCAAAACCATCCCACATTGATGTGTCAACTCCTGAGTGGTCTTTCATCTTGTTGTTAAGTGACCTGAGGCCTTCCAGGGCCTTTGTCAGACTTCCGTCTGCTGCCGTGTTGTTCGGTATGAACGTGCAACATTGGTCACCAAAGATAGAACAGACCCCTCCCTTTTCAGCCAGTAGCATATCAACAGCAATCCGGTTCTGGAAAGCCATGAGGGAGGTAGCAGAGAGTTGCTCGTGTATGGCGGAGAAACCTTGTTCTGTTTTGTTTCCTAACTTCTGCACATTGAAATGGATATAGTTTATTCTGTCAACATTTTTATTAATTGTACACCAATAACAAATCAAAGATTCAAAACCCGCTGCTACTTGATCTGCTAATTTGTATTCATCTGGTACGCCTCTTGGAACACCGATGCTGTCGATGTATGTAGGATCATTGTCACTCCAGGCATAGGTAGACCTTTACTTTTCCATGCATGTGGTAACAAGCTCTTCACAGATGTTAGCAATTCAGGGATTGTGGTGGCGGTTATAGACACAGGTAAAATAAGAGACACAGATGCACACAATCCCGTGGTATTGTACGGTAGTCTATCATACAACTTGTCTTCTCCACACCACCACCAGATGTCACTCCGGGAGAGTGGTTTAAATGTTATATTGACTGTCAACATTTGGTGACATTGTATACCCTTCAGACTACACACAACACAATCATTCATGACAGCATGTGCCGCCTGCTCAGCCATTAGCAACCAGTTGTTATCTATCCTTGAAATTCCTGTGGTAACTTTGAACCACCCATTAATGTCTTCGACTGACATGCTTACTGATGTGATATTTGTCGTTACAGAGTAGTTACTTAATTTTGGCTGATCAGTCGATTTCATACTGTCATTTACACACACTACGACCGGGAAAAAGGGGTCCATGCCCGAGGACCAGGCCCATAACGTGAAACCCCAGCACGTGCTGTTAAAAAAAATCTGATCCCGGAGGTCGAATTGTCTGGTTTGTAACGGTTATAGTCAGTTGTAAATTGCTTCCTTGATGCTGCAATTTAACCCGATTTTTTGAAATACTGGGCCTCAGAGCTGTCCCCTGGGGTCCAGTACTCCCCTGCTTCCGTTATAACCAAATACTCCCACCCTTGGAACGCTCCGTGTCCAAACACGTACCACCAGTACTCCTCCCACCCTTGCCCAGTAATATGTGTTGGCTGTCTCCCTAGACTGCCTCACTGGAACCCTTTTAAAGAGGTTATCGGTATGGACATCACAATGGTGGCATTTGGTGGCACAGTCACTGTCACAGAGTTGTTATAGGTCCACGATATTAACCAAGAGTGCATGTTGTGGCGTGTTTACTGGGGAGTCGGCACATTCCACTAACACCCCTGCTTTTATTAAATTTTCAATCACTGGTTGTATCCCAGCCATAGCATCTGGCTTGAGTGGATATTGTTTTATTCTAGGGCGATGCTCTGTTTTTGGTCTGACTACTACAGGGGATGCCCCTTTTACAAGGCCCACGTCAGTAGGCCCCTGAGACCATAATTTCTCGGGAATCTGGTCAACAATTCCTCGTCCTCTCCGGTTAAAAAGATTTGTCATTCTTGTTCTTCTATTAAGTGTACTTCTGACTGCACTGTCACCGACCAGAAAAGAGCCTTTCTCCTTTGTACACTAATTTTTCCAAGTCTTGCCATTTGATGCTCTTCTTTTTGCACAACGAGATCTGCGGTACGCATCTATCCATAAGCCAGTTATGCTGTTTAAACAGTGACTTGAGTGGGTCAGGTAAGAATACTGCTGCTATGGCATACATTATTTTGTACACACAGTTACCATAAACACAAATCATTATTCAAGTAAGCACAATCAGTTTCATACTTATGAACAATTATTTTCCAAAGCAAAAACGCAACAGGATTTGCAATGAGCGTTCAAAAATTGGCATCTGAGCGTCCATTGAAGTTCCATGATTTTCATTTGTTTCCAAGAGGGCACTCGAAAACCACTCTATATTTTGCTCGAAAAAAGAACTGCTACCATATGCAATAATATTTTGTTTGTTTGTTTGTACATGATTCAAATTGAATCGTTTCTTCCGGCGCCGTCACGAATGGCAGCCACTCCAGCAGCTCCCGTGTTATTTTCGATTGTTCTCGATTGTTTGTTCTCAGCTCAGGGATGCTGCTGGAAATGTGAATTTCCCTTCGGGGATGAACAAAGTATCTATCTATCTATCTATTTGACTTTATGTCTGAATACTATCTTGGCCTAGTCACGCTGTTTGGTGTTGCTCAGCAGAGCTTTCTTCTTCACATTCAAAGGACATGTGACCTTTTGACTCGCAGTGTGTTACCCCCACTCCCTTGAGCTCGTTGTTTATGAGCGTAGCTGGGATGTGCTCCATATCACTCCCTTGGCCTCGCTGTTGATAAGCGGCGCAGACAATGGATGACTGATGTCTTTGGCTCTTTCAGCAAATTAGTCCATGGCCTCCTTTTGACAGATTTATATGTCCTTTGGAGACTTAGAAAGAGTCTTTTTGTGGAATTCACTGGCACTTGAGAGTCTCGTTAATTCCATTGTGCTTACGTAGTGGGATTTTTTTTAGTAAATTGGCCGGATTACTCTATGTCTTAAATTTTTCTCTAAATTTAAGTACTAGTAGACATTATCTTAGTTTAATCAATTTCTACCCATTTATTTCCCATGCAATTCTTTTTAAATTAGCATGATATGTCTCAAAATCAATTAATCCGTTATTTTCATTTCTTATGAACCTCTTCAAGATTGTTCAATCTATTTCTCATTGTCTTCTAAAAATTCTCTTCCATAGAAACCGTTCCCTTTTTAACTTAACCAAACCATAAGTCAGTATTTGTTACACATTTGCTTATCACTTGTCAATCGTAACATTCATTCTAAAAAAAAATTTCAGTGTGTAATCATTGTCCTTTGGGCTAAATTTGTCAAAATTCCAAACCCACACAATATCTTATCATCAAAAATCTCAAAAGATCTAAAAAATCTCTAAAAATGCCAAATCGAACTTAATGTCATAACTTTTCTTATTGTATTTTCTTCTCTCTGTAATCATAATCAATCTTTTGTTATTGATTCAATATAGAGCAATACATACCCGTCACTCATGAACCATCTTGTTGAGTGTATTTATTTTGTTTATTCATTATCTTTTATTCTGCGCAACAATCTTTGCTTCTACGCACCAGTCTTTGTTCTATGCAGCCCTTCGAGATCCCTTGTGATCAAGGCTATACAAATCTGGTCTGACTATTAATACTAGTTTCTTTCCTGTTTAAAAGGAAAAAATTCATTCAGTGACTGAAATAGCTTCATCTACGTTATTAATTATTTCTAGTCTCGAATTTTCTTTTCTGTAATACGAGAACAACTAAGGAAATAATCTTTTTACGTCTTACGCCTCTTTTGAATTTGTCCATTTACGAACAAGAAGATTGACACTAAAATTATGGACCATTTTTAGTCAGCTTCATTGCTTTAATCGTCCTTTCTTTATTAAGAGCAAAACTACACGTCTTAAAGTTATTACCCCTTGCTATTCGCATTTTCAACGAAAAATGATTAGTTGTTTACTCAAATATCCTTTCTTTTTAAACTATTCTGTATAATTATCTTGTATTATACACTCAGTGTTTTCATTTTCCCACTTACCTGTCCTAGACGCATCATCTATGCTGGGGACGCAACTTTTTTTCTTTAAATTGTCATATCATTTAGTTTACTCTTTGACAAGGATTTAACGCATTACAAACCTTATCGTTATTTTGTATGAGTTTTTATTTTCCTGCACGCCGATCTTCGCTAATGAGATCTCGTCGCTTCGAGATTACGTCATTGTTGTTGGTAATTCTTGTCGAGCGAAGGTCAGTCTTTTTATTAGACAAACGGCTTTTTTCCTTGTTCAATTCATCAAAGAGAGCTTGCTTTCAAACGGCTCATTTGTTTTGATGATTGATATCACGAACTATGTTGTACTAAGATGTTAAAGAAAAGTACAGTAAGTAGAAAAATGGAAAAAGACAAGCCTGTTATTCGCAATTACCGTCAACAAATGCAGAAAATAAATTAATAATTCGATGATCAAAACTGAATGAATACGCAGATATCTACTATATTTGTCACTGATTTATAAGTTCGATCTTTGTATCACTAAATTTCAGGGGTTCTGCCAAGATCTATAAATCTTTAGCAAGCTAGTACACGGAATTCAAAATTCCTATCATATTATCATTATTGATAGTTCAGTTTAAAAAAAAATCATATATACCAGGGTGTCCCCTGCCCACTGCCTGATGATTGCTGGGATGGGCTCCAGCACCCCCGCGACCCTACTGAGGATAAGCGGTGCAGCTGCTGAGATGAGATGAGATATATATTATATATGTGTGTGCAGCACGGTGGCGCAGTGGCCAGCACGTGTGCGGCATTACTAAGGACCTGGGAACAGGTGTGTGTGTTCCAAGCCAGCCTGCATGCTCTCATTGTTACGGTTTACTTACCTCTTTCAAAAAAAAAACATGCATTTCAAGTGGACTGACTGGTCCAAATTGTCCCTATGTGTGAATGAGCTAGTGAATTGTCTATCTTTGTGTGCCCTGCAATTGGCTTGCAACCAGTTCAGGGTGTCCTCCAATCGCTGCTCGATGATCGCTGTGATGGATTCCAACAAGATGAGATCTACTTATCATAGTTATGGTTCATACCGGCCGAATAGGAACACAAAACTTTTCTGGTTCTCACCTGTAACGCCTTTATTGTTGACATATTCCTTTAATATGATAAAAATTGGTTTTTCACTTACCATCGTTCATCCCATTCAAATATCTTCATCATCGTTAGTAATGCTACTTTTTTTCCTCACCGTTCCTCCATTTTCTCCTCAGCGGATTGTTGAGTCCAAATGAGACAAGAACCAAAATTCTGAAACTCAAAAACATCGTTAGAGCAACACTTTTGCTGTAAAATCAAACGTTTCCTTCCTTTGCAGTGTTTTCACGATAGTTCACTAATATATATATATATATATATATATATATATATATATATATATATTTTTTTTTTTTTAGTCTATAATATTTCTCATTATGGCAACAAAATAGTGTAGTTTTTGTATCACTACAGTATTTTTGTAGTCGAATTTATTATTGTAATACTTTGCAATTCTCTCATTTCTTGTTCTAAAGCAAAACAATATGTTATGTCTATGTTCATTTGCCTTCAAATAGATTTTCATCCTTTATATAATTTTCTTTTATTTTTATAGTTTATCTATAAAATTACTGTCACATGTTTTGACTATTTTTCACCAAATGCATATTACACAAATCTCAACTGTATGTAACATCTTACATGCAAATATTTCTGTGTAAATATTGTTTCACTATATGGCCCTGTATATTCGTTATCCTCCTTTTTAGGATACATTACGGTATTTCCACAAAGGTAATGCCATAAATCGCAAATGGTTTGCATCTAAACAACGCATTTCAAGTCAATGAAGATCTTCAAAAGCACTCTATAATGTGCTCCACTCTACCCATTTACTTACTCTAGATTTAAAACAGTTCAATGTTGAAAAAGTAAGGTTTTTTTTTTTTTTTTTTTCCCAATCTATTGTAT
The DNA here is from genome assembly GCF_059441175.1 of Urocampus carinirostris. Classification (NCBI taxonomy): domain Eukaryota; kingdom Metazoa; phylum Chordata; class Actinopteri; order Syngnathiformes; family Syngnathidae; genus Urocampus; species Urocampus carinirostris. Next base: position 26,267,568 of record NC_142365.1, read on the forward strand.
TAAGGTTAGTCTCACTTAATTTTCACCAAATTATCTCTCTTAATATTTAATTAACTTTCCCCTTTATGTTTCTCTCTCTTTTTTTTTTTTTTTTTCTTTAAACCAATTAAATCTACTATTTTAGCTTCACCCATTTAATGTGAAAATGGCATCTATTTATTTATGAGTTATCTTACTCATTTGAATTTCACTCAATCCATTTTTTCCATTTTAATTGAAAGAGAAAAAAAAATATTTATAAACAATTTTTTCAATATTTTTTGGTATAAAAATGCCCTTATCTCAAATTAGTGTATTTCAATTCACTCAATTAGATTTTTCCTATTCTTCCCAGTCCTTTTTTACCAATTTTTTGAACTGAAAACAGGAATATTTTATCTTTTTCGGTATTATTCTGGCATTATTTTGATTTAACGCATCTAAATAGCTCATTTATATTTTTCCCAAATTTCTCACTTTTATCCAGTAACACAGAGGCTCGATTGCGGTCGGGTCTTCCCTATAAATGACTCTTCACCTATGAGTTCATCGAGTATTTATTATTATTATTATTATTATTTTTTATATAAATACAATTGCCCAGGGGCAACTTTATATTTCATTCGCTCTTTCTCAATCACACAGACGTCTTGTTTTTTATCGTGATCACGTTCTTACATCGCTTGTTCTTTTTCCACTTATTTTCAGTTGACAGAGGACTCCGCACATCCTTGTGAAATTTAACTAACTTTAAAGCGCTGGGTTAGGGGAGTCCACGCCTCCCGCGGAATTTTAACTGTCTGAAAACTATTTACCTGATAGAGTCTAGAATTGTCAGGGTTTTTCTGTTAAGAATCTGCCCACCGTAATTTCCCTTTTCAACAGAGGATTCTTAAACTTTGTCTCTGTTAAGATTTTCCTTTTCTACAGAGGATTCTTAAACCTTAAGAATCTAACCCCCGCGCTCGCGAGTCAATTTACTTTTACCGGTATGCACACAATGTTATGAATAAATTTTACTCACGATTCTCTAAGTCCTTGGCTTTCCGTCAACCGTCAGATCCCAGCCCGCGAGGGAAGGTCCAGTCCCGGAAGAAGGGTCTTTATGCTGTGGCCACAGTCTTTCCTGGATTTTCCTCTCGCGTCCTGGAATCATCTGGTATCTTGGAATCCGGTTTCGAAGGACCAATTAAATGTTAGGGTCACGTTTCCAACATTTATAATAAAACGCTCTGCAATATAGGACAAAGAGAATTGGTTCTTTATAATTAGTTACTTTATTAATCATCATATTGAGAGCCGCCGAGATTCTGTTGTTAGACATCTTTTCGCTCGCTCTGCCCTGCTTGCTGCGCTCTGGCTCGGCTCTGGCTCTGAGGATCTCCTCGAAAAACCTCCCTTCTAATATTCAGTTTTTGCCTTTGCTACGTAGAGTTGATTAGTCCTCTTTCGAAGGTCTGCTTTCCATCCAATGATGACAGGTGACCTTGGTCCTGGGAAACTCCTTTTTCCCAGGCTCTTTGGTGAAGAACAATCTTGAGTTATGGGATGCCAGGTCAGGATGTATTTCGTTGGTATGTGAGAACAAAAACACAGTCTGTACATAAAAAAACAACTCATGGCCTTGAAGAGTATTTTACGGGCTGAGAACTCTTCAAAATGGCTGTGAACACATATAACATATTAAATGTCAACTGTAGGATAAATACAACTCCATCAGCCCCCCCCTGGGTGTCGCGATGTCTGGAATACTCAAAACAACACCAAGCGTTTCTACGTCAGCAGGGCCTTTTTGCGTCTGGATGTGCTGATTATGTCATCAGCCTTACGTCCCGTTCCCGCCGTTCCTGTAGACAACATTTTCCACCAGGGTGCCCTGACATTGAACTACAGCCCAGTCAGTGAATATATTTTGCATTAAATGTAATTTGTAGTCAATCGTATTAAATCCTTTATAGTCAAATGTATAAAATCCTTCACCATCGAGGAATTTTTGTAGTATCGCTATAACTGTCATTTGCATTCATGTTGTAAACCTCTTGTAGTTTTTGTAGTAATATTTCTCTCGTAGTTTTTCTATACTGTAGTATTATGTATTTATATTTTTTTAGTAGAAGTTTAATTGATGTATTTCCAAAGCAGGATATTAGTACTATTTTTGTAGTATTTGCATAGTTGTATTTTTGTAATATTACTGGAGTTGATCAGTGCCGACCCACGGACACGCTCTACCCACCCAAAGAAAACTGGATTTAGTACTGACGGCTGTCTGGGCAGCACATATGGCAGGGGTGTCAACTTTTTAAAAAGTGGGCTGGATTTGGTAAGCTGAAAATGTGTAAGGGCAGACTATTCAGCCTGGCATTCTTTGACCGTTCTTAAATAAACTCGCCCTCCATAAAAGTTTTGCAGTGCTTGGCAATCAGCGTCCCAACCTTGTAGCTCGCCTTTGGTAGCCTTTTCTTTTGACTCGCAGGGTCTCGTGAAAAAGAGCTGCTGTGCTGTTAAAATAAGTTACTTTACCTTTTCAAAGCATTAGTTTCCAGTTACATTTTTGTAGTCCGCATGTTTCGTCTGGCAGTTCCTCTTGATAATTTATTCTTACCAAGATTTTTGTTCAATTGTAATAGCCCATAAAAGTGTCACCACCACAGCGTTTATGGGTATTGAACAATTGGATTAAATACCGCACACCCCGGTTTTGTGTCCTCAGCCTGTCAGCTGATTTTAGGGGGCACTCTGGAGCCTGCAAGCACCACGTTGGAGAACCCATATATCGTGTTGTATAGTAAAGTAGCTAGCCAAATATATAATTTATATTGTAAGCTAGTTGGCCATATTAAGTGGGCAGGCCAACAAATAGACTACTAGCTAGCAGAATTGAGGTTGCTTTATTTAGTAAACTAGCTTAAGCCAGCTAGCTATTTACACTAAGCAGGCAAGTAGGTAGATTTTTTTCTATTATCTGAGATGAAAACGTAGCCACTAGCTGGTTATATTTAGCTTCTAGCTGTATTGCTCTACAACTAACTACCGTAAATTCCGGACTATAGAGCGCACCTGATTATAAGCCGCACCCACCACATTTTCAGAGGAAAACCGATTTTGTACTTACACTAGCCGCACCTGTATATAAGCCGCATGCGCCTGTGCAAGACATATCAGAATAAGTGTCCAAAATAAATACATTACAAAAATATACAGTTGCAAATACATATTATACATGGTTACACATATTTACAAAGAAAGACGATACAACGAGAGATTTTTCAAAGCTTTAATAATAATAATATAACTATCATCCCAAACGGTGCCTGACAGGGCAGTGAAAGGTAGCAACACGCTAGCAACACGCTTGCAACACAGTAAACGGGTCTGTTAAAAAAACATACCATACTTGTAAAAATCACGGTAAAGTCAAGTCAAGTCAAATTTATTTATATAGCCCTTAATCACAAAAATGTCTCAAAGGACTGCACAGGATTACAGTTACAAAATTACACAATTACCTGATCCAGGGATCAGAATTTTCCGCGGATCCGCGGATTTCCGCTTTTTTTGAACTCCAAAGGCATTCCGACTTTTTCACTTTTTCTCTTGCGTAGCAAACAAATTCAAAATCCGACTGTCTCACTCTTTCCTTTATTGCTCTGGCGCACCCTGGCGGCCGTTAGAAAAATTGGCCGCTCTCCGCCCTGCTTTATTCCTGGACCCTGGCTATTTCAGCTGAAAATGAAAATCTCCATTCTGATCCCTGCTGATCTTAAACCAGCATGCGGGCAAGGAAAAACTTAAAAACCTCAGTGTGAGGAGAAAAGAGAAACCTTGAGAAAGGACCTCACAGGATTGAATTACAATTAGCATTACTGTACACATAATAGTAAACATTAGGTAAGATGTTGAAAATGTCCGGAAAGTGCATGACATCAACGACGCCCCCAGCCTGCAAACCAGTCCAGAAAGTCTATGACGGCCATGACGCTGCCTCCCGTCTCTGCCAGCTGGTAAATGCAGGGGTTGACATGCTGCAGGTCAGACGCCGGTCCGCTGACCCATCCCAAATCATCCTTCTCCTTCGTATCAGCCAGGCAGGCGTCGGAAAAAGACAGGACAATACAGAATATGAGGTGGGCATCAATCATATGCTTTGGAATAGAAGTGTGTCTTAAGCCTCGATTTAAAAACTTCCGTTGAGGTTGCAGATCTTATCTCCAGAGGCAGGGCGTTCCATAGCACCGGGGCCCAGATGGAGAACGCTCTCGAGCCTGCAGACTTCTTGGCTCTCTGAGTCACAAGTAGACCGGCATTTTCCGAGCGCAGACTCCGTGCAGGAACATAGGGGGAAATCAAATCGGAGAAATAAGAGGTTGCAAGCCCATGCAAACATTTATATGTTAATAAGAGAATCTTAAAGTCACATCTTAAGTGGACTGGGAGCCGGTGCAAGTTGGCCAATACAGGAGTAATATGCTCAAACTTTTTGGTCTTAGTCAAAAGTCTAGCTGCCGCATTCTGAACCAGCTGCAAACTTTTAATGCTAGACATCGGGAGACCAGAAAGCAATACATTACAGTAATCAAGCCGAGAAGTAATAAACGCATGAATTAAAATCTCTGCATCTGATTGGGACAGCATCGAACGAATCTTCGCAATATTACGGAGGTGGTAGAAAGCTATTCTAGTAATATTTTTCATGTGTAACTGAAACGACAGATTAGGATCAAATATAACACCTAGATTTTTGACCGAGTCACTATGGGTGATATTACATTTGTCTAGGTTCAGGGTAGTGTTTGAAAACAACTGACGACATTGAGCTGGACCAATAATCAACATTTCAGTTTTTTCTGGGTTAAGGCGTAAAAAATTATTTGACATCCATCTTTGAATCTCAGTAAGGCAAGCCTCCAGATTTCTAAAACTTAAATGTCCAGTTTTTTCCAGTGGCACATACAGTTGAGTGTCATCTGCATAGCAATGGAAACTAATATTATACTTGCGGATAATGTCACCAAGCGGGATCATATAAATACTAAAAAGAAGGGGGCCAAGTACAGAGCCTTGAGGAACACCACAAGGGACATTAGATTGTTTAGAGGTCAGATTGCCATAGTTAACACATTGCATCCTGTCTGACAGGTAGGACCTAAACCACGAGAGTACAGTTCCTGAGATACCAATGCGTTCTGACGAACCAATAATATGTTGTGGTCAACCGTATCAAAAGCAGCGCTGAGATCCAGCAGCAGTAACATTGATGAGGCACCAGAATCTATTGTTAAAAGGAGATCATTGGTTACTTTAGCCAGGGCTGTCTCAGTAGAGTGATTTTCCCTAAATGCTGACTGGACAGTTTCAAAAAGGTTATTTTCTGACATGAAGTCATTGAGCTGCTGTGCAACGACCTTATCAAGTAATTTCGCAAAAAATGGCAGATTTGACACTGGCCTATAATTACCTAGGCTTTCTGGGTCAAGGTTAGGTCGCTTAAGCGTGGGTTTAATGACGGCAGACTTGAAGGCTACAGGAACAATACCCGAGGATAGCGATATATTAATAATATTTAAAACTGATGGTCCTAAGATCCCAAACAGATCCTTCACCAGTGAAGCTGGAAACGGATCAAGCAGGCACATAGTTTGTTTGGCCCTACTGACCATCTGTGTTAGATTATCAAGGGACAAATCATTGAAACTGGAGAATGTTTCTGAACAACCGCCGACACAGTCCATACCTAACACCTCCACATCTTTGATATAGGAGGAGGAAACAGAGCGTTCTTTTAAAATTTCATTCCTGATTAGTTGAATCTTTTTATTAAAAAATTCCATAATGTCATTAGCAGAATAAGTGCAACCATTTGGGTTAAGTTGTTGTCTGGTAAGTTTCGCCACTGTGTCAAACAAAAATTTCGGATTATTCTTATGTTCAACAATAATCTTAGAGAAATACGAAGCTTTAGCTGAGGCAAGAGCTACTTTACATTTCAGCAAACTGTCACACCAGGCCAGTCGAAAAACCTCCAGCTTAGTAGTGCGCCATTTTCGTTCAATTTTTCTGCAACTTTGTTTGAGTAACCTAGTTTCTTCAGTAAACCAAGGTGTATTCTTCTTGGGTCGGAATTTATACTTTAGGGGCGCCACAGAATCAAGAACATTAACCAAAGCAGTATTGAAGTTGTTTGTAAGTGAGTCAACAGACCCAGTATACAAAGGGAAGGCTGCAGTTACCGTTTTAGGGCGGATATTGCGACTGCTAAAGCCTAAATTTTCCTTATCACAGTAAACATTAAACAGCACCTCACATTTAACAAAATAGTGATCAGAGATGGCATTAGGATACGGTAACAACTGTAACATTTGAGGCTACTACGCCACGGGTCAGGACGAGATCTAGAGTGTTCCCATCTTTATGAGTGGGCACATCAACTATTTGATTGAAACCAAATGTATCAATCAGTGACTTAAATGCAATTGCAAGTGAATTTGATGGGGAGTTTATGTGAACATTAAAATCACCAATAATTACAACATTGTCCGCATAAGTTACTAAGTCTGTTGACAGTTCCGAAAATTCTTCCAAAAAATTTGAGTATGGTCCAGGTGGGCGATACACAACAACTAAATAAATTGGTGTTGACATTAAGGACCTCATAACAAGTGCTTCAAACGTTTTAAAACTAGTAGGGGTATTATAAGTAAATTTCAACCTATCTTCCGATATAAGAGCAACACCTCCACCTTTTTTGCATGGTCGTGCCAAGTGCGAACTCACAAAGTTAGGGGGAGAAGCCTCATTTAACACTACAAACTCATTTGGTTTTAACCAGGTCTCACAAAGGCCAATAACCCTAACCCTAAACCGTCCTCATGTTCCTCCTTAGAACTGAAGCCATCAAAGTCATCTTCCTCAGTGTCGGAAAGAAACAGTGTCATATAGATGTTGTCCCACGCTACGGCAGCCGGACTAGCGCTGTCACTGTCGCTGGAACTTTCATCCACTCCTGATTCTGTCCCCTCCTCTCCGTCACGCAGCAGACCGGCTTTTTGGAACCCGTTGGTGATGGTGGATTTTTTTATGTTACAGTATGTAGCTTAATATCAGGTATTTCCAACCTTTTTCAAGCTGAGAGTGTGACATGCATTTAAATTATAACCTGATATTTTATTGGTGTGTTGTTAGTGTTATTACCGGGTTATCGGAAGTAGGGTTTATGAGACTCAGTCAACCACTAGAACATTTTATTTACTAGAAAATCACAAAGACCCAGCACTGGTGAGCTATTCTCAGAACACGTTCGCGGGCACCTCAACTGTCCTTAAGGGGCACCACATTGGAGACCCCTGCTCTAAATATATTTTTTAAAGTGACAATGCGTAGAATTCACTACTGGACAGAAGAGTCGAGACTATTATAATAAATGGTTAATGGACTACATTTATATAGTGTTTTTTAAGTTACTAAAGACCTCCCAAAGCACTTTACAATGTGCTTTGCACTTACCCATTCAAGCTTATTCACACACCAATAGCGGTGTCGGCCATACAAGGCCTACCTGCTTATTTGGGGCCATTAGGGGTTCAGTGTCTTGCCCAAGAACACTACGACATTTAACTCAGGGGAGCCAGAAATCGAACTTTCGACCCCTCTGTCCCAAGACAAGTGCTCCAGCTCCTGAGCTACAATATGACAAAACAAAGAAATGGACACATGCAGTGCCTTCAACAAATCACTAAAATTAACGGGGAGACAACACTGGACTTCGTGAAGACTGTCAGATAGAGAATCAGTGTAACATGTAATATAGAATGCAGGAGGTATGAAATGCAGGGGGAGGAGATAAAGAAGGGGCTGGTAGAGAAGGAATAAAGGAAACATCACTGAGAGGTTTTCTAGACTTGAATGATAGACGTTAACAAAAGACATTCACTATCTTTGAGGCGTTCGTGACTTTTTCATAGAATTTGAGGAGTAGAGCAGAGACGAAACTAATGAAAGGGGAGTGATGAACGCCAACCACCTTTAAAAATGAATTCACGGCTAGAGATTGTTGTAGCTTAGAATGAAGCTGAAATGTGTGCAGACACACTTGGTACCACTTGAATTAGGAAAACTACTTTCATACTTTCTTACATGACCAAGCATGAATTTCAGCCAGCGACAGGACATGAAAGTAAGTGTTAATCTCTGCAAGTATTCGAAATTCAACTTTTAAAGAACATAGTGTAATATTTAATGCCTTTTAATGGGACAGAAAACATAGACCAGTAATGAAAACAATGATTTAAATAATAGGCAAATATACAAGAACTATCATAAAATGTTATTTTCTATAAATATATCGACCCTAACGGGAGGAGCCTAAAATCAAGAACACACTCACATTTACCAAACATTTATTCCATTTTGCTTTTCCCAACCTGACACAGAACATTAAGCCCACAGCACAATAAGGGGTGAATTGCTATATTACTATGTTCATAGGTCAACAAATATGTATTTTTATTATATACAGTGGAATCTATAGTAGTGCTAGTAGTCACTGTTTGTCAGGCATTTTGCGATTGCTGTGCACATTTGGCACTGGTTTTCATTCGCAGTAGACAATACAGTGACATTTAGTGGTCAATTTCTACACAATGTACCTTTAAGACACCTCAAACAAGACAGGTCACAAGGTTTTGTTTTAAGTTAGCAGCATTCACTTGTTAACATGTTCAGTTAAACTTTGGAGCGTAAGTAATTGAGTTAATAAAAGTTTCTGAAACCCTCAAAAGCAAATCCATTTTAATGCGTCAACTCATGTTTGGACTACGTTACCCAGCAAACACCTGGGTGGCCAGAGGTTCAGGCCGCTGGTCCTCAGGGCTTTCTGCAATAGGCCGATTAACGTTGAGTGGGTATTTTTCAAGGACATCCCGCACCTCCCGTGCCACGCTCTCGGGCCAGGCCAGCAGCTCAGTCCTGAGCTTGTGGGCCGCCTCGGCCAGCACATCCTGGCGCCGGTCCAAGTCCGAAAGAAGGTCCAAATTATGCCGTAAACCGGCCAATGCCGGGTCCCAAGAGTCAGAGTCTGCAGTGGGGGTGCGTTTCCAGTCAGAGTGCGGCGAGGCTTGTCCCGACATATAGGACTGGAACTCCTCTTGGGTGAGGTTGAGAGATTGAGCATCCAACTTCTCGATAAAGGCCGCCGCGCAACACTGAAAATAACAAAATAAACAAATGAGTGCGGAGGTGTCAAGAACTGTGTCCTGAGGACCATTTTGGCCCATAATGCAAAATTTTTAGGTCAAGCAGCATGTAAAAAAACACATCTTGGGTGGCACAACCTCAAACAAAAGCGGCTCGTGTTCTACGGAGCCAAAGTTGAGAGCATTCTATGCAAGTTCCTTTTTTAGATATTTATGATTCAAGTGAAAACCAACGCAAAACTCGTACTAAAAATCCTGCACGCTTTTGACAACTAGTCTGAACATAACATTTTGTTTGTAAATACAACTGTTAAATGCTTTTGCCAATTTGCCCATTTTTATTTGAGGGTCATTTTATGTAAGTTCCTTCATAGATTTTTTTTAAGATTCAAGTGAAACTTGACACAAATAACTTGCTAAAAACCGGTCGTGAGGTTGGCAACTAATCGATACATGGCATTTTGATTCGGTTTAATGCCTGTCTTGCAGCGCCTATTTTGATTTACGGGTAGGTACTAGACCAGGGGTCGGGAACCTTTTTGACTCAAAGAGCCATAAAAGCAAAAAATATTAATTTTATTTTGGGAAAGAGCCACACCATATATTATAAGAAAAATTTACTAAATTGCTAAACCCGCGCCCCAGACAAAAGCATAGTCTTCAGCACATTTATTTTTGATGATTTGATAAAAATTATGAAAAGAGAATAATGCCAGAGCCCCTGTCCCTAAATCAACAAACATACCACTTTAAACTTGTCTCTTTCTTGCAATTACTCAAGATCGGTTAAACTCCTTTTTACCCTTTTTTTTCATACATATTGGTTTCAAAACCAGATGCAAGCAGTTATTGTGTAAAAACGTCACAACATTCTGCAAATAGGGAGCCTGATGAGCTCACTTTTGGCGCAGACGGCGTAGGGCGAGAGATGGGAGGGAGTGCTTGCACATTTTGCATAGCTCCACCCATCCCTCCCATTCACCCAATTAAATGACTAAGTTCTCTTCCGGTGTTTTGGCGTATTTACAGTTCTGTGGATTCATCATAAAGTATCTGAACACTGAACACAGATTATATAGTGAACTTTTATATAAAGGATTCTTTAGCGTTGTTCAGCCAAAACGAGTTTTTTTTCCCCCCTTTTTTTTGTGTGACACCTTGACTGTAAATTGTAGTGAAAACGTGCCCTATATATACTGCGAAGAAATCACATGTTAACTAGCTTTGGTTTGGCCTTACGTGGACCTGAATTGGATAGACGTTTCAAATCAAAATCAAATTTGTCTCTGAGCCACAGATACTCATAGAAAGAGCCATATATGGCTCGCGAGCCATAGGTTCCCGACCCCTGTACTAGACTCTGTGACGAACGGAAACGCGTTTGACTCCTGATCAGAAGGTTGTGTGTTCAAATCACATCAGGGTCATTTTATGTTAGTTCCTTTTTAGTTTTTTATGATTTAAGTAAAATCGACACAAATAACTTGCTAAAAAAAATTCATAAGGTTGCCAACTAATCAAGTTGATTTGGTTTAATGCTTGTCGTGGAGCTGCCATTTTGTTTTGTGACCAGGTATTAGACTCTCTGGCGTTACGGTAGCCCATCTGACTCCAGATCAGAAGGTTCTGTGATCAGATCACATAAGGGTCCTTTTATGTTAGTTCCTTCATAGATTTTTATGATTCATATAAAAATCGACAAAAATAACTTGCTAAAAACCATTCATGAGGTTGGCAACGAAGCGTTACATATCATTTTGATTCGGTTTAATGCTTGTCGTGCAGCCGCCATTTTGCTCATTGACTAGGTAGTAGACTGTGGTGCAACGGAAATGCATTTAACTCCAGATCAGAAGGTTGTGTGGTCAAATCACAACTAGGTCATTTTATGTTAGTTCCTTTATAGATTTTTATGATTCAAGTAAAAAGCGACACAAGTAACTTGCTAAAAAACAATCGTGAGGTTGGCAACAAATCGATACATGGCATTTTGATTCGGTTTAATAGTTGTCGAGGAGCCACCATTTTGCGTTGTGATTAAGGTCATAGACTATGTGGCGCAACGGCAGCGCGTCTGACTCCAGATCAGAAGGTTGTGTGTTCAAATCACATCAGGGTCAATTTTATGTTAGTTTCTTTATATAATTTTATGATTCAAGTAAAAATCGACACGAATAACTTGATAAAAAACATTCGTGAGATTGGAATCTAATCGATACGTAGCATTTTAATACGGTTTAATGCTTGTCGTGCAGCCGCCATTTTGTACAACAACCAGGTAGTACACTCTGTGGTGCAACGGTGGCGCGTCTAGCTCCAGATCAGAAGGTTGTGTGTTCAAATCACATCAGGGTCATTTTATGTTAGTTCCTTCATAGATTTTTATGATTCAAGTGAAAACAACACAAATAACTTGCTAAAAAACACGTGAAGTTGGCAACGAGTCAACCAGGTACTAGACTCTGTAGCGCAGGGGTCGGGAACCTATGGCTCGCGAGCCATATATGGCTCTTTCTATGAGTACCTATGGGTCAAAAGGAGTTTAACAGATCTTGAGTAATTGCAAGAAAAGAGACAAGTTTAAAGTGGTCTGTTTGTTGAATTTGGGACAGGGGCTCTGGCATTATTCTCTTTTCATAATTTTTATCAAATCATCAAAAATAAATGTGCTGAAGACTAAGCTTTTGTCTGGGGCGCGGGTTTAGCAATTTAGTAAATTTGTCTCATAATATATGGTGTGGCTTTTTCCCAAAATAAAATTAATATTTTTTGCTTTTATGGCTCTTTGAGTCAAAAAGGTTCCCGACCCCTGCTGTAGCGCAGCGGTCACACGTCTGTCGTTCGTGAGTTTGGCAACTAATCGATATGTAGCGTGTTGATTCGGTTTAATGCTTGTCGTGGACCCGGCATTGTGTTAAAAGACTAGGTAGTAGACACTGTAGCGCAACAGTGGCGCACCTGATTCCAGATCAGAAGGTTTTGTATTCAAATCTCAGCAGGGTTATTTTATGTTAGTTCCTTCATAGATTTTTATGATTCAAGTAAAAACAACACAAATAACTTGCTAAAAAACATGTGAAGTTGACAACGAGTCGACCAGGTACTAGACTCTGTAGCGCAACGGTCACACGTCTGTCGTTCGTGAGTTTGGCAACTAATCGATATGTAGCGTGTTGATTCGGTTTAATGCTTGTCGTGGACCCGCCATTGTGTTATAAGACTAGGTAGTAGACACTGTAGCGCAACAGTGGCGCACCTGATTCCAGATCAGAAGGTTTTGTATTCAAATCACATCAGGGTTATTTTATGTTAGTTCCTTCATAGATTTTTATGATTCAAGTAAAAATCAACGCAAATAACTTGCTAAAAACCATTCATGAGGTTGGCAACTAATCGATACATATCATTTTGATCCTGTTTAATGCTTGACATGCAGCTGCCATTTTGTACAGAAAGCAGGTAGTAGACTCTGTGGCGCAACGGTAGCGCGTCTGACTCCAGATCAGAAGGTTGTGTGTTCAAATCACATCAGGGTCATTTTATGTTAGTTCCTTCATAGATTTTTATGATTCAAGTAAAAACAACACAAATAACTTGCTAAAAAACATGTGAAGTTGACAACGAGTCGACCAGGTACTAGACTCTGTAGCGCAACGGTCACACGTCTGTCGTTCGTGAGTTTGGCAACTAATCGATATGTAGCGCGTTGATTCGGTTTAATGCTTGTCGTGGACCCGGCATTGTGTTAAAAGACTAGGTAGTAGACACTGTAGCGCAACAGTGGCGCACCTGATTCCAGATCAGAAGGTTTTGTATTCAAATCACATCAGGGTTATTTTATGTTAGTTCCTTCATAGATTTTTATGATTCAAGTAAAAATCAACACAAATAACTTGCTAAAAACCATTCATGAGGTTGGCAACTAATCGATACATATCATTTTGATCCTGTTTAATGCTTGTCATGCAGCTGCCATTTTGTACAGAAAGCAGGTAGTAGACTCTGTGGCGCAACGGTAGCGCGTCTGACTCCAGATCAGAAGGTTGTGTGTTCAAATCACATCAGGGTCATTTTATGTTAGTTCCTTCATAGATTTTTATGATTCAAGTAAAAACAACACAAATAACTTGCTAAAAAACATGTGAAGTTGACAACGAGTCGACCAGGTACTAGACTCTGTAGCGCAACGGTCACACGTCTGTCGTTCGTGAGTTTGGCAACTAATCGATATATAGCGCGTTGATTCGGTTTAATGCTTGTCGTGGACCCGGCATTGTGTTAAAAGACTAGGTAGTAGACACTGTAGCGCAACAGTGGCGCACCTGATTCCAGATCAGAAGGTTTTGTATTCAAATCACATCAGGGTTATTTTATGTTAGTTCCTTCATAGATTTTTATGATTCAGGTAAAAATCAACACAAATAACTTGCTAAAAACCATTCATGAGGTTGGCAACTAATCGATACATATCATTTTGATCCTGTTTAATGATTGTCGTGCAGCCGCCATTTTATATGGAAGCCAGGTAGTAGACTCTGTGGCGCAACGGTAGCGCGTCTGACTCCAGATCAGAAGGTTGTGTGTTCAAATCACACCAGGGTCATTTTATGTTAGTTCCTTCATAGATTTTTATGAATTAAGTAAAAACAACACAAATAACTTGCTAAAAAACACGTGAAGTTGGCAACGAGTCAACCAGGTACTAGACTCTGTAGCGCAGGGGTCGGGAACCTATGGCTCGCGAGCCATATATGGCTCTTTCTATGAGTACCTATGGCTCAGAGACCAATTTGATTGCATGCAAAATTTCTCCATCTTGTTCAAAACCAGGAATGTCTATGCTATTCAGGTACACGTAAAGCCAAACCAAAGCTAAATGTAAAGGAAACACTTCGCAGTATATATAGGGCACGTTTTTCAGTACAATTTACAGTCAAGGTGTCACACAAAAAAAAGAAGGGAAAAAAAACTCGTTTTGGCTGTACAACGCTAAAGAATCCTTTATTTAAAAGTTCACTATATAATCTGTGTTCAGTGTTCAGATACTTTATGATGAATCCACAGAACTGTAAATACGCCAAAACACCGGAAGAGAACTTGATTGGTTGAGTGGGAGGGATGGGTGGAGCTATGCAAAAAGTACAAGCATTCCCTCCCATCTCTCGCCAAAGGTAAGCACATAAGGCTCCCTATTCTCAGAATGTTGTGACGTTTTTACAAAATAAATGCTTGCATCTGGTTTTGAAACCAATATGTATGAAAAAAAGGGTCAAAAGGAGTTTAACAGATCTTGAGTAATTGCAAGAAAGAGACAAGTTTAAAGTGGTCTGTTTGTTGAATTTGGGACAGGGGCTCTGGCATTATTCTCTTTTCATAATTTTTATCAAATCATCAAAAATAAATGTGCTGAAGACTAAGCTTTTGTCTGGGGCGCGGGTTTAGCAATTTAGTAAATTTGTCTCATAATATATGGTGTGGCTCTTTCCCAAAATAAAATTAATATTTTTTGCTTTTATGGCTCTTTGAGTCAAAAAGGTTCCCGACCCCTGCTGTAGCGCAGCGGTCACACGTCTGTCGTTCGTGAGTTTGGCAACTAATCGATATGTAGCGTGTTGATTCGGTTTAATGCTTGTCGTGGACCCGCCATTGTGTTATAAGACTAGGTAGTAGACACTGTAGCGCAACAGTGGCGCACCTGATTCCAGATCAGAAGGTTTTGTATTCAAATCTCAGCAGGGTTATTTTATGTTAGTTCCTTCATAGATTTTTATGATTCAAGTAAAAATCAACACAAATAACTTGCTAAAAACCATTCATGAGGTTGGCAACTAATCGATACATATCATTTTGATCCTGTTTAATGCTTGTCGTGCAGCCGCCATTTTGTACAGAAACCAGGTAGTAGACTCTGTGGCTCAACGGTAGCGCGTCTGACTCCATATCAGAAGGTTGTGTGTTCAAATCACATCAGGGTCATTTTATGTTAGTTCCTTCATAGATTTTTATGATTCAAGTAAAAACAACACAAATAAATTGCTAAAAAACACGTGAAGTTGGCAACGAGTCAACCAGGTACCAGACTCTGTAGCGCAACGGTCACACGTCTGTCGTTCGTGAGTTTGGCAACTAATCGATATGTATCGTGTTGATTCGGTTTAATGCTTGTCGTGGACCCGCTATTGTGTTATAAGACTAGGTAGTAGACACTGTAGCGCAACAGTGGCGCACCTGATTCCAGATCAGAAGGTTTTGTATTCAAATCACATCAGGGTTATTTTATGTTAGTTCCTTCATAGATTTTTATGATTCAAGTAAAAATCAACACAAATAACTTGCTAAAAACCATTCATGAGGTTGGCAACTAATCGATACATATCATTTTGATCCTGTTTAATGATTGTCGTGCAGCCGCCATTTTATATGGAAACCAGGTAGTAGACTCTGTGGCGCAACGGTAGCGCGTCTGACTCCAGATCAGAAGGTTGTGTGTTCAAATCACATCAGGGTCATTTTATGTTAGTTCCTTCATAGATTTTTATGAATTAAGTAAAAACAACACAAATAACTTGCTAAAAAACACGTGAAGTTGGCAACGAGTCAACCAGGTACTAGACTCTGTAGCGCAGGGGTCGGGAACCTATGGCTCGCGAGCCATATATGGCTCTTTCTATGAGTACCTATGGCTCAGAGACCAATTTGATTGCATGCAAAATTTCTCCATCTTGTTCAAAACCAGGAATGTCTATGCTATTCAGGTACACGTAAAGCCAAACCAAAGCTAA
Organism: Urocampus carinirostris; assembly: GCF_059441175.1. Classification (NCBI taxonomy): domain Eukaryota; kingdom Metazoa; phylum Chordata; class Actinopteri; order Syngnathiformes; family Syngnathidae; genus Urocampus; species Urocampus carinirostris. The sequence continues at coordinate 26,283,520 of NC_142365.1, forward strand.
ATGTAAAGGAAACACTTCGCAGTATATATAGGGCACGTTTTTCAGTACAATTTACAGTCAAGGTGTCACACAAAAAAAAGAAGGGAAAAAAAACTCGTTTTGGCTGTACAACGCTAAAGAATCCTTTATTTAAAAGTTCACTATATAATCTGTGTTCAGTGTTCAGATACTTTATGATGAATCCACAGAACTGTAAATACGCCAAAACACCGGAAGAGAACTTGATTGGTTGAGTGGGAGGGATGGGTGGAGCTATGCAAAAAGTACAAGCATTCCCTCCCATCTCTCGCCAAAGGTAAGCACATAAGGCTCCCTATTCTCAGAATGTTGTGACGTTTTTACAAAATAAATGCTTGCATCTGGTTTTGAAACCAATATGTATGAAAAAAAGGGTCAAAAGGAGTTTAACAGATCTTGAGTAATTGCAAGAAAGAGACAAGTTTAAAGTGGTCTGTTTGTTGAATTTGGGACAGGGGCTCTGGCATTATTCTCTTTTCATAATTTTTATCAAATCATCAAAAATAAATGTGCTGAAGACTAAGCTTTTGTCTGGGGCGCGGGTTTAGCAATTTAGTAAATTTGTCTCATAATATATGGTGTGGCTCTTTCCCAAAATAAAATTAATATTTTTTGCTTTTATGGCTCTTTGAGTCAAAAAGGTTCCCGACCCCTGCTGTAGCGCAACGGTCACACGTCTGTCGTTCGTGAGTTTGGCAACTAATCGATATGTAGCGTGTTGATTCGGTTTAATGCTTGTCGTGGACCCGCCATTGTGTTATAAGACTAGGTAGTAGACACTGTAGCGCAACAGTGGCGCACCTGATTCCAGATCAGAAGGTTTTGTATTCAAATCTCAGCAGGGTTATTTTATGTTAGTTCCTTCATAGATTTTTATGATTCAAGTAAAAATCAACACAAATAACTTGCTAAAAACCATTCATGAGGTTGGCAACTAATCGATACATATCATTTTGATCCTGTTTAATGCTTGTCATGCAGCTGCCATTTTGTACAGAAAGCAGGTAGTAGACTCTGTGGCGCAACGGTAGCGCGTCTGACTCCAGATCAGAAGGTTGTGTGTTCAAATCACATCAGGGTCATTTTATGTTAGTTCCTTCATAGATTTTTATGATTCAAGTAAAAACAACACAAATAACTTGCTAAAAAACACGTGAAGTTGACAACGAGTCGACCAGGTACTAGACTCTGTAGCGCAACGGTCACACGTCTGTCGTTCGTGAGTTTGGCAACTAATCGATATGTAGCGCGTTGATTCGGTTTAATGCTTGTCGTGGACCCAGCATTGTGTTATAAGACTAGGTAGTAGACACTGTAGCGCAACAGTGGCGCACCTGATTCCAGATCAGAAGGTTTTGTATTCAAATCACATCAGGGTTATTTTATGTTAGTTCCTTCATAGATTTTTATGATTCAAGTAAAAATCAACACAAATAACTTGCTAAAAACCATTCATGAGGTTGGCAACTAATCGATACATATCATTTTGATCCTGTTTAATGATTGTCGTGCAGCCGCCATTTTATACGGAAACCAGGTAGTAGACTCTGTGGCGCAACGGTAGCGCGTCTGACTCCAGATCAGAAGGTTGTGTGTTCAAATCACATCAGGGTCATTTTATGTTAGTTCCTTCATAGATTTTTATGAATTAAGTAAAAACAACACAAATAACTTGCTAAAGAACACGTGAAGTTGGCAACGAGTCAACCAGGTACTAGACTCTGTAGCGCAGGGGTCGGGAACCTATGGCTCGCGAGCCATATATGGCTCTTTCTATGAGTACCTATGGCTCAGAGACCAATTTGATTGCATGCAAAATTTCTCCATCTTGTTCAAAACCAGGAATGTCTATGCTATTCAGGTACACGTAAAGCCAAACCAAAGCTAAATGTAAAGGAAACACTTCGCAGTATATATAGGGCACGTTTTTCAGTACAATTTACAGTCAAGGTGTCACACAAAAAAAAGAAGGGAAAAAAAACTCGTTTTGGCTGTACAACGCTAAAGAATCCTTTATTTAAAAGTTCACTATATAATCTGTGTTCAGTGTTCAGATACTTTATGATGAATCCACAGAACTGTAAATACGCCAAAACACCGGAAGAGAACTTGATTGGTTGAGTGGGAGGGATGGGTGGAGCTATGCAAAAAGTACAAGCATTCCCTCCCATCTCTCGCCAAAGGTAAGCACATAAGGCTCCCTATTCTCAGAATGTTGTGACGTTTTTACAAAATAAATGCTTGCATCTGGTTTTGAAACCAATATGTATGAAAAAAAGGGTCAAAAGGAGTTTAACAGATCTTGAGTAATTGCAAGAAAGAGACAAGTTTAAAGTGGTCTGTTTGTTGAATTTGGGACAGGGGCTCTGGCATTATTCTCTTTTCATAATTTTTATCAAATCATCAAAAATAAATGTGCTGAAGACTAAGCTTTTGTCTGGGGCGCGGGTTTAGCAATTTAGTAAATTTGTCTCATAATATATGGTGTGGCTCTTTCCCAAAATAAAATTAATATTTTTTGCTTTTATGGCTCTTTGAGTCAAAAAGGTTCCCGACCCCTGCTGTAGCGCAACGGTCACACGTCTGTCGTTCGTGAGTTTGGCAACTAATCGATATGTAGCGTGTTGATTCGGTTTAATGCTTGTCGTGGACCCGCCATTGTGTTATAAGACTAGGTAGTAGACACTGTAGCGCAACAGTGGCGCACCTGATTCCAGATCAGAAGGTTTTGTATTCAAATCTCAGCAGGGTTATTTTATGTTAGTTCCTTCATAGATTTTTATGATTCAAGTAAAAATCAACACAAATAACTTGCTAAAAACCATTCATGAGGTTGGCAACTAATCGATACATATCATTTTGATCCTGTTTAATGCTTGTCATGCAGCTGCCATTTTGTACAGAAAGCAGGTAGTAGACTCTGTGGCGCAACGGTAGCGCGTCTGACTCCAGATCAGAAGGTTGTGTGTTCAAATCACATCAGGGTCATTTTATGTTAGTTCCTTCATAGATTTTTATGATTCAAGTAAAAACAACACAAATAACTTGCTAAAAAACACGTGAAGTTGACAACGAGTCGACCAGGTACTAGACTCTGTAGCGCAACGGTCACACGTCTGTCGTTCGTGAGTTTGGCAACTAATCGATATGTAGCGCGTTGATTCGGTTTAATGCTTGTCGTGGACCCAGCATTGTGTTATAAGACTAGGTAGTAGACACTGTAGCGCAACAGTGGCGCACCTGATTCCAGATCAGAAGGTTTTGTATTCAAATCACATCAGGGTTATTTTATGTTAGTTCCTTCATAGATTTTTATGATTCAAGTAAAAATCAACACAAATAACTTGCTAAAAACCATTCATGAGGTTGGCAACTAATCGATACATATCATTTTGATCCTGTTTAATGATTGTCGTGCAGCCGCCATTTTATACGGAAACCAGGTAGTAGACTCTGTGGCGCAACGGTAGCGCGTCTGACTCCAGATCAGAAGGTTGTGTGTTCAAATCACATCAGGGTCATTTTATGTTAGTTCCTTCATAGATTTTTATGAATTAAGTAAAAACAACACAAATAACTTGCTAAAGAACACGTGAAGTTGGCAACGAGTCAACCAGGTACTAGACTCTGTAGCGCAGGGGTCGGGAACCTATGGCTCGCGAGCCATATATGGCTCTTTCTATGAGTACCTATGGCTCAGAGACCAATTTGATTGCATGCAAAATTTCTCCATCTTGTTCAAAACCAGGAATGTCTATGCTATTCAGGTACACGTAAAGCCAAACCAAAGCTAAATGTAAAGGAAACACTTCGCAGTATATATAGGGCACGTTTTTCAGTACAATTTACAGTCAAGGTGTCACACAAAAAAAAGAAGGGAAAAAAAACTCGTTTTGGCTGTACAACGCTAAAGAATCCTTTATTTAAAAGTTCACTATATAATCTGTGTTCAGTGTTCAGATACTTTATGATGAATCCACAGAACTGTAAATACGCCAAAACACCGGAAGAGAACTTGATTGGTTGAGTGGGAGGGATGGGTGGAGCTATGCAAAAAGTACAAGCATTCCCTCCCATCTCTCGCCAAAGGTAAGCACATAAGGCTCCCTATTCTCAGAATGTTGTGACGTTTTTACAAAATAAATGCTTGCATCTGGTTTTGAAACCAATATGTATGAAAAAAAGGGTCAAAAGGAGTTTAACAGATCTTGAGTAATTGCAAGAAAGAGACAAGTTTAAAGTGGTCTGTTTGTTGAATTTGGGACAGGGGCTCTGGCATTATTCTCTTTTCATAATTTTTATCAAATCATCAAAAATAAATGTGCTGAAGACTAAGCTTTTGTCTGGGGCGCGGGTTTAGCAATTTAGTAAATTTGTCTCATAATATATGGTGTGGCTCTTTCCCAAAATAAAATTAATATTTTTTGCTTTTATGGCTCTTTGAGTCAAAAAGGTTCCCGACCCCTGCTGTAGCGCAACGGTCACACGTCTGTCGTTCGTGAGTTTGGCAACTAATTGATATGTAGCATTTTAATTCGGTTTAATGCTTGTCGTGGAGCCGCCATTGTGTTATAAGACAAGGTAACAGTCTCTGTGGCGCAACAGTGGCGCGTCTGACTCCAGGTTAGAAGGTTGTGTTTTTAAATCATATCAGGGTCCTTTTATGTTAGTTCCTTCATACATTTTTATGATTCAAGTAAAATCAACACAAATAACTTGCTAAAAAACACACGTGAAGTTGGCAACGAGTCAACCAGGTACAAGACTCTGTAGCGCAACGGTCGCACGTCTGTCGTTCGTGAGGTTGGCAACTAATCGATATGTAGCATTTTGATCCGGTTTAATGCTTGTCATGGAGCCGCCATTTTATACAGTGACCAGGTAGTAGACTCTGTGGCGCAACGGTAGCGCGTTTGACTCCAGATCAGAAGGTTATGTGTTCAAATCACATCAGAGTCATTTTATGTTAGTTCCTTTATAGATTTTTATGATTCAAGTGAAAAGTGACACAAGCAACTTCCTAAAAAACAATCGTGAGGTTGGCAACTAATCGATACATAGCGTTTTGATTCGGTTTAATGCTTGTCAAGGACCCGCCATTTTGTTATAAGACCAGGCATCGCACTCTGTGGCGCAACGGTGGCGTGCCTAATTCCAGATCAGAAGGTTGTGCCTTCAAATCACATCAGGGATATTTTATGTTAGTTCCTTCATAGATTTTTATGATTCAAGTAAAAATCAACACAAATAACTTGCTAAAAACCATTCATGAGGTTGGCAACTAATCGATACATATCATTTTGATTCGGTTTAATGCTTGTCGTGCAGCCACCATTTTGTACAAAAACCAGGTAGTTGACTCTGTAGCGCAATGGTAGCGTGTCTGACTCCAGATCAGAAGGTTGTGTGTTCAAATCACATCAGGGTCATTTTATGTTAGTTCCTTCATAGAATTTTATGATTCAAGTGACAATTGACACAAATAACTTGTTAAAAAACACACGTGAAGTTGGCAACGAGTCGACCAGGAGCCGCCATTGTGTTAGAAGACCAGGTAGTAGACTCTGTAGCGCAACGGTCGCGCGCCTGTGGTCCGTGAAGTTGGCAACTAATAGATATGTAGCATTTTGATCCGGTTTAATGCTTGTCCTGGAGCCGCCATTGTGTTAAAAGACAAGGTAATAGACTCTGTGGCGCAACGGTGGCGCGTCTGACTCTAGATTAGAATGTTGTGTTTTCAAATCACATCAGGGTCATTTTATGTTAGTTCCTTCATAGATTTTTATGTTTCAAGTAAAATCAACACAAATAACTTGCTAAAAAACACACGTGAAGTTGGCAACGAGTAAACCAAACCAGGTACAAGACTCTGTAGGGCAACGGTCGCACGTCTGTCGTTCGTGAGGTTGGCAACTAATCGATATGTAGCATCTTGATTCGGTTTAATGCTTGTCGTGGAGCCGCCATTGTGTTATAAGGCAAGGTAATAGACTCTGTGGCGCAACGGTGGCGCGTCTGACTTCAGATCAGAAGGTTGTGTTTTCAAATCATATCAGGGCAGGAAGTTGGCAACGAGTCAACCAGGTACAAGACTCTGTAGCGCAACGGTCGCACGTCTGTCGTTCGTGAGGTTGGCAACTAATCGATTCGTAGCATTTTGATTCGGTTTAATGCTTGTCGTGGAGCCGCCATTTTATAGAATGACCAGCTAGTAGACTGTGTGGCGCAACGGTAGCGCGTTTGACTCCAGTTTAGAAGTATATCTGTTCAAATCACATCAGAGTCATTTTATGTTAGTTCCTTTATAAATTTTTATGATTCAAGTAAGAATTAACACAAATAACTTGCTAAAAACCATTCGTGAGGTTGGCAACTAATCGATACATAGCATTTTGATTCGGTTTAATGCTTGTCTTGGAACCGCCATTATGTTATGAGACCAGGTGGTAGACTCAGTGGTGCAATGGTAGCGCGTTTGACTCCAGATCAGAAGACTGTGTGAACAAATCACATCAGGGTCACTTTATGTTAATTCCTTCATAGATTTTTATGATTCAAGTGACAATTGACACAAATAACTTGCTAAAAAACACACGTGAAGTTGGCAACGAGTCGACCAGGAACTAGACTCTGTAGCGCAACGGTCGCACGTCTGTCGTTCGTGAGGTTTGCAACTAAACGATATGTAGCATCTTGATTCGGTTTAATGCTTGTCGTGGAGCCGCCATTGTGTTAGAAGACCAGGTAGTAGACTCTGTAGCGCAACAAACGCACGTCTGTCGTTCATGAGGTTGGCAACTACTCTATATGTGGCATTTTGATTCGGTTTAATGCTTGTCGTGAAGCCGCCATTGTGTTATAAGACCAGGTACCACACTCTGTGGTGCAACGGTGGCGCGCCTGATTCCAGATCAGATGGTTGTGGTTTCATATCACATGAGGGTTATTTTATGTTAGTTCCTTCATAGATTTTTATGATTCAAGTAAAAATCAACACAAATAACTTGCTAAAAACCATTCATGAGGTTGGCAACTAATCGATACATATCATTTTGATTCGGTTTAATGCTTCTCGTGCAGCCGCCATTTTGTACAAAAACCAGGTAGTTGACTCTGTAGCGCAATGGTAGCGCGTCTGACTCTAGATCTGAAGGTTGTGTGTTCAAATCACATCAGGGTCATTTTATGTTAGTTCCTTCATAGATTTTTATGATTCAAGTGACAATTGACACAAATAACTTGTTAAAAAACACACGTGAAGTTGGCAACGAGTCGACCAGGAGCCGCCATTGTGTTAGAAGACAAGGTAATAGACTCTGTAGCGCAACGGTCGCACGTCTGTCGTTCGTGAGGTTGGCAACTAATCAATACGTAGCATTTTGATTCGGTTTAATGCTTGTCGTGGAGCCGCCATTTTATAGAATGACCAGGTAGTAGACTCTGTGGCGCAACGGTAGCGCGTTTGACTCTAGATCAGAATGTTATGTGTTCAAATCACATCAGAGTCATATTATGTTAGTTCCTTTATGGATTTTTATGATTCAAGTAAAAATTAACACAAATAACTTGCTAAAAACCATTCGTGAGGTTGGCAACTAATTGATACATAGCATTTTAATTCGGTTTAATGCTTGTCATGGAGCCGCCATTTTATAGAATGACCAGGTAGTGACTCTGTGGCGCAACGGTAGCGCGTTTGACTCCAGATCAGAAGGTTGTATGTTCAAATCATACCAGGGTCATTTTATGTTAGTTCCTTTATAGATTTTTATGATTCAAGTAAAATTCGACACAAATAACTTGTTAAAAACCATTCGTGAGGTTGGCAACTAATCGATACGTAGCATTTTTTATACGGTTAATGCTTGTCTTGGAGCAGCCATTGTGTTCTAAGCCCAGGTAGTAGACTCTGTGACGCAACAGTAGCGCGTTTGACTCCAGATCAGAAGGTTGTGTTTTCAAATCATATCAGGTTTATTTTACGTTAGTTCCTTTATAGATTTTTATGATTCAAATAAAAATTGACAATAACTGACTAAAAAACACTCGTGAGGTTTGCAACTAATAGATACATAGCATTTTGATTTGGTTTGATGCTTTGAGTCCTGTGGTGAGGAGCCCTCTCACCCTGAGAGGTGTGAGAATTCTCCCACCGTGGTCCGCTGCATGTTGTAAGAGAGAAGTGGAGGGAGCGAGGGGACTGGGGATCCTCTACTCTCTATTTCTACTCCCTAAGAGACAGCAAGGCAAAGAAAGGGGAGCGGGAGACCGAAAGGTCCCACAAACCGTAGTTCTGGGGTCACTAAATGTAAGAGGATGTGGAAGTAAAGCGACTGAGTGGAAGAAAGAGGAGATCGGAAGGATGATGACTAGAAGGAAGGTTGATGTGTTAGCCCTGAGTGATACAAAGAAGAAAGGAAAGAGTGAATTACAGCTCGGTGGTATGTATGGTAGATAGTCTGGAGTTACGGGCGGACATGCTAGAGAAGGATTAGCTGTGCTTGTGAGTGAGATAGCAAAGGAAAAACTGGTGGAGTGGAAAGAGATATATTCCAGATTGATGTGGGTGAGGTTAAAGTGGGGTGTAGAAGTAGGGATGTTTATAAGATTATATGGACCTGGTTCAGAAATAAGTGCTGAGGAGAGAGAGAAGTTCTGGAAGGATTTGTCCGAATGTGTGGCAAGTGCGAAAGAAGGGTGGAAAGTGGTAATACTAGGTGACCTGAATGCTAGAGTGGGTGATGGAATGATTAAAAATGTTATTGGTACATATGGAGTACCAGGAAGAAATGAGAGTGGGAAGAAATTGATTGAGTTATGTGTGGAAAATGAGTTGGTGATTGCCAATACATTGTTTAAAAAGAGGGACGTGAATAAGTATACCTTTGTCAGAGTGGATGGTGGTGAGATGGTGGACAGAGCACTGATGGATTATGTAGTGGTTAGGAAAGGGATATTAAGAAGATTGTTGGATGTATGAAATGGAATGAAATGATCTGCATTTGTATAGCGCTTTTCAAGTGAATGACTTCCCAAAGCGCTTTACATTGTGCTTCACATTTCCCAATAGCGGCCGTGATCTATGCAGCCATGTAAGGCGCTCACCTGCTTATTGGGGGTTATGGGGGTTCAGTGTCTTACCCAATGACACTTCGACATGTAACACGGACAAGCCGGGATTCGAACTGGGATTTCTTAATCGTAAAACGATCGCTCTACCTCCTAAACTACTGTTTACAGAGGTGAAATGAGTGGTATGTCTGATCATTTTTATGTGGAAGGGAAACTGAGAATAGATGGATTGTGGAGGGCTAGTTATAAGAAGAGTGAATAAGAGTTGAATAAGGCAGAAAAGTAAAGAGAGTTTAAAGAGCAGATAGGGAAAGAGTATGAACGGAATAGTAGAAAAGAAGAGGAGAGTGTGGAAATAGAATGGAAGTGGTTTAAAAAGGCAGTGTTGAAGAGTGCGAAAGAAGTCTGTGGAATGAGAAAAGTTGGACGAGGTATTAGGAAAGGAAGTGAATGGTGGAATGATGAGGTATCAGAGGCTGTGACCGAGAAGAGACGTGCCTTTGAGGAGTGGCTGCGAGATAAGAGTGGTGATGCGTATGAAAGGTATAAAGTGAAGAAAAGGTTGGTAAAAGCGGCAGTGGAAGCAGCGAAAAGGAAAGCAAATGATGAATGGTGTCGAAAGATAGGAGTGAACTTTGAGGAAATGAGAAAAGTGTTCTGGAAAGAAGTGAAAAGAGTAAGAAAGAGCGAGTCTGGATAGGAAGAGAAAGTGAAAGATAAGGACTGTAGCTTGCTGGTTAGTGGAATAGAAAGCCTGATGCGGTTGAGAAATTGGCTTTTTTTTTTTGGCCACTTTTTAACCCGGAGGAGGACCTCTTGAAACGCATCTTCCAAAAGTAAGTTTAAAACTTTATTTATCTTTATATAACACATTATTTTATGAAATGTTTATCTTTTAGTACAAGACAATACAGGTTACTTATACAAGCCTTAAACATACAATATATAGCACTGAAGCAAAATTCTACTGACGAACGATCGTCCGAAATCTCGTTCGTAAGTAGGGCAGCGTCTGTACAACTGTTTAATGGTTTCCTGGGAGTGGCTATTTCACTTAAGTATCATGCAGCAGATTCTGTGGCGCAAACTATATTTGCCAGTTTGCGCCACTGCTTCTACTATTCCGTTCATACTCTTTCCCTATCTGCTCTTTAAACTCTCTTTCCTTTTCTGCCTTATTCAACTCTTATTCACTCTTCTTATAACTAGCCTTCCACAATCCATCTATTCAATCCATCTATTCTCAGTTTTCCTTCCACTGACTCCTCATCATTTTATATAAGTTCCTTTTTAGACTTTTATGATTCAAGTGAAAACCAACATAAAGGACTTTCTAAAAAAAATCATGTGTGCTATTGGCAACGAGTCTAAACACACCATTTTAATTTTTTTGAATACAACTATTTAATGCTTTTCACGGTACAACCATTTTAGTTTGTTGACAGGCAGCCGATTTTATGCCCCAAAGGTAGCGTGTCTGACTCCAGATCAGGTTGCACGTTTAAATTATTGTGTTCGATCAATTTTGGCAACCAACACCTAAAACAATTCCGGTTCTGAAATATCAGAACATGAGTTGTCGGGGGGGTTTTCGCCTGATGATCAGCCAGATGCTCAAAACTAAATGTGTTTAGATGGCTCTGATGCTACTGAATATTTTGATTGGTTGAAGTAAAAAATATTTCGAAATAACGTATTAGACTTAAAATACTTGTACATTTTTTTCTTAAAGTTTGCATGTTGTGTTATACGTATTTTTTGATGCCACAAAGGTTAAGCTCGTAAGAAGAGCTGTACTTTCACGTGAATACTTGTGAAGAAAGCCTACCATGTTGGTAAAGTAGTAGCCGTCTTCGCCTGTCATCAGCCTACTGGGAATGCAGAAGCGGGTGATGTACTGGATGTTGGACTGCAGCCTCGGAGGGTTTGCCTTAAGGACAATATAGATGAGCGCCGGTAGGAAGTCATCAGCTGATGCCGGTTCCTTCTTGGTGCTTCCGATGGCTGCGAAAATGTGCTTGCTACAGCGCGTAACGCACGCCAGCTTGTCGCGAGGGACCTTTTTCGAGTCCATCTCGATGATGTCTGACAGGCAGAAGACAATTACATGTTTTATACAAAGTTGATTGGGAAAGTAGCAGCTATTAATCAGTGGTAGGCAGTGTTGGTAGAACGAAGGAACTTTTCTCAGTAACGAGTACTGTAACATGTTATTAATAGAACTTTGTAACTTAACTGTTGTTAAAACATGGTGTGTCCCCTTCTACTTTTTAAGAGTAGATCGTGAATCACTACATCTACTATAATTGGGCACTTTCCCCTTTACTAATAAAGTAACATACAAACCTCTATCCGTCAGCAACACAACGCTGCAGAATACAGGTATATACAGTTACAGCAGAGCTGTCTCAAGCACACAGTACGAGGGCATGTAATTTCTCCTTACTGATATTCATCCTACCGTATATACTTACATTGAAGCTGTATTTAGAACTATAAAATGAAATACTAAAATCTGGGGCTCAGTTTATATACACATTAAGGCTGAACAATTAACCAAAATCTTATCGATATTGCGATGTGACGTGGTGCGATTGTGTAATCGCAAGAAACTGCCACTGCATTTTTTTTTAAGGATTTATAATTTTATGTTTGAGAGTGATTGAGCGTCCGGCGAACCGGAATTGATTAAGTATCTACAAAAAACAAAACTTGCACAGAAAATGCACTTTTCTTTTAAATCGAACATCGCATTAAAATTGTGATACTGGTTTAAAAACTGGCAATCAGGTTTTTTGCCCCAAATCAGCCCTACTACACGTATTATTTTGTTGTGTGTCACCAGTAGCAAATGGTAGGCAATGCGTAGGGAGGGGGTGTGGCTTATAAAAGAACAATTTTATCAAAGGGGCCAACGAGAGCAAATAATTTCGAGTAAAAGAGTGCTTAATTCAGGTCTTTTATTCGGAAAATTATTATTGCAATTGACCATACCTGAATAAGAAAAGAAATGTCTTGGGGATTACCCAGAAATCGAGATGGAAATGTTCGAGTGGTTTGAAGACAAAAGACAAAATGGACTTTGAGTGTCTCAACTGCAAGTCTGCAAGCTCTCAAGATTGCTCAAGCCAAGAAATAAGAGGGGTTCACCACTTCCACGGGTTGGAGTCCACGTTTTCCTCTATTTCTTTTAGTATGTGGCTATTTTAAATCAGTGTTCGGGGGTCAGGTTCAATGTGAGTATATACGGTAGTGGTACCTAGTTACTCTCAGAGTAATGCGCTACTTTTTTAATGAAATAACTAGTAATTGTAAATTATTCCTTTTTTCCCTTTAACGTGCCCAACACTCGAGGTAGGTTTAAAATACAGCAGAGCTGTTCATAAGTGGGACTTAAGATTGTGAACTCAAACTGTTGACCATTTGACCAAGCAGGGAGAAAGCATTCTTGACAAAAAACATTTAAACAGCCAAAATGACCTATTTCAGCATGTTGGCTCACATGACCAGCATGTAAGTCAGCTTTTTGGGCTCCATCAAACATAAAAATTCAGTGGTGCGATAATCGCGCATCTGACTCCAGATCAGAAGGATAGATGTTCAAATCACATCTGGTTAGTTCTGTTTTAAATGTTTTTTCATTGTTAGGATTTACCGTAAATTAAGGTTTAAGGTTAAGGTTTGATGCAGACCTGCAGAGTCCGGGTCCCGTTGAAAGTAATCCAAGGAAAAAAGTGTATATTTCCAAAGGTAAGGGTGGGGAAAATATATATCCGCTATTGTCCGCCGCGTCAACAAACAGGTCTGACCTTTACCCCACTTCCCGTCATCCCGCGTTTGTTACGCTCCTTCTTTTTTATTCGCCCGTGCAAAACATATCAGAATAAGTGTCTAAAATAAATACATTACAAAAATATACAGTTGCAAATACATATTATACATGGTTACACATATTTACAAAGAAAGACGGTACACCGAGAGTTTTCAAAGCTTTAATAATAATAATAATAATATAACTTTCATCCTATAAGGTGCCCGTGACAGGGCAGTTAATGGTAGCAACACGCTAGCAACACGCTCGCAACACAGTAAACGGGTCTGTTAAAAAAACCTACCGTACTTGTAAAAATCACGGTAAACCGTCCTCATCTTCCTCCTTAGAACTAAGGCGCACACAAAAGTCTCAGATTTCATACAAAATGTGAGCCGCACCCTATCAAACAGCGCGCCTTTTCGGCGCACGTGACAGAAAAAGCAGTATGGGATTCCCCGCAAAGATTTGAATTGTGGGCGTCGCCGCTAAACATTTAAATTGTGAGCGTTGCCGCTATCGTATATAAACAAACGCATTTACGGTTTACACGTGCTAGAGTTGTTTTGATTCCCAGTGCGCTGAAAATGGCCAAGAGGCACACTTATGAAGCCCAGTTTAAACTGACTTGACTACACTGAAGAAAATGGAAATCTGGCAGCCGCGAGAGAACTCAAGATTATTGAATTGATGCTTCGAAAATGGCGGATGTTGAAAAACGAGCTCCGACAGGTAAAGAAAATGCAACTTTCCATTCGTGCCAGGACTACGGTGACGGCGCAACTCCCGGCGTATTATAATAAAAAGCTTGCGAATCGAAAGAAAGTTCTTTAAAGCTCAATAATGTATTTAATATAACAAAGTCATAGAGAACCCTCATAGTTTTCTTTTCAATATTTGATACAATAAGAAACAAAACATTTAATATTTTATATATATATATATATATATATATATATATATATATAGGCAGCACGGCGGCGCAGTGGTTAGCGCTTGTGCGGCACAGTTCATGTCACGGGAACCTGTGGTGGGTTCAAATCCAGCTCCAGACTTCCTGTGTGGAGTTTGTATGTTCTCCCCGTGCTTGCGTGGGTTTCCTCCGGGCACTCCGGTTTCCTCCCACGTTTCAAAAACATGCATTTCAGGTGAATTGGCCGGTCCAAATTGTCCCTAGGTGTGAATGTGCGAATGAGTTGTCTGTCCCTGTGTGCCCTGCGATTGGCTGGCAACCAGTTCAGGGTGTCCCCTGCCCACTGCCCGGAGATGGGCTCCAGCCCCCCTGCGACCCTAATGAGGAAAAGCGGTACGGCTAATGAGATGAGATATATATATATATATATATATATATATATATATATATATATATATATATGTATATATATTCCCGCAGCCGGGAATCGGAGAGGAGGCTAGCTCCGTTTGCTCCAGGTAGCTCCACGTTAGCGTCTTGAATGCTAGATGTGAGCCACGTTTCCGTAAAACACTGCGTTTTGTTTTTCACCAGCACAGCCAGTTCGTCAGTCTTATTTGGTATAGAGTTCAAATTTACCATGATTACGGACGGTACAGAAGACTTATAACGCCGCAAGCTGTTTAGCTAGCTCAGGCTCTCCATCCACGATAGGGCCCCCTCATCACGCCGGCGCGAGAATTCTTCAGGGCAAGGAGTTGATTCTGGCAGCGCCAATAGACTTTTGTTTGAAATGGTACTTCGTCTCCATCTTGCACTGGAATGTTTTCTCGATTTTATTTTTTTAAGGGGAAACCAGTAGTTTTTGTGATCCCACCGTAACAGTGGGTTCAAGAAGACCGTACTCATTACGGCAAAACCGTAGTACTTGGCAGGTATGTATGAGGGCTTTGTGTAAAAACTGTTTTGTTGCATTCTGGTGTTTTATTTTGTGATACATACTTAATAAACCACAATCAAATTCAGTTTTATTCCCGGTGCTTTTTTCTTGATATGCTCACTGTTATGTTATTAAAGGCGGCATGAGACTAGCGCCTAATAGGTCAGTGGGCCATATGAGCAGACAAAAAAAATAATAATGTAATGGGTGTGAAAATACAACATACACTATTACTACAATTTGTTCAAGTTCACATCCGAAAACGTGGTGCCGGTGGGCAACAAGTAGTGCCCTCATAACACCAAAGTAGCCCACAAACATGTTCTGATTGGACATTGTGATCTCATCTCATCAGCCGTACCGCTTATCCTCATTAGGGTCGCGGGGGGGCTGGAGCCCATCCCAGCCATCTCCGGGCAGTGGGCAGGGGACACCCTGAATTGGTTGCCAGCCAATCGCAGGGCACACAGGGACAGACAACTCATTCGCTCATTCACACCTAGGGACAATCTGGACCGGCCAATTCACCTGAAATGCATGTTTTTGGAACGTGGGAGGAAACCGGAGTGCCCGGAGGAAACCCACGCAAGCACGGGAAGAACATACAAACTCCGCACAGGAAGTCTGGAGCTGGATTTGAACCCACGACAGGTTCCCATGACATGAACTGTGCCGCACAAGCGCTAACCACTGCGCCGCCGTGCTGCCCCTGGACATTGTGATTTTCTAGGAAATGTTATTTCTGACTGAGCCTAATTTACGATAAGTTGTTATTTCAGAGAGGCATATCGAATTGGTAGCCCTTTTTGCAAACCAGTAACAAAAAGTAGCTTCAGCTTTAAAAAGTGGTTTAAAAGTTGGTCAACCCTGTGTTAGAGGTGTGGCATCTATTCCAGAAGAGACCATTGACTGTTTGACCGTTGAGGTAAGTAGGGAGAACAAAATCCTAACAAATGTGATTTACTATGCCAAAGTTACCTGTGATGGCTTTGACCACATTTTCAGAGACTTCTGGGATCTCCTCATCCATGGGCACACAAAGCATCTGGATGTTGACCCAGTGGAGCGCTCTGGAAGGCAAAGGGCAACAGTTTTTGAGGAGGCCAACGTGGGCAAGTACGGTACTAAAAACAAAAAACACCCACCTGATTCGATTTTGCATGGCTAAGTCCTTTCTTTCATCGTCAGTGGTTTCCGGGCAGAAGACGTATTTGTACAGGCAGGTCATGATATACTTTTCCACCTGGTCCATCACCTGCTCCACAGACTCGGACGAACCTATGGAAATGGCATAATCAGGTCACGTTCTTACAGATGAGGAAGTGCCCCTCTGCCCACCTTTGAAGTGACTGATCAAGCGGTCAGCCAGACCCTGGTAGAAGTCCTGAACACACTCCGAAACTTCTTCAGCATTCAGTTCCTGAAACCAAAATGCGTCATCAGCATGTCAGCCCTGTTTGTGGAGTGCATTTGCAGAGATCCTGCTGTTTTCTTGTATCCTTACAGTTTATTATACCTTCTTACTCGACATGCTTAGCAGAAAGCTGCGGCACTGCTTCTGGATCCCCCGACCTGGTCCGTGCAGGTTACTTAAGAACTCGGCAAAGTCCTTGGACACTTGGTCCGAATCAAAACCGGCATAGCAACTCATGGATGGGCTGCTCGTCTTCACCTCTGGGGAGTCTGATTTTGGTAAGAGAAGTCAGAGAAAAAAAAAAATTGTGTGAATTCAAGACTTTTGATTCTTATTGTGCCATTATCAGAATGTTGCCGCTTTGTGGCTCAAGCATACAGACTTTGCCCTTTTGCAATCTGCTTGTCTCTTTGAGACATTTTACTGTGATGTCCAGACCTCCAATTTTTAAGTTAGTAATTCATTCACTCAGATAATTTTGCAATTCCAATGTCACGCCAATGTCCAATGTTTCCTTTCTTTTTGCAGTTGATACCTTTTTTGGAAGTGGTGCGCGCCGAAGGACTGAAGAACCTCTTGACGGTGGTCACTTTGCGCGTCTTCTCGTTGGTTTTCTTTTCCTCAAACTTGGAAAATGGCCCGAGTGAGGACTGGGACGACGATGGTGGTGTTGACTGGGCGGGGGCCAGAGCGCCATGACTACTGGCATAAGCGGCTGCCTCCTCTTCACGTTGCAACCTATTTCAATGACACAGTCATATTTCCTCATATAAAAGGCCAAACGAAATGAAAAGCTCTTCTAAAACATAGGTTTCCAAAATATGGCACTATCTTTTAACCTAAGTACCTTGTAACTTTCATGACCATCAGAGTATAAAACAAATAGTCAAGTCATATTAATTTGTATAGCCTTTAATCACAAAAAGTCTCAAAGGGCTACACAAACCACCATTACGAAATCACCCGATTTCATGCCTACACATGATCACTTTTTTTACTAGAGCCACATTTTTTCGGAAAGTTGAACATTTTCTTTTTTGACATTGATAAGAATGTAGTGCATATTGTTTGTGATGAGATTAAACATGGCACCTCAGAATAAACAGGGATCAGAATGGAGATTTTCATTTTCAGCTGAAATAGCCAGGGTCCAGGGGCCGCAGGCCCCGGCAAGGTCCAGGGCAGAGCCCGCTGGGGGGCTCAGGGGGGCGAAGCCCCCCTGAAGCCAACAGCATTTATCTTATTTGCTATGTGAAAATTGCACTAGAATGAAATAAATCCAACAAAACAGAAACCATGTATTATATATATATATATATATATATATATATAAATTAAAAAAATAATAATTTATTGACATTAAAAGCATTTATACGTAATATTGAACATGATCATGATGATACAAAATAATTTATTTTAATCATGTTTATAACAAATTTTAAATTTTGTTTATCCTGTTCTAAATATTGTATAAACACAAAAGATAAAATGATTTCATAAATAAATAGATTTATAAATACCTCAGATTGGGATTTTCTGTCACACAGGGGAACCAGTGGTTGACTGCTGCTAGTATTTGAAGTGGAAGGATTTGGAACGACCAATAATGTTGAACTGGTGGTGTTACTGTTAGTTTCACTGCCGATTTTAAATGCGGATCCGAGTGCATAATTTGATCGTCGGCAAGCTATTTTTGCTTTGTGCTTGTTCATTTTAGCATGATCGATCAGTGCCACACAACCTCGCGTACCATAATTGATCAGATCGACACAGTATAGACACTTTGCTTTCCCTGGAACATCACACTTTGCGATGAACTGGCTCAAAGTTTCTGTAACTTCCTCGATCTTTGCGCCGATTTTAACGTTTACTGTGACAGTCTTCTCCAGCCATGACCACTTAAATTTATTCTTGATTCCTTTATCAATCTCGGAGACAAAAGCCTCGTCTTTTTTTCTTAGTATTTTCATATTTACTTTTTCAAACACTCATTTCACCGTTTGAAAAGACTGGAAGGAGCGCCATGTTTGAGAAAGCCAATGCTCTGAACAAAAGCTCCGCTGATTGGTTATCAGCGAACCTATCGACCAATGGTAGGAGTCGATCTATTTGTTAGCTAAACCACGTTGTGTGTTAAAGATCTAATGCGCTGCGCTTCTTTTTGCCGATTTTTCTCGCGATCTCTAAATGCTAACTAGGGGTGATGAAACAGTCACGTATCATACCTCACTCCCCCAAAATATTTTCTCATCGAATTTAGACGATTTACGGGAATGACCTTTGGGGTTCAAAAACAGCGGAAATCCGCGGATCCGCGGAAAATTCTGATCCCTGAATAAATGATATAGACTCAAAAGATGAACTATCAGGTAAAATAATATCAGGATAAATAGGCAAATATATCTACAAGGTAGTTTGGAGACTGGTTTAATTTGTAACAATAGTGCGATGAAAAATAGTGCATCGTAACAATAGTGCAATTATAATAATGATACATTGTATTTCGAAGCGCCTTTCAGGACACCCAAGGTTGCTTTAGCAACAACAAAAATTCCCAACTGGTGTGATATATATCTTTTACAGTTTTGCACGCTTCTTTAGGGTGGTGATGGCTCTGGGGAACTAACTGCTTCGTAGCCTGTTTGTACATGTTTTAATTGGACCTCGACTGCCTACCAGAGGGCAACAGGTCAAAGAGGTGGTGAGAAATGTCCTTTATAATGTATTTAAGCTTTAGAAGTATTTAGTTTTATTGTTGCGGTGAGTCATACTTTTCAGCCAAGGCCCTGTCGTCCTGGATCTGTTTCTGCCGCACCCGTTGGTACTCTTCTCTCCAGCACTTGGAGCAAAGGCCCTGCCAGGCAGTGTTGCCGTAGTAACCGCATCCTTTCTTGCACAGTAGTTCTGATTGGTCCACGTGGATCCCACGACGCTCTGCTTTCTGACTCATACTGCGAAAAATATTTTTAAATTTTTTTTGGGGGGGGGTTATACTGGGTTGTGAGTTGAACACACAATCTTCTGATTTATAATCCTAGTTATATATATATATATATATATATATATATATATATATATATATAACACCTTATACGTTTTCCCCATAATTTTGACGTTTTTTTTTTTTATATAATTTCAAATGATTTATGCCGTATAACAATTTTTGTATGGGAAATTTGTTTTTTCAATTAAAACATTTTTTTTATCGTTAAACCAACCATCTTGACCATTTCAGCTCTATTCAGAATCGTCTCGGTCACTGGTAGCTCAAGACAACATCATTGTATATTGCTGATATTGTTGCAGTATTCTACATAGTCTGTTTGCAAGAGAGGAAATAGATCAGGAGGTTTCTCCTGCTACTGGTCATAACGGAAACCAGTACAATCTGCTACAAACCCCTAAAACAGCTTGGAGAGGGATGGGCACCGCCAGGCTGTACTTGCCCCAGACACACCACAAAGAGTGGTAGCACAATGACCCAGTCAGTTAAGGGATCCATGAACCAGAGTGTTCTCATTAGGATGTCTCATTTAAAGGGACGGTATGCAATATTTGATTTATTTATGGCACTGGTATGAGCAAGGGCCAGTGATACATGGCAAAGTGTGGCAGACACATATCAAGCCGACCTAGTCAAGTCATGTTTATTTGTGTAGCCCTAATCACAAGGAGTCTCAGAGGGCTGCACAGACTAGACTATTGAAAATAAACTTTTTTTTTTTTTGCTTCGCCTTTCGCCAGGTTTTTAGTGACCTATAGCAGCAAGATAGCAAACAATATGTCATCTTCCTCTAGGTGAGGCTCATGTTATGTAAATAAATAGAAAAATTCTTGCCTCAGGAGTATTAAAAAAAAATAATCACACCTTATATGGTCATGTATTTTTTTTTCTACTTATTTAACCCTTTAACCACCGTCGGATTGTTGAGAAGCAAATGTGTGTCTATACGATGTCACCAGTCAGTGAAATCCGTCATGCAACATATCATAGGAAAGCTCTTGGAATTCAAGATATGCTAACCAATTCAAAATATAATCATCACAAAAACATCATGATCAGTCTGAAACAAGATACCCGATACTCAGTCCGAAACAAGTGTGGATTCTACAGTGTAAAATACACATTTCTCCCCCTATGATTTTTTTTAATGAAAATGAACATTGGTATTATAGTTCATGTATTTTTTGCCTAGTGAAGGATTTTACATTTTATTTATTTGACCATAAGGGATTTTATACAACTTTTTAGCAGTTACATTTATTAAATGCAATGAAGATTTTTCACAGAGAAGGCTTAAGGTCAATGACAGGTTGCGCCGTTCTGAATGGGAATGTTTTGTTTAGTTCTGTTGATAACAGGAATGTGACGGAGAAAGCCAGACGCACAAGGACGTCAGGAATTGTTTTGAGAAGCGCTTTGCTGATATGAGTTTTCTTTAGACAGGATGTGGTGAAGCTGGTACTTGGCCCGCCCCATGGGAGGAGTCGGCACGCCCATGGGAGGAGTCAGCACGCCCCATGGGAGGAGCCGTCACACCAGCTTGTGAAAAGAACTTCAGAAGACAGAACTTCAGGAGATAAAAGATCGGAGAATGAGTGGGACAATTGAAAAGGAGTCTCGAGGAAGCCTCGAGCGACAATAATTCGGTTGATTGGATGAAATTCACTTAGTTTATTATTTAAGAAATTAAATCTACCCCCGTGTGGAAATGCCAGTCTCTTGTTATTTTTCTCAAAAAGAAACGACCGTGCATTGTTGGGTGAAAGAAGGTTATGTTTGGTTAATGGAGTCAGATAACTAATTGCAACAATTTGGTAAACAGTACATTTTAATTCCTAGCACTAGTATTCAAATTAATGTTTGTTTTTTTACTGGATGAAAGGTTTTTGTACCACTAGGTGGCACTAAATGTTACGTACTGTCCCTTTAGGGCGAACATCAGTGTGCTTTAAATAATTTGCAAAAGTGCTTGTATTTTTTTACAGACGAGTACAGTACATCACAAAATGTCTGACAGATTGAGCCCAAACGAAGAACCGCTTTATAACCGCTTTATATGGAGGATTCCTCCGCCCGCGACAGATGCTGACTTTATCCTTCCCTACAAGGTCTTTTTTTACTGATATTTAAACATGGCTACACTACTGCTACATTATTTTATGTTTCTCTTCTGTATTTTGACCAAAATGCATTTTTTAATGTAGCTGTTTATCATCTTATAATCATTTTTAGGCATTTGCAGTAGCATGCATCGCTTACACTAGACCCACGCTGTGGTGTAAACATGCTAGACTGCTATCCAACACAATTATATTTGAAAACATATATTTTAAATATGAGTTATTTGCAACAACTCTGCTTACCTGTTGTTTATAAGCACAAATTTAAATCTTTGACTCTCAAAAGGGTCAACTTTTCCGGGTACAAGGAAGCTCTTCGAGAATTTCTGAGAGATATGGTTCAAGCTAGATTACCGGTAATCATTGACAGAATTAAATCGCATACTTCTTATGAAAAATGTATCTATACTGCATTCGCCCCATTGTCTTATTTTATTATTGAGTCCATGGGTCTTTCAGACGAGGGTGGGATTTCACGATGACGTCACCCATACCGGAAAATACGACGAAACGGACCAGGAAATCACGTGATTGGCGAAAAGATGGTCAAACGACTTTTGGTTTTAACTTTTCAAAATAAAGTAAAAATAACTTTTGCGTTGTTTGATTCAATAATTGTGTTTATTTTCAACGTGAGGGACAAAAGCACAGATAAATCATAGATTTGGGTGCAACCAGCCTGTTTTTTTTGTTCTTCCACAGCACCCCCAAAATTATAGCATTTAAAGAAAAAAAAAAGTCAAGTCATGTATATACTTCACAAAGAGTCTCAAAGGGCTGCACATACCACAGATTATTGCAAATCGCAGACTATTATTACAACCATCCCCTGATCTAGAACCTACATGCTCTTTAAGGAGGAATACCTACAAACACACTACTACATACTGCAAAAACACAACCTCATACAGATGTACAATTGTATTCATGCCTATGCTTACTTTGCACAATGTTGCCTATTTTGCACTACCACATATTGCACTAATACGATCCCAAAACTGTAAGTAAACACCCAATACCTCTACATGCCCACACTTTCTTCTGTAAATATTTCTTAAATTATCTTTTTTATCCCTTCAATTGTTTTTTTATCCTTACAGGTAAACTGGAGTGCCTTGTCCAATATCGTTGTCACAATATGTTCAACCCATTTTGTCACAATGATAATAAAGGTATATTCTATTCTGTTCTGTTCTAGTTTCATCTGTGGCATAGCGGCAGAGTCTGTGGATTCTCCTGTGTATTACGTTGAAAATATGTTATACAGTAGTTATGTCAACTAACTATTTTACCACCCAGTACCATGACTTTCTTATCATCAATAGATATTAATTCTCATTTCAGCTGAATTAAATGCAAGTTGTATTTGACACTCTGGGTGCTCAGCACCCCCAAAGCTTTGGATCTAAAATCGCCCTTGACTGTGAGTAATTGTTGACTTATATT
This sequence comes from Urocampus carinirostris, assembly GCF_059441175.1. Taxonomy (NCBI): domain Eukaryota; kingdom Metazoa; phylum Chordata; class Actinopteri; order Syngnathiformes; family Syngnathidae; genus Urocampus; species Urocampus carinirostris. The sequence goes on from NC_142365.1 coordinate 26,306,258, forward strand.
ACTTGCATAAAATATCCACATTTATAATTTGAAGAATCAAAACATTTATTGATAAAAATATCCGCTTTTATTGGGCAGCGGGGCGACGCAGTGTTTAGCGCATGTGCGGCACAGTTCTGAGGTCGTGGGAACCTCCTGCATGGGTTCAAATCCAGCTCCCGGCCTTACTGTGCAGAGTCTGTATGTTCTCCCCGTGCTTGCGTGGGTTTCCTCCGGGAACTCCGGTTTCCTCCCACATTCCAAAGACATGCATTTCAGGTGAATTGGCCGGTCCAAATTGTCCCTAGGCGATAAGTATGCGTAGTTATGCACACAGACGAACGCAGACAAAAAGTTTAAGAAAAAGTGAGGAGAAACATTTCGCACAAACAAATTTTGTTTAGGGGGAAAAAGCCATAGCTGTGTTTAATTTTGAGTCTTTCGATGCATATTATAAGATTCATTGTTTAAAAAACAAGATGTATCGTAATTTCCGGACTATAAAGCATATTGGATTATAAGCGCACCATATAAAACAGTATTTTGTGAGATATATTTCACATATAGGGCACACCGGACTGTAGGGCGGATGAAATTAAAACTACCGTAAGAGTGAAAGTTGCAAAAAAAGAAACACTACAGAGTTTATAATAATTATTGTGAAATTAGGTGTCATTGCTAAATTTACTAAATTTATTGCTGTCAGAACCAGAACTGATGGTAGACCCAAACGCATATCGTTTCACAACAATCTTTATTGCGGAAGCTGAGAAGTCAGGTATGGGAAAGCAAACGCCAGCAATCTGGCGATCGCTGGGCAGGAGGAGCAGGGAGCTCACGGGATCGGAGCGTGATCGGTAGGCTAGAACGAGTTGAGTAGCCGGGACAGGAGATCAGAGCATGATCGGTGGGCAAACACGGTCCGAGTAGCCGAGGCGGGAGATTGGAGCGTGGTCGAAGGAAGGAGAAAGTCCGGAAGCCGGAGACAATCGGGAAGCCAGGAGCAGACGAGCAGGACGGGACAGAGGGGAGCCAGAGTCTAATAGTGCTTGCCTTGCGTGTGCGGAGGTTCGCTGATGGACTGACAAGGAGTGAAAGGAAGCGTTGAGTTTAAATAGGAGGTGAACCAATCAGGCAACGAGCAGCAGCTGGCGCCAAAAAAGCGGGCACAGTGAGGGCAAATGGTAATTATGACATCTGCACTCAAAAGCGCACTGGATTGTAAGGCGCTCCCCCTAAAAAGTTGTATTTTGTCATATACTTTTCATGTATGTGTCATTCTGGATTATAAAGCGCATGGAAATAAATCTACAGAGGGAGCTACTGAATTTAGTGTATATGACTGTTGTGCAATTTATAAAGTTACCGTAGCCTATATATTAGCCTCATAAGATCAAAGCGGCGGCTGCCTTTTCCAGCTGCCCTATTGTTTTATTGTCTGCTCCTATCTTCGGTGTTTTTCTTCTCGTTTTGACAACTACACTATGGATTACTTTTATCCTATGGACATGGGTTTTAGCGCACAAAAATGCGTTTATTCAAGGAATCAACTCCTTGCCCTGAAGAATTCTCGTGCCGGCGTGATGAAGGGGCCTATCGTGGAAGAAGAGCCGGTGCTAGCTAAGCGGCTAGCGGCGTTATAAGTCTTCGGTACCATCCGTAATCATGGTAAATGCAAACTCACGACCAAATAAGATCATTGAATGCTGGTGGAAAACCTCTCAGCGCACAGGGAGCGCAGTTGCTGTGTTTTGCGGAAACGTGGCTCACGTTTAGTATTCCGGACGCTAACGTGTAGCCACCCGGAGCTACCCGGAGCTATCCGGCTTCAACGCCGCAATACAGAGACACGAAAGCCGGGGGGAATCGGAGAGGAGGCGGACTTGCTAACACGAGGTGGTGTATCCCTGGATTTTCACAAAGAAAAGATTTCCATCTGCCGCAGGGATGTCGAACTTTTGGACTAGCGTGACGTCATCCACTCGGCTACAAGCACCCCTAGGGCATCATGTTAATCTGTTAATAAACAACGGGGTAGACTGCTGGAAGTGTGAATTTCCCTACGGGGATGAATAAAGTATCTATCTATCTATCTATTAGTACAATTGTGCATCAGGTGAAAATGTCACCGACTAAAACCACAAAACAAAAAATGCATCAGGAATCACATTTGGGTCATGGCAGTGAAAATGCAGAAATTCATCTACCACTCGTAGACCATTAGTGATGGCGACTGGAAATGCATTAGATCTTATCTCATTATCACAGTATTTTTACTCACGGTGCCAGAAACGAATGCTAGAGAATGGAGAAAACAGAGTCGTCTTGGTGCACTCTTTTATTTTGGTGGAGCGCAACACCTTTCACATTCAGAAAAACTTTCCTTTAGTATGTAGAGTCAGGCAGTATTATAATATTTATTGTTCTTAAAATGCACAACACGACTTTAACTCGTTTTACTTGTATCACGCTTTTTATTCCACTCAGTGTTGTATCTTGGTTTACTGTTGTCTTTTTAACACATTTTAGTTTTACTTATTCAAGATCAGATATAGGACTTTTTTAGAGATGTTACCAAACCTTGTGTACTATTTTCTGGTGTATTTTGTCACAGTCATGACAACAGTTATCGGTGGTGATTTCCTTTCTAGTTATTTCTATAAAATTGAAAACATGAGGTGTGGTTCATTGTAATTCATCCCACCCCAGCCACCACCTCTTTGGCCTATAGCGCTCTGGTGGGTCTTTCTGGAGGTCCCTCAAAACTAAAAAGGCTCAGAGACAGCTTCTTCTCCGGGGCCATCACCACGCTAAACAAGCACCCAGAATAGTAAAAATATATCTTTTTTTTTGCTGCTGTATAAATGTGAAAATGTATGCTGTTGCACGAAACTGTGAAAATATACAGTATACCTTGTGACTTATTTGTTTTTTTTTTGTTGCTGCTAAATGTTATTGCAATTCTTGTCATTGCGCTATTGTTAGGACTCACTACTCTTTCTCATTCACAAATATTGCACTATTATTACAACTAAGGCCAGTCTCTACGCACAACGTTGTAAATATTTGCTTTCTGCTTTTTATCCTGATTGTCTTTTTATCTTTTTTATCTTTGAAATCTTTATTAAAATGTTTACCCTGGAGTGCTATGTCCAATCTCGTTACATACATTGTTTCACAACGTTGTTATCAAAGACAATAAACAAAATTGATTTCAATTGTACATTTAAAATTAAGTTAGCAACAATCTTGACCTGCCGCGATCCAAAGAAATCGCAGAAGAAATTTTAAAAAAGTGATTGAAATCTATCAGCTGTAGAGTAATCAACATTTGGTCAGAGTTCCGTTTTGCAATGTCAGAAGATTATCAAACAATGGTAAAACATGTGAAGAGAATATTGTGTCTTAATTCAATCACATAGATATGTTATCTGACTGATACTGCTGGAATTTGAGGTTGGGGACGGGGACTATGGCTGCACGTTCGCATCAAAGGTCGCCATGACAACTGCACCACAGGGGGGTCCGCCCCTTCCAGGAGACTGGAACCCAGAGCTGGTACACGTCTCACCTCGCAAAGGCAGTCTGATTTTGGCCAGCCACAAAGCTGGAGGGATGTCCTAACAGGAGAAAAAGCTGGACCAAGGCCCTGGCCGGTTCTGGCCAGGTCTCAGCTCAACCGGCAGCCGGCAAGCCTTGCCAGGTCGGCAGCCAAGCTTCATCAAGCTAGCGGCCAAGCCAGTGGGACAAAGCCAGCGACCTCAGAGAAGCCTCAAGCCACCAGCAGTCAACCTCTCCTTCAACACTCTGCATCCAGTGGCCCTCGTTCCAACCGGCTCTCAAGCCTACCGGGATTCCTCATCGCTCTACAGCCAAGGACATAAAGACTGGGCCTTCATCTTTATCGACGCAGAACTTTGCAGAACATCCCATTGTTGCTAGGCATTGGTGTGACGTAAAAAAGTAACTCTGTTGTTAGGGAAAAAACTGTATTACAAATGTAGCGTTTACCAAATTGTTAGAATTAGTTATCTGACTCCATTAACCAAACACAAACTTCCTTCTCCTAACAATGCATGCTCGTTTCTTAATTTAGGGAAAAATATTGACAAGAGACAGGCATTTCCACACGGGGGCAGATTTATTTTCTTAAAGTATTTAACTAAGTGAATTCCATCTAATTTAGCCGAATTATTGTCGAATTAGTCTAATTAGTCTTCTTCGAGCCTCCCTCACATTCTCCCATCTCTCTTCCGTCTTCTGTCTTCCGACTTCTTTTTCACAAGCTGGGGCATTGGCTCCTCCGCCATGGGCGGGCTAGTAACTCCCCACGTGGCCCCCACCTAGTCGTCACATCGTCTGACCGGTGCGTCACGAAGGTCCCCCCCATGGGACGGGTCAGGTGCCAGCTTCACCACCTCCTCGCCGAAAGGCGGCACCACGTCTAAAAAACTCACATCAAGAAAGCTTACCAGCCAAACAATGTCTCCTTTCCCGCGTCACAGGCTCCTCCGGCATCAGCCCTTGTCCCCGTTCTTGCTGTATTTCTGTAAACATCATGCTTGTCTAGGCTACAATGACCTCGCCCCACAGTTCAGCCAGTGAATATCTTTTGTATTTAAATGTAATTTGTATTTGATCGTAAAAATTCCATTATAGTCACAAATATATAAAATCCTTCTCTATCAAAATACAATAACGTAATAATCAAGCCAATGCTGTTGGCTATCCAAATGGTGCCAGTTTAAGTTCTCAACTTCTAGTTTTGTTTTGTTTTATTTTGTTCTTATTGTTTTGTGTTCTATTCAAGCTTCTTCCGTCGATGATTAGTAAAAGAAAAGTCCATAAATCCAAGAGTATCTGTGTCCTGGTTATAGTACATTAAACTATCATAACGGTAAAAATAATTCACCTGAGTGTGTGTAGCCACCCTTCAGAATAACATGAGAAGGTTTTTTATCCGTTTTCCTGTCATAATGATCTGAAAATGTATGTGGTGCTCCGAAAAGGCGAGACAAGTTTTAAAAAGAATGAACTCGGCTCTTTAATTCAATCGGTCAATCAATTTTTTTTGTCAGAATAATTTATTTACCCCCCATTTTTGCTACACAGCTAAAGCTTCTACATTCTTAAAAATACATCTTCTCGTTGTGGCTTGTTGATGTCTGTGAGTGCACACGTATTGCAGAAAATACCAAAAGTTGGGGTAAAAGGTCGTGGTTTTCCTACCACGGTTTATCTCTGGACTTGTGTGCTGTGCCAATGCCTGACTGGTTGAGTTCACATCACTCTGACTGTAAGTAAACAGACACAAGGTCGAAAATATCATTGACTAAAAGTAGCTTGTATTACACACTCACAAACAGTTTCAGCCATGATTCTGTTAGGCTCCAATATATGCCTTCCTTCACACGCCACTGTCCAGGAAGTCTTTGCGTCTGCACGGGATGCCAATGCGGTCCCAAACATCTCCCTGGACCCGGTCCTCACTGCTTTTCTGTCCCTGGACTCGTCTGTCGCACTGCAGCACCAGTACGCGTCGCTGAAAAGAAGCCTGAGCGAAGATCAGCAGTTGACATTTGGCCTCCGTCTCAACCAAGAACTGGGGGGCAGCAAGGTCACGCATGGCGGAGTTGGTGTCATAGCGCTGGCGTTGTCCATGCTCTTGGACAACGTTGCTTATCAGGTTGTTGTCCATTTTTTTCATACGTAGACTCACTTTTTTCACTTCTTTCCAGAACACTTTTCTCCTTTCCTCAAAGTTCACTCCTATCTTTTGACACCATTCATCATTTACTTTCCTTTTCGCTGCTTCCACTGCCGCTTTTACCAACCTTTCTTCACTTTATATCTTTCATACTCATCACCACTCTTATCTCGCAGCCACTCCTCAAAGGCACGTCTCTTTTCTGTCACAGCCTCTGATACCTCATCATTCCACCATTCCCTTCCTTTCCTAATACCTCAACCAACTTTTCTCATTCCACACACTTCTTTTGCATTCCTCAACACTGCCTCTTTAAAGCACTTCCATTCAATTTCCACACTCTCCATTTCTCTTCTACTAATCCGTTCATACTCTTCCCTTATCCTCTCTTTAAACTCTTTCCTTTTCTGCCTTATTCAACTCTGACATTTTCACCTCTTCCCTCACACTCTTTGTATAACTAGCCCTCCACGACCCATCTATTCTCAGTTTTCCTTCTGCATAAAAATGACCAGTCATACCACTCATTTCACCTCTGTAAAAATGCATATCCAACAATCTACTTAACATCCCTTTCTTAATCACTACATAATCCATCAGTGCTCCGTCCACCATCTTGCCACTATCCACTCTGACAAAGCTATACTTATTCACGTCTCTCTTTTAAAACAACTGGGCGGCAGTGGCTCAGGAGGTAGAGCGCTCGTCTTGGGATCAAGAGATCGCAGTTCGAATCCTCCGTGTTACATGTCGAAGTGTCCTTGGTTAAAACACTGAACCCCAATGCCCCCAATAAGCAGGTTAGCGCCTTACATGGCTGCACGGCCGCTATTGGGAAATGTGAAGCACATTGTAAAGCGCTTTGGAAAGTCTTGACTTAAAAAAGCGCTATATAAATGCAGATCATTTAATTTCCAATCTCATCTCATCTCATTAGCCGTACCACTTATCCTCAGTAGGGTCGCGGGGGCGCTGGAGCCCATCCCAGCAATCATCGGGCAGTGGGCAGGGGACACCCTGAACTGGTTGCCAGCCAATCGCAGGGCACACAGGGACAGACAACTCATTCGCTCATTCACACCTAGGGACAATTTGGACCGGCCAATTCACCTGAAATGCATGTCTTTGGAATGTGGGGGGAAACCGGAGTGCCCGGAGGAAACCCACGCAAGCACGGGGAGAACATACAAACTCCGCACAGAAAGTCTGGAGCTGGATTTGAACCCACGACAGGTTCCCATGACATGAACTGTGCCGCACAAGCGCTAACCACTGCGCCGCCGTGCTGCCCTCATTTCCAATCACCAACTCATTTTCCACACATAACTCAATCAATTTCTTCCCACTCTCATTTCTTCCTGGTACTCCATATCTACCAATCACATTTTCAACCGTTTCATCACCCACTCTAGCATTCAGGTCACCTAGTATTACCACTTTCCACCCTTCTTTCGCACACATTGCCACACATTCGGACAAGTCCTTCCAGAACTCCTCTCTCTCCTCATTGCTTCTTTCTGAACCAGGTCCATATGCACTTATGAACATCCATATTTCTACACCCCACTTCAACCTCACCCACATCAATCTGGAAGATATCTCTTTCCACTCCACCAGTTTTTCCTTCGCTTTCTCACTCACAAGCACAGCCACTCCTTCCCTAGCATGTCCACCCGTAACTCCAGACATTCTACCATGCATACCTCCAAGCTGTAATTCACCATTTTCTTTCATCTTTGTTTCACTCAAGGCTATCACATCAACCTTCCTTTTAGTCATCATCCTTCCGATCTCCTCTTTCTTCCACTCAGTCGCTTTACTTACACATCCTCTCACATTTAGTGACCCTATAACTAGGGTTTGCGAGACCTTTCGGTCTCCTGCCCCCCTTTCTTTGCCTTGCTGTCTCTTGGGAAGTAGAGATAGAGAGGATCCCCAGTCCCCTCGCTTCTCCACTTTAGTCGCCTATTACGACACACAGTGGACCATGGTGGGAGAATTCTCTCACCTCTCACAAGGAGAGGGCCCCTCACCACAGGGAAAAACAGCCCTAATAAATTGAATCAACATTTCAAAACTGAATTTTGTATTTCATTGGGCTGTCTCTGTGAGATTCTAAAATTGGCTTGTGGATCTGAAACTTTTTGTGAGGGATAAATATCCAAAAAACACCAAAATCAGGAAGGGGACAAATACTTTTTCAAGACACTGTATGCTGTTGGACAGAGGAAGGAAAAGCTACTGGACTAAGTAATAGAGGAAACCGTAAAGTCAAATTGAATTTGGACAAAAACCAGCAATTTAATGAACAATGGACAAGACTATACACACTCTTGGTTAAAGGTGTTGAATGCGAAATTCTAAATTTGGTTGATCTTCGTTTAATAACCCTGTTTTAGTTCTATTACAGTGTAATAACCAGTTATCTACTCCAATTTAAATAAATAACTTATTATTAGTCAGAAAATGTATTTTTATGTGCACCGATAGATTTTAGTCTCAACCTACTGTATACCCGTTTTTGTGTCAAAATTTAAAGTCACACAATACTACACGATATTACACACATTTCAATGACAATTCAACTGAATGTCAAGAAGGTTCATCAAATAAGCAAATAAAACACAATGTTTTCCAATTCATTCTATCCATTCCATGGGTATCGCTGGTTTCTCAAAGTTCTTGAGTCCACAGTTAAGATCTGATCCAATTACTATAGCAACATTGATGTGAAGCTCTATGAATCAGATCCTTGTCGGAACTGTTGGCAGCGGCCAGCACGAAGCCAAATAAATTAGCCAGTCACCTGACAACCCAATCACACTGATAAGATACTTGAGGGTTTCTTCTTTTCAAAAATGTGCCGAAAGGTGTAGATTTGACGTAAGAGGAGGTAACGTGTTACCGCTAATATCAAGAAATTCCCACCAATATTATGTGATCATTTTTGTGGGTGTGACAGAAAATAATTGAGAAGCTGTGCTTTAAAGCAATAACATAAATACAAACAAACTAACAGACTATATTGATTGATTAATTATTTGTTTACATTCCTTAGGTTAGAGGCAACAGCTCAACAGACGCTAGTCAATCAACTCTGATAACTCCGTCCAAAAACATTTTTGGCATAGCAATCTCTTCAAGAATAGGTAGTATTGCTCAAAACTACCTAAGCTTGATACCGGGGATTGCTAACGATCAGGATACGATAGCCGAGACCACAGAGATCTATGACAATTGGCTAAAACTGGAAATGCTGGATCATTACCGAAGAATGACCCTGAAGAAGAGGATGAGTTCTGTGTCAATGCAGCAATGGTTGACTGGAGCTGCACTTCATCTCCACATGAGGGTGCACCAGGTCAGTAAACACTACTTAGTAATTATAAAAAAAAAGTTAATCTACTTTGTTGGTGCTTTCTTTTCATTCTAATATTTTTTCTGTCCTAAATGTATATTTCTTGATTACTTTTCAAACATTTTTTTGATTTATTATTTGTCTGTAAATGTTGATTTTATGATTTTCTTAGTTTCAATTTATTTTCATTATTATTTTGTTTTGTTTTCAGATTCACAGACAATTGCAACAACATGTACATTCAAGAAACAGAAAAAGTGATTTAAATATAAATTCGACTTAAAGGTACTGTCCGGAATTTGAAAAATGTCTAATTGCTGACGCCATCTTCAGGCTTAAACGATCATTGCAGCCTCTGTCAAGCTGCTTGTGTGGCGCTTGGAAGTACTGTACTGTTCGTGCATTTCTTTAAGGCGCTTGAATAAACTCTTATTTTTTCATATTTTTGGGGGTTGGGTTGGCGTTTGGACTGTATTTGAAACAATCATTTTCTTTTCTTCTTTCTTTTCATGCTACACTAACGGAAAACCGCAAGCACAAGCATGAAATCACTCTCTCCACCCCCTGTTCTGTATTCTAAAGTGTTGCGAGTCTCTGAAAAAAGAAAGAAAAAAGCAGATAGGCACGGTGGGAAAAGACTTTTGAACGCAGTTGGGCATTTTTAACACATACTATAACTATACTATAAAAAATTAAAACATTCTTTCAACTTTTTAATGCGCCTCAAACGCTGCAAACCCATACCTGTCAACCTCCACGGCTCCATGCCCGTACAAACTGTTGTATTTTCCCGTACAAAATACAAAATAATCGTACACCATATATTTTTGGGGGGAAAGATGCACATGCGCACATTGGAATCAAACCGCTCGCTTCGTTTGCAACGAAAAAAATGATACTAAGATAGAGACTTCCGCGGCGATTTCCTTGGACTTGATTGATTGGCCGTTTCGTGATAGTCGGTGTTTACCGGATGCTACCCATAATGGATAAATTTGCGTTTTTCCGTACTGATTTCCTTGTACGACGTACTCGTCTTAAAATGCACAAAAAAACGTACTTCACAGGTTGACAGGTATGCAAACCGCCGTTAAGTACTAATGGAATAAGGACAAAAACAAAGATAATGAACATTCTTAAAGCCCCTGTGCGTAATATTTGGACACTAAATGGCATTGTGTTGTCTGCTACGAGCAAGGGCCAGTTGAAACAGCACAGCGCGGTGGCAGAATGCCGCACAAATATGGCGGCAAACTAAATGGGATTCCACAGTGTAGAATAAATTCAAATTTATCGACCTATGATATTTTAACAAAAATATTATTGGTGTGATAGTTCATGTATTTTTGCCCAGTATTCAAATGATTTTTTTTACTGTAAGTTTTTTGTACACTAAGAGGCACTAAATATTATACACTGTTCCTTAAAAAATGAGCTCTTGTTCAATGTTCCCTCTAATTTGCCACGGGTCTGAGCGTTCACACAAAGTCGGTGAGCAGCGCTTTAAACAACAGTGAGCAACCATAATCCCAAGTGTGGCAAGCTAATTAATTATCAAACATGTCCAAAACTTGACATCAAGTTACATTTTGCTGAGTTTCCTGCAATGCAAAATTATTATTCTCTTTTGAATGAATTGACTCATGTACTATTGCAAAGGTTGCAATTCTTTCACGAGATATCCATTTCTTTTTATTTCCTGATATATTTTGTCGCATAATAGAAACATTTTTGGAGGCTTATTTAGTCTTATAAGATACAGAACTGTACTTAATCACATTAAGTGGAAGTACAATGTTGGCTACAAGATTCACTTGATATAATTTGAAATTATTTGAATGCAACACAAACTTTTTCTTCTTTTTTCCGTGTTTTTTTTTTTCAACTTTTTTTTAAATTCCTTTAAAAAAAATCTCATTGTGTTTATTTTTTCCGAGCTGTTACTTTTTGCTTTTTCTTCTCTATTTACTTTTTTCCTACATTTCTTTCTTTTCTTTTTTTCTGGCTTTTTCCTAAATTTTTCCTTCTTTTTCTCTTCCTTTTGTTTCTTTTTTTCTCAGCTTTTCACTACTTTTTCATTTCAGTATTTTTTTCTTTTTGTTCTATTCCCCCCTTCCTTTAAGTCATTTTGTGCATAATTTTACATAATATTTGGTCATGTTAGGATTAAAAAACAAAAACAACCCGAGGAGCCGTTTAGGACCCGAAAGAGCCGGTTCCTTTTAGTGAGCCGAGCCGAAGAAGCCGGTTCCCCGACAAACTCTACTAACTTTACTCAACTTCTCCTTCGACTCGACTTCAAAATACAGTGGAACCTCGGTTCTCGACCATAATCCGTTCCATTTCTTTGTACGGAAACCGATTTGTATGATCACCGAAGCCGTTTTTTCCCATTAAAAGTAATGTAAAATTGTTTTAATCCGTTCCAACACCTTGAATGTTTATCTTGAATATTTAAAGCTAACCCAGGCTAATCGTACGTTTGCGTTAGCGTAATCTTCCGTACGAAAGATTACGCTAACATGAACGTGTAAAAATGAAAAAATCAGGTCGTTTACACGTCATTTAGCACCCGGGTCTCCACAACAAGTGGTGAGCGGTTAAAGGATAAAGAAAAGAATTATGAATAGGATTTCTTACCGGTCGGCAGAAGCCATGCTGTATTCCTGAAAGAAGGTAAACTCGCACACCTTCTTCATATTTTGCCATTATTTCTTTCTTAAATGCAATAGTTGTACGCACTACTCCTCTTTTTTCACCTGTAGCAACTTTGCTGCTTGCACCAACCTTCTTCCGAGGCACAATCAGGGGTTAAAACACTCCCTTCACCGCTTTTGAAAAACGAAAACAGAAAAGGAGTGCGCGTTGCCATGACAACAGTTCTTCACGAGGGGTGGGGGCAATCTACACTCGTACGCTGCTCAGCGTCGCCCCTAGCACACCGGCGTTCGAACTCCGATTTTTTTGAACGAAAAGCGAAGCAAGAATTTCTCGAAATTTTTGGTCGCGAACCAATTTGTTCGAACTGAGAGGCGTTCGAAAACCGAGGTTCCACTGTACCGCATTTAGGACACAACGTCAGGGGAACCGTGTATTTTTACCTTCATGCACTGTAACTTTACTGGAACCGCTTCTTAATTAGTAATTTTGAGCCCTCATTTTTGTGCGCTGGATAGATTTTCTTGTGTGCTGAGAATGTGCGAGCAGTGCGAAATTGCGCACGGGCGCAGCTTAGAGGGAACACTGCTCTTGTTAACTACTTACATTACATTTACATTACAAAGAAAACGACAGAATATAGATTAGAAAATCACAGTTTCAATCTAGAAAAATATTTACGGTCTGTCAGATTTCTTTCTCATATTGTATACACTGTTGGGCTGTACCCTAACCACCAAGCCGTCGCGTTGCCCCATCCATTTGGGGAATCTAACAGAATGAATATTATAGAAAAAAACATGAGTACTTGGTAAAAATTCTGTTAGCAAAAGAGTAATGAAAGATTACGGTACAAACAAGAGCTCCCTACCATGGAGCAGTAGGTGTGCACTGTGGGGGAATTATTTGTGACGGAGAGGACATTTCGAATAAGAAAACAGGAGATCCAATTAATGGACAAACGAGAAAAATGGATACACTGTAGGGAAAATAAGGACACCACTTACAAACAATGAAGACTGGACTTTGAAGAATGACTTGAGCATGGTAGATTTAAGAATAATAATAATAATAACAACAATATTAATAATAGAGAGACTCCAGAGGACGGATTCAATGGCAATGGTTATGGCACGAATACGGACGAGACGGCTTACCCAAACCACACTACCGGGGGATGTCTTAAAAGCGAAGTGCCATTGCGGGAAAATCAGCAAAAACGCAAGGCGCCTCAAGATACATCAACCCAGTACTGTCTGTGGGAAAAAGGAAAGCAGATGCAGCGCAAGGTGGAAACACTCAGTGAGACGTAGGAGGACACCGGTCAGGAAGCGCCCCACATTGCAGGAGCCCTCTCCGCATCTGCCGCACCTCTCGACCGCAGAGTCCCCTGTCGTTCAACCCTGGCGGGGTAAGCCGGCTCTGGATTAGGAGGAAGAAGTTTAGCTGGGGACCAAGAGAAGATGGGCAGTGACTGGCCAACTCGAGGGCGTTGCGGTTCAGGGTCGAAACGCCCAGTGACAGTTGGACACCACCTGATGACATTCTCTCCTGGTTGAAAGCTACAGTCACTTATTCAGTGACTGTTAAGAGTACCACTATTTGTGCACGTTATAACTTAAACTAACAATAATAATACATTGAACTTCAAAACGCCTTTCAGGACACCCAAAGACGCTGTACATATAGTAACAAACAACAATAAAGCAAGAATAAAACAAGCAAGTAATAAATAGCAAATAAAAACACAGTAGAGTTAAAAGGGGGCGATATGTGAGGCAGATGATCAAGAAAAGGCAAGTCTGAAGAGCTGAGTTTTGAGTCCGGTGTGAAGGTATTTCCCGACACTACAATGATCTTTTGTTTTTGTTGTTTTTGGTTTTGTTATTCTTTTCTTTCCTATTTCCCCTCTTTGTTGTCGTTTGTTTATTGTATGTTCAAAAAAGAAAAAAAAAAACAGCACAATAAGAATAAATTATAAATAAAAATTAATAAAGTTTTGCCTTTTGTTTAATTAGGTTCGTCTTCATTCTGTGCCATTTGGGTCAGTGGAGTCACTCCGTTTGTCCTACAAGACGGCATTTAACCGTCTGGTACAAGATTACAGCTTCTACCTCCACAGGAACATTCAAGAAGTGGCAGCATCACCACTGCAGCATCACAGTAACAGAACTTGCTCAAGTGTCTTGCCCTTCAACATAAACCAGACGGAGACATTCAATGAGACGAGCCAGAGTGGATTTTGTAAAAGGGATGGATTGTCTTCCAAGGATGGCCTGCTGGTCATTGAGCCGGGCAGAAACCTCAGTCATGGGGTGTCTCATCACCCGTGCCAGTCTCCGGCAATTCAGCAAGCTTTGGTGACACGCATCATGAACGCACAAGACCTGGAGCACAGCAGAGGCTTTTTCCTCTACTCCAAAAAGGTTTTCCAACGATTGGTAGCACAAGATGATTTTTTTGAGGTTAATACAGACTCATAAACTATTAAAATGTGTTACTGAATATGTAGTCATGATTACACGAATTTTCCAGGTATATTACTTTTAAAATTTAATCAGGACATCATTACTTTGATAATATTCTCCAATAAGTTGTAATAAACGCACCTTATGCTTATCCATATAAATAAATTAAGTATTTACTTACTGTATTAATTAATTAAAGTGTTCTGATAATTCTTCCATAATCTTATCATACCACCTGCAAAATCCGGATGGATCTTGTTTTAACAAAGGTTTGTTGCGAAGATGTGACTCCCTTACTTTGACTTAAAACTCCCATTTAAGTTAAGTGGCATTTCTCACTTAAATTTCACGCCCCTTTTCTATAAAAACAGTTATCAGCCATTTTGTCGAGGCTTGTTTAGGCAGGACTATGTCCTGCTTTCACGCTCAGAATATTCTGTTTGTTTCTTATATGTTTTCTTTCTAATAAGTCTTTAACAGAATTGTTCTTGTTTCTTTGTCCAAATACCTGTTTGGAAACTCAAAAGTCAAAATGAGCACACGGCAGTACACATATTGTCTACTCTATGCCAACAAGGCTAGGGAGAACAAAATATGGAAAGCGGAGTCTGTGTGTTGGGTTCAAGTCTCCAACATTTATAATAAAACACTCTGAAATATAGGACAAAGAGAATCGGTTCTTTATAATTAGTTACTTTATTAATCATCATTTTGAGAGCCGCCGAGATCCTGCTGTTAGACATCTCTTCGCTCGCTCTGCTCTGGCTCGCTGGGCTCGCTGGCTGGCTCTGAAGCTCGTCTTCGAAAAACCTCCCTTCTAATATTCAGTTTTTGCCTTTTGCTACGTAGAGTTAATTAGTCTTCTTTCAAAGGCCTGCTTTCCATCCGATGATGACAGGTGACCTTGGTCACTCCCCTCCTTCTTCCCAGGCTCTTTGGTGAAGAACAATCTTGAGTCATGGGATGCCAGGTCAGGATGTATTCGTTGGTGAGACAAAAACACAGTCTGTACATCAAAAAACAACTCATGGCCTTGAAGAGCAGCTTACAGGCTGAGAACTCTTCAAAATGGCTGAGAACACATATAACATATTAAATGTAAACTGTAGGATAAATACAATCCTAACACCGTGCCATTTCATTTTACGCAAAAGTTAATCCGAATGAAAGATAGCTTTTGTTGTATTGCCTCATGTCAGAAACTTTGCTGGACGCCTTTGCTTTCCTTTGATTTCCACTCATTTTAGGGCCAACCCCTGGGTCTGGATTTTGTCCACGGTCCAGTTCAGACAGCATTTTTCTTCAAAAACGTATCTATCAATTTCACCGTTGTCCTGCTATTCACCTGTTGCTGCATCCATGCGTCAATAATTTGCTTGTATCCAAGCACAAGGCAATTCGTTACCTGCTAATGCTGCAGCTTATGGTATGAAAGAGTACTACATGATTACTCTGCCAGGCGCTAGATTGGATAATTTCTCACGGCACACCTGACAATACACTGATGTGCCGGGACACAGTGGTTAAAAAACACAATCATAATAGACCGCATGAAGTACAACATTCAGAGGCAGAAAATGAAGGAGGGGCTGATGGAAGAATGAGTAAAGGAATTGTCATTGAAAGGTTTGTTTGTCTCAGTTAATAGGCATCAAAGGAGGATTCTTATGCATTTTTTTTAGGCGTACGGGACTTTTTAACAGAATTCAAGAAGTGAGACGGTGTTGAGGATGTGATGATAGGGGACAGTGATGCACCAACGAGATGGATGCCAAACGGCGTTATATTTTTAGAAGCATAAGGAGGGACCGAACGTCCGACTGATCTACCAAAATGTCCTACTCGGGCGACCGGAGGCTGATTTGACAGCCGAAGTACGACTGTGCTCTCTTAGTTTCTTTCGTTGGGATGCATATTGGTAGAAAGTACTTAAAAATCAATTAATAGGATACTTGCAAGTAGGTAGCGTGTTTGTTCCGTTAGGTAGGCCCTTCAGAAGAGTCAAATAACCTCCCAAAAGTAGGTTTATACATTGGTAGGATGTATTGATGGGTGTAATCACCACAAAAGAGGACGCTTTTAAGCAGAAATAGGCAATTAAGAAGTTCAGACACTCAAATGTACCCATTTACAGTACAAAACTCAATTCCAATGAAGTTGGGAAAGTGTGTTAATTGCAAATAAAAATTGATCCAAGTAAATTGCAAATTCTTTTCAACCCATATTTCAATGAATGCACAGCAAAGACAACATATTTATTGTCTTCACTCATAAACTTTATTGTTTTGGGAGAAAATCATCAACTCTGTAATTTGATGACAGCAACACGTGCCAAAATAGTTGGGACAGGTGTCAATAACTACTCAGAAAGTGGATGAATGGAAATCAACCAACTATTTGCAGGTGAACAGATGAATTAGCAACAGGTGAGAGTTGTTACTGGGTATAAAAAAGGGAGACCCGAACAAGCTAAGTCATTCACATGCAAGGATGGGGCGAGGTTCACCTCTTTGTGAACAACTGCGTGAGCAAATTGTTGAACAGTTTAAAAACAACATTCCTCAAAGTACAATTGCAAGGAATTTAGGGATATCATCATCTACAGTCCATAATATTGTGAAAAGGTTCAGGGAATCTGGAGAAATCACTGTGCGTAAACGGCATGGCCGTAAACCATTATTGAATGCCCGTGACCTCCGAGCCCTCAAGCGGTACTGCATTAAGAACCGACATCAATGTGTAAAGGACATCACCACATGGGCTCAGGAACACTTTGGAAAACCACTGTCAGTCAATACAGTTCGACGCTATATCCGTAAGTGTGGGTTAAAACTTTATGTTGCAAAGCGTAAGCCATTCATCAACAACATCCAGAAACGCCGCAGGGTTCTCTGGGCCCGAGCCCATTTAAAATGGACTGATACAAAGTGGAAAAGTGTTCTGTGGTCTGATGAGTCAGTTTTCCAAATTGTGTTTGGAAATTGTGGACGTCGTGTCCTCCGGTCCAAAGAAGAACAGAACCACCCAGACTGTTATGCACGCAAAGTGCAAAAGCCAGCATCTGTGATGGTATGGGGGTGCATGAGTGGCCAAGGAATGGGTAACCTGCACATCTGTGAAGGCACCATTAATGCAGAAAAGTACATTCAGGTTTTGGAACAAAGTATGTTGCCATCCAAACAGAATCTTTACCATGGGCGCCCTTGCTTCTTCCAGCAGGATAATGCCAAGCCACACACTGCACGTCTCACGACAGCGTGGCTTCGTAGTAAGAGGGTGCGGGTGCTTGACTGGCCTGCCTGCAGTCCTGACCTGTCTCCCATTGAAAATGTGTGGCGCATTATAAAGCGCAGAATAAGACAAAGGAGACCCCGGACTGTTGAACAGCTGAAGCTGTACATAAAGCAAGAATGGGAAAGGATTCCACTATCAACGATTCAACAACTAGTCTCCTCACTTCCTAAACGTTTATTGAGTGTTATTAAAAGGAAAGGTGATGTAACACAATGGTGAAGAAGCCCCTTTCCCAACTACTTTGGCACTTGTTGCAATTATAAAATTCTAAGTTTATCATTATTTGCTTATGGAAATAAAGTTTATGAGTTTGAACATGGATAATCTTGTCTTTGTGGTGTATTCATTTAAATATGGGTTAGAAAAGGTTTGCAAGTCATTCTATTCTAATTTTACTGACATTTTAAACTTTTTCCCAACTTCAATGGAATTGACTTTTGTACATTAATGCATAGACAAAACAGGTACAACAATTCTAACACTTGAGAACTTACCTGTTTGGTGTATGCTAATGCTCAGACATAAGCAAGTAGGATAATCTGACTCTTGCATTTTCACATTTAGAGGATATTAATGCTTAAACATAAGCGGGTAGAATGAGTATACTTATTTGGAGTATTTTTATGCATTAACATGAGCAAGTAGAATAATCTGCCACTTGCATTTACCCTTATGGATGACATTGATATATAAACATAAGCAAGTAGGATATTCTGACACTTGTATTTACCCTTTTCAGAGTATATCAATGCATACGCATAGGCAGGTGGGATAATCTGACACTTAATCTAACCGGTGTATATTTATGCTTAAACATAAGCAGGTACGATGTTTTGACACTTGAATTTCCCCTTTATGAGTGTACCCGTGCTGTAATGGTAAAAGAATGATGAATGGAGTATAATGATCATTAGAAGTACGTCCAGATTGCAAATGCAAGTTTTGGCGTGGTAGAAGATAGTAGATGGAAGAAAAAAACTTTTTGTGCACAACTATTTACATTTATTGCAAAAATTGACACTCTGTGACAGCCCATAATGGGGGACAGAACCCGAATGGGCCCACCTCTCACACCTATGACACTATACCTAGAGAGGCAAAAAAAACACACAGAGACAATGCATGTGAAAATGTGAAAGCCAATACACCTATGACATTAAGAACTTCCACTTAAAACCTATTTTCAGCACTCACAGCTAAACATGAACATGCTATTTAAGTATTTCTTACATGATGCTCGTTACATTTCAATCTCAGGGGACTGTCCATCACATTCCACCATGGAGCACAACACACAGTACACTTCTGCATTACCTATAGAAAAGTGAATGAAATGTTAATACATCATACAAAACAACACTGCTACCATCAGCTGCTAGAAAAACAGTAGGAGCTCCTACTTTATCTGGCAGCCAATTTGTTTCCTGCAGCATTCCGAATGACGAATAATTAGGTTGGAGAGACCAACCACTGCCTCCACACGGCTATTGTCCTTTGCTGTCCAGAGCTCTTGTACTGAAAAAGGTTATGATTAAGTTAAGGGTTTAAGGTTTTCAACGTTCTTTATCAGATTGTATTGACCCCCAGCAACCTTTAGAACTTTACTATTAAAGGTAAAACATTGGCAAACTGTTACAAGCAAACCCCAGTCACCAACAGTTAACCTGGTATAACGGCCACACTGGTAACGTAAGACTAAACGGTCCACAACATTGGTTTTTTTTTTTTTAAAAGCGACCTTTGTCTTATGTGCTGGGGTTTCTGAAAAGTTGGAGTCTCGGATGGGAATTTAAACAGGAACTTTGCCTCTCTACTGTGGAAAGGGACTTTTGGGGGCAAAATGTAATACTGAGGTTTGGGTTGTATGCACATATGCTCATGTTTAAATGGGCTTTGTGCCACGGCAGTCTTTTACATTGGGTCTACTGTAAGGATGATATTGTACTGAGTCTTCAAAGTCTATCCATCAGCTTTCTATAATGTCACACGTTTGCCACATATGCTTTGAATAATGTAGGGACCAATAAAATCTGTCTGTAGCCTTTCACTTTTTCTCCCACGCTTTTTTTCTTGATTTTTTTTTTTTTTACATTTTCCTCAACAGACACGCTCACTTCCTCTTGGGGACATTTTCTGGAATGAGTGTGCTCACCATAATGGGATTCCTCTGGGAGTATGATGTTGAAAAATATATATATATTTTTAACAATCACAAAATAATTATCTGATGCACAGCATGGAACTTTCATTTAATGTCTAATACCTGGAATAGGGCAGCATAGGCTCAGGAGGTAAAGCGCTAGTCTTAAGATGAAGTGGTCGCAGTTACAATTCCCGGCGCCACCGTGTTATATGTCGAAGTGTCCTTGGGCAAGACACTGAATCCCCAATTCCCCCGATAAGCAGGTAGTTGCTGCATGTCTGACGTGGCTATCGTCGTGTGAGTGTGTGTGAATGGGTAAGCGTGAAGCACATTGTAAAGCGCTTTGAGAGGTCTTCATAGGCTTGAAAAGCGCTATATAAATGCAGACCATTTACATTTACATCAATAATTTACCCAAATACATTTTTGAAACTTGTCTCGGAAATTGCCTTAAACTGTGTGTCTGTTGCAATAAGAACAAAAGCAATAAACTGTTGTTTATACAGCCTTATACAAACAGAAACGGAACAATGACAACCATACACAGACAAAGCATATTTTTTTCTACATTTGTGTTTTATTCAGGCATTTTTGGAAAACAGTAATCATTAACTAATACTGCAATACTATAAAATTTGAAGTATCTGCAAACCTTAAAAAATTAACACTGATAGTTACTGCACTTCCATCTGAGAGAAAACATAGAAAGGATGCAGAACACTCACTGGCAATTCAGCAGAAACCTCTGAAGGAAATCTTGCTTCCCTCCCATACAGCAGCTGAAACGGTGTGTGCTTGGCTGTGGTATGAAGAGGGTGGCATCCAAGTACAAGCCCTAGTCATTTCTGCTGCGCATTCACCAATTTCCTGAGGGCTCTAAAAGACATAGTGCAACACAAAAAAATATGAAGTTGTGAAAGCAACAGAAATTACAGATATAAAATGATAAGCGTAGCATTTTATGTTGTCGTTGGTCTTCTCATCCAGACCATTGATCTGATGATCATAAGCTGTTGTGACCACCCTTTCAATCTAAAGGACTTCACAGAGCTTTGTGTTGGGCTTCAAAAGACAAATTTAAAAAACAAATCACTTATTCACACAAAACACATGTTATGTTCATAAGTAATTCTTTACAAATTGTATAAAAGGCTAATCTTAATCTAAGAATAGATATCTTAACATAATACAATTGATAAAAACAAAACACTACAAGCACAGAAGATTGACATTTTATGTTGGAGTGTTGATTTATGATCAACAAAGCAAACCATGACTTCAAGGCTACACATAAGCATTTCTGATCAGCAAGCTTACTTCATTGCCAAACTCTCTGCCTTGGTCCAACAGGATTCTTGCAGGACAGCCATGCCTATATGTTATTTTGCAGATGTTAAACAAACCCCTGCGGCATATTTGGTCACAAATGGGAATGCCTCGACCCATTTTGAAAAATAGTCAGTTGCAGTCAAGATGTACTGGAACCCACAGGTTGTCTTTGGCAGTGGTCCAGTTAGATCAATGCCAATGAGCACCCACACACTAGACACCAAATAAGAAAAAAAAGATGCATGCAATTTTGTACATGCTCTTATTGCTACTCTTGTTTATGACTTCATTACAACTTACCCCATTTTACTGAGAGTCTTTGGCACTGGTCACATTTCTGGATCTTACACACAGACAACAAAACAAGAGTTTGCTGAAGAGTGGATGATATCTTTTGAAGTTTGCATACAATTCTTATTTCTGCATGGCACCATGAAACTAAGGGTTTTGGAAATATAATTCATAATTCATCAGGATCCCAGTAGCAGTTTGAAAAGCAGATAAGAAAAAATACATATCAAAAACAGGTATATAAAGACAAATTAGATAAACATACACAAAATATACATTCAAAAACAATTACGACACAATAAATATAACATTAAGCCCGTTTTGGCTAGTTCTCATGTTTATGGAAGTGTAGACTGAAAGGTGCAGTAATACATACCCATTAATCTTATGTCAACAGACATGCCATACCAGTAAAACCTTGAACAAAAGGCACTCAGTGTTTTACAGGTGCCAGTGTGAGCCCTGATTGGAGGAAGGAAACTCTTGGAAAAGCTTGCCGGTCTCCTCTCGAGTTTTAATTACTCTCTTTGAGCCATAGAAGAGCTCGCCATCTTTGACAGGAAAACCTTTAAGAAATCCAATGACATTTTCATTACTAATGTACAGAACTACACATTAGATTGATTACAAAGAAATACTGACCTTTAACACCTTTTGTCATACCCTGGTTGGTATGATTCTCAGAGAGAAGGTAGTGCACTTCGTCCCACTATTCCTCCAAAACTGCAACGACAGTTGGAAAACATTTTTGTTGGGGTACGTTGGCCTGGAGAGGAATGGGCGCCACCAGGCTGTACTTGCCTAAGACACAGCACAGGAAATTGTGCTCCTAGGACCCTAGTGGTTAAGGGATTAGACCAGTGGTTTCGAAAATGGGCGGTACCGCCCCCCTGGGGTCAATGAGGAGGAATGGGGCGGTAGTATGACAATAGTGGGGAGGCAGTCCGAAGTCAAAGTCAGAAGTTTGAACATAGTGTGGTTATGAAACTGCAAATCACTGCGTTTTTTTTCCAAAGTTTTGTAGTGGGTTATGGAGTTTTGGTCAACCACAATTGTTTCTGTTCGAGTTTTAAAAGCGCCGACCAATTAGAGGAAAATTTTAATAATAGCACAAGCCAATAAACGAGATTCAAAGTTTGCAACCACCACATTATGCCATACCCACCATGTGAGCTCATTGAATAACATGGCGGACTCCATAAACGTAGTCACAAAGTCAACAAACGAGAAAGAAACGAAGCTTGCACCGAAGAAGGGCGGTAAACCACCTGGGTTTTGACAAAGCGGACGTGGAAGAGAAGAAATCGCCCGTTGCAGAATTTACTTTCGCGTATTCGCTAGGTCCAGAGGAAACAAGTCATTTGTACCAGCACCTTGAAAATTATCACGGCATGTAAAAAGGATTACAAGTAAAAGACGAAGAAGTTGCATCTACAAAAGGACCGACAGGTAAACAAACCTCCATCAAAACTGCATTTGCGACCTTCACACCGTACGAATAAAGTCCAGAAAGGCACAAAGAAATAACCGATGCAGTGACTAGCTAAAAATGTCTAATAGCATCCAACCCCGAAACTGCATAATCGATTAGAGGCACCACTTTTTATTTATGCAAGTTAATAAGTGAAATGTTATGATAAGAGTAATAAATAGATGTAGCAGTAGTGTTAACAGGTTATCAGGAATGGTGGGTTTGAATTAATACTTGAATACATTTGTTGCACTGATGAACCTGCTGCAGTAGCACATAGTAAATTTTACATTACACTAATTGCAGACATGACATGTTTACAGTCTTTAAACACAGGGGAGTCAAGGGGGCGCCAGCTCGCAAAAGTTTGGGAATCATTGGGTTAGACCAAGTATAGGTTGTACATGGTTGTTTATCCTATCTAAATGGCATTGAATCCGTTCATTTTCTTAGCATCATTAATTTTGTTTTCTTTCAAACAAAATGAATGAATGAATGGATGAAAACTTTTATTTCGAACATTAAAATAAAAACAGGACAAAAACAATGAGTCAACAACAAAATAATGTCACATGTCGAAAAGGGGTAGTCAGAAGCAGATGCTTTTTTTTTTCCTACCCAGATGCATCGACATTTCGTTCTGTATACACGTGTACTAGAATGACAATAAAAGTAGATCTGAATCTGAATCTGATTTATCTTCCCTATTAAATACATTTTACAAATCCTCCTTTCATCTTATGTAACAAAATCTCATGGATATACTTATTACATAGGTCAGATATCTATAATTATAATAATTACAATAATCACATATTTTATACACTAATCTTCGTAATACCCACCCCTCAACGTCATAATGCACCTAGTTACCAAATGTCACTACGGCACCAATGATAATAACAACAATAAAAATAAACATAATATTCATAATAACAGTTCTGATATAATAACAGCAACAATAACAACAAGTTAACCATAGTTTTAAACGCAGTGTTTCCAATCTCCCTCATATCCCATTTTCTTCATCCCTGTATTTCGCCAGTAATGCTTTTTTTGTATTTAAATTTGAACACATGGAGAGTTGGACATTGTTTGATCTCATCTTGTAAATTATTCCAGTTTGACTCCACACACAGACACACACATACTTTTCCTGGTTGTTCTGACCTTTGGGATTTTGAATTTACTACAGGCCCTTTAAGTTATAATTTCCCTCTTTTTGAGTGAATAATTTTTGTATGTTTTCTGGCACTATGTTTTTGTTGACCTTAAATAACAGTTGTGAAGTTAACATTTTTATTAAATCATCCAATTTTAATAATTTGGACTGCATGAATAAAATATTGGTATGATCCCGATATCCTACCCTGTGTATGGTTCTTATTGCACGTTTTTGAAGGATAAAAAGGGGCTGTAGTGAACTTTTGTAATTATGGCCCCAGACTTCTGCACAACATGTTAAATATGGCAGAACTAGAGAACAATATAATAAATACAATGCATAATAATTTAAAATAAATTTGGCTTTATTAATTATTGAAATGCTTTTAGATACCTTAGTATGTATGTGTCTGATGTGTGTTTTCCAACTTAATTTATTGTCTACTACGACGCCTAAAAACCAAGATAATTTATTTATATTTATCCATACTTTTAGGTTAATTAGTTCCCGGTTAATACAGGTTACCAAATCAATATAGTTATCATTTGAATAGAGAATGTTAGTGTCGTCTGCAATTATTACTATTTTCAATAGTTTTGAAACATCAAAAATATCGTTAATATATAAATTAAATAACTTTGGTCCCAGGATAGAACCCTGTGGTACTCTACAACAGATTTCCAAGTATTCAGATGACAACTCTCCCATTTTTACATATTGATAGATAGATAGATAGATAGATAGATATTGCTTCCTCCCCATCAAATAACTTTGAATCCATTGCAAAGCCACTCCCCTGATGCCATATCTTTCCAGTTTTTTTAATGGTATATTATGATTAATGGTATCAAATGCTTTTTTTAAGTCAATAAATACCCCAACTGCGTATCTCTTCTTTTCTATACTATGGGTGATCTCTTATACTGCATCAATAATAGCCATTGTTTCTGATCTGTTTGCTCTAAAACAATATTGACTTTCATTAATCAATTTATGTTTATCCACAAATTGACCTAGTCTATTATTGTAAAGTCTCTCTAATATTTTGGAGAACTGAGGAAGCAGAGATACCGGTCTATAGTTTGTAAAAATGTGCTTGTTTCCATTTTTGTGTATTGGTATAACTTTTGCCATTATCATTTGATTTGGAAATTTGCCTGTTAGAAATGATAGATTACAGATGTAGGTCAATGGTTTCACAATGCTATTTATAATTTGCTTATCTATTACCATATCGATGTCAAAACAATACATAGACATTTTGTTTTTACAGTTGTTAACCAAGTCTAAGATTTCTGATTCCGTAACCCCAGATAAAAACATGGTCTTGGAGATCATTTTTCTCAGTGACTCAAATTGTTTAACACTGCACTCTGGGATATTTGCATTAAGCTCTGGTCCAACATTTAGAAAATAACTATTGAAATTCTCCACAACTTGACTTAAATTATAATTTTCACTGTTCTTATCAATAAAATAGTTTGGATATGCATTACTTTCATTCTTTCCTTTTATTATACTATTTAATATATCCCAAATACCTTTGATATTACTTTTGTTATGATGTAATAAATTGGTATAATTTCTTGCTCGCTGTTAATATTCCTGTCAATTTGTTTTAATACGTTTTATATCGGGATTCGGCTTCCTCAATTCTTAGTTTAATAAATTTTCTATATAAGGTGTTTTTTTCCTTACAAGCATTATATAAACCCTTAGTTATCCATGGATGGTTTACAGATTTATTCTTAATATTAGTTTGTCTCGGCAGTATGGCGGCGCAGTGGTTAGCGCGTGTGCGGCACAGTTCTGAGGTCGTGGGAACCTCCTGCGTGGGTTCAAATCCAGCTCCCGGCCTTACTGTGCGGAGTTTGTATGTTCTCCCCGTGCTTGTGTGGGTTTCCTCCGGGCACTCCGGTTTCCTCCCACATTCCAAAAACATGCATTTCAGGTGAATTGGCCGGTTCAAATTGTCCCTAGGTTTGACTGAGCGAGTGAGTTGTCTGTCCCCGTGTGCCCTGCGATTGGCTGGCAACCAGTCCAGGGTGTCCCCTGCCCACTGCCCGATGATTGCTGGGATGGGCTCCAGCATCCCCGCGACCCTACTGAGGATAAGCGGTGCAGCTGATGAGATGAGATTAGTTTGTCTCATTGGGCAATTTTTGTTATACTTGTTTGTGAATATTTCCAAAAATATGTACAACGCACGATCCACATCATCTGTACCATATATAGCATTCCAGTTTTGTTTAACTAAGTCATCATAGAGTGATATAATAATAGTCTCTTCAGTTCTAACACGTTTGTAAACATATGCCAGACAGTTTCAGAATAGGGATAGTTACTCTATTGCACAAAAAAGGAGACAAAATTGACTTAAAAAACTGGCGACCCATAACGCTTTTAAACGTGGACTGTAAAATTTTCAGAAGACTCGTCTGCACCCACCCGGAGGGGGGAGCCGGAGCTACACTGTGGGAGTCCCGGCAGCAACGGCCTGGGTTGTGGAACCCAGAAGGGAGAGGACCCACACAGAAGGGAGAGGACCCACACAGAGGACTGGAAGAATGCTGCTTGGGAGGGTGGGATGGCAGAGCTATGCCCTTGCACAATAGTATTGCCCTTTACACGCTGGTTAACTACTGTTAAAAGAAAATAACTCTGAAATTGTTTAATTGATGTTGAAAATGTCAGGAAAAAATGTTAAAACGTCATATCGTCACGTCATATTGTCAGATATAAAAAAAATGTGAATATGC
The DNA here is from genome assembly GCF_059441175.1 of Urocampus carinirostris. NCBI lineage: Eukaryota > Metazoa > Chordata > Actinopteri > Syngnathiformes > Syngnathidae > Urocampus > Urocampus carinirostris. Next base: position 26,332,880 of record NC_142365.1, read on the forward strand.
TTGATGGCTGTTGAGATTGTCGTGTTTGTTTTGCTGCTGTTGGTGTCGGTGGATTTGTTCAGACCGAGGACAATCGACTTTGGCCTGGACGGATCTATTGACACTAACAAAGATGTTATATAATGAAATTGTGAATATGCTTGATTGCTAATAAGATTTTCGAGAAGGGTTGTTCAAACCTCACTTTGTGTTTGCTGTTAAAAACGTCATATTGGAATATAATATTGTGAATGTGCTTAATTGCTGTTGAGATTGTCATGATTGTTTTCTGTTATTAGTGTCAATAAATTTGTTCAAACCAAAAAAAAAAATCCTTAGTTGATTCTTGTCTAGTAACCTTTTCATCATTCACTGTAAATACTGGTAGGTGATCAGAAATATCACAAACCATTAATCCGCTGACATTTGTAAATTCCATATTATTTGTAAATATATTGTCAATGAGTGTTGTACTGTGTGAAGTGAATCTACTAGGCCTTAATATAGTTGGGTACAAACTCATAAAGTCCATTGTACTAATATAGTCATCAATGTTTTTATGTTTGTTTGGATTCATTAGACCGATGTTGAAATCTCCACAAATGAAGTGTTTTGGGGCTTATTGTTGAATATGTTTTTTCAGCCCGGTTTGTGAAGGTTTCCAGATTTGAGCCCGGTGATAAATATACACAACTGACTATAATATTTTCCCTTTTTTCATTTATAATCTCTATTGTAATACATTCAAGTAAATCGTCAATGACAAATGACATGTTTTGTGTTATCTTCGATTTTAATCTTTTGTGCACATATATAGCTACTCCACCTCCTATTTAGTTTGTTCTATCTACATAGTTCAAATTATAGTCGTTTAATTCAAAATTAACACCCCTTTCCTCACTGAACCACGTTTCAGAAACTGCAATCACACTAAACGGGTTCTCAAATTGCTGTAAGCATTCAGTGATGTCATCAAAATTTGTGCGCATGCTTCTACTGTTAAAATGTATTATTGAGGATTTCCCTTCAGATTTAACAAAAGTATTATATTAATTTCCAGTATAATATTTGCAATTGTCTGAGCTAGTTGATAGATATTGTGGTCAGGATCGAAGTCATCCAATCTTGAATTATTGGAGTCAGTGTAATCAACAATACTCAGTTCTGGTAGATCATGGCCTAATATATTATGATGGATTTTTTTTATTGTGATCTGTACTAAAGGTGTCCATATTGTCAGTCCAGGATGCCATTGTATCACTTCAAGCAAATCTGTCCAGCTCCTGCATTTCTCAGACCCAAAGTATTTTTGCTTCTTCTGGAGTGCCGTTTAACTTTATGTATACTCTACAGTTTGAAGTCCAAGTTCCTTGTATCTTGTTTGTTTTCCTCCAAAATTAAGCCTGTCTTGCAATGTCAGTTTTTTTAAGTGATCATTTAAATAAACATTTGTCCCTTTTAGTTTTTTTCCTTGCTTGAGGATTTCATGTTTTCGTTTCCTGTTGACAAATCTCACGATGGTTGCTTTAAATCGGCTCTCACCTCTTGTTAATTGATGGCATGCTTCCATGTCCTCAGCATTGATGGATATCCCTTTTTTGCTCATAAAAGCAATGAACTGTTGCTCAGCAGAATCTTGATCAGCATCCGTTGCAATACTTTTATTTGCCACAGCCTTGGCATAGGTCCGAGGTTTGATGTCCAGACCGGTGATTATAATGTCATTGATCCTGGTCTACTGTTCCAGATCTGCTACGCGTCCTTCTAGCGCAATAATACTCTTGTCTTTCTCCATGTTTTCGTTTTTTAGATCTTTGATTTCAGCCATTAAACTCGTGATTGTATCTTGTTGTTGAGTGACTATATCCATTTTGTCCATTAAAAAGCCGAGTGACTTTTTAATTTCCTCGAGTTCTTTATCCTTGCCCGGCATCTTGAAAATTCCACGCTTCTCTTACGGCACCGTCTGCTGATCGCCTCACCTGATCGCCCTCTGACTCTCAGGTTGTCATTTCCCCGGCCTTTGATAGCTTTACAAAGCAGCGCCGCCATGTTTGCCAGCGTCAACAATGGCCGATCTCGGAAAGCAGGACGATCGGCCTACTTCCCGCACTGGTTTTCGAAAGAAATCCGCAGACTCAACGTCGACTCCGTGCTTTTATTTTCTTTTCGAAACCCACAGACGCCAAAATCGTGGCATTCACGTGGCCATCGCACATTAGCAGCTACGTTAGCTTCACTCGCGGTGCGGTGCGTTCACGTGCAGTCAGTCGTAGACCGAAGATATATGACCAAATAAAATCACGCCGAAACTCATAATTCTTACAAACAGAACTTTTACTAACGGCACAGGTGTCAAACAGGCGGCCCGCGAGCCAGATCAGGCCCGCTAAGGGATTGACTCCGGCCCGCGAGACAACACTCAGAGAAGCGCAAAAGAAAAACAAACTGCAGGTTGAAATATGCCAACTTGATGTTGCCAAAGAAAGGTGCCTCGAACAAAGACACTCTACTTGTATTTCTTTCTCTCTCTCCCTCTTTTCCACCCCTTTTCTCCCACTCTGTCTCTTTCACTCTCTGTCTCTTTTTTTCTCTTCCTTTGTTGCTCTTTGTCTATTTCTCTCTCTGTATCTTTTTAACTTCTTTTGCTCCAACTTCCTTTTTTCCTTTTCTCTTTCTCTCTTCCTACCCTTCGCGCTTTCTTTTCTCTTCTCTCATTCTGTCTATTTCTCTTTGGATTTCTTTCTTCCGCTCCCTTTCTTTCCCCCTCTCTCACAACTTCTCTTTTTATCTCTTTTGTTTCTCATGCTCTCTCCTTTTCCCTCCCTCTTTATCTTATTTCTTTATCTCTCTTTTTCTTTCTCTTTAATCTACTAGTCCGGCCCCCGACAGAATGTTTGTTCTATCGTGTGGCCCCCGAGTTAAAATGAGTTTGACACCCCTGACTTACGGTATGAAACGAGGGTAGTACGTCTAACTGCGTGGATAATGTGGTCGACAAACACCTTACTTAAATACTGAACCGCCGCATGTGCGCTAAAGGGCTGCACAGACCGGAGGGGTGAGTATGTCGCGTGATTGCACCTGTTAGAATTGAGAACTTTGGCTGGTGGCTCTGGTATCAATCTGTTTTAAGAAGTATATTGACCACTATCATATTGCATCTTTTCTGTCTGCACTATATTGTGTTCTTATTAGCAAAGTAAAGCAGCCGAGTCCCGCCATGGAGACATAGCATCCTTGCAACCTCCCGGGTAACGACCTTGCAGACCTACAAACTCGGCTCACCATTATTCGCAGGAGCTTTGAGGGGTTGAGGCCCCAGTTTTCTGGATTTACGGTGGAGAAGCTGACTGACAATGATATCAAGACAGTCATTGTCAGAATGCATAATGAAGTGGTGAATGCAGATGACATCTGTTTTTGGTTGAGCAGATACTGCCCGATAAAAGGCCAGGCTATAAGGGTGAAGGATGAGGACGGCATTTGGAATTGTACCTGGAGGATACCCATCCAACAATGGCAAAACCCTCAGGGCTTCCAGGGACTGAGACACCCCCCATCGATAATAGTCCTGGGGGAAAACCGGGGCTTTATCCACTATCAAGGACAACCCAAACTCTGCCGCAAATGTGATGAGCATGGGCATCTGGCTGAGGTATGTGATCAAATTATTTGTGGAAAGCGCAGGACAATTGGACATTCTTTTGAGGAGTGTACCAATGGCAGAAAGTGCAACCTCTGTGGAGAAACGAACCACCTCTATAGGAACTGCACGAAATCGTTTGCTAACAAGTTGAAAGCTAGGAAGGAAGGTAACAAAGACAATAAAGACAATGGAATTAATAAAGATAACAAAGACAATGAAATGAATAAAGTTATGGAAATGCCCTAAGAAAATTAACAAGAAATGCACAAAGAAAATGGACAAGCCAAACAAATTGAAAATGCAGATGTCCCTCCCAAAACCCCTAGTCAGGAAGGACCTGGAGGAGAGGCCAAAGAATCAAATTTGAGTCAGGAAGGACCTGGAGGAGAGGCCAAAAAAAATCTAATTTTAATTTTCCTACAATACCTGAATTTAGACAAGACAAACAAATAGAAGAGGCAACTGTCCCTCCCAAAACCCCTATTAAAAATGCGAATGTCCCTCCCAAAACCCATATTAATCAGGAAGGGCCTGGAGGAGAGGCCAAAAATAAAAAATAAAATAAAAATTGTATTTTCCTTCACTACCGGAATTTGAAGAAGACAAACAAATCGAAAAGGCGAGTGTCTCTCCCAAAACCCCTATTAGTGAGGCCAAAAAATTCTACTTGAGTTTCCCTTCACTACCGGCCACGGGAAAGAGGGGTAAAAATAGGACAAAATTGGGGGTGGTGAATACACCGGAAGCAAAGATCAGAGATTTAGAAGAAAACCGATTGTCGATGAAAACGCCCACAAGGGAACTGTATGAAGTTGAGCCGGAGGAAGCCGGGGAAGAAAAAAATCTGATCCCTTGTGGGCAGGGAATTAAGAGACCCCCCGATAGGTCGTCTGGTCCACCCCCTAACCCAGAAAAGAGTGGAAGACCTGGAACCACAGACAGAGAGTCAGAGGATTCCAGAGTTTTCCCCAGTGGGTCTCCAAATGAGGTACTGTTCTTAAGTGGTGCTTTGTGCCCCAATCAGGAGTCCGACACCGGTGACACTCTCAATGACCACCAGAGAATGGACTCGGATCCCCCGGAGTCCCACACAGGTGACACTCTCAATGACCACCAGAGAATGGACTCGGATCCCCCGGTTTCGTCTAAGTAGTTTACTTTGACAACACTTATGAACATTACCTTCTCTACTATCAATGTGAGAAGTGTGAGATCAAAGGTTAAAGCTCACAGCGTTTTATCTAGATCAAAGCGGCGCTGCCACGAGCGGCTGCCTTTTCCAGCAGCTGCCCTGTTGTTTTATTGTCTGCTCCTATCTTCGGTGTTTTTTCTTCCCGTTTTGACAACTACACTATGGATTACTTCTATCCTATGGACATGGGTTTTAACGCACAAGAAATGCGTGTATTCAAGGATTCCTTGCCCTGAAGATTTCTTGTAGGGGGGGGGGGGTTTAGGGGTTTTAAGGGTTATTTAGCTTGTTCATAAATCATTATCCATTATCCATTATCGGTCAGTTCTTAATACGCTACAAAGCCCAGGAGCCGGGACACTTACTCTCAGCCAAAAGGCCAAGCTAAGGTCCTAGCCCTAAAGCCTTGCTGCGATCATTGCGAATGCACCGTTCCCGGAGGTACTGCAATACCGGGTCAATGCATGGAGTGGACAGAGCAAGCTCCTATGCCATCTCCGAGTTGCTTGTGCCGGCGTGATGAAGGGGCCCATCGTGGAGGAAAAGCCGGAGCTAGCGAAGCGGCTAGCGGCGTTATAAGTCTTCGGTACCATCCGTAATCATGGTAAATGCGAACTCACGACCAAATAAGATCATCGAGTGCTGGTGGAAAACATACGCACAGGGAGCGCAGTTGCTGTGTTTTGCGGAAACGTGGCTCACGTTTAGCATTCCGGACGCTAACGTGTAGCCACCCGGAGCTACCCGGAGCAATCCGGCTTCAACGCCGCTAAACAGAGACACGAAAGCCGGGGAGAATCGGAGAGGAGGCGGACTTGCTAACACGAGGTGGTGTATCCCTGTATTTTCACAAAGAAAAGTTTTCCATCTGCCGCAGGGATGTCGAATTTTTGGACTGGCGTGACGTCATCCACTTCGCTACAAGCACCCCTAGGGCATCATGTTCATCTGTTAATAAACAATAGGGTAGACTGCTGGAAGTGTGAATTTCCCTACGGGGATGAATAAAGTATCTGTCTATCTATCTATCTATCTATCGTTTTTAAAAACCATCAGAACGGATGTGTTTTTACTACAATAATGCTGCATCCCCTTTTTAAAAAAAATATAAACAGTGGGAAGAGATTTGGCCATATCCTTCATTATGGAGTGGCTCAAATGAAAACCGTAACGATGGGGTGGCCATTTTAATAAACAACCCTCAACTCATCATAAAGGGGAGTACTGTGATGAGAGACGGACGCGCAATTTTAGCAAGCCTTTCCTATATAAGGCAGGATTTTAACCTCATTAACATATACGGCCATCCTGACAAACACCTCAGGTACGAACTCTTAGAAGACATCCAGTCACATATGCTAGGGCATCAACCACTAATCGTGGGAGGAGATTTTAATTACATCCTGAGGATAGAAAGGGGACGGATGAGGAGTTTAAAGTAGATAAAACATCAATTTTATTACAGGACATGTGCCGGACATTCAAACTGGAAGACTGTTTCAAATCCATATATCCAGGAGAGGAGGGCTTCACCTGGTTCAGTAGTGACAATGCCACAGCCTCTCAAATAGACTACATATTTACAAGGAGTTTAAAACTGAGTGATGCCAGATTAATTCCTGTCTTTTTTTCAGATCACTTGCTACTGTCCTGCTCTCTCTCACTTCCTTCAGGTATGACCGTTGGGAGGGGTCTGTGGAAGTTGAACTACTCCCTGCTGGAGGATGAGACCTTAGCCGCACAATACAGGGAGCGGTACAAGGACTGGCAGACCCTTCAAGACTCGTATGATAAACGAGCACAATGGTGGGAGATGACAAAGAAACGAATGCAGATTTTTTTTTAAATGCAGGGAAAAATATTAAACTTAAAGAGGTGAAAAGCACGTCGGGACTACAAAGACTCCAGCGCTAATTTACCCTAACACAAAAGGGGATTGACTTTAATGATGAAATCAGAGAGATCAAACAAGAACTAAACGCTTTGGCGGAAATAAAGAGCAAAGGCATCATAATAAGAAGCAAAGAAAGAGAAATAGAAGAAGGCGAAAAATTTACGCGCTATTTTTTTTTTTTAATTATGATCAAAAGTGAGAGGCTTTTTAAACTCCAAAACAAAAACGGGCTTATAACAAAGGAAAGTAGTGAAATAACCAAATTAGTCGAAGACTACTACAAAAAATTATATGAAAGGAAAGAAACACAATGAAAATGAAATGGGGCATGTATTAAATTATATCTCGAGATCAGTGCGTCAAGACCCCTTTTTAGCATCGGACTTTACCCAAGACCAACTGGATGATTGCATAAAGAATTTTAAAAAAGAAAAATCACCCGGGGAGGACGGGCTCAGCCTCGAATTTTATTGGACTTTTTGGGATATTTTTTTAGCACCGGATCTGATTACTGTTTTTAACGAATTTTCCAGTCGAGACAACATTCCAGACAGTTTCAGAATAGGGATAGTGTCTCTATTGCACAAAAAAAGGAGACAAAACTGACTTAAAAAAAACTGGCGACCCATAACGCTTTTAAGTGTGGACCGTAAACTCTTCAGCAAGCTTTTAGCAACACGTATGTCTGTAGTCTTAGGAGACTTGGGCCCAATCCCATTTCTCTCACTCGGCCCTGAGAACCCTCCAGTGAGGTCCCTCGATAGAGGAGTGCCCTCCGCGAGTGGAGTGCAAAGTGGAGATGGTTTGGACAAGACTTTCAAGGTTCCACCCCTGTCCAGGAGATGGCGGTAATATTAATTGGCTGTAGACCTCAGTGACGTATTGGTCTACGTCACATGTAAACAACTCGAGTCTCAACCTGTAGTGTGTCAGTTGGAGAGTTCGTGCAACGTTAAAAATGCCCGCTACTGCTGTGTTATTACCGATTGCCTGAAAGCTCATCATCTTTTCCGTGTCTCCAATCAACGGAGGAGAAATGTGCTGTACTGAAGACAGCTTCGGCGCTATGTAGTGCTGATTCATCTTTACAAGGTACGTACACTCATTAAAAAAAAATGACCCGTTCGGTCAAATACAGTAAGAGTTAACATACAATGCACGTTCACATAATACCCTATGTTTGTGTAGACATAAATGGCAATCTACTTATTAGTATCTTAATGCCATTTTATGACATATAGTAGGGGTCTTGAATCTGTGACATGACGAAACGTAAACAAACACAAGAACAGTCCACCTGACCCTTTAGCTGACATAATATCGTCACCAAACTTCCCTGTACGACCCAAAAACCTTAGTTCATAAGGAATTTAATTCAAAAGAGTTGTCATTGAATATAAAAAGGTCATTTCAACATTTTTTCATGATGCTTACATCACAGTTAAAGCGGTCTTTTTCTTTTCTATGCCCACATTTATGTCTAAATTGTTTGTTATCTATTGTGTTCCAGAGTGGCTGTCCCATAAGCGTGGACAGGTTGGACAGGAATGTTCCCATCCTGTGCTTATGGTTGGATGTGGAGTCAGAACTCATTCAGGACTTAAGGTTGAGCAAGAAGGTTATGTGGGCCCTGCAGGAGCTGCTAAAGAGGGAACAGGGCCATGGCTGGAGGTCCTGATCTACGTGTACGGGCTGGTCCACGCTCTGTCCTACCGTGTGGTGTCACGGGTCTTCAGGGTTCCCAGGTCCACCGTACAAAGAATTGTCCACAGTTAATATGGAATAAATTGCCCAAAAGCCATATTTTAGGCTCTGGAAGTCAGACCCACATTTGCATTATGTGCTTTTCTGCATTACTATTCAATAAACATCTTCATTTTGAGTAACACCTTGGTGGTTTATTTCATAATGATGTGAGAAACTGTGTGTGAACTATGTGACTGTTACTACAAATCCCTCCAGCTTAAATAACAGTTTACTTTCAGAAAAACAAACTCACATTGGGCCAAAATACATAATAGTAAATAAATAATGTGTCACAAATTTTAACAAAAATATACCAATACTTCCATAAAGCTGGAAACACAAACTGGAACTTCATTGAGTTCTTAATAAAAAAAAAAAAATTCCTTTTATAAAACAAAGGGAAACATTGCAGAGATGTCACTGTTCTGGAAATTTGTCCACGAGCTTCCCAAAAAGGACGGGAACCGCTCAGTTTTGGCCACAGTTTCTTCGAGCCTTTTCCTCGCTCCGGCAGACTCCGCTTTCAAAAAGTCAAGGAGTGTATCGTGCTTCCTTTTTTTTCTGGGTGATTTGGGGTTTGGCGCCGGATTAGAAGGTGCCAACGACGTGCCCGGTGGTGTGGATGGCGTGGTAGCTGTGATGGTGACCAGCTCTTCCACAGGACGTTCTACAGTGGCCGTTAGGTTGGGTGGAAAAAACAATAATTACTTAATGCTGATGTATTGTACAAAACAACTGTGTATAGGATGCTCAACAAGTTAATATGAGACAGGAAATTATAGGATGTGTTCTGGATAATTATTTGATAGTGAATAGATACAAAAAAATGACATGTTATTCTTATGGCTGTAAGAGCCTTCTATTGGCCAGCATCACATATGCTTTAGAATTGTCTCCACATTTGGACAACATTTTGAGAAGGTAATTAGTTTACTTAATATGTGTTTACAGAGAAGGCAGTGGACTATGTGATAGTAATTTGTTTCAACTGTATTTCCACGTGAAATTCGGAGACATTACTCATAATGCATGATGAAAACTAATGCATTCTGATCTCACATGAAAGAATCATATTGTAAATAAAACACGACACCCGAAATTGTGTGCAGTAAACAAGGGCTTATGTCCAGAACGGTATTCTGACTATGCTCCAAGTAGATGTAAAAGCACGACTCGTTTAAGATAAAAACAGGGATGGGCTGAACCGTGATTTTCTGCACAGTTATCCTACTTTACAGTTTGTAGCGTGAAGATTTTTTTTGCCAGCTCCCTTGGTAGATTAGTGCACTTCGTAAAGTAGCGATTTTGCAATGCTCGTGTTTTAACGCGAAAATACGATTTTCTATTGCATTTACGTCTAACTAAGATATCTCAATACATTTTGTTGCAAATACATGCGTGGTTGTGGAAAACTACTTACATTTGTGCGGTTCCTTTTCGGGCATGTTTGTTGATATTGAGAATTCGCAAACCCTTCTGGGTAGTCACTTCGCTGCCAAGTGAGGTCGAGAGCCGCCTCGGTCTTGAAGTGGTTACGACATGGTTTGAGGGCACTTCTGCCTCGGTCTTGAGAGTATCGGGACACACCCCATTTTCACGTGAACGCGCAAACCGAGTGACTAGGGCACATAGCGAGTGAAAGTGCGAAGAATGGGACGCAGCCAGATACAATCAAAAAGAAAAAGGGGGGTAAAGGGGTGCCTGACCTCCAGCTCTTCCTGGGGAGCAAATATGTCTCCCTCCACTTACAAAACGCTGTGGGCCCACCCGAAAAGTCAAGCGATGACCCGGTTCTGGATGGGCTCGTACTTGCGGAAGCTAAAACTTGTACCAAATAATCACTTGATACCAGTTTCCTTTAACTTGCCACCAATACATATTTTTATTCGGGACTTTTTATAGAAATTTGATTAAGAAACACAATAATGTCACACTTTACAAAACCACAGGGCCCTTATTGCTATTGTGCAAGAGTGAGCAACAATGAGTCCTGCGCGGGGGCTTGCGTTTGGCGGGCCTACAACGGTCTGGAGCAACGTGAATCATCCTGCCCTCCCAAACAGACTACAGGAGCTGTCATGTTCTCTCAGTCAGAGCAGTCATGCACCACCAAGGAATGTCAGCGATTTCGACCTGCCCTCAACCTGGCTGTGGCGCCCAGGAGTCGGTGAGGCACCTTTTTTGGGAGTGCAGCGCTGCCGAGGACCTTTGGGCAATAGCCTAGGAAAATTCCCGGACTTGCCAGCAAGGGAGGTCCCTGATGCACAGTACGTGCTTTACGGGGTGAGTCGGTTGACAAGCTCACAGAACGACTTTGCCAAGGACTGGCTCACTCTCGCTGCCATCAAAGATGCCATCTGGACCTCCAGAAACCTATTGGTAAGGAGGTGCAGGCAGATCCCCCCCCATGGCTGTGCTCCGAATGCCTGCAGACACCATACAATCTGCGAGCGGCTAGCCTAGGACGCAGCCATAAAGACAAATCGTCTGTCTGTGTGGGTCCCGGGAGCAACGGCCTGGCTATTCGGGTGGTTGTGGAAAGTAGAAGGAAGAAGGGAGAGGACCCATCTGAGCATCCCAGGCAGAGGACTGGAGGATGCTGCTTGGGAGGGTAAGGAAGAAATCCCACTTGAGAAGACAGAGCTATGCCCCTGCACAATAGTATTGCCCTTTACACATTGGTTAACTGCTGTTAAAAGTGTCGATAAAAATTGTTCAAATCTCATATTGTTAGAATATGATATAATGGTATTGTGAATGTAATTAATTGCTGTTAAAGGTGTCGATAAAAACTCATATTGTTGGAATAAAGATATAATGAAATTGTGAATGTGTATAATTGCTGTTAAAAATGTCGACAAAAACTGTTCAAACGTCATAGGGTTAGATAATGATATAACGAAATTGTGAATATGCTTAATTGCTGTCAAAAGTGTCGAGAAAAATTGTTCAAACCTCACATTGTTTATTTGCTGTTAAAAGTGTCAATTAAAATTGTTCAAACCAAACCAAACCACGAAAAAATAAACACCTTTCATGCCTAAAAGTTATGAAAGCACACACGAAGTGTTTTGAATGAATAAACAGTAAAATACTCACCGCTTTTAACTGAATTCGTGATGCTTTAACAAGCACGTATGACTGGTAGCACAAAGATTTCCGGGATATCGCTATATGCACGATGCGCATGCGCACTGGTCATTAGTAGGACAGTCTCGACGGATATGAAAACATTGCAGCGTTCAATTCAAAATTAAACAGTGTTCGAGTTAGTGGCCATTAAATCGTTTTTAAAGCTGCTTTTAACATTTTCAAGGAGTTTCCATTTATTTCGCGAAGAATGATCCCTTTTCCTAAAGTCGACCCGGACGGCTTATACTCCCTGAGAAATATCCAACCCGACGACGACGAAGACGACAGTAAGAAAGACACAAAAACAACATGTATACTCGTATACTTTTGCACTGCAACCTCAAAAATGCAATTAATAATAACACGTTTTATTGCGTAGTTAATGTGCTTTTGGCGTTCCAAAATGCTCGCTCCTGGCTATAGGTGAAGTGATGAACAGTACAGTATAGGGATACTTTAGATCAGGGTTGTCAAACTCGGCTGGGGGGCACGTGCTAGAAAAAAACCTCTCAGAAGATGGTGAAAAGGAGAAAAAAAAAGAGAGAAGTATAGCGAAGAAAGGGAGAGAGAAATAAAGAGAGCACAAAATAGAAAGGGAGAAAAAGGAGAGGGAAAGAAGGATACAAAAAAGATGAAAAGACATAGATAGAAAGTGAGAAAGCGAGACAATGGGAGAGAGAAAGCGAATACAAGAATGAGAGAAGAGAGGTAGAAAGACAGGTAAAAAAGAGTGAGAAACAAAAAGGAAGAGAGAAAGCGAGTCATGTTTATTTGTATAGCCCTTAATCACAAAGAGTCAAAGAGCGAGGAAAAAAAGCGAAATTGTGGGAAAAAACACAGTGTAAAAGAGAGAAATGAAAAGGTACATAAAGAGAGTGAAAGAAAGAGTGAAAAGTGAGAAGAGAGAGCGTGAGAAAGACCTAAAATTCATCATGGCGGCGGCGCCCCTGTTCGGCTGCGGCTGCATCGGCTCGCAACGGTTTTTTACACGTCGGCCATAAGATCCAGTCTTCGACTCAGTTTTGATGGCGCACAAAGTCGGCTTGAACTGCAGATTAAGATACGATCGCAGTTTTTTTTGCTGGATATGCGATCATCCAGACATCAAGCGCTCGGTGCTACGACCACTCAGGAGTGTTTATTAGCCACGGACTGCTATGTCAACAAGACCCAGCGGCCTACAAAGCAGCGAAGCAGAGTGGCAAGACAGCGGCGTGACCGCCGGACGAGGAAGCGAGGTTGTCGGGCCGGGCTAACAGCTAGGCTGAAGGCTAAACCCTGCAAAATGCCTCTCCCATCCATTTTCCTCTCCAACGTTCGCTCTCTGGACAATAAACTGGACCATTTAACAACTGGAAGTGGCATCGAACCGCGAGATGACGAACTGTTGCGCTAAAATTCTGACGAAGACATGGTTAATCTTATCTATCCCGGCTGACGTTCAAAGAAACTGTGCGGGTCAGATGTATCGACATTTCGTTCTGTATACACGTGTACACGAATGACAATAAAGTAAATCTGAATCTGAATCTGAAATGAGAGGAAGAAAGAGAGAGAATGAGAGATAGAGACTGCTCCAGTTGTTTTGTGAGTGGCACCTGGCTTTGGCAACATTAAGTCGCCATATTTAAAACTTCAGCTCATTGTTCTATTGTGCTTCTTTTTGCAATGTCTCGCAGACCAGATTAAAACCCTTATCGGGCCCGCGGGCCACATGTTTGACATCTTTGCTTCAGATTCTTTCCATGGATAGTGACGCTTGCACAGTTAAATGCGAAAACTCACATGAAGATCATTTTTTTTTTCCCAGTTTTTTTTTTAATAAAGAAACAACCTTTAGCTCTCTACGTCTTTCGTATTTTTTCTTAGAAAAACTGGAAACTAGGTGTGCAGTAGACGTCACCAAGGTGGTGCCCACGGGCACCAGGATGCTCCCTTAAAGCACTTGAGTTTAATTTAATTAAACCGTCTTGATTGTCACTGATATCAACATTGTGAAACATTGTATGCAAAGAGATTGGACATGGCACTCCAGGGTAAACCTGTAATAAAATGAAGGACTCTAAGGATAAAGGATCAATCAGTATGTTTTTTTAGGGCCGATACCAATTTTTAGTATTAGGCGAAGGCTGATAACCTATATTTGGAGCCGACATTCTTTTGCTGTACAGCTTGAAAATTGGCGTAAGATTTTTTTAAATGATGCGAAAAGAAACAAAGAATATTTGTTATAAATTCAAATCAAACTTTTACAGTAGAAAAATCAGAATTTTAGCAAAATTAAAACGGCTAATCTTTACCTAAACCAAAGACTAATCGTGCAGGAAAAATAAATTAGGCCAGGCAGGAACTTTATTGTATTGCATATGAATATCCTATATTTTATGTTGACAATATCTGTGTATTATTTGCCCTCAGATAGGTTTTACATCAGGGGATGTTGTCATAATAGTCTGTGGTTTGCAATAATCTGTGGTCTGTTCAGCCCTTTGAGACTCTTTGTGATTAAGGGATATTCAAATAAACATGACTTGACTTAACATAAAACATTAAACAGCTTCCTGAAACCACCAAAGACTAATCGTGCAGGAAAAATAAATTAGGCCAGGCAGGAACTTTATTGTATTGCATATGAATATCCTATATTTTATGTTGACAATATCTGTGTATTATTTGCCCTCAGATAGGTTTTACATCAGGGGATGGTGTCATAATAGTCTGTGGTTTGCAATAATCTGTGGTCTGTGCAGCCCTTTGAGACTCTTTGTGATTAAGGGATATTCAAATAAACATGACTTGACTTGACATAAAACATTAAACAGCTTCCTGAAACCTTTTACAGTAAATTTGAATTTTAACACAATATTATCAGCGGTCTTGATTCACAGGCCTGTCGGTACTTAGAAGTTAGCAGGGCCCCTCCTGCTCATTGTAAAGTCAGTAATCATCGTAAGATGTAGAGCACTGGAATGTTTTTCGGGGGAGTTTTCTCTGTTTACCTTCTACACGTCTACTCTCGCGCAGGTCTACTCTGTGTGACTGCGGAGTCTGGAAAGTTTTTGCTTCAGTGGCCCCCCCCGCCAGTTTGCGGGATGTGTACCGAGACAGAAGGCAGGAGCGAGAGGCTCGGCTTCATCTGAGCTTAAATAATCAGACCGTCGTATAAATACAAATACCAATGTCCGCCAAATTCCCAAATATCAGTGCCGATAATCAGGCCGCACGATAATCAGTCGACCTCTAATCAGGATGAAAGGCAGAAAAAAGTATATACAACATAGTGCCTAGAGGCTATAATAATAGTGCAATGTTTATGAATGAATACAATAGTGCATCATACCAATAGTGCAATGAAAAAAATGCAATAACATTAGTCAGCAACCTAAAACCCAAAATAAGTTACAAGGTATCTATTTTCAGCTCATTAGTGATGGGTCATTGCGATTTTCTCTTAAATATTATTTCTAACTAGCATGAAAAATGATTTTTGACTTTTCAGCCACTCAAAATGCAGAACACAATGCACGATGCAAATTGGTGAAATTATAAAAATTAAAACACATATCGAAGGATTACTGTCCTGTTTTTATATGAATAACAGTAAAGGGGATTTGACTTTTTAAGTTGACTTTTATAAATTTAGAGCTGAATAAGGTATTTTAAAGGATTAATTGGACAAAATAATTTCTTAAGTGTTTTGTTACAGTTAGATAGATAGATAGATAGATACTTTATTCATCCCCATAGGGAAATTCACACTTCCAGCAGTATCGTTTTTTGTTTATTAACAGATTAACAGGATGGCCTCGGGGTGCTGTGTTGTAGTTTAGCAACAGGGGAGTGGATGACGTCACACTATGCCAAAAGTTTGATGTCCCTGCAGCAGATGGAAATATTTGTGCCCAGGGTTACGCCACCTCGTGTTCACGTAGATAGCGAGTCCACCTCCTCTCCGCTTCCCGTAGGCTTTTGTGTGTCTGTCCAAACAGCGCTCAAGCCGGGTATCTCCGAGTAGTTCCACGTTAGCATCCGGGATGCTAGACGTGAGCCACGTTTCCGTAAAACACAACAAACTGCACTCAAGTCAAGTCATTTTTATTTGTATAGCCCTTAATCACAAATAGTCTCAAAGGGCTTCACAAGTTATTACATATAAGAAGTTTAGGTTATTCGTATGCTATAGAGTAGAAGTCAGTTTTAAACTAAGATTTAAACATTTCCTCCGAGGTTGCAGATCGGATCTCAGGGGGAAGAGCATTCCACAACACCGGTGCCCGGATGGAGAACGCTCTCGAAATAGCGGAACACTTCTTGGCTCTTAGGATCACCAGGAGACCGGCGCTCTCGGAACGAAGGCTTCGGGCCGGGACATAGGGGGAAATCAGATCTGAAAGATATGAGGGGGAAAGTCCATGTATGATTTTGTATAGTAATAGGAGAACCTTAAAATCGCATCTTAGGCTAACAGGGAGCCAATGCAGGTTAGCCAAAATTGGGGTGATGTGATCGTACTTTTTTGTCCTAGTTAAAAGCCTTGCTGCAGCATTTTGTACTAGCTGAATACTCTTGAGTCTGGTCATCGGAAGACCGGAAAGTAGTGCATTACAGTAGTCGAGACGGGAGGTAACAAACGCGTGAATTATGATTTCCGCATCCGACTGAGAAAGTATTGGACGAATTTTAGCAATGTTACAGAGGTGGAAGAAAGCGCTTCTAGTAATTTTCTTCACATGTGTTTGAAAGGACAGATCGGGGTCGAAAATGACACCTAAATTTACTGGACGCTTTGATGTTTTTCACCAGCACAGCCGGTTTGTCTTATTGGGTAGAGAGTTCACATTTACCTACCATGATTACGGACGGAACCGAAGGCTTTTAACGCCGCTATCCGCTTTGCGTTATCTCTGGCTCTGCATCCACGATAGGGCGCCTTTATCACGCCGGCACAAGAATTCTTCAGGGCAAGGAGTTGATTCCTCGAATAAACCAATTTTTGTGCGTTAAAACCCATAAAGATAGGATAGAAAGTAATTTTAAAGTCTAGTTGTCAAACTGGACGAAAAACACCGAAGATAGAAGCAGACACTTAAAACAATAAATCACAAAAAGAGTGAAATGACACAGAGCTGCTGGAAAGGCTGCCGGGAAGACCATTTTGCAAAGATAGCTTCAAATTGAAAGAAAATGAACAAAAAAGAACTATGATAGTATTTGAAAAGAACTTCTTAAACCTTAAGCTGAAAGAATTGTACGCCCATAAATTAGTCCCCTTGTAATATTTATAAAAATGTTTTTATCGAACTGTAGACCAGGGATGGGCAAATTATTCGACTCATATTTTAGCATTTAGGGAGGCAAAAAATTATTGATTTTATTTTTCTCTCTCTACTGATAAAGTCTCTAATCCGAAACCTGAGCAATACGTGAGGGAAAAGGATTTTCTAGGCCTATTCAAATTTTCTCGTATCATCACTGCCGTTTCAAAAAAGGGATTTTTTATTTTTTATGAATTTGTACGTATTATCATAATTTTAGTTGTAACATTTTTGTGTGTGATGAAAAATCCTGAGGGGTCAATATGGACTGCGGGCCCTAGTTTGCACATCCCTGTCACGGACTTTGTGGACAATTTTATAGGCTTGAGATGTCGTTGCTGTCATGCACTTTATGGAGAAATTTTTACTTATTACCTATGTTTTTTCATTGGTGTTCACTATGTTTTGTGTATTATTACCCAATGTAAAATCCATTGCACCCTGGCCCCCCTGGCCCCCCTGGAAGGGGGATTACCAACTGTTTGTTAATTTCCTCATTATGAGGTTTTTGAGTGTTTCTTTGTCTGCATTTTGGTTTAAGATCAGGGAATGGTCTAATTGTGACTTTTGCAGTCCTTTGAGACATCTTGTGATTAAGGGCAATGCAAATAAATGTGATGTGACATGAATGCGACTCTATAATCTTTGCTATAGAGTGAAGAAAACTTGTATGGGCGCCCCAGCTAAAAATGGCCTAAACTGTCAATAATGTTGTTACAGATTCAGAGAAGCCTGAGACGAATTTCAATGACTTCGGCTGCCACAATGAAGAGAACGATGGACGCTTGTATTCGTCAAAAATACAACACTTTGAACGTCATTCCATCAGTTTCCACGAACGTAATTGTGAGAGATGAACATTATTAAGACTGTTTAATGGCTATATTTGCACAGATAAAATACATGTATATAGTTTAATTCTACATTATAACGGCAGAGAAAAGAACTCACGTCCTTCCTGGTCGAAGTCCACAGAGAGAGAGAGGGACGTTTATTTTGCGTCAGAGAGATCAGTGCACACAAGAACATGATTTCAAAATAAAAGAATACAAGATTGATAAACGTACAAGAGATATAATTACACTCATTATTGAAACGTTACTTTATGTGTGTGTGTATGAGAAACATTGTTTTTATATTTAGTAATATAAAAACAAGCTAATTACCTTGAGACAGAAATTCTAGAGATTTACATTGAAACCCTGACAGTAAATAAGAAAAAAACACACAACCGATTCCTTATGTATGCATGATTGAAGGCTTTGTCTCAGAGGAGCAGTCGTATTTTCCTTGAGCAAATTGGAGGTTATGTCATCTTCATGAATTAGTGCATAAAACATGGCTATTTTTGTTTTTGTGTGCTTTTTGTGACCACCCACAAAATTTGGCCATGCATAAATCCAGGAATTAATTTACTCTGGATGAGTTTGTGTTTTTGTCTTTTCTTTCTAGTGCAACTTACTGATTTCTGGATCAATATGCCAGACGATGTGAAAAAACAAGCTGTGCAGTGTATAAAACTTCACACATTTTGGATCCCAATCATGCTGAATTTTGACCCAAGGAACAACGACACCTCCGCTTGGGCTGCGTGCCTCGGCCTGGTAAAAATGCAGTAAGTCAATTTATGCCCATTACCCTTGTTTTTTATTGTGTATCACAGAAAATTAGAATTAGAATTATTTTAAATGGCCAAATATGTGAAATGCTCCGGAAATGTGTCCACAATTCTTTGAGTCTCACTTACATTATGCTTATTGGCAAGAAACAACAACAAATAAGACCAACATTAAAACATATCACTTATTGATTACCAAGCCATTAGATTATTTTTCGTAATTGTTTTTTTCGGTTTTTCTGCGCTTGTCCCTCTTATAGTGACCCTACTATTAGTCTGAAGGAGCTGGACAAGATCGAAATCCTGGAATTAATTATCAGAGCTCTGGAGAACGGAACTGTAAGTCCCAATTTTAGGTTATTCAAATGAATGGCCTTTGCTGTCATTGATGCCATCCTATAGCTAACAGCTTGAGCCTTCCTACACTTGACTAAACAACAGTCAAACTCAGTTATAGCTAAGGCGTTGTGTAAAGCTAAAATATCATTAAAGGAACTAAAAAGTTGCAGCACGGCAGCGCAGTGGTTAGCGCATGTGAGGCACAGTTCTCAGGTCATGAGATCAAACCTTCCTGAGTGGAGTTTGGATGTTCTTCCCGTGCTTGCATGAGTTTCCTTCGGGCACTCCGATTTCCCCAACATTCCCGAAACATGCATGTTTAATTAAATGGCCGGTCCAAATTGTCACTAGGTGTGAATGAGCGAGCAAATTGACTGTCTCTGTGTGCCCTGCGACTGGCTGGCAACCAGTTCAGGGTGTCCCCTGCCCACTGCCCGAAGATAGCTGGAATGGGCTCCAGCACCCCCGCGACCCTACTGAGGATAAGCGGAGCAGATAATAATAATGGAACTAAAAAGTACTGTGAATGTGTCAAATCTCCTACCCGTTATTCAGATTAAAACATTTATATTAATTAAGCTAGTAAGTGTTTTTCATCGGTGGTACAGACAATTGAGGGAAACTGAGGACTTACATTAAGCAGGTTATAAACATAGGTGTCTCCATTGAAAAACAGCTGAAGGCTCTTGATTTTGGACTTCGGTAGACCGGAGAGTAGTGCATGACAGTAATCGAGACGGGAGGTAACAAACGCGTGAATTATAATCTCCGCATTCGACTGAGACAGCATAGGGCGAGTTTTAGCAATGTTGCGACGATGGAAAAAAAGCTTTTCTAGTAATGTTCTTAACGTGTGTTTGAAAGGACAGATCGGGGTAAAATATGTCACCTAAATTTTCAACTGAGTCACTGGGTGATATTACATTTGTCAATGTACAGAGCAGTTTTTGAGAACAAGTCACAGCAGGGTGTCTATGTGTGATAAAAAAGGTTGCCAGGTCTCGTGGAAGGTTTATATCGAACCTTTAAGGGATAATCTGATTTTCTCAAGCTTCACATTTTGCTATATTTCCTGAATCCATCTGTTGTGTGTCGGAGGAGACATATGTGTCCATTTAAGGAGGATGAGTCTCCTCGCAAGTAGAATGGAAAAGGAATTGACAGTTTGTGATGGTTTGAATTAGCGGGGTGGTGGGGTACTCAGAAAAGGGCGATGAGTGGGTCTGGGTCTATTAGGAAGCCAAGGACTTAGTGTTTGAAAAATTGAAAACCCTAAAGTCATTAAGTTTGAGACGAGACCAAATACGTATGAAGGTAATTGGCCAGTGACTGTTTACATCTGTTGCGAGATTCTGGCCTGTCAGGGAACAATTTTGCTAGCCTTGCTTCTGTGCAGGATCTTGCATTGGAGGAGCTGTCTTGAGGTTAGGGATTTTTGTGTCGTGTCTTATGAGCAAGGACTCCATCAATGTCCCTGGAGATCCATTCAGGTACTGTGCAAATTCATTTAGGATAGAATGCTGAGTTTGAAAGTTGCAAAATAAACGAGAGTAGGGTAATCTGAAATTTTCTGAGAGGGTAATAAATGAGGGAAATACACCATTAATATACAGATTGTCAAGGGTCTTTTGGCCACAAGATTCGAAAGCCCGATCAGAACTGGATGGTTAGGAATGCGTAATTTTTGTAGACAGGGGTGGGTCTAGACGAGCAATGGAGTCCAAGTTGTTTTATAAATTGATTCCACCTTTTTAAAGTTAGTAGCTAGTAACAGTTTATTGAAATTTTGTTTTGTCTAAATTCATGCAGAGGTGGGTAATAACGGCGTACAATTACTCTGTTACATTTACTTGAGTAAGTTTTGGGAAATGTTGTACTTGTAGGACTAAGTTTAAAATCCCTATACAAAATTACTTATGTAAATTTGAGAAGAAGAAAACACTACTTTTACTCCACTACATTAGGCAACATTGAAGTCGTTACTTTGTTACTGAATAAATCCCCTCCATGTAAGTGTGCTTAAGTCTGTCTCCCCTAAGACGCATTTATTATGTCTGGGACCTCCGCCAGGCCCTTTTTGTTTACCCAATCAAACCTAGCAGCCTGATCACGTGACCATATTTAACTTTAGCGGGGGAAATTTTATTTACAAATGAAACAGATCTAAATTGTCGTTTAGCAATACGGACTATAAAAATAAAGAAGAGGAGGAGCACCCCTGGCCTCGCATCAAAAGGACGTTCTCCTGTTGTTTTGCTTGGAGAGCCTGTTATAAGTATTGGGGCTTTAAATGTGCCACTTGTGCTACATGTGCTTAATTTATTTATTTGATTAATACTACTGTTTATTAAAGCACTTGAATTTACATTGGTTATTATAGTTACTTTGAATTTGTTTTTGTTGTTGATTGGATAGACTTTGATATGATGATCTGATTGGTTGTTTGAAAATAATCAATAAATACAACTTGGTACAGTTACTCAGTATTTTTTCACCATGTACTTTTTTACTTCAAGTAAGTATTTGGATGACTACTTTTACTTCTACTTTAGTAATATTATTCTCAAATAACGGTACTTCTACTTGAGAAAGATTTTTTGGCGACTCTACCCACTTCTGAATTCATGTATTGATGGCGGCCCAAAGGAGAAAAAATGTACAGATTGGTAGTTAACCAACTCGTTCTACTGATTCTGATACTAAGTCGACTTGCCTCTGCTTTTGCCTGATTTTATTGCTGTGGTCAAATATTTATCGGAGGAGAAAAGATTAAAAAATGCTTTTCAAGGGGTTTTCAAGTTGTCATTTTTCCTCCTGCATTCTTTTTTTACAGTTACAAAAGGAACATATGTGGCATATGATTTCAATCATCAGACAATTTCGTGAGGTAAGTCTGAGGTCATGTCTGTGCTCCACTGCATTATAGAGCAAACATTCTGAAGTCAATTTTATTCCAAGTTATTTATTGGCAGTTACATTATGGGGGGGTTGTTGTTGCATCTCTGAATGTGTTTTTGTCTGTTTTTGCTTTTGTGTAGACTCAGGATTCTCATGAGGCGGTAGATGACGCTATGAAGTTCTTGGAATGGCATGGGGATCCCGGTATCTGCACACGTGTTAAGGCTCTTGGACCTCACGAAGTTTGCTTCCTAGCTTTGGGCTTCATCTTTACTCAGTGTAAGACGGCTTTGATAAATGCAATTATGTAAGGGCGCTGCCAATCAAAATTGGCTTGTACTGTCTGTGTTGATTTGAATTTACCAACGATAGCCCTTTTCCATTAGCAAGACATATCAGCTATGTAAAGCTGTTGAGGATTTCTCTGAAGATGACACTACAATTTCTCCTGACATTCATCTTTTGCACTTAAAATGCTATTCCTGTCTTTACAGATGTGGAAAACATCCACCTGATGAAAATGAGCTCCAACAGGTTGAAGGAAGTAATGCTATCAAGACCCAGTGAGTGTGACGAAAGGGTAAGTTTTGATTGGGTAAGGTTGCATGAAAGTGATTTTATTTTTCTGTAGCCCACCTTCAGTTTACCCATTACCTCAAAGTATGTACTTTTCATATTTATTTAAAAAGCTTTCTCAGTGCCTGTGTATTTGTTCCTCAATTAGGCAAGTGATTACTGCAAGAATTTAGGAAACAAATTCTTTCAGGAAGAGAAGTATGTAAAAGCAAAACTTGAATATTCCAATGCCATCAATATTAAGTATGTTTACTTCGCCGCTCACTCAAGCCTGTCTGACTGTAAACACATTTTTAACAATTTCATCTCCTCCCCATAGCCCTGAAAATTACATTGCCTTTAGCAACCGGGCGCTTTGTCATATCCGATGTCAGAAATATCTGTAAGTACAAGCTGTGATTTTTCTCAATTTATTAATGGGGTCTTATCATTAGACGGAACAAAATAATCTGTTTGGGGAAGAAAGGAAAAAAACATGAAGAACTAATAAACTTATACTGGTAAATAGAAAATTGGCAAGAAATCAATCTTTCCAGTGCAGGTCTGGGAAAGTTTTGTTGAAATACAATTGCTATTTACCCATAAATCTTCAACATTGTTTTCATTAGCTGCTGTGACTTAGTTTGATTAGAATTTTCTTGAAACACGAGGGATAATGTTTAAAATTGCACTGATGTTAATTTTGCCCTGTTCTGAAATCGTGCAAGACAAAAATATGATGTTCCCCGCAGTAAACATGATTTATTTGCATTATTGTTGCTTTATTTTCTTGACCAGATTTCAGTTTACATTTTATTGTCACAATATTAGAGTCTTCTTTTTTCTTGAATGTTGACCTACAGAGATGCTGCTGTAGATGCTAAACGGGCCACACTGTTAAAACCAGACTGGACCAAGGTACTTTTGTCCTTATTTCTTAGTGAAAAACACTAAATACATAGTGTTGTGTAAGAGCTGTTTTGATAACTTAGTAACAGTCCTACAATATGTCTCAAAGTAAGAGACATACCATTAGAGATGTTAAAATAGTTAGATTGTCAATTTGCAGTTGGATAAAAGAAGGAGAAAAAAAGAGAAAATTGCATAAGAATATAAGTGTATGTATTTTACATTTTTTAATCACAGGGACACAAACGTGTATGTTAAAATTTTTTAAACTTAAGGGGATTCGTTCATAAGTTTTTTTGATTTTGTAATGTTCCATGTTTGAATAAGCTTATCAGTATGCCAATAACCATCTGCTGTTTATAGTTTTGAATATATGTAAATATTTGATCGTAAATATATATCCGCCAAAAATCTCATTATTTTCAGGTTGTTGCATTTTCTGTGATACCTGGGAAAAAAATGAAAGAATGAAAAATGGGTATTTTAAAAAGGTGTCTTATCATTTTTCCTAAATTAATTTACGTTCCAAATGTGTGTAGTTTTGTTTCTGTGTTGAGGTATTTTTCTATATTAAGTAATTACATTTTTTTATTTTGACCTGCTTAAAATAAGTATTTTCCTCGTTGTTTGGTATGGGATGTCATATTCTAAGATTGTTTTTTTTTTTTTAAAGGAAAGCTCAGTTTTTTTTGTTTCATTTCCAGGGCCACTACCGCTATTGCGAGGCATTGTTTATTTTGGGTCAGGTCGAGTGGGCTTTTCGTGCCAACTGCTTGGCGCAAAAAATGTGCGAACACGACACGGAAGGACTCAGAGACCTGGAGCAGCAATTTCGCAAGCTTTCAACTGAACGTGAAAAATGCAGTAAAAAAGGTGCACTTGATTTACAAAGGAACTTCCGGCCACTTCTCCTCAAATTCATACTTAATTTTTCATTTTCAGCCAAACCCTCAAGGAAAAAACAAAGGCTATCTGAAACGCATAAGAAACTCCAAAAATCCACGTAAGGGCTCATTGAGTAAAAAAGAAATTAGTTTCCTCTTTTTTATTATTTTACCTTTTCAATGTTACCAAAACTAGGGGGGGGGGCAAAGTGAATTTGTATCCACCCAACACTCTTTCTTTTTTTAGTAAACCAGAGATTATTAACATATCAACTGTTGACGAGACGAAGCAGATGTCCGAAAAAAGCACGGGCAATGGCAACGATAACAATAAAGATAAACCTAATAAGGCGTCCGAGGTAAATGAATTGCTGCTGGTGCACAGTCAAGACACACCCATTCAGTGCACAAAATACTCGTGATACGAATTTTTTTTTTTAAGTGAAACTTCTCAGTTGTTTCTGTTCTTCCAGGCTGCCAGTAAGACGACAAACGAGCCAAAACAACCAGGTATCTCTAGAAAAGATATCATTGTCATTTAGGGTGAAGATATTTGTCAATGTATATGCTCCCAATGTAAAATCTCAGATTAAAAAAAAAAACCCAATATAATTCAATATTTTAGGTTTTGTTTTTGCTTTTGTGTCTTTCTTTCTCTCTCTCCCTGCCTCTGTAGTGTGTGTGTGTGTGTGTGTGTATATATATATATATATATATATATATATATATATATATATATATATATATATATAAAATGTGAGTGGATGTATGTATGTGTGTATTTGAGTGTGTGTGTGCGTGCGTGTATAGAAATATATTTGGATTGTGTATGTGTATATATATATATAATATATATATATATATATAATGTATGTAAGTGTATAGCTTCTCCCAGTTCAACTCTCATCAGCTTCCATAAAATGAATGCCTATTTATTTAAATATGTTACTATTGTTTCCCCATGGGGATAATATGTCAGTTTTATCAGTAAGGTATTTCTTCTTTTTTCAAAATGTCTTTTAATGCAGGGCTGTCAAACTTAATTGCACGGAGGGCCAAAACTCAAACCACACTTTTGGTCACCGGCCGAGCAGGATAAATATTTATTGAATTCACTGAAACTTGCTTAAAAAAATAAATAAAAAAAGCATTAAAATGAATTTAAAAAGACAGGGATATTATACCAGAATAAAAAAAAACTTAAAATGCTCTCTATAAAAAATATATCCTGTAAAACCTAAAATAAATCTAACTACAATTAAAAAATGAAAATATAAATATAATTTGTCTGCTACACTAAAAATATGTGCTGTAAACATAAAGATGATTTCAAAAGAGACAGGAATGTTATTCCAGAATAAACAAACTTAAACATTAAATAACCTAAACTTCCCTCTCCTTAAAATATTTCCTGTCAAAACTGTACAAATTGGAAATATTAAACAATGGAAATATAAATCTAAATTTGTGCTTTTCACTTTGGGAATTATTATTTGTTGAAAAACATATGCTAGGCTCTGATGTTATTCTTCTCTTCAGCTTTCGGTATTTTCTGCTCTGCATTCAGGTTTTTCAGCTTACTCTGATGTTTTGTCTTGTAGAGACATTTTACATTAAATTTCTTAATTTTGGCCACATTTGCTCCACTAAGAAGACAAAACGGTTTACCGAATGTCTGTTAACAAATATTCAGCCTCTCCTCGGTTTTAAAAGTCTCAGTTTTCCGAATCAATTTTTTGCTCGACCATTGTGAGGGTTAAGCATCGGTGTAATCCACCAAAACGTCTCCCTGCTTTCTCCGTTTAGTTTTTCATTTTATCATGATAGATCGAAGTTTGTCCTGGGCGTTGCGTCTCCGCCTCCTGTCACTAAAGACTCACTATTAATTATTCAATCAAACACAATCTTCAAGATAATAACATTCAGTTAATTAGTTAAATGATTGACCACCATTAAAAGAGGCATTACACTGCATGAAGTAGTCTGCTTTTGCAATAGGTTTGTTGTCACACTACTTCAACCTCTGTTATGAAAATGGGGTGTATTCACAACTATAACAGAATCATATATTAGAAAGGCAAAAAGCAACTTTAGTGCTATTGTTATTTATTCTTTTTAATTTGAGTTTTTTTGCAATATTGTGCTTTTCTGATAGACTAATGTTGTCCCTGCAGCAGTTGATGACAAGATGACTGGGGCTAAAGAGCTGCCCAAAATGCCAAAGAAATCCATGGCTAAGATAAATCAACCCAACCAATCAACGGTACAAATGAGTGACATGTCAACTCTCTGCTGTTATCTTTATTTTATGCCTAAAGGTTGTATTTTTCCTCAAAATTATTCGTAGTTGGTGTTGTAAAATTTACTATTAGCCACATGTTATTGAAAATATTTATAGTTGTTTTACTTGGGCAAGGAATTTTACGTGTAGATTTATTTGAACAAGGTTGGCGTCTATGTTTAAATGGTTTATTTTAAGTGTGTGAAAGGAACAAATGTACATTCCCTTAACATGCATTTGTTTAGTCTAGCACTTTTAAATTTGCCTGTGTGTTTCTCCCGCTTCAGGGCTTCGACAATAAGAAAATGGACAAAGCCACATTGAGTAGGTTGATAGGGAACGCTCAAACTGCTCTGAAGAACCAGTGGAATTACTGTGCGGACAATCACTTCAGAGATGCTCTGGGCCTGTTGGACTCTCTTACAGTGGAAGAAATGAAGGCAGTATTGAAATGCTACACTTTTTTGTTGTTTTCATTTTGAGGAATTTTTGAAAGTTTTTTTTTTTATTTTTACCTACCAGGCAATTGGAGTTTCAGCACTGGATATGCAAGTGTTACTTTTCGGTCGTGTGTCAACCCTGACAGAAATTGGCAAGCCTCAGGTAATTGGGCTGTGGAAATACAGCAAATACCATCAATTCTGTATTTTTGGGTTGGTGTTTTTTTTTTTAAATACCTCAGAAATGTTGCATCATAATTTTTAGGAAGGTAATTTCAATTCCATTATTTGTCATTATATTTCAGCCCTTCTTCAATTTGTTTTTTCTCTTTGTGTGACAGGAGCTTGCAGAAGCACAGGAACTCTTGAAGAAGATAAAATCATTTGAGGAGAGAGAATTCCAATATCTGATTTACTATTCCTATGGGAAGATTTACCTTAAAGAGAATAGGTACAGTTACTCTTAATATCAATAACCAGCTTTGAGTCTTAACAACAGTTGACCCCTTTGTCAGGTTTGCTGTTGCATTGGGAGAATTTCAAGATTCAATGCAGATGGTGAAGAATCAAATAACACCGGGTAAACTCACTTGGCCACTGACGACAGAAATTGTGAAAGAAACTGAGCTGGACCATTTTAAAGTAATACTATACTGAAAGTTTCTATCTGGGAGATTTTTTCTTTACCAATGCACCATGGTAATTATGTCATTTCAGAAAATTCTTGAGGATTTTATATACCTGTGCAAATTCCCTCCTCAGCCTAATGGAACTTGTCGATACGTTGACTGTCTTGGCTTTTCCAGAAATATATACATTAGTGACCCAGACTTTAAAGTAAGTCAAAATATTTAAATCCATTGTTTTGGTGCTTAAATAAATGTGGTCATTTGGAAAACAGGGCTTCATTGAGTTAAAGTGCAGCCAAAAGTGCCTCATAGCATACCACAATGTCTGCTGGAAAGCCTTCCAACTGGCTTCCTTTAAAAAAAGCGAGAAGGTAACATTCTGTAGCAACACCGTTTGCTTTCTGTAGCCAAGGACAATATCCTTCAATGATTCCTTTTATTTTCTTGTCTTTCGTTTATGGTATCCAGGCTTGTCTGACTCCAGACTGTTCTGGTACAATCGATTCTATTAAAATTATTGATGCAATGGGGCTGACAAAAAGTCGGTTAATGCCCAAACAAGGAGCAGAGTGTCCAAGGAAACAAAAAGTGAACCAGAAGCCTGCATGGTGAGGAGACAGTGATTTTTTAATTACTTGTGTTGTTTAGACAACTATGAAAAAGAAAATGATAATTTTCAATCCAGTGTGAAGAAAGTGAAGGAGAAGAACATCTTTAACAAAGAGAATAATAAGCAGACCTTGGAAAACAATGCCGTTGTCAGTGTCGATATTCCACCATCAAAAACAAACAACACGACACAGTCTCAACAGGATGGTATAGTAATAAACGCGACAATCAGATCAAAAGATCATTTGAATTAGTCACAATCAGCCTGGATTTACCACTGATAATGCATTTCCGAAAAGGACACAGATCCCTACCACCACATGAAAAGATACATAATTAAGTGTGATTTATTGAAAATAACTTTTCCAACAATTTTCCAGCATGGATTATCTACCAAGATCGAGTCCTCGTACAGGTCAGTCAGATGATGAAGCTGCTCAGCCAGGAAAAAGGTCTCACTGTGTCAGCAGTAACCAGTGTTTTAAAGCCCTGGCTGGAGTTGGACTTGGCTCGGGGCAACCAGCTTGCTAGCAAACTGCTCAACTGGGAGCAGGAACACCTTGAAAGTTTGGATCAGGCTGTGGAGGTGCTTCTCGAGAGAAAAAACCGTGTTTGGGGGCGCATCTTCATCCAGTTGTTGTCAAATTCTTTGGATATTAACACGGAACTGTGCAACTGGGCTGGACGTCTCAATGATGCAGGTGAGTACTTTGTGATCTTCATTTTATTTTCTCAACTAGGTGCTCTAATCATGTTGGTATTTGAAGTGGCAGCTAAAAATATGAATCAAAAGATTTACTCAAGAAGTATGTGACTTATTTTATTTTTTATTACATCTGTCTCATATGTGGCTTCCTTTTGTGTTGTGTGTTGAAGATCTAAAAGCTGCCAAATCGTTTGTTGAGCGCAATGCAAACCATTTGGATGAATTGGACCTGACCCCGCTGTTGAGTTTTGCCCCTTTAAAAGAGATTGCTGAAAACTCCTGCGGCTTAATTTCAAGTGACTTGACAAAATATGTGAAACAGGCTCCATCCCATATAATGAGACTTTTTCTTTGGACTCTAGAGGAGCATCGGGACTTTTATGTTTCCTTTAATATTTTACTTGATGAGTATTTCATTAATATGATTGGTAAGTATTTAGATGTTCTATTTATGTTTTTCGCTTGACATCATCATGTGACCTCCAACTTAACTTGTTTTCCCTCCTCAGGTGGTCATTTTTCTGTTCTGAAAAAGTCTGATAAACAAAATGTAAGCAACATAAATGTCTGTCTTTCACATCAAATCATAATATTAGATAATTATAAGATGTTTTTGCTTTGTAAGCAAACATTTAATGTTTTTATCACCCCAGAGTTATAACATGATTGAAAAGAGTAGAGGGCGGAAAAAGAAACTCAATGAAACAAAGGTTAGTGATTGTGGCAGTCTGTTTGGGAGTTTTTCCAACTATATTTTAGGTTTCACTTAACACCAATGAATGAATCATGGGTTTTATTTCTTCCTCTCAACTGATTTTCTCAGATGCTGTTTAAACTTTCTGAGTTGGAAAATTATGTAGTGATGGATGACTGGGACCTAAGAGATCCCATGTAAGGTCAATAGTATCATGGACGTGTTCCATCAGGATTTTTCTAAAACAAAGCCCATCATTTCACCAACAGATATTTCGTCGATCACAATGAGCCCTTCAGCATTCCAAGCCACCTTCACGCACAAGTAACCAAATTTGAGGAACAGTATAATGGCACTGGACATGCAAATGATTTTAAAACTATTTTGGACAACTATCAAGATTCCATTGAGGAAAGTTTGTATGAGTGAGTACAATCATGGAATTGATACCAATTCGTGGTGGGATTACTAGACTCACTCAAGAGTTTTGACAATATCAAAAAGTTGTAGGTAGAGGGGGGTTCTAACATGACAAAAACATGTTGAGTGCTAAATTAGATCTACTTAATCAGTTGAGTCAAGCTTTTGTATATTTTGGCTATTGCACATTCTTCACTGAAACCTCAACCGCCAAATATGAGGAGTTTCACATTTAAAACCACAACTAATATTTCCCTTTTTCTTCTTTTAGCTATTTTGAACAGATTCTGGAGGAACATGGTCCCCTGCTTGCCAAAGATCCCCTGTTGCAAAGTGAAATTAAAAACTTCCCACCTGAGGCTCAAACCAGGATTATAAGAGCAGGTGGCTTTGAGTGCTTCCTGATGGATTCTCTCCGCTTCGTAAATATTGGAGGCCGCGTGGGCCTAGCCAAGCATGCCGTTGCCCTACAGCAGGCCAGCAACTCGGACCATGCGCAGCTGCCACACTTACTTTCATGTGGCCAGACAGCTAATCCAAAACTTTCTAATGTCAATCCCTATGTAACTTTTGATTTAGATGAATTCCTCCCGCCAAAAGGTGAAGGCTTTGTCAAACATTTGGACTATGACAAGGTTTCACTCCCAGACAATAGATGCCTGGATTTTTACACTTGTGAGGTGGACGATTCCTGTGAAGCATATTTCTCTTCAAGTGATTTATATGTAACGCCTCCAGAGGTTAATTTGAAGAAACATGTCGAAGTACAGGTAAAATAGCAGTTGAATGTTAAATTACAGCTTTTTTTCTGAAAAAACATGGGCCAAATGTATCATCTTTAGAATAAGGTACCTGAATTGGTCACAAAAAAATTCTTTTTATTTTTGTCATTTGGCATTCATTTTTCTTTTCTTGTAGTTCAAAGTAACTTTTGAAACTTGTTTGGCAAAAAAAATAGTAGGAAAACCCTTTCAAAGAATCTAAGTATTCTAAAGCATAAGAACATTTATAGTTAACTAATGAATCAAATTCCTATGATTCATAATTGTACGTTGTAAGTACACATTGATATCCTGTTATTGAATCGGACGTATCCCTCTAGCATTGGATGATGCTGATTAGTGGTTTTTACTAGCATTAAGCACAATCCTAAAGCTACCATCTCTTATCAAACACAGTAAACACTGAAGCAAGTCATAACTATTTAGAACAATTGTAGTTAGAAAATAATAAAGATAGACTGCATTGTGTGCATTGTGTCATGTTATTGCATACTTATTGGTTAAATGCGCACCATGTTGTTCTTGTTTTAGCGTGAATAAACTTGACCAGATCACTTTGTTTAAACAAAGTGTCTTAGATTTATCCATGTGCTCTGTTTTTAATTCTTCCCACAGACATTTCAACCTGTCAAGAACTGTGTTGCAGTCAACACTGAACCTTTGCAACCTTATGAGAAAAGCCAAGTGAGTTCTTGTAGATGTTCTGTTGTCCCACATTTGGTTTTTCAACAAACAATTGTTCTCCAGGGGCATATGACCGATACAATCAAGCGTGCTAAAGAAGTGAAACAGCGCTCAAGTAGATTGGCAGATAACCTCTGGGTAGATAATCAAAACCACAGAGAGACCTTGGCGTCCTTGGAAAAAGACATCCAAGAGATTAGTACCAACATAAAAGTGAGCCTCAGAACAGAATGTGCACTCAGCAGATCTGGGGTTGTGTCTCAAATCACTGTATGGCACTACCTTTCTCAAGGTTACAGACACAGAGTTAACCATCTTCCAGCAGAAGCTCGACGAGGAGGTTAAGAAGGACCAGAAGGCAAAGAAAGCCAATCAGGAGGAGCTAAGGACCCTTAAGGCTCAGACAGACAAATTCGTAGAGCAACAAGCAAGGTATGCAAAGAAACGCAATCAGACAAACGTACACAAAAAATGACCTTCATCTAAAAATCCCATTTGATTACTTACAGTCTCACCAAACAAATTCAGGCAAACAAGGCTAGCTATGAGGATAATTTAAACTGTTTTTTGGAGCTGAGGTAGGCTTTGTTGGAGAGTAATCTAAAAATACTAATTAAATGTGACACTAGTAAGATTTAATTATTTTTCTCATCTTCAAGCAATCAGTCCGAAGCCAAGAAAATGAGTCTGGAAGATGAGATCAAGCGTTACAGAAAGTCAATTGCCACAGCAAAAAGCAGGTCTCGCGGCGCCCGAGTAAGTAGTTTAAACATTTTTGTCGAGTTTAGCTAACGTGCTGCGTAACCTCGAAACTGTTATTCTCATATCTAGTCTGGTCTAACTATGCACAAGTGGACAAGGCATACATTAAAAAATGAAAAATAACAGTAATCCCTATTTTTCTCCATCAGCTGTTTAAATTGGAGAGCAGCAGGGATCATTTCCTGTACGGCCTTCGTGGTCAGCTGGCTGATGCCAAGACTCTGCTGACCAAATTTGATGAACATGCACAACGGTAAGGAGCAGGGAAAAAAAACTAAAACCAGGAATGTTCATAGTTTAGACGATACATGCACAAACTTTACTTTCAGATTCCCTTCCTTGGAAATGGCGAGACAAAATGTGAAAGCCAGTTTCAAAGATTTAGAGAAGAACATCACTGATGCTGAGGTACACAAATGGGAAAGATGACAATTAGGTTGGGTGTGTCGACAAGCAGTTTATTGTTTATGACGTCTTTCTATTGTTCTGAGTAAACAATTTGTGTCTTTCTGCGTGTTCAACTTTCGGGATTCGCAACGAATATTTGCTTGAAGGAAAAAGGGCTCAAGGGAACAGTTTGGTTGATGTTTAAGTTGCAAAATAAAAATTTAAGAGTATACTCTGGGCCTGGGATTAGGATAAAGTCATCCCACAAACATCAAAAAAAGGCTGACCTGTGTCTTTATAGGAAATGGGCGTGGATTTTCAAAAATGAAACTTAGCTGGAAAATGAAACTTAACCAGGTAAAATAAGTGTTCTGCCTCCCAGGCAGTTATTAAGTTTTGGCATTTTAGCGCCAGCTTCAATATGATCAAATACGGTACTGCAGCCGGAAATTTGAAATTAGGGAAAAAGAAAGTAGTTTAATAATAATAATAATAATAATAATAATTTCCTTGTATTGTCATTCTGTGTAACAATGTACACAGAACGAAATGTCGATTGCACCTGACCCGTTGTAGCGAGCCGATGCAGCCGCAGCCAACAGAGGGCGCCGCCGACCACTTTTTAAGTCTTAGGAATGACTCGGCCGGGGCGCGAACCACCGACCTCCCAGTCTCAAAGCGGAGCACATGCTCTTGCCAGTTAATGGAGAGGCCAGCTAAACAGGGAACTGTCGTCTCATCCATTGCCATCCTTCTGTTTTCAAAAAGCATTGTCTGTAAGTAGAAAATGTTATTTAACAAAACATTTTCTATCTTTTAGTTTTGATAAATATTGACAGAGATTTTTATGTTGTTAAATTATTATTCAGATGTTGTTAGTGAACATTGCTTGGCATATCCTGTGCTCATTGTACCATGCTAATAGGACATCTAAGATACTTGTAATTTATCTTCCATTAAAATTCTTGTACATTTGTTTAATATTCATGCTTAGTAATTGTATAAAAAATTAATAGGAAATATTTCTGATATTATTTCAGTTTTACACCTTGTCTGATACCAAGAGTCTTCATAAACTTGGAGCTTGAGACGCTACATCCTGACTCTCACGTGATTATTCAGGGAGTTTGGCTGTCTGTCTAATTTTGGTTATGAACACAGTTCGGAGGGCAGTACTGTAAAAAGACAGTAAGCAGTTAGCTCAGCAGCAACCATCTACAGTTACGGATCAAGACAAAAAAACACATCATGGCAACAAGTAAATATTATTACAACGATTCTAATGTCAGCAGAAAATCTAGCATATGCATATCCGCATCTTCAGCCAGTGCAGTAACCATGTCCCTCCATTCAGGACATTGGCCAGAAGCGCTGCCTATCCCATGCTAAGAACATTATCGGGGACCCCTCTCACCCCCATCATGGACTGTTCACTCTGCTAGCCTCTGGGGAAGAGGTACTGCAGTGTGCGGTGCAGGACCACCAGGTTCCGCAGTAGTCTAGTCCCCCTGGCCATTGGACTGTTAAATGGTCAATCTAACATATAGTTAACCTAAATCTAAACGGCTGCTAATCTGACTTTTTGCACTACTGGCAGTTCTTTATAGCTTGCCATTCCTTGCACATTTGCTCTCTGCACTATTGTACTTACAGCGTTATTGTTACAGTGTTAATGTTACTGTTTACCTGACTTGTTAACCTGACTGCCCATTTTGCACATCTGGTTAGCTACTCCTCTTGCACTATTGGCACTATGGTAAAATACTATACGTAGCCATAATACAATACAACTTTTACTTATATCTGTACATTCAAGGAAACTGTGCGGGTCAGATGTATCGACATTTCGTTCTGTATACACGTGTACTAGAATGACAATAAAGTAGATCTGAATCTGAATCTGAATCTGAAAGGATTCGGCTAAGGCTGAAGCAGCACGCGTGCTAGCTACATACGCTGAAAGGGAAGCCAAATTAAAAGTGGCTGAGAGAGCGGCTAAGGCAGTTCTTGAAAAAGCAAAAGCTGATGCCAAATTAGAGACTTTGGCACGCGGACGAGAAGCAGAAGCTGCCAGCAAGCGGGCAGATATCTTGGAGGCAGCCGAAGAACAGGTTAGAGCTTCAGACATCGAACACTGCAGTGTGAGGTTGGTAAAGCGGGTGCTAAGGATCGCACAAGAATTATCGAAGAGAACAGAGTGAGTTACATGCAACACCACGCCATGGCGACCACAGTTCTCAACCCAGTGGACTCAATGAAAGTTTATTGATATGGGGCACTCCAACTGGTCAACCGGATATTGGCCTCTCTGCCCAAAATGGTGCCATCTTACATGAAGCACCTCTTAACAACGCCATCAGTGGTCTTGGCCTTTCAGTCAGCGAAGAATTGGAGCTCTTGGCTGGGCAAGGAATCATCCTGCCCATTTTGGCACAATTTTTTTAGGTGCACGTCTACGATCCCAACGCAGCACTGCACAATGCATGAAGTAGGCTGATTAAGTTGTATATAGCGCCTGAGGTACTTGATAAAGCTCTTTTTGAGAAACTGGATGTTTCCCAAGATTGCCAGTAAGGATCATGTTAAGCTGAAAGAGTTTGGAGACCTCCTCAAAAATATGCCTGGTCTGTGTATTCCCTAAAGGGCAGCGCGACAGTGCAATCAATATGTATGCCATACATGCTGAGCAGAGAAACCGCTCCCTGGTAAAGCCTGAATTCTTTGACCTATTCAACATCAAAGGCAACTCCTCTCGCTAATCACCTAAAGCCTGCGCTGGTATTGTCGAAATGTCTGGCCGGAGGGCAGAAGGCTTCGAGGTAAAGTCAGTGAATGGAGGAGTTACCCTTGGTTTGCCTCCTCTGCTAGAGTGCGATCAAGTACCCACCAATAGGTCAGAAATTCCGACACAAAAGGTAGCTCTGTGCCGCCCTCACCTGGAGTCAGCAGATCCCTGAGCTTGATCCAAATGCCAAAATCCTCTTGCTAGGAAGGGATATCATACGAGCACATAAGGTGCACCAGCAAGTTAACGGCTCACATGATTCCCCCTTCTCTCAGAGATTGTATTTGGGCTGGACAGTAGTAGAAATATGCCTCGGAAACGCCCACGAGCCTAAGGTGAGTGCCTTCAAGACCCACGTTTTGGAGAAGGGACACCCTTCTTTCTTGTCTCCGTGACAACTTCATCGACTTGAAAGAGAAAGTGTGCCACGGCGGGGAGCAACCAAACGGTCTCACCAACACCCACAAATCCAGCTCAAAGAGTTAGAGAGCATGTCCTGGGTCAAAGCCTGTGAAGTCACATCTTCACAATAGACCATTTGTTAAGACTAGGCCCAACTGGATTTAGCAGATCTGATTATATGTTAAGGTTAGGGACAGACTCACGAGAACAACACCTAGAAACACTGCTGGGAAAGTACTGAACGCCTTTGAAACATCAAGTGAACAGAAAAAAGTGACTACTCTATTCAAATATGTGGATAAGAATAAGGTGCATTCATAACAACTTAATGAATAATATGATTATCAAAGTAATGTCATTAAAAATAAAAGTAATATAACTGGAATACTTATGCAATCGTGACATTCAGTGACACGTTTTGATCTAACAAAATATACATCTTTCATTCCTGTTTGCATTCTTAGATACTTTACCAGCAGCAGGTGGAGCAAGTCAAACGTGGTCAAAATGTGACTGATGTTTTTGGTAGTTACCAGGCTAATCTCCAAGTTTCTCCGGTAAGACATTGACAGCAAAAGTTGATGAGCAACTGTATTAACGGAAGAAAGTGCAACTTAAAGTCTTGACTCCAATGTCTTCTGAAACGTTGCAGCTGTGTTCCAATCTGGACACGTTGAGCCTTGCTTCAGTAGCCTCTGCGCAAGCCACAGTAGTTGCTGCTGTTGCTGCTCCAGCTGCAGAAAACTTAGCCAGACCTGCACATCCTAGAAAACCTGTGTTTGAGAAAGCCATGGAGACCCTGGAAGCAATATTCCCTAACTACTCAAGGTTGAAACAAAATGGTCCACATATTAAAAATGTCTTGCGCGGGTTCTGTAATATTTTGAGCTTTCTTGTTTGTATCAACCAATACGCACTAACCAACCTAACTTTACTACCCCGTTGTCATTTTTCCTCCTCAAGGCAGGACTTAATGAAGTTTTTTAAAGATCTACGATTGTCCAACGGTGGGAGTCTCAGCAGCATGTCCTTGCACGATGTTGTCAGTGATGTGAGCCAGCTGATTTTGGAGCATACGGTAGGCTAGTTTAGATCAATCGTCTCAAATCTTCGCCCTTGAATTGTTTTTTGTGTCCTCTTAGGCGACCATCACAGTTGAGGGTGCAGCCGCGGCTACAGCTACGCACTCTTTGTACGAACAAACTCCGGTCTGGCAATCAGGGAGCCAAACACCGCCCAACTGCGATGCAGTGAGCTATTGAATTCACTATCATACATCATAGCCTAGTATGACAGATAATACAGAGATCCCTCAATTTATGCGGTTAATTGGGACCAGAACCACCCGCAAAAAGTAAAAATCTGCGAGGTAGCCTCACATGTTTATAAAACCCTCAAGGCGTAAACCTACCTCAAGATGACATCATTACCGACTCAGGGTATACGACTGTAACAACATAACTATAGATCAACAAATAATAACACACAACACATAATTATGATTGAATGGTTTTCTGTCATGATACCAAAAAAATGAAATTAGGGAAGATTTGTGAAAAGAACGTGCGGATGCAGGTATGAACAAAAAGCTTCCACTTCAACACGTACGCCTCGTTCTCTCCTGGTTTAACCCATTTTCCAGGCGGATATCGGAACACTTGGTCTTTCAAATCGTCGTGGACGTTGAAGCCCCTTCTCCGCCTGTGTGGTTGCACACTCGCATTGGGTGTTAGCCTAGTTGAGCAGTAGGCCGGACCTGCAGCCACGCTATTGCTTTCCCTTCTGACGCCGCCTCAATCCACTCAGCACCTGCAAGTCATGAGCATTTCTTTGCGCTCTTCTGACTTCTCTTAGAGTCTGCTTTAATGGATTAATTCCTTTTAAATGTAACAAGCCGCTATCCTTCCCAATTTATTTTGATTCTGACACAATGACTGCGCATGCCCAAAGCGGGTGTTTGATTGACAGCATACACCAACCTATCACAGTCACGCACACAGACACATCCAGCCAACACAGAGCACCCTCGCTAATGTGTCACCACTGTCTGCTATTAGAAACACAATGAACAATACGTGGATATCATTGACATTAAGGACAATATAATTCAATTACAAATCTGCAAAAAGGAGTGAATCAGCGATAACAGAAGCAAGAAGTAGCGAGGGATCTTTGTACTTACCATTTACTTAGCTGAGGTGCTATGCAGCTACCAAAGAAAAATGTAAAAATTAAGAAAAGCAGTGAATTTTAAAGTTTTTGTCTGGTGTGTATGATTACAGCTGAATTTGGAGGATCCTTGTATCATCTGTCAGGAAGAAATGAGCCCACCTGACCGCTTGGTTTTGGAGTGTAGACACACCTTCCATAAGGACGTGAGTTACAAAGGGTCACGTTTTTACAAGCCTGAAGTCTTAACTATATCTATTGCGAGGTTTGGAAACGTTTCGCAGTACAAAAAAATAAGCAAGTTGAGTTTAATCAAAGAAGTAGCCTTGCTCAGTTATCTGTTTCTGACCATTAGCTACTTTTGTGCGTAATATAAACACATCCTGTGGTGATTGTGTCCAGTGCATCACAGAGTGGCTGAAGGAAAAGAGCACGTGTCCAACCTGCAGGAAGAACACCATGTTGAATGAGTTTCCATTCCTGCCCAGTAGGAGACGCCCAGCTCCATGATGTCATTTACCTCCGCAGAACATTTTTTTTAATATTGTTCCCTTTTACTTTTTACCTAATTATTCTTAGTAATGACTAAAAAAGTCAGGATAAAATAATTGCACTGACGCTTCAAACATATATGCATGACTCAAAATTTTGTCGGTTTTTATTGGGATTTTGCATTGTCTCATTTTAAAAAAAGTCAGAAAATAGAGCAATACATATGAGTCTAGGAAAAATATGACTGACTCTTTTAAATTATTCTTCTCTCTGGAGCATTACAATAAATCTTCAGACATTTACAGTATATACAAACCCTGAAAATGGCGTCCGAACTTTTGATTGTTTTTTTCAGTCCATGATATCCTGAGTCTGTTGGTTCTGTGCATTGAATTGAATGTCCAGAAGAAGCTTGAGTCATTTTGCTTGTTTCTTTAAAATGGTAAAATGGTTTCAATAACGCCTTAAGACAGTAAAAACTTCCATAAACACTTCCATAAATTCAATTTTAAAACTGTATGTTTTTTTTGCAATGCATACCAAATGATATTTGGTACCATCCTTAATCCACATGAATATATGGGTATATTAAAAAATATTATCAATAGAAGACAACACAGAAAAATTGACAGTTTGATTAACACTAGGAAAAGGGTTTGTTGTTAAAGTAACAGGCGTCCTTTTACAGTGAAATTGTGCATACCCATATTATTTGGTGTTAAACATCTAAAGTACTCAGGTGGAAAAAACTGGAAAGGTGTCAAATGTGAATGAATAAACCAACACTGTTGATTTTTCTGCATACAATAAACAAATATGCCAACACTCAACGATACGAGTATAAACAGATTTTGAGTGTTGTTTCCTGACCTAAAAATCCAATTTGTATATCAAATCATATTTTCCCCATTGATGTGAGTAAAAAAAGTTAACCAAGATAACTTATATCTCAAAACATATGGGTTGTGTTACTTTAAATAAAAGGTACCATCATACACTATGTAATTTTTTTTATGTGTAGCATATCAAGTCAAATTTTCCCCATTAGTATGGACAAAAGTAAATCAACAGAGATAGCTTGTATCTGAAAACATGGGTTGTGTTACTTTGAAGTAATGGTACCATTATACAATATGTAAATTTGTACTTGTACTCTATACACAACAGTTGGATCTTGTGATCACTACTAAAAGGATGAAGAATGTAGGTCACGTGGAGCGAGCGCATAGCTTAGCCACAGATGAGAAAAACCTGAGCTTACTGGTTTTGGGCTGCTCATTGAGGGTTGTAAGTTGGGTTTGGAGGTGCTCGAATACGGCTTCGTCAAAGGACGCCTCGTCCAGGGTCAGGGCCTCCATCAGTTTGCTAGCTGAGCCAAAGTGAGCCATGAGCTTCTTGACCACAGGTGTGACTATCTCATCCAGGTTGGCCATGGTCTCGATGTTGTCCATTTGCTGCGGGTTGATTTCATCCACGGCTCTGCTCATCAGATGCTCCACCACCAGCATCAGGACATCCATCTTCAGAGACTGCTTGCACTTCCTGGGCAGGCGCTGGCCGAGCTGTGTGGCCAGCGTGTAGGCCAGGAGGCGGGTCAGCTTCATGTTGAAGGACGCCGAGCGCTCTCTCTTGGTAGAAACGCTGGAAGGCGGTCCTTGTTCGGTTGAGGGTTTTGACGTGGCTTGCGACCAGGCAGGATGGGACGCTGATGACTCTTTGGGAGTTTGCTTGCTTGTTCGCTGACTACTCGGGGGCTCATCTTCCTCATCTGCGTTAAGGGCAGTGACCACTAGCTGGTTGATCTCACTGACTGCGCCGGAAACTTCGTCAGCGTACGTCTCCTCACCCTGCGGCTCCATCTCCATCCAGAGCAGCAGCTGCTGAAGGAACCTCCAGGCCGCGTCCTCTGTCATGGCATACAACACCTCAGGAGAAAACTTCTGCCCGCCGT
This sequence comes from Urocampus carinirostris, assembly GCF_059441175.1. Lineage (NCBI taxonomy): Eukaryota > Metazoa > Chordata > Actinopteri > Syngnathiformes > Syngnathidae > Urocampus > Urocampus carinirostris. The sequence goes on from NC_142365.1 coordinate 26,373,183, forward strand.
CCCAGTTTTTCTTTCCCCGCCGTCCCCACAGCACAGAGTCCATGAGAGGTGTATTAGAGCGGCTAGTGGGCACTTCATAGACTTCGCTTTGGCAGGCCATGAGGTACTCGTACAAGCGAGAGGAGAGATCCTGTGAAAAAGACCGGAGCTTCTCATCCATGTAGCGCTTCATTGTGGCTTCGCGGGCTTCTGGCCCCATCTGGTTGAGGTCATCAAACATCTTGGCGACCCTGTCCTGGATGGCCTCAAACTCAAACTTGGGATAATCTGACGCCCTCATGTGTAAGGTGCTTGACCTGAAAGCGCCCCCTTTGCTGTCTTTTGGGGACAGGAGCTGGTCTGGTCTGAGGCAAACCAAACACGCTTCCTGGTTTTTAAAAGCACGTTTGAGTCCACCCAGCATCCGCGCAAACTGAATTTGCGCAAACTTGAAAAAGTGGAAGCGGCGAAGTTTGACCCGGCCATCCGGGCTGGCTGTTTCTTGGGACTTGAAGAAATTCTTGACTTTGTTGGAGATAAGCTTCAGGTTGAGGTTGAAACGCGTCAGGCGACTTTCCGCGCGGTCACCAGAGCCGCGGAAAGGCTCCTGAATGATGCTTTTAGTGATGTCAAGGGCGGCCATGCGAGCGCTCTGCCTTGCCTCCGGGTCAGTTCGCTGGGTGCTCCTCTCCGTGTCCACCCTGTCAGAATTTTGACTCAACCTTTCCACATCTATTGGTGCTTCCAGCTTGCTGGGTTTCTCGCCTTTACTGGCACGGGACCACTTCAAGAGGATACCGCTCACGGCATCAGTCATGTCGCCAGCTTTCATTGCGGAACGGCCACACAGAACGACACAGGGCGTACGTGCCCGGGCAAACACGTTCCGGAGGTATTCCACAGCCTTGCGGAAGATGGAGGCCAGGTTGCCCACGCTGGACATTGTGCCGCGGATGAAGAGGGTGGGGTCTGTTGGCCATTCGGCTGTGTTCTGGGCCACGGAGAGGGCTGTTGTCACCCGATCCTTCACCTCCGACTCAACTAGTGAGGTGAACTCCTGTGCACCCTCGTACTTCTGTGGAGGGAGGTCCAGTGCAGCTGCGAATGTTTCGGTGATGCACTCGCTCAGCTTCGGGCTGTAGCGATCAATGGCGTTGCTCATCTGTGATGGCGGAGAGAAATATAATCAAGTAGTTACGTAACTACCATAAATTCCAGACTACTAGCTACTACATTTCAAACACTGCGACTTACAATTAAATGTAGCTTATTCTTTGTTCAAACCATTCACACTAACTAAGGAGGGGTGACCGTTATCGGACTGATAACAACCTAACATGATGTCCGTTTTCAGCCCAATGGCAAGAATATACCCGATAATCACTGGCTACTATGCTAACATATTCAATCACCTGAAACTTCGTAATAGAAAGATTCCAAGCATTTATGTGTAACGGGTGTAATAACAACTTTTATTTTATTGAAATTCCTGCTAAAATATGTGTATAGTTTTTGGTAAATGTCCTGCAATGCTGAGTCCAACAGTGCCATCTGCTGGTATGGGGTGGGGTTTGGTTTTGGCTTCTAACATGTGACCAGGAGGCGGGGTTTTGTCAGTTTTACCAGAGTACTACAAAGAGATCAGACCCAGCAGAAAAAGCTAATGTTGTGACTCATCCATTTGCAGAACTGTAATAATAAAAACCTCATCATCCAGTCCAGCGTGAATGTGGATCTTTGGTGGGACACGTACAACGCGGTTACATATGTATAGTATTTTTTATGTCGTAGTAGTACTTTGTCACTTCTATATCACTGTCATGTGTGTAAGAAATAGGAAATCTTAAGATAAGTCGCATGACTCAACATGTTTACAGGCTGTTGTGATCATAACGCCTTCCTAATTTTAGTTAAATGTGTGTGTATATAAATATGTGTGTGTGTCTGTGTACGTATGTATATGATTTAAAAAATAAGCAAATATACACAAACTTATGTAAACATGCAATTCTATTTAAAATGCACGTTGATTTGCATTCATTTTACATGACACCCAGAGGGAACTAACAATTTTCTGACATCCTGCTGCTTAAGGTACCCAAAAATCCAAAAACGTCACAAAAGGCATGGCCCCAAAAAATTTGAAGAAAATTATTTACTTTTTAAGTCACTTTGAATCTCTGTAGTTCGTATTAGTCCTTTTGCTTTATAGCATTGGATGTTGGTTGCTCTACAGAATTTAGCGACATTTAGAAGCATATAAAACACACTGTCCCTTTAAACAATTAGCAACTGGATGTCAAAGGAATGGCCATTTGCAATTAGATAAATGCAAAAATTAGGAATTGTGTTGGAATTTAAAGGTACCTATTATCAGCACCATTTATCCTCAGTATAATCGTGGGGGTGCTGGGGCCCATCCCAGTTTTCCTCGGGCAGGGGGCACCCTGAACTGGTTGCCAGTCAGTCACAGGGCACACAGAGACAGACAACTCACTCACTCATTCACAGCTAGCAACAATTTGGACGTACAATTAACCTGACATGCATGTTCTTGGAATGTGGGAGAAACCCCACGCTAGCACGGGGAGAACATGCAAACTCCACACAGGTAGCTGGATCTGAACCCAGGACCTCAAAACTGTGCCGCCCATTAAATATGTCAGTCCTTTTTTATTTCTCAGAAGGAAGCCAATTCTATCTTTCGTTTTTCTACAGTCCCTGCATTTTTCCCATTTGTCCTTGATTCGGGTCTCCTGTATTATCCATATAAATGTTCTCTCTATTACAAATAATTCCTTCACAGTGTACACCCACTGCTCCGTGGTGAGGAACTCTTGTGTGATATATAATCATATCTAATATATATAATATATATCTTGTTTATACACTTTTTGATTGCTGTCAAAATAGCTTTTACCAGGGACTATGCAATTTCTGCAATATTTCTCCTGTTACACTTATTCATTTTTTAAATAGATTACAAATGTACTGCTAGTTGTAACTGTCTGCACTTGTATTTGTGTGGTAGTAAAGGATTGGTGATTGAGAGTAGAAATAATTCTTGTTTTCATACTTATTATCATTTTTACATCAGAAACAAATCAAGTTTTACTATTTTCAAGAGTTTTTCTTCAAAAAGTACATTTTTTTTATAACAGCGAGTACTTTTGTAACTTATTTTTTTGGATGAGGTTTAAGAACTATAATTAATAATTGTAATAATGATAATGATTGTATTTTCAAACGTCCTTGAACTTTTGGGGAGAATCCCTAGTCAATTGTTGACTATGAAAAACATTTCTAATCGAAACATTATTAAAAGATGTTTGAAACCTTTTTTCTTTGTACAATATTTTTGTTTTTTCTGTAGCAGTAGTAAGGGATGTGATTGAGAGTAGAAAATATTTCTTGATTTAAATACTTTTAGATTAGAAACAAATCTATTTTTACTGTTGTTTTTTATTAAGAAGTATCTTGAATACAGCAACTACTTTTGTCACTTCTACTTTTTGGATATAATTAATAACTAATTATAATTCTTAATTTCTAGTCAATTGTTGACTGTGTAAATACATCACTAATTGCAAAATTATTATTTATTTTTATTTCATGAAAACGATATATATTTTTGTTTTTTGTATAGTTGTATGTGATTTGTGATTGAGAGTAATTTTTTTTTTTATTTTAATACTTTTTTTTACCTGTTATAGATTAGAAACAAATCACTTTTACTATGGTCAAGAATGTTTTCCAAGGATCATTCTACTTTTTCTACTTGAATAAAGTGAGTACTTTTGTCACTTCTGTCTTCTGGAAGACGTATGGTAACTGACAATTTGAAAACATCTCTTAATTGATCAAATAAAAAACTTTTTTTTTTAAGATTTCTCTTTATTTTCTTTTTTTACGGAGTAGTAAGGGACTTGTTATTAACAGTAAAAACGTATTTTTGGATTTTCTTACTTTTTACCTGTTTTACATTAGATTCAAATATTTCGTTTTGTTGGTGTTTTTTTATGAGGTTAAGCGATCCACCCACCCACCATCTACTTGAGTACCCCGAGTACTTTTGTCACTTCTATCTTTTGGATGACGTTTGAAGTCTCTAATTGACAATTTAAAAACGTATTTGAATGAAAAAAATATAAATAGGAAAAAAATGTTTTGTTTGTGTGCGTGTAGTAGTAGTAATTGATTTGTGAGTGACAGTAAAACTTTTTTTATTTTCAGACTTTTTGCATTTGACTCGAATCCCATTTTACTATTGTCAAGACTGCTTTTAAAAGTATCTTTACAATGAGTACAGTGAGTACTTTTGTCACGTCTGTCTTTTGGATGACGTTTGAGAACTCTAATTGACCATTTACAAAATCTCGGACATTTTTAAAAATACATTTATCAAAATATGTTCTCATTTCCTTTCTTTAGGAAAGTATTTTTTTACCAATACATCATATATTTTAGAGACAATTTTGATTATTTCCGATTTGGTGTTGAGACTACAGAGCACTTGGGACACAATTTACGTTGAAATTAAAGCAAACTAACTTTCGTACATGCAACTTATATTTTTGGAACCCCGGAGTCAAAACGTTTGCATACTAAGTAAGTAAAATTTGTTATACAAGTCCAGTATTGGAGAACTTTAGTTTTTACACCTTTACCGACCTGTGCAGGAGATGCATGCCCGCGTAAATGCTCGCTGATGGCCGGTTGCAGCTGTCGGACCACCTCGGAAGAAATTCTTTGGATCACGTCACTAATGGTGTCTGCCAGAACCGCTTTGGTCTCAGAGTCCGGGGTCCCGGCCACCAGCAGAGCCCACTGGGCCGCAGAGATGAGATTGAACCGGGACTTGACCAGTTCGAGGATGGCGTCCACTTTGAGTAAACGTTCCGGCTCCATCTCGGGGTCGCTTGGGTCGACTGGACGGTGCCGTCACAGGTTCGGGTCCACTACATCTAGAATGCGTCGAACAGTGTCAAATTTACGCAAACGGATAGGAATTATGTCAAATTGCCCCGCAGGGAAGACTTGGCCTTGGTCTTTGATCAAAAGGTGACGTCAGCAGCGAATATATGACGTATGGCTGTGCTCGTTCGTGAACAGTCATTACGTCAAAGCGTGTAAGACTTTACTTCTTGTGTTGATGTCCTCTTGTGTTACCTCAACTACTGAGTTAGCAGAAACGTGTCACACCTAGTTTTGTTGATCTACTTCAAAGTATTTCTTAACCAAAGTGAAAGCACTTTCAAAGTGAGTGCTGTGATTTAAAAAAAACAACGATTTATTCTTATAAGCTTGCCTGCCAACTGCATACCTGTCAACCTCCACGGCTCCATGACCTTACAAAATGTTGTATTTTCCTTTACAAAATACAAAATAATCTTGCACCATTTTTTTTCAAAGGTTTTTATTCATGTAGTTTAACATGTTATATTGTACATGTATTTGGTTATATCATATATATTGTTAATTAACATTTTGTTGTGAGATATTGAGTTGCTCAACATGAATAAGGTTTATTATAAAAGAGTTCAAAAATTAAGTAGCTTGGACGTTCACTGTAGAAGGATAAAATACATGCAGATATAATGAAGTAGAATAATACATTTTCTTATTCAAATTATGAATTCATTTTCTGCATTAAATCAGAATATTACCAACAATAATTTAAGGGATAACCACAAACCTGTCTTTTTTCATTTTTTCCTTTTATACTTCCTTTTTTTTCTTAACTTCTTTATACAACATAGTAATTCGTAATACAATGCATCAAAGCAAGTGAGCCGTTTGAGAGCCGGCTCTCTTTAATGAGTTGAGCCGAAAAAGCTGGTCCTCTAAAAAGAGACGGACTTCCTTTCACTGCGTAACTACCACATGAAATCCGAGGCGGCAGATGCATGCGCACAGTAGCATCAAACCGCTCGCTTCGTTTGGAACGCGAGAAAAAAAACGATACAGAGATAGAGGCTACCGCGGTGAACTCGTTTGACTTGATTGATTTGCCGTTTCGTCATAGTCGGTGTATATGGGATGGTACCCATAATTGACAAATTTGAGTTTTTCCGTACAGATTTTCTCGTACGTCGTACACGTCTTGAAATGCATAATATACGGCAAAAACATACAGGTTGACAGCTATGCAACTGTGGGCGTAACCCACCATTTTCGGGGAGTCCCAAGTACCCTACATTCAATCCAACCACCCTGAGGATTTATGGCATTTTCAAAACTCTCTTTTCCTTACTAAAGGACGGGATAGGCTTAATATGAAAAACGCTAGATAAAAAATGAAAAGAAAACAATATATGAACGTGAAATATGCCAAAGCCTTGAAATGTTTCAGTCCATTTAATCCGTTCATGTACGGAAACAGTGTCTGTACGATGTCACCAATCACTCAAATGCATCGTTCCAAATATCATTCGGAAGGTTAAAGTCTTGGGATTCAAGAAATGCCAAACATTTCTTAGTTTCCATTTTATTTTTTGCTGGCAACTGTGTGGACAGCAAAGTAAGAATTTTATTGTGCAGGGAAACGGGGTTCTTTACTGTGCATATGACAATAAACACTTTGAATTGAAGTTTGTTTAAAAATAGACTCATCACAGAAACATCAAGCTCGTTCTAAAACAAGATACCGGGAAAATATAAAGCCGCATAGCTCACCTAAGTTCTCTTGCAGCCATCACGTTCAATAATGATACGTAACCATGGTCTTCTTACAAACGTGAGTGTAGTAAATCCAGGAGAGTAAAATATTTACAAATACAGAATAGTAAAAAATGTTTTCTCTATGCCGTAGTGCAACCCAACGTGTGATTCACATTCATCTTTTTCGGCCAATTGCAGGCTTTGTTTTGCCCCTTTAGCCTATGCGAGCCTGTAAATGATAAAAAGGATCCGCCCCCTTTACCTCCGAATAACTTTCATGAAACGGCAAATCAAGTCAAACGAGTTCGCCGCGGTATCCTCTATCTCGGTATCGTTTTTTTTTTCGTTGCAAACGAAGCTAGCGGTTTGATTCTACTGTGCGCATGCGTCTGCCGCCTGGGGATTTCCCATCATGCATCATTCTGATGACATGTGAACAAAGCGAACAAAGCGAAAGCAGAGCAGTAAGCCTACACTACGACCGAGTTTTGAATTTTCTTTGGATACAATCATCGAGTCGCAATGGCCGAACCTGAATTAAAACGCCGTAAGTCATTCTGATCTGAAAACAACAGGCGGGGTTGATTGAGTAAATTTGAAATACATGTAGTCTTAAAAAACATCGGATTTCATGTGGTAGTTGTGTAGTGAAAGGAAGTCCGTCTCTTTTTAGAGAACTGGCTTTTTCGGCTCAACTCATGAAAGAGAGCCGGCTCTCAAACGGCTCACTTGCTTTGATGCATTATATTACGAATTATGTTGTGTAAAGAAGTTCAGAAAAAAAGGAAGTATAAAAGGAGAAAATGAAAAAAGACAGGTTTGTGGTTATCCCTTTAATCAGTATATTACCAACAATAATTTAATGCAGAAAACGGATTTATATTGTAATTTAATGCATTATTTTACTTAATTATATTTGCATGTATTTTTCCTTTTACAGTGAACGTCCAAGCTACTTAATTTTTGAACGTTTTTTATAATAAACCTCATTCATGTCGAGCAACTCAGTGATACACAACAAAATGTTAATTAACAATATATATGATACAACCAAACACATGTACAATACAACATGTTAAACTACATAAATAAACACTTTTGGAAAAAAAATATGGTTTGAGATTATTTTGTATTTTGTAAGGGAAAATACGACATTTTGTAAGGGCATGGGGCCGTGGAGCTTGACAGGTGTGTAAGTGTGAAGGGATGGATTTAATATGGGCGATAAGCTTTTGTTTTGAAACTTGTACCGGAAAAATCGTAGAGGAGAAATGAGTCAATTTCCGGTTATGTCCCGGAAATTACTTAAAAGTGCTTTAAATCGTACAATTTAATGACTAAATCGTTTATAATGTATTTTTAAAACTAGTTTGACGTGTAACTACCGGAGATGAGTGTGACGTTGGACGTACGACTAAAGAGGTCCAACAAAGTTTATCATGAGGGTGTAAGTATGTCGAACGTCAAGCGATGCTAACTAGTCCAGCTACCCTGTTTTGACAGAAGAGTCCCTGTCCTCATCTTATGACTTCGTTATGACAATTTATCCTTACATAAACGAAAAAAAATCCGTGTCTCACTCTCTGTATTGTTGTCAATCTGTGATATACAGGCTTACATTGTGCCCATCAAATGAAACTAAATCTTCCCCAATTTAAAATATTAAATGGACAGTGTGCATTATTTTACCAACAAATGTATCTGTATTGTGAAGTGCAACCAAAAAAGTGTAACAAAAGCTCAAGTAAGAAAACATTGTGACCAAACACCACAATTAAAAAAAAAAAAAAAGTTGATGGGAAAAATCCTAAGATTATCGTGGTAGCACCCCTCTAACTATCTTGACTGTCAAGTTGACACCCCTCACACTATTATATTCAAGTAATAGAAAGATAATAACCGATAATTAAAATAAAAATTGCATCACCATTGTTCAAAGGAAAACTCTAATTAGAAACACATTATTTCAATCACAAATCATTTATTTAATCAACATATTGATGAATATAAAATAAATATAAACATTTGCAATTTTAATTTCATTTCAGATTCAACATAATGCCAAAAGAAATCTATTCGATTATATCGACATATCACACAGTTTATTTATCTTTCTTCCTGCCCCTTCTTTCGCAACAAGAGGATGGAAAACGATATTTCTTTTCAGCTGAATTGGTCCGTTTAGTAATTATCTTTAGGACCGAATGACCGTAATTCATCTGGTATTTTCTTCAGAGGTAGGAATGTTATTTGTCACCAATCAGGAGTCTGTTGCCGGCATTATCATCCTGGTCTGCAAGGAGGCGATGCAGCATCACGGCATTTTGCTGAGTATGGAGGGCTTAGTCAACTTGCAGCTGAGTTCCAAGAGTGTGGGTGTCTTCGAAGCTTTCTACAACTCGGTCAAGGTAACACAGATTGGTTTATTGACGGCTTAGGTTCAACTACAAAGTTCATATCCACCTGAATTTCATTTTATCGCTTGGTTTTTAACAACCTTTCATACAAAAATATAATAAACTCCCACCCCAAACAAACTCAAAACAGAAAGAAAAAAAGAACACTTCAACATCATGTGTGGAAAAATAAAAAGCAATACACTTAATTGTGTGCCGCATTGTTTGAGGTGTCGTAAAAAAGTTGAAATTTAAATATTGTTTATATTAAATATGTGTTAACAATGTCCATATGAGTTCAAATAGCATTTATGCCTTTTTTTGTACTGCCTTCATCTGTTTTTTTAATCTTACCTTTAGCGATGCTGTTCATTACACGCAACATATCAGAAAGCAGGAATGGGGGAAGAGGTGAAGCGGGTTGGAGAGTAATTTTATGCTCACCCCCGCATTTTTTGTTAATGTAATGGGAAAATGCTAAATGTAAGAAAAGGTATGTTTCAAATGCAGTTCAAACCCCCAAATAGATAAAAAAAAAAGAAGAGTTAATTTGAGCGCATCAAAGAAATGCACCTACTTGCACAAGCATCATGAATGAGCTGACTAAGGTTGTGATCATGTTAGGGTCGGACCACATTAGGTAGGAGTGGTGGGAGGTAGAAAGGCGTACTAGAGAGTGACTGCGTGCTTTTCCCCGTTTTTTTTTGTTTCTATTAGTGTAAGACTGCGGCTGCATCGGGTCAGGTGCAATCGACATTTCGTTCTGTGTACATTGTTACACAGAATGACAATACAAGGAAATTATTATTATTATTATTATTATAAAAATGGTGAAAGTAAGATGAGACTTTCTTCAAGTACAGACCAAATACTCAAAACGCCCGAAACCCAAGAAGTAAATATTAAAAAAAGAAGTGTTTATTCAAGCACATCTAAGAAATCCACATACCTACACGCGTGTGATGAATAAGCTGAAAGAGGATGCAATGATGACACAAGCCTGGAGATGGCGGCTGTGGGTAAAAAAGTTCCAAATTCCGTCTAGGTCCTTTAACTAGTAGTGTGGTGCGACGCACTACCAATTAAGAAGCATTATTGATCCAGAGTGGGATCAAAAGTTAGCAAAGTAATGCAATCTTTCATTAGTTATGTCCAACTATCCATGTGTTCAAATTTAAATACAAAAAAGCATTACTGGCGAAATACAGGGATGAAGAAAATGGGATATGAGGGGGATTGGAAATACTGCATTTCAAACTATGGTTAACTTGTTGTTATTGTTGCTATTATTATATTAGAACCGTTATTATAAGTATTATGTTTATTTTTATTGTTAGTATCACTGGTGCCGCAGTGACATTATGCGCATTATGACGTTGAGGGATGGTATTGCGAAGATTAGTGTATAAAATATGTGATTATTGTAACTATTATAATTATGGATATCTGACCCATGTAATAAGTATATCCATGAGATTTTGTTGTATTGGACACAAGAGGAGCTATCTATAAAATGTATTTAATAGGGAAGATAAAGGGGTAGGAAAAATAAGCATCTGCTTCTGACTACCCCTTTTCGAACATGTTATGTGACATTATTCTGTTGTTGACTCATTGTTTTTGTCCTGTTTTTATTTTTATGTTCGAAATAAAAGTTTTCAAAGTTTAGTTACATTCAACCCTTTTAATATTCCCAGCATTTTTTACAAGCAGCGTCCATCATCAAGAGTTTTCCAAACATTTATTTCTGGGTTACCTGGGAGCTGTCAGTGTCTCAAAGTTGTCCGAACTCACGTCATTAGTCCAGCCTTTAGTGTTTCGAAAGCAGATGTGTCCAAGTGGTCCAGGTATCACAGTGTGTCCATCTTCAAACAAGTCACTCAATGCCCTGATACATTTTCTGAACCACTGACACCAGTAAAATGTGTACTCCAGTTATTACTTTAGGGTTACACCATATTGGTGCATATTTTTTTAATGCGCAGGGATACTTTGCAGGTTTTGTGCACATCTTACCAGACCATTTTTGAGTGATCTAAAATGGCATTGATCATTCCATTCCCTTTGCTGTTGGAGTATTGTTAAAGACATTATATTGGTTTGAAAGGGTAAGTAATAACAACCCAATCTAGTTTAGCATTGTTTCCATCCCAATTTTCTGCAAGTTTAGACATTTAGATAAAATGCTGTGTTCATGTCATTTTTGTTTTTTGTGAGGGCTCTGAAGATAGGGCGTCTTTGTCAGAACGAAAAAAAGACCAAGCCTTGCACGTTCAGAAATTCCATCCATCCATCCATCCATCCATCCATCCATCCATCCATCCATCCATCCATCCATTATCTGCACTGCTTATCCTCAGTGGGGTCGCGGGGGTGCTGGAGCCCATCCCAGCTATCTTCGGGCAGTGGGCAGGGGACACCCTGAACTGGTTGCCAGCCAGTCGCAGGGCACACATAGACAGACAAATCACTTGCTCATTCACACCTAGGGACAATTTGGACCAGCCAATTAACTTGACATGCATGTTTTTGGAATGTGGGAAGAAACTGGAGTGCCCGGAGGAAACCCACACACGGGGAGAACATGCAAACCACACACAGGAAGGTTCGACCTCATGACCTCAGAACTGTGCCGCACATGCGCTACCCACTGCCCTATCGTGCTGCTCCGTTCAGAACATTTCTTTTGAAATCACAAATCTGTTTTGTTGTCAATTTACATTTTCATTGACATTATTTGACATCCCCTTTTCAGCCCATTTCGTTGATCAGCAACAGTATTGAGGTGGCCAAGGCTGGAAAGATCCCAGGAGGCAAGACGGAGATCCCCTTTGAGTTTCCCCTCAACGCTAAAGGGAATAAAACTTTGTACGAAACCTATCATGGTGTTTTTGTCAATATCCAGGTGAGCACATGACCAAACAATATGCACCATACTTCCATCTGTCTTCCAAAATATTTAATACTTAATGTTCTTTCGTTTAACAAAATAATAACAAAGCACAACCATTGTTTATTTTATGCAGTACACTCTCCGCTGTGACTTGAAGCGCTCCCTCCTGGCCAAAGACCTCAGCAGGAACTGCGAGTTCATCGTGCACTCTCCGGTAGGGACGACAAACTAGACAACAAAATACTCTGCTGCCTTGAGATAAGAATTTAGGTAATTCTGCTTGTACTTTAAACTGGTCATCATATCTCATTATTTAGCCACAGACTGCTAACGTGGGCATCGCCCCGGTCAACTTCACCATCACCCCAGACACCCTGCAGAACATTCGAGAGGTGGCACAAATGACTGTATTTTAAGCTCTGTTACCATCACAGTCTACCTCACTCATCTTTGTTCTTAGCGGAGTTTGTTGCCAAAGTTTCTCATCCGAGGCCACCTGGACAACACCACCTGTGTGGTAAGCCGTCCGCTGACCGGAGAGGTGATCGTGGAGAGCTCCAGCGTTCCCATCAAGAGTATCGAGCTGCAGCTGGTTCGAGTGGAGACCTGCGGTGAGTCTCCTCTCCATCTTTCTTTGGTCAACAAAGGACATTTGATAAACAATTCCATGTAATAAAAGGGCACTCAATATATTTTCCATAAAATATATAAAGCTCTCAGTTGTTCAGTGTTCCCAATAATTCGTACCTAATGCATTGGTATAAGAATCGTTTTTTTTGTCATTGATATCAACGTAGTGACCACTGTTTATGGCTAGACATGGCACTCCAGGATAAACATGTGATCAAAGACTTATGCAATCCAAACATGGCCCGCCATATATTTTTGTTTCCCGCAAGAGTTTGCTGAGAGAAGCACAAGAGAAAAATAGCCTCATTGCACCAAACATTGACTTGGAGTTTTAAATATGTCCATTGGATTTAGCTAAAGCTCCCATTATAGCTGCATTTGATGACTACCATTAAACAACCAGGGGACTTTGAGGAAACACACCCCAATGTTATTTTACCTAAATAAAATTCATGGAGACACTGTTTTAGGCAATACGAAAAATACAAAAATTTTCAAAGAAAGCACCTAGGTGTCCTTGCATGATTGAAATCAAGCTAAGAGTGAAGTTCCTATATTCAAGTAAACATTTTCATTACAAAATAAAACCAGAAAGACTTCTAAATCTTTAAATCATTTAAGTTCATGTTTGTGTGCTATTTTTGTCACTTTTCAGTCTGCATGAGTTTCCCCAGGTTAAATAAACTGTAGGGGAAATGATTTCAATTCCTGTTTTTTTTTGTTTTCCAACAGATGCACAGTTGATAAACACTACAAGAGATTAAATCTTAGTGAAGGAAAAAAACCTTAATAATCAATTTAAAATCATATCTAAGGGCCCCAGCCCTCCAGCTAAGGCACACATTTTATGCCATTAATTTACCAGTGAAAATATTTTTTCTGCCATGTGGCCACCAAGCTAAAATGAGATTGACACCCCTGGGGTAGTGCTTGGTTGTGTTTCAGAACAATGGTGCAATAAGAAACACTGAAATAACATTTAAAAGCAATACATTTCCGAAAAAAGTCAAAATATCGTATGCATATCCAAGATATATATATATATATATGTATATATATATATATATATATATATATATATATATATATTTTCAGTCTTGTGCAGTTCTTTAGGGTGGTGAAGGGAAGAAACTGTTTCTGAGTCTAGTGGTCCTTGTTTTAAGGGATTTGAAGCGTCTGTCAGAGAGCAGCAATTCAAAAGGCGATGGTGAGAGGAACCCTGTAGTATTGTAAGCCAGCAATGTCTTTCAAACTGGGCGGAAAGCAGCCAATTATTTTCTGGGCTGTGTTGATGACTCTGTAAGGATTTTCTTTCTGCAGCCCTGCTGGTAGTATACCACACCATGATTCCTCATTAATATTTCTTAGTAAATCACAATTTCTATGCGCAATATGATGTACAATAGAATATAGTTTAAGAAGTACGGTGGATTAATAATTAATCGGGATCAAATTAAAATATGCTTGGATTGCTTTTCTCATATTTTGATATTTTCCTACTAGAACGGGCAAAAGATAAGTCCGCGGCAGTCCCCATTTGTAGGCAGTGTGACGAGTTTGTAGTCCACAAAAACTTACATAATGACGAAAACTGAAAAGGCATTAAAATAAACAAAAACAAACAACTTATTTCAATTACATAATATTTTCCTGTTACTATCATGAATTTTGTCTTTCACAGTAAATTGCTCTGTTGACAGCTTTTATTCTTATTTGACAATTTTTTGCCTTTCTCACTTAATTGTTTTCCAGTGAGATTGACACTCCATAATTACTTTAAAATTGTGTTATAAGAATTTATATATATATAATATATATATATATATATATATGTATATAGTTCAGTAACAAAAATCTACTTTTGAACATTTGTTAATAAGAAAAATCTACCAACCTACTGATCTATCGCTCTATCCCCAGAGTAGGAGGTAGCTAGTCAAGAAGACTCACATTCATTCCACTTCGCTCTTCCTTACCTGACACCGAACATTAAGCCTACAGTACAAGGAGTGAGTTGCTGTGCCATGCAACTCTTCATCATCAGAGACCCAATGAAGAAATAGGAAAAATAACATTTGAAAATGAGCAAAATTCTTATTTGCAACAAAACAACATTTTATTCTGAAATACTGTTTGGCAGACGCTAATCAAGGACTAACAGACCCAGACACATCTTGTTCCCCAGAGCAGCCACCGCCCTTAAAAAACTGTGAAAAATATTATCTTGCCTTTGTATCAAAAATGAATTCATATATTTATCTTGTTACTTTTGCACAAAGTTGCTGCTGGTCGTTCCACTATTGTCTTGATGCACTTACAACTAAGGCCGTTCTCCATCTATCTAACATATTTATCCTAGAGTGCCACGTCTAATCTTGTTGTGAACACTATGTACACTATGTTGTAATCACTGACGACAAAGACAAATCATTTTTCTAACTGAACTTTTTAGAGTCAAACATTTGTTTTATAAATATCAAGGTTCGTATGAGTGCTTGAAGTCTTTAAAATGCTTAAATTTTAATGTTGTGTTTTCAAGGATTGAAAAGTGCTTGAATTTTGGGTGAAGTTCTTGAACATGCTTGAAATTTTTGCATTTTTTCTAAACAAGTCTGCTTAAAAATGAGGCAGACATTGCTCTCTGCTGGCTTTACTTTGCCATTGCATTTTTTCTTCCTTAGTGATTTACGGCAGTTGGCATTAATTTGTATGGCATTGTCCTATAAAGCGTCATCACCCCCCTTCAGGGCGCGCCCAAGAAGACATATGCATGCTATACCTAAACAGAGCACTATGAAATGCATATTAGTGCAAAGATTACGTATGAAATATTGACATTTTTTGTGTTCTATGCAAAAAATGAAGATAGTGTTTCCTAGTGGTAAATTGTAATGGGAAGAACTTCCTGCAACTGAAAATATAAGCTATATTTATTACCGTCATTATTATCCAACACTTATTTGGGGAGAGATTTGTCTCAAAAGTGTTTAAAAACAGATTGTTCAGATTCACAAATATATTTGCGATCAAAATCTAAAAATATTTCTTGGTACATGAACATGCAAGATTAGAAATTGCATACGGAAATTCTAAATCTATTTGTGGCTCTGCAAAAAACACGGTTCACACCGGATAACTTCATTCAATGGTACTGGTGAGAAATTGACTTGGAAATTCTTTAAAAGTGTTTGAATGTGGCCATGAAAAAGGTGTATGAACCCTGAAATATACGTCATCCTGAACAGGCTGCGCTGAAGGCTACGCCCGAGACGCCACTGAGATCCAGAACATACAGATAGCAGAAGGCGATGTTTGCCATGGCCTGCCCATTCCCATCTACATGGTGTTCCCCAGGCTCTTCACCTGTCCTACCCTAGAGACCACCAATTTCAAAATTGGTTAGTAGTTATGTTACTACCTGATCATGTTGAGCGTTAGTGGGCAGATGCTGGTACTCAAGGGGCTGCATCTGATTATTAAGAAGCACCATTAGTGGCTTGATATGTCAAACTTCCATTTTTCACTTAAAAAGGCCACTCGTGCACATACACAATGTGGATTTCCACACATTACCAGTTGTTTAACAGCATGTTGAGATGTTCTTTTCCCATCAACATGTTTTTACAGGAACATATGTATCAAGCTTTTAATCGAAAAGTACTTATTTACAGATATACAAGTTTAAAAAAACATTGGGGTAAAGAAGGTCTTGCCTCTTGGCTCAAAGTTGGACATCAGTGGCTTTTTCTTTATCGTTCTCTCCTGCACCTTTATCTCACGTTTGTACTCAGTTTACAACACAGTTCAGTTTTCTGGTGCTTAGACTTGTCTCTGTTTGCCATAACCACGTGATGAATGAGACAAGTTCACCTCATCTGTAAATAAAAGTAAAATAAAAATAAAAAACAAATGTGAATACATATTTTTGACATGTAATTGGTGGGCTGCAATTTGTACAACCTTTGGTCTCCAGAATCGGCTCAGATATTGAAACAATTGTTCAAGAGTAAGCTAAGTAGTCCACTGAGTACATTTGGAAAAGAATAATGGTGTGTCTGGTAAGATTCAATATGATCATGCACTAAACGCTTCTCTCTCTTTTCTCAGAATTTGAAGTCAACGTAGTCATCGTGCTCCACGACGACCACCTGATCACCGAGAACTTTCCTTTGAAGCTCTGCCGAGTTTGAGTTGTGAGAAATTGTGTATTGTTGATTAAAACAGTCAAACATTCACAGTCTCTGTCAAAATCATAGGAAGTACATATTTTGTCCATTTCAGGTGGCAAGGAAGTGTTGAGATCATTTAGAACATGTTCTATTTACATGTTAGGGACAAGCAACTCTTTTCAAACTGATTGTTGTTCGAGTTCTGAATGTAGCTGAGGCACATTTGGTTTACAACTGTAAGGATGGATGCTCATAGGTCAACGACATGGATAGCAGCACATCGCATATACGGGGCGCTTTGCATCTCTGTGCACTCTGAGCTGGTCGGAGAGATGCTTCATGACAACGTCATCAAAATGAGTCTTGTCCACCATGACGGCTTCCACCAGTCTATCGGGTGTGCCAAACTCAGCCATGAGGTTTTTCACCACGGGCTTAATCACATCCTCCACGTTGGCCAGCGTCTCGATGTCGCCAGCGTGGGCTGGGTTGATCTCCTCCATGGTTCTGGACGACAGTTGCCGCACCACCACCATCAATGCGTCTGGCTTGAGGGACTTCTTGGCCTTCTTGGGTAGGCTGTGGCCCAATTGTGTGGCCAGTGTGAAGGCCAACACCTCGCCCAAGTCTTTCATCGAGATTGGATCCACGTCGGAGGCCCTCGTGCGGCTTTGGGTAAGCGTCGAAGAGAAATTTTGGCTGTTGTCTCGGGAGAACTCATTTGAAATGCTTTCGTCAGATATGTCTTTGTCCATATCTTCATCGCCTGTGTTGAGCGCAGTGACGACTAGCTGGTTGATCTCACCCACTGCGCCGGACACTTCGTCGGCGTAGGTGTCAGGGTCCTCAGTCTCCAGCCAGAGGAGCAGTTGCTGCAGGAACCTCCACGCCGCATCCTCTGTCATGGCATACAGGACCTCGGGCGAGAACTTTTGCCCAGTTTCCAGGTTCTTCTTCCCCCGCTTTCCCCACAGCACCGAGTCCATGAAAGGCGTGTTGGAGCGACTAGAGGGTACCTCGTATACTTCGTTCTGACAGGCCATGGTATACTCGTACAGGCGAGAGGTAAGGTCTTTAGAAAAGCCTCGCAGGTTATCATCCATGTAGCGTTGGATTTTGGCAGCGCGGATCTCCGGTTCCAGCCTGCTGAGGTCTTCAAACAACCTTTCCACCATTTCTTGAATGGCCTCGAACTCAAATGTGGGATACTCTGATGGCCTGACGTGTAAGGTGCTGGACCTGAAGGTGCCTTTGGAGTCCCCTCTCTGGGTCTTTGGCTGATCTGGTTTGAGGCACACCAAACACCCTTCTTGGTTTTTAAATGTACACTTGAGTCCTCCCAACATGCGACCAAACTGACAGCGGGCAAACTTGGAAAAACGGAACTTGCGCTGATTCATGTTGGCGCTTGGACTGTTTTTTTCCTGCGAGTTAAAGAAATTCTTGACCTTGTTAGAGATGAGTTTCAGGTTAAGGTTAAAGCGAGTCAGTCTTTCCACGCTGGCCTTTGAACCGCCGACAGGTTCCTGGATAATGCTTTCAGTTATGTCACGCGCAGCCTTCTTGGCGCTCCGCCTGACCCTCACGTCGGAATCGATACTTCCTATATCTGGGTTGTCCGGGTCAGAGTCAGAGCTGTCGCTCAATTTCTCCACATCAATCTTGTCTTTTGATTTTCCAGCCTTAAGGGGACGGGACCATTTTAGGAGGATGCTGCTCACTGCGTTGGTCATTTCCCCAGCTTTCATGCCTGAGCGACCACACAGCACCACGCAGGGCGTGCGAGCCCGAGCGAAAACCTGGCGCAGATACTCTACGGCTTTCCGGAAGATGGAGGCCAAGTTGCCCACGCTTGACATTGTGCCACGGACAAAGAGAGTGGGGTCACTGGGCCACTCTGCCGTGTTCTGGGCCACAGACAAAGCTGTCGTTACCCGGTTCTTGACTTCTGATTCCACCAGCGTGGTGAGCTCCCCTGCTCCATCGTACTTCTGCGGCGGGAGGTCCAGGGCGGCCGCAAACGTCTCTGTGATGCAACCGCTCAGTTTAGGGCTGCAGCCGTCAATGGCCCGAAACATCTGTAGGAGTTGGAGGGAGATTTTTAAATAAGACATTTTGAAGATATTGAGCCAACCCAAGTTTAAATTTCTTGCGTGTTGGCACACCTGTCGCTGTCGGCAGGCATAGGGGGTTACATAGAATGGCAAAAATTCCCAATTATAAATGTAAAAAAATAACAGTAGAAATTTTTTTTATTTGCTATTTACTTTATTTTGTATAGCTACAAAGCACAGTGCAAAACGTTCAGTCAAAATTAAATACAAAAGAGCCCTACGTTTTTTTTCAATCTGCCAACAGAACAAGAAAAAGTATATTGGGAAGAATTGATAACAATTTGTTAAAATTATTTTAGACAATATAATTTTTCATCCCCCATTTTTTAACTGTACCAGGGATGGACAGTTCATTTTACAACTTGGTGACACAATTGGTGTTGGGGTCTGATGTATTTTGAACAAGCCTACTGGACAAAGACAATTTCAAAACCAGCTCTGTGTTCTGATGAGACCAAAATTACATTTTTGGGCTCCCATCTCCTATTTCTTTGAAATTAACTAAACCACGTGCAATGAATACAATTCCACTTCATTCATGGAGTTTAATCCCAGAACTGATTTCACCTAAAAACGCGGTGCAAGTACTTTTTTAACCAATTCTTACCTGGGACTGAGGATCGTATTCACGCATCTGGTCGGTGATGGCCGGCAGCAGATGCCTCACCACGTCGGAAGAGATTCTCTGGATCACATCACTGACGGTATCTGCGATGATTGCCTTGGTCTCGGAGTCGGGGGTACCGGCTACCAGCAGAGCCCACTGGGCAGCGGAGATCTGCTCAAAGCTGGTTCTCACCAGCTCCAAGATAACTTCCTTGGGGAAAATTTCGGCCTCCATCTTGAGGTGGCTTGTGTATGATTTCAAGAACTTCCAGGCGTCATCGATAGAGACAACGCCTGATGACGGATGACTCAGAAATCTGTTTTATTGTGATTTTAAATGTCCACTTTTGATGTGACTGACAGTCCAACGCAGATACTAAATAGAGGGGGACAGAATGTCAGCGTACAGGACCGTCTCAGAAAAGTAGGACTTTGTTATAAAGTTCTCCATTTTCTGTATTGGAATAAAAAAAGTCATAATTTGAGATTCATTACAAATAAACTGAAATACTGCAAGCCTTTTATTATTTTAATTCTGCTATTTATGGGATACAGTCTACTACATTTTTAAAATATTTTCTTATTTTGTGATGGAATCTTTGAGTTTCCCCCATAATCCATTTCAGTTTGGCTCTAGGGTCGGATCCAGACGTTCTGGTCTCAGGCAGGCTGGAACAGTGATAGAGGGGGGATTTTGTAGAGGTTTATTGTTCTATATTCTTTATCCATTATCCGTTATCGGTCAAATCATAATACACTACAAAGCCAAGAGGCCGAGACACTTGCTCCCAGCCAAGAGGCTGAGTCAAGGTCCTACCCACAGGGCCAAGCAGCGATCAGTGCGAATGCACCGTTCCCGGAGGTACTGCAATACCGGGATGTCAAAAAGATTTTTGGATTAACATAGTTTTTCAGTATTTTGCTTTATCATTCCGCTTACTTTAGTAGCATACCCTACGTTTAATAATCATGGATGACAAGGGATTCTTTTTTTGGTAAACATTTTATCACACATTTATCAACAGTGGGTAAAAAAGTATTTTCATATTTAGCAATGAATGCATTAACTGGATTTCAACAGTTGAGTGAATGCAGTTTCATACCTGCACCAACTCAACATACTACACAAACGTGGAAAAAAATATAATAATTGTCTTAATTGTCGTGCTGATTTGAAATGAATAAAAAATAAATACAAAATACCTGTTTTCGCTGTAAATGGGCAATACATTTAGACTATATCAGATCAAACTATTAAGCTGGGCCCACTAAAACTTGAGAGTATATCCTTTGCTGCCCTCTAGCAGTCAGAGGTAGTACTTGCTTTTGGATTTATTTCAAAAATTACAACTTTATACAGAAACGACTTCTTTTTTTTTAAAATTCAGAAATGTATGTATGGCCATATGTTTGACATGAGTGCTGTTAGGCATACTCTGCTATATCAAAATAGGCTGTAAACCATATTCAGCATTTTTAAAATGAAACAATTATAAGCCATAATTTTTAATATTAGAATGGGCTCGTCATGATCAGCAATATAAAAGAATTATAGGGTTACAACTTACTAGTATAGTTTTTCATGATGTTCTAATAATTTGTAATTGCTCATGGTAAAACTCAAACATCCCATCTCAGAATATTAGAATATAATGAAAAAGTGTTGAGTGGGTTTCGTCTTGCCATTGGCGGGGACATAGCTGTAATGTTAAGTGATCACATACTATTGGTGGGTACAAAACAATGATTTCTCGATATTCGTGGGGACATGTCCCCTCCGTTCATGCTTAAACTACGCCCTTGTAAGCCATAACCACCAATATTAATATTGATAAATAATGAAATACTTGCAATATTTCAGTTTTTTTGTAATAAATCCAGGATGTATGATTTATTTGATTGCATAAGAGAAGATTAAGAACTTTATCACAATATTCTAATCATCTATTTATCAAGGTAATGTAATATTTCGAGATCAAATCGATTATGGTGAAATGTCATGCATCCCAACTAAAACTATTATTAGAATATTATAAAGAAAGTTACTTGTTGGATGTAAGCCTTAATCAGCTAAAACAACAGGCTTGCAATAGTTCAGTAGATGTGTAACAAGTCGACAATGTATGACATAATAACTTGCATTACAGAAGAATGCACGACTTTATCACATTAGTTACACATTTTCTGAGACATTACTGTATATTAAACTACCATTATAATATTATACTGCCATTATACTACCATAACAATGTACTATCATGACTCTTATTCAATTGACATCTTGAGGTATCTGCCACAGAACTTAATTCATATTTCTAAATTGTTTGCTCTTATAATTGGCGCATTTCAGAGGAAACCTATTTATTTACAAATTGGATCACTCATTTTTTCTATGAAAATAAATGACTAAACGTCTGCAGCTTTACATTCATGACTCTAGTGTAGATAACTCACCTGTGTAGTCAGTTAAAAATAAAGAAAAAAAGCATTTACGGGATTTTGACTTTTCAAACAGAATGACATATAATTAATCGGATATTTGTGTGCCTCTGACAGAGCTGAATGACAAGAGGAGCTGAAGTGGCGCACTCACATTCACAGTTTGACGTCACGGCAAATTACGGGTAACCACAGGCTGACGTCACACTCTCGCCGATGAGGTCATCTTTTGATCAAAGTTTTAAGGCTGACTCTGAACGTGTGCAGTTTTTGGGGTGGGGGGAGGTGTGTGAACATATGACGTCACTTCACGCAGTCTTAAGCGTTTGCCAAGATGGAAACTGTTTTTTGTTGTTAGCTCATACTCACTTACACGACCGCTTTTACGCCCTGGACTATCGCTTTCTTCCTTTTAAAAACGACCAACAATTTAAAAAGAATCTACCACATTTTCAAATTAAAACAACAACCAAAGATCTTGACTCGAGACTATTATTAAATCTAGTGAATTGTCTTTCGCGAACGAAGAGGCTCTCTGGCCGGCTCCCCAAAAATCAAGAGCCGGTTTCCTTCTAGACGTTTTTTTCTATTGTGGTAGGTAATTACAGCATACCTGTCAACCTGTACGTTTTTGCCGTACAAAGTACGTTTATTATGCATTTTAAGATGTGTAGGACGTACAAGAAAATCCGTAAAATCCGAAAAACGCAAATTTGTCAATTATGGGTGCAATCCGGTAAACACCGACTATCACGAAACGGCAAATCAATCAAGTCGAACGAGTTCGCCGCTATCTCTTTATCGTTTTTTTTCGTTGCAAACGAAGCGAGCGGTTTGATGCTACTGTGCGCATGCGTCTGCCGGCCTCGGATTTCATGTGGTAGTTATGTAGTGAAAAGAAGTCCGTCTCTTTCTAGAGAACCGGCTTTTTCAGCTCTACTCATTAAAGAGACATGGCTCTCAAACGGCTCACTTGGTTTGATGCTTTATATTACGAATTACTATGTTGTATAAAGTTAAGAAAAAAAGAAAGTATAAAAGGAGAAAATAAAAAAGAGGATTGTGGTTATCCCTTTAAAGAGTATATTACCAACAATAATTTATATATATATATATATACATATATACCGCAGCCATATCCTCTGAATCAATCCCCCAAAAAGAGCCAGAAATGACTCTAGCCACCTCCCCTTAGGGCCTAAGGGGAGGTGGCTAGAGTCATTTCTGGCTCTTTTTGGGGGATTGATTCACAGGAGGGGATTCCCAGCCCCCTTGCTCAACCCAACTGAGGTGTTGGGAGTCATTAGGTGACCAAACCCCCCAATTCCAACCCCTAATGCTGAACACCAAGCAGGGAGGCAACAGGTACTAATGTTTAAGTCTTAGGTACGACTCGGCCGAGGCTTGAACCACAACCTCCCAGTCTCGGGGCAGGCGCCATACCCCCAAGGCCATTGAGCTGGTTAACAATAATTTAATGCAGAAAATGAATTAATAATTTGAATGAGAAAATGTATTATTCTGCTTAATTATATTTGCATGTATTTGTTCCTTCTTCGGTGAACGTCCAAGCTACTTAATTTTTGAAAATTTTAACCTCATTCATGTTGAGCAACTCAGTATCTCACAACAAAATGCTAATTAACAATATATATAATATAACGAAACACATGTACAATTTAACATGTTAAACTACATAAATAAACACGTTTGAAAAAAAAATATGGTGTAAGCTTATTTTTATTTTGTAAGGGAAAATACAACATTTTGTAAGGGCATGGAGCCGTGGAGTTTGACAGGTATGTTACAGACTTGTGTCAAACCTTCTGTTTCTTTCTAAAACGGAGGCCGGATACCATTGTAACACATAGTGCTTTCTCCCTCCTTATTTTATGATCTTTTGAGCTAGTCTTCTCACCTTTTTCACATGATACTGTAATTTGTGTTCTACAAGTAGACATCAACGGTAGAGTGCCAAGTAGCTTCAAAGGTCCGTGAAAGTCTGTCAAACAGAGAGATACACAGTGTTGGGTAAGGATGGGCAGTGACTGGCCCGCCAACTCGAGGGCGCTGTGGTTGTTGTTGTTGTTGTTAGATCGCTTCAAGTCGTCTAAAGATGATCTTTAGGAACGACATGGAACGCTTCGGTTGTGTTACGAGTTCCGCGAATTGGCCGCTCCGAAAGCGGATGAGGTCAGCTTTGGGTAACTTGTACCGAAGCGTTCGTGTATCGGGTGGGAGACGCATTCGTCGGCCATGAGGCCGTCCACAGGACACCACGTGGAGGTTGCGTTCCTTGTCCTGCTGTTGTTGTTGTTGTTGAGACACTCAAGGCGCCTAAGGTAATCCTTAGTAGCGCTAGACCCGCTCGTGGGAGGCTCCGTAGTTCTCCGAAGGAGAGGGGGCTGCGACTGTCCCGTGCCGCCGGGCCTGACGGCGTGTGACCCAAGCAAACCAAGCATACGAAGCCTCTGAAGTCCTTAGTACGTTCGGACAGGCCGGTGCATGATTTATGGAAGCCCCGTGGGCAGGTAGTAGAGGTGATTGGGGTGTGGTCGCCGCGAATGGTTTGAAAGCACCACTGGCATTGGACTGGGGGCCAGGGTTGCTCTCGAAGTCGCCCGCCCTAAGAAGAACAGAGAGAGGAGAGTAGAAGAGAGAAAGAGAGGGACAGACAGAAAGAGAGACAGACAGACAGACAGTAAAACACAAAAAAAGGGGAAAAGAGAGTTAGAGAGGTGGGGAGATAGCAGGAAAGAGGGATAGAGAAAATGAGAGACAAGAGTGAAAAGGGGGAAGAGAGAAAAGGAGAGAAAAAGAAAGAGGGAGGACCAAGAAAGATAGAAAGAGCGAGTCTGAGTGGATTGAGTTGGATTCGTAAGGCTCCCCCGGGAGAGAGCCCTTCGCAGGACACCACGGGAAGGTTCCTAGTCTTTGTCCTGCCGCTGTGGTTTAAGGTCGAAATGCCCAGTGACAGTCGGACACCACCTGATGACATCTCCTGGATGACGGCTACAGTCACTGTTTGAGCGACTGCAAAGTTAGCACTGATTAGAAGTGTAGGTAATAGCCTCAGATAGTCCAATATTTAAAGAACTCTTTATGTAATAGAAATATATGAAAAGAAAAGTATGGAATACAACAACGTTCTTGTTTCATATCTTTCCTTTTGTATAACAGCATTGCTAATCAGAGTCTGACATGCAGTTGTGGCAAATGTGTAAGCCAGTGCCTGGGGTGCAGCCCAAACTGGTTGCAATCAATTACTGTGCCCACTTTTCGCCTTTTTGCCCTTTAATTGCTGTTAAAAGTGTCAATAAAATTGTTCAAACCAAAAAAAAGAGCCCACTTTTCTATTTCCTTCTGTAGCCCTTGCATTTAGGCGTACAGACTATGAAGAAGTTGTCATTTTTGCACATGTAACAACTGTCCCCATACATATCAGTCATCATTAAGCTAACATTTTCTCCATGTGGTTGTTAAGTAGCATGGAAGAAAAACACATAGGATTGAAGCCAAGAATGTTGACATTCCAGCCATGTTCCAGGAATTTGTCAATCTTCAACATACTTGACAATAAACAAAAGACATTAAGAAATACAAAGTTTGCAATTTTCCCTGGAAATGTGTTTTTTGACCGTAAAATTGAGACAATGTGACTCGGTCTTTAAAGAACTTGTGTCAAAATCGAAAGGAGTATCCTTTGTCAGTGGCATCAATAAAACTTTTTCAATTGCTCTAACATTGTGATAACAATCTCTGTGTTACAACTGTATCCGCTGTCCCCTACTTGAAAATGTTGTCCCACAGCAGCTGATCGACTTTATGTCTGAGAATATATTTATTTAATCCATGCAGTCAAGATTCAGATCTAATAACTCTACTGAGACAGCCCTGGTTAAAGAATCCATCCATCCATCGATTTTATGCACCACTTATTCTCACTAGTGTCTTGGGTCTGGGGCCCATCCCAGCTATCTTCAGGCAGTGGGTACGGTACACCTGGGGAACCTGAACTGGTTGTCAGCCAGTCGCAGGGCACACTGAGATTTATAATCAATCACACAGTCGACGGACAATTTGGAGTCGCCAAGCAACCTGTCTTTGGAATGTGGGAGAAAACCGGAGTGTCTGAATGAGGCAAGAAACAGAAAATGTTAACTCTTCACAGGGAGGCCGGTAGATGATTATAAACCCATGGCGTCTGAACTGCGGGGCTGACGCATCAACCATTCAGTCGTTGTACCGCCCCTGATTTAAGTGACCAAGAATCTTCTCCTGGCAATGGACTAAGGCGCTTTATCACTGTTGCTGCTGCTGGATCTTAGTGGTTACTTTGACATTGTGGACCACAATATCTTACTAGATTGGCTGGAAGAATGGATTGATCCCTCAAAAACTGTCCTCTTATGGTGATTCTATCATTAAGATAGGGTGATATGACTTCTGAACTTTTTAGTGTTACTTGTGGGGTTCAGCAGGGCTCAGAGCATGGTCCAATATGTTTTAGTATTAATAAGCTTTTGCTTAGTCATATTTATGGTAAGTATATCAGTTTACATTGAGGATGAAAACTGTATCTGCCAATGGAGAAAACGGCTCTGTTAAATTGTGTAAATCTGGAGTTCTGCCTCACTGAAATAAAAAGATGGATGCCACTTAGTTTCTTGTGTCTTAACCATGAAAAAACGGAAATGTTAAGTATTGGCCCAGCTCAATGTTGTGACAAACTGATTATTTGCCTAATTGACCCACTTCCCGGCTTGCTGGTAAAATATATTTTCGAGATACGAACATCCTGTTTTTAATGTTATTAACATAACACTCTTTTTAGTTGCTGTTATTGAACCTACGCTTAAACGAACCACCCTTGACTTTGGAAGCCTGTGGCTGTGTCACAATAGACCTGTGTCAGATGTTGACTTCATACTCTTTTCTTCTTGTCTTTAAGGGAGAAGGATGATCCTGGTTGTTGCACGGTGCATGCATTACGGGTCATTGTAACGGCACTTGGACCTGATCACCATCATCTAGAACATGCCCGGGCACTCCGGTTCTTGAGAGCCGCACGTACTTCCAGATTTTTGAGGTTTCTCTGCTTGAATACAGGGGATTCCAAACACCAGGATTATTAACAAGTTCCTGCTTAATTTGTATAACCTGAGTTGCAGGAAAGAACTTCCAAAATCATGCAGGACATGCGACCCTCAAGGACCAGAGTGCCTAGGTCTGATCTAGAACCTGCTGCATTGGTCAAGATTTTAGCGCAGGAAGCTGTCAACTGGGCGTTCTTTTATTACCTATATTTAATGCTAATGATGTCTGAGTATTGTCTGTTGATGCCCTTGCAACATCCATTGCAGCCTGGTCACCCTGGCAGGGGATCACAAAATGACAACCCTTCTTAAAGTTTCATTTTCTTCAGCCTGGGGTTTTGCGATTTTCCTTGCCCTCTTGTAACCTTCAGATCAGGGGATGCTGTGTTAGTTGTCCGTGCAGCACTTTGAGACTTTTTGTGATTAAGGGCTATACAAATAAGCATTACTTGACTTCCCCATGGATTCTGTGTTGTTGGCTTTAAATTTGTCGATTATACAAATCGTTAACATTGTTTTGTATGTTTCTTTTTTTTGTAGATCTGTGAATATTTTAATGTATGTTTCTTGTTTTTTTTTTTTCAGGGATAATGTTTTTCACGTTAAGCTTTTTTTCTAAAATGTATTTTTTCCCCTTGTATTTCAAAGTTTATTTGGTGTGGCACTGAAAAGTAAATATTTTCAATTCACATTTTGTTGTGTGTTATTCAGAGATTAACTTTAGAGTTGGTTGGTATGAAAAGGTTTAAAATTTAGATGAGTTAAAAGTTCACCATCGGGTTATAAAAATACATGATGTTTTAATTTAGAAAAATAATAGATTTTAAAAGAGATTAAGTCATTTTGTGCACAGTGTTATAGTTATTGGTAATATACTTTTTTCTAACTTCTTTCTTCCTTTTTCTCTGTTTCTGTCCTTTTTCCTATTTTTTTCCTATTTTCCTTACCTTGTTCTTTTATGTTTTTCTTTTTTCCCCCTGGCTTTAAACGATTTTCTTGATTTATTATAAACATATCACTCTCTTCTGGTGTAGTTCCAGCAGCTTTTAAGTCCGCCGTTATTAAACCCACACTGAAACGACCCAACCTTGATCCAGAAATCTTATGTAATTATAGACCTGTGTCAAACCTACCTTTCCTTTCTAAAGTACTTGAAAAAGTAGTGGCACAGCAGCTGAATGATTTCATATCCGAGAATATCCTTTTTGAATCTATGCAATCAGGTTTCAGGGCTAACCACTCTACTAAGACAGCTCTGATCAAGGTAACAAATGATCTCCCACTGGCAATGGATTCTGGCGCTTCATCACTTTTGCTGCTGCTGGATCTTAGTGCTGCTTTTGACACAATGCACCACAATTTCCTACTAGAACGGTTGGAAAAATGGATTGGTCTCTCAGGAACTGTCCTCTCATGGTTCAGATCCTACCGCTCAGATAGGACGCACTGTGTTAAATATGGCGAAATGACATCTGAGCCCTTTAATGTTACCTATGGTGTTCCACAGGGTTCAGTGCTTGGCCCCCTTCTTTTCAGCATTTACATGCTTCCATTAGGTGATATTAATCGCAAGTACAATATCAGTTTCCACTGCTACGCAGACGACACTCAACTATATCTTCCGTTGGAGGAATCTGCCAACTAAACTGTGGAAATTTGGAGGCCTGCCTCATTGAGATAAAAGAGTGGATGTCACTCAATTTCTTGCGTCTTAACTCTGAAAAGACCGAAATCTTAGTTATTGGTCCATCTAAATGTCGTGACTTATTCTCAAAAACTGCTGTGAACATTGACAAATGTCACATCACACAGAGTGACTCAGTTAAAAATGTAGGTGTCATATTCGACCCTGATCTATCCTTTGAAACGCATGTAAAGAAAATTACTAGAACCGCTTTCTTCCATCTTCCTAACATTGCTAAAATTCGTTCTATACAGTCTCAGTCGGATGCGGAAATTATAATTCATGCGTTTGTTATCTCCCGTCTCGATTATTGTTATGCACTACTCTCTGGTCTCCCGAAGTCTAGAATCAAGTCTCTTCAGCTGGTACAAAATGCCGCAGCGAGGCTTTTAACTAGGACAAAAAAGTCCGATCACATCACACCGATTTTGGTTAACCTGCATTGGCTCCCAGTTAGCCTTAGATGTGATTTCAAGGTTCTTTTAGTATTATACAAAATCATACGTGGACTTGCTCCCTCTTATCTTTCAGACCTGATTTCCCCCTATGTCCCGGTCCAAAGCCTACGTTCTGAGGGTGCCGGTCTTCTGGTGATCCCAAGAGCAAAGAAGTGTTCTGCTGGTTCGAGAGCGTTCTCCATCCGGGCACCGGTGCTGTGGAATGCTCTTCCCCCTGAGATCCGATCTGCAACCTCGGTGGAAATGTTTAAATCTAAGCTTAAAACTCACTTCTACTCTATAGCATATGAATAACCTACTATTTTCGTCGGCTCCAGAGCAGGGGAATGTATGATAATATTCTGAAAAATAGTCTGTGTAATATAGTGTAATGATCTGTGAAGCCCTTTGAG
This sequence comes from Urocampus carinirostris, assembly GCF_059441175.1. NCBI lineage: Eukaryota > Metazoa > Chordata > Actinopteri > Syngnathiformes > Syngnathidae > Urocampus > Urocampus carinirostris. The sequence goes on from NC_142365.1 coordinate 26,402,699, forward strand.
ACTCTTCGTGATTTAGGGCTATACAAATAAAAATGACTTGACTTGACTTGACTTATCTTAATTTCTCTCTTACCCTTTTTCTTCTTCTTTGGTTTCTTGCCCCCTTGCTTTTACTTCTTTTTTCTTGCTTTTTAAAATGTGTATATATTTTCTTTTTTCTGCCTTATTTTTCCACTTTTTTAAGCCATTTTGTGCATTATCCAATATAACAATTGTTTATCTCTAGATCAAATCAACAAAAACATTCTGATTGTTGCAGTTTTGCATAACCCTTACAGGGGTCAGTAATGTATATTTCAAATTGTTATCCAAAACGAATTCAGGTTTCAATGACATTTATAAACATTTTATAACGTACAAAAATGGTGGCCGGACTCACTGACCCCTGGCCGATTCTGTCCTCTACTAATACACCAGCTCTTAAGGTATAACTTGCTTTTTGAAACTTTTTTAAAGCACTCAAAAAACAGATGATGAGAAGCCAGACAATGAGCGAAAAGAAGCCAATCAAATGTGAGAAAAGTAATTTGTACCAATCATGGCGACCTTACAATATATTATTATATGTGTACACATTTAATATTTCACTCAAAAGAACAACCGTATTCTGGCGTCATGTGTGTGTACAGCAAACAGGTTCAATTGTTGTCACAACTGAAGGGGAGTGTACATCATGTTTTAATTCTTTTTTTTTTTTTACTACAAAGTTGAGGAATGTCATTGTTAAAATTTGCCAAACAATGCTTAGAAAACTAAGGGGTACAACTAGGCAAGACCTGGTACAGTTGTAACACATTTTGCTTTCTCCCTCCCCATTTTATGATCTTTTGTGCTAGTCCTTTCAAACCTTTATACATGGTACATGATTTGTCTTTTCAAGTAGACTTCAATGGTAAAATGCTAAGTTGCCTTAAAAGTCTGTGACAGTATCTCAAACAGAGAGATACATAGTGTTACAACCGTGCCCACTGTCAGGTACAATTGTAACACTGTAAGTGGACAGTTGTAACAGTGTGATTTGTTATTACAAATAAACTTAAGATAGTCAAATATTTAAAGGTCTCTTTTTTCAATCAGGGTTTTGACAGCTTAAGGCAAGTTAATTTCAAGACTTTTAAAGACTTTATTAAAGCCTTTTCAAATCAAATTTAAGAACAAGTTGACAAAAAAACTAAACAAAAGAACACACAAATGAAACAAAACAATCAAAGACCACGTGAATTCGCGGCAATTTTAAACAAATGTTTATTTTAATTTCCTTTTAAATCACATTTTGGTCCAGTTGAAAATGTTTTGTCTGAAATCATAGCACTCTCCAAAGTTTTAGACATGGAAAAAAAAGAGGTATACAGTACTTCATGGATCCCCAGTCAAAGACAGTTAAGAATGTAACTAAATATTTTTGGTTAAAACAAATATAAATCTTAGTCCTGTGTTCACATTTTAAAAACTTTCAAAAAAGGATTTAAGACATCCATCCATTTTCTGCGTTGCTTATCCTCAGTAAGGTTGCAGGGGTGCTGGAGCCCATCCAAGTGGGCAGGGGACACCCTGAACCGGTTGCCTGCCAGTCGCAGGGCACACAGACAGACAACACACTCGCTCACTCACACCTAGGGACAATTTGGACCGGCCAGTTAACCTGACATGCACTTTTTTGGAATGTGGGAGTAAACCAGAGTGCCCGGAGGAAACCCACGCAAGCACGGTGAGAACATGCAAACTCCACACAGGAAGGTTCGATCTCATGACCTCAGAACTGTGCCACACACGCGCTAACCACTGCTCCGCCGTGCTGCCCAGCGATTTAAGACATTTTAATACCAATTAAAGTCTTAATCTTAGAATAATGTATTCCATGCCTTTTAAGACTATTCAAGAAGCCGGTTAATAGAAAATATGACAAGAAGAGCATGGAATAGAACAAAGTGCTTATGTCATATATCCACTCTTTTGTATGGACAGCATTTTTGTCTGAGTCTGACATTCAGTAGTGACAAATGTAGAGGTGATGCAAATTGTAATCAAAATACTGTATAGACTATTCTTTAATTTATTTATTTTCTTTGTCCTTGCATTTGTCCATATATACCATTCAGCAGTTTTAATTTTTAGATGTGTTAAAATTGTCCCTGTACCTATCAGCCATCATCAAGCTGAACATTATTTCCATTTGGCCATTAAGTAGCATTAAAAAAAACACAGTATTGAAGCCAGTAATGTAGACATTAAAACCATGTTCCAGAAATTTGTCAATTTTTAACATATTTGACATGAAACAAAAAAGTGAGAAAGAAAAGGTTTGAAATCTTACCTGAGAAAGTGACTTTATAGTCTCCAAACGTCTTGTGTGAGAAATGCGAAAATAGAAAGGGGATCCTGCCTTTCGTCCTCATGAAAGTTATGCTATTTTTATTTTCATGAATTGATCACATAAAAAATACTCCAAAAAGTCTTCTTAAGGGAACACTGTGTAATATATTCGACCACTAAATGTCACTGTATTGTGGAGTGCAACCAAAACTACTACAAACTAGTACTACAAAGCACAAGCAATACAGAGAATCAAAGTGACCAAACCTCACAATTCTCCTTGTATTCTTTCTGCCCAGATTTTCCGAAGGTTTTTTGTTTTCGGGGAACCCTTAGCAACAAGATGGCGGACAATCATGACATCTCAGTCAGGTGGAGAGTGACACGATGCTCTTCCCTGCAGTTTTTATTTATTTTTTGTCAGTGTAACATGGAAATGGTGAAAGTAAGAAAAGGCTTCCTTCTAGAAGAGTCCAAATGCCAACCCAAACCCCAAGAAAGATGAAAAAAGGAAAGTTTATTCGGGCACAGCTAAAAAAAAAAATGCACGCACCCTCATTAACAAGGCGATTAAGGCTGCAATCATGACATTAAGCCAGGAGATGGCAGCAGAGAGTAACAACGTTTCAAATTCCGTACAGCCCCTTTTACTCCACCAGTTACTCTTTATTGTAAACCCCCTCCAGCTTCAGCTTTTCCATATTGTTTAGGAACGCGGCGTCATTGGTCGCCTGAACTTTGTCAAAGAAGTTGAAGTCTGCCACGTATCTGCCACTGTCTGTGCTGAAAATCACCGGCTTGAACTCGTATCCCCACAAGATCTCGTTGGGCACGTAGGACGTCCTGCTTTGACTGGTCGCCGCTGTGGACTCCATGGTGGAGTTGAGTGTGACCAGCAGCTCAAAGTCACGGCTGAGCAGATTCTCTGCGCTCAATCCAGCCAGCGGACTTCGCTCGTCCAGGATGTGGTAAAAAGTGAGTGGCAGGATTAGAAAAGGACACTCGCTGCTGGAGTCCATGAAAAAGTCCACTGAAGTCTGGTGTACTTGGGTCTTCTCGCCCTCCTGGGTGACATTGGCGTGGAGGAGTTTGCCTGTGAGCTGGCACTGGATGAGCAGACTCTTGCGCATGTTGGCGACCCGAATCATGAGGCAGAGTTGCCCCTGCCGATGGGAGACCACCGCGCACCGGCTGAACTTGATGGTCTCGGCCCGCTTTTTAGGCCGCGCCAGTTTGGCTAGGAAGGCACCTGTGACGAAGATCTCTGCTAGGCCGGTGATGACCAGCTGAGCCACTAACGTGAAGATAGCCAGGGGGCAGTCCTCGGTGATGTAGCGGAAACCATAACCGATGGTGGTTTGCGACTCCAGCGAGAAGAGGAAGGCGCCAGTGAAGGTTTTGACATTCTCCAGGCAGGGCGTGTGATTGGAGCTGAGGTTGGACTCGAAGTCGCCGTTGCCCATGCTGATGAAATAGAAGAACACACCGAAGATTAACCACGTCATGATGAAGGTGGAGGCAAACAGGGTGAGCTTGTAGCGCCACTTCATGTCCACCACCGTGGTCCAGATGTCGTGCAGATACAACTTGACCATGCCTTCCACGTTGTTGATGCGTACATTGTTGCGGCCGTCTTTGGACACGATGCGCCGACGGACTTCTCCTTTTCTCACTGCCATCCCACTGCTAGCTTGGACACAGCTTTGGGTTTTAGATCAACTGAAATCACAGACCCTGTAGTGGGGAACCCAAAACATTTCGTTGGCTTTTTGAAGAGTTGCTAGAAACTCAAAGCCCATAATAACATCTATACAACTTTTAAAACAAATTCTAATTTTTTTGCCCAGCCTGTCACAAGGTTTTTGTTTTTTTTCTGGTAGGAAAAAAGTGCACTTTTGTATGATTGTTAATCTGCTTTTTATGATTATTAAGTAAATGTTTTTTTAATGAACTAATTTTTTTACCACTATGAGGCGCTCAATAATACACACCATCCCATTAAAACTTATATTATATGGAAATCTAAATGTCATGTAATCTGTTGAACTGAGCGCATAATAAACAGCACAAGGAAGTACATAATTATGCACTGTAAATAATTAGATAAACTGATGTAGAGTTTGACCTGAAAATTTTTTCAGTTTCGGCTTTAATGACTCACTGTTAAAAATTAAACTGTGGAAATAACCAAATGTCCAATGTGACACCAATAGTTAGGGATTCAATTGTCATCCTTAGCTAGAACTTTCAGAAATAAATGGAAATTAATTTCAATAATGAAAGTCAAATACACTAATAGGTCAGTCTTGGATCAAACATTACACTATTTGAAATGTAAAGTATCCATTAGAGCAGTTTTTGAGATAAGTTAGTGGCTTTTTTACCTTCCGAATGAGTCTTCTTTGTGTATTAAGACGCTCGTCTTGCACCAGATCTTCTTTCTCCTCCTTCTGTCCCGCCTCGTCAGGTGAACTTTAGCACAATGTGGAAAATATCTTGTTATCCTCGCCCCTACCTCTACTGTCGTGTACCTGACCAGTAGGAGGGGGTTTAAAAAAAAACCTTGTGGTCAGACGAGATGTTTTGCTTCGGCGGTTTTTGTTTTACACATGTTGTCCCTTAAAACACTCACCCAGATTTACACTAAACCTACTTCAAAGCTTACGGTCACTCACAATGAGTTTCACTGCTAAAAAAAAACATTTTCTACATTAAATGTTTTTGGGGCTTATGTTCACTTTATTTTTTAAATTAGTGGAACTTGAGGTAAATGAAGAAAAACTACCTAGTATTTTTGTCAAAATGGCAATAATCTATCAGAAGTTTTTTTTAAGGAAAACAAAAATGAATTAAGAGAGGAATTGTAATTAGAAATCGAAAGAATAGAATGCATCAACTTGCATACTTAGGGGGAAAAATATTAGTCTCTCACTTGCGCCCTTGTCCTACTTCGATGACCTTGGCGGGCTTTGTTATTAACCGCATTGTTCTAGGCTACATTCCTTCAGGTTGTATACCACACAAATGTTTCCATGATGTTGTCATGGGGACATTTCACTCTGCCTACTTTCAAATAAAATTATCTACAGTACTTCTGACTTTAAATACATTTTGTATTATCAAGCACCTTCTAGTGCTAGAAGAAAAACATTAAAAAAACAACATTGATTCGAATAATGAGCAGAAATATGATATAAACATAGTTTTTACATAACATGGGACTTTTTATGATTGTCAGCATTCTTGCTGCTACTGTCATGATTGCTAATTCAGGGCACCAGTGACTTCCCAATTGGCGCCAACAGGCCTAAAAGCTGATTGGTTCAGAGACTCCTTTTAAACCCCCGGCTTTCAAGAGGAAGCCGTCAGATCGTTTCAAACCGATGCTCTCAGCTAGGCAAGCTCATACCTTCGCCCATTTTTCCTGCCCCGTTTTCTTCTACCTGATACCCGTTGCCGACTTGTTTCTGGACCCGTTTTTGCCCTGTTCTGCCATTCCGACATCCGACCTGTTTGCCCCGCCTCCTGCCTGATACTTGTTGCCGACCTCCTTTCTGAACTCAATACCGCCCTTGCGCTCCCGTCCCGGCTAATGACCAGTATCCCTGCAGTCTAGATTATCCTCGCTCGACACAGAAGTGCCACTTCCGCGTTCCAGCCACCCGTTATCCGTGTCCGTCAATCATCGGATCGTTGAAGCAAGCCCAGCTCGCCCTCTTTAACAATAAAACTGAGTAAACGAACGCTACTGGGTCCTGTCCTTGTGAAAGGCTGGACAAAAAAATGAGAAGAAAATGGTGCAGTTTGTTCGCTTTGAGCCTCTGTAGTTTGTTTACTTCCTTGTGCTTTGTAGAACTCATTTTCCGTTGCACTACACAAGACAGCGACATCTAGTGGTCAAATATTACACAGTGTCCCTTTAATATCAATATAATGTAAGGGTCTCTAACCTTTTTTAAACTGAGCTACCTTTTGATACTAATTACCGCATACCGCTACTAGTTTGTTTAGCAAATGTACCGTTTATGGCCATACCACCCTGGGAACAACCAATCTCAGGAAGCTCAGCAAAGATGGGCATGTTTAGTAACCGGATGGGAGACAACCTGGGAATAACGGTGCTGTAAATACGTCATTTGGCACTTGCTCTACTGAGACAGCACTGACTGTACCAGACCCCCCAGTACAGTTGGTGAAAATGAATATTTCCCCAAGGGGACCCAAATAAATGAAATTACATTTTCCTGAAATAAACTTATGTCATTACTATGTCGTGACTACTGTATGTTATTACCAGATAAATTATTGAGAGTTAAAAAAAAAGTTACTTTGATGGAAAATCACAATAATCCAGTTAAAGACCCATGATGTAATGAATGCTATATGTAAGGGTGGGGTGCAGAATGACGTGTTAAAAAATTAAATATTTTTTTCTATCAACAATTCCTAACTGAGTTTAAAGAGCCCTTACGATTTATTTACCATTGCGCCTATCTGCTTTTATTAGGCCGGTTCGGGGCAGAACAAACCCACAACGCATGCAAATCATTTTACTCTCCCGCCATCTCCTGCCTTAAAGTCACAACGGCAGCCTTAAGTTTTCAAATCCTGCACCCCACTTTTAAATACAACTCCTTTCAGTCGTGACATCAAACAATTAAAAAAATATTTAATATTTCACAGATGTTAGGTTTCCTTTTGGTGACAAACTTATTTTTATCCCATGATCTCCATTTAACGCAGCCTAAGTCCTGCAATTTAACGTTTCTTCTGTCACAGGGCCTGTGAAATCAAACTGGTTCACAACCTTCACTTGATGCTCAGGATATGAGGTATGTAAAAGTGTAAATGGATAAGAAGGTACATAATGATCAACAAACAAAGCAAAATAGATCAACAGGATTTATTTTCATCAAGGAATGGTCACAAACTATTTTGTTTGGCGATATTATCATTTTTAAGCAGCAGTCTTCGCGTGGCCAATTTCAAGATTTCGCATTCGCTGAGTTATCACTGAGGTTGCGGGTTGGTTGTGGTGGCTTTGAGAATTCCCCGCAGCACTTTGTAGTTGCTGAGGGGCTGGTTTTCCTTGGGGGGGTAACAGGGTCCGAGCTCGGTGGCGTAAGCGAACGGGAAACGCAGCACCCAAAGGCCATCGGTCGGAAGCAACAAGTCCGTCTGCTCCGGGTGGAACACAGGACAAGGTGAGGGACCGGGCTGCACCTGCAAAATACATTTTGACACAAGTTTTGATAAATTTATACATTATATTATATTATATCAAATATACACACACACACACACACACAGTCGTATGTAAATGTTTGGGCACCCCTGATCATTTTAGATTGTCCTTTATAAATCATTGGTTGCTCAGATTAGCAATTCCAGTTAAATATATCAAATAGCAGACAAACACAGGGATATCTGAGAAGTGAAATGAAGTTCATAGGATTTACAGAAAATGTACAATAATTGCTAAAACGAAAGTAGGAAAGTGCATAAATTTGGGCAGCCCAACAGAAAAGTTACATCAATATTTAGTAGATACTCCTTCTGCAGAAATTATAGCCTCCAAAAGCTTCCTATAGCTTCCAATGCGGGTCTGGATTCTGGTTGAAGGTATTTTTGACTATTTTTCTTTACAAACCATCTCCACTTCAGTCAGATTTGATGGTTTCTGAGCATGGCCAGCCCACTTTAAATCACAACACAGATTTGCAAATAATATTCAGGTCTGGGGACTGAGATGGCCATTCCAGAACATTGTACTTTTTCCTCTGCATGAATGCCCGAGTAGAATTTGAGCGGTGTTCGGGGTCGCAGTATTGTTGAAGTATCCAGCCCTGGCGCAACTTCAGCTTTGTCACCGATTCTACAACATTGTCCAGGTGCCCAATGGCAAGAATCTGCTGATAATGACTGGAATCAATGCGACCTTCAACTTTAACAAGTTTGCCAGTGCCTGCACTGATCACACAGCCCCACAGCATGATGGAACCACCACCGAATTGTACTATGGGAAGCAAGTGTTTGTCTTGGAATGCTGTGTTCTTCCGCCATGAATACCGCCCCTTGTTATGTCCAAATAACTCAATTTTAGTTCTATCAGTCCACAGCATCTTATTTTAAAGTAAAGCCGGCTTGTTCAAATGTGATTTAGCATACCTCAAGCGACTGTTTGTGGAATGTGCGCAGAAAAGGCTTCTGCCGCATTACTCACCCATACAGCATCTCCTTGTGCAAAGAGCGCTGAATAGTTGAACAATGCGCAGTGACACAGTCTGCAGCAAAATCATGTTGTAGGTCTTGGAGCTAGTCTGTGGGTTGAGTTTGACTGTTCTCACCATCCTTTGCCTATACTTATCTGAGATTTTTCTACCACTCCGGGCCTTAACTAGGACTGTGCCTGTGGGTTACCATTTCCTCACTATGTTCCTCACAGTGGAACCTGACAGCTGAAATCTCTGAGCTAGCTTTTAGTATCTTTCCCCTTAACCATGATGTTGAACAATCTTGGTTTTCAGGTCATTTGACAGTCGTTCTGAGGCTCCCATGTCGCCACTCTTCAGAGAAGATGCAAAGAGAACAACTTGCAACTGGCCACCTTAAATACCCTTTCTCATGATTGGCTACACCTGTGTATGTAGGTCAAGGGTCAATGATCTTACCAAACAAATTTTGTGTTCCAATAATTAGTGCTAAAGGTATTAAAAATCAATAAAACAACAAGGGTTTCCCAACTTATGCACCAGCCTACTTTTGTTTAAGTACCGTATTTTCCGCACTATAAGGCGCACCTAAAAGTCTTATTTTTTTTCAAAAGCTGACCATGCGCCTTATAATACAGTGCGCCTTATATATGGCTCAATATTAAATTCGCAAGGTCTCGCAACTTACGCAACAGCCGCCGACTCGATTTCCCCCCGGACGTGGAGTAGTCCGCGGTGTATGCTGGGATTTATATACCGGCGTTTCATTGGCTAACCAAGTTGCCAATCATCATTTGAATCGATTGCTATTGGCTTAAGTTATTCGGAGCCTCGGATTGGCTAGAGGGACAAAACAAACCCTGCAATTGGCCAAAAAAGATGTGTCAATCATCCGTTACATCGATCGCTATTGGCTGAAGTTATTCAGAGCCTCAGATACGCTAGAGGGCCAAAACAAACCCTGCAATTGGCCGAAAAAGATGTGTCAATCATCCGTTACATCGATCGCTATTGGCTGAAGTTATTCGGAGCCTCGGATACGCTAGAGGGCCAAAACAAACCCTGCAATTGGCCGAAAAAGATGACTGAATAGCAAGCTTGCTAAAGTACGCCATAAAGAAACATGTTTCATTAGTCTGTATTTGTAAACATTTTACTCTCCTGGATTTACTACACTCACGGTTGTAAGAAGACCATGATTGCGTATCATTATTGAACATGAGAACTTAGGTGAGTTATGCGGCTTTGTATTTTCCCGGTATCTTGTTTTAGAACGATCTTGATGTTGCTGTGATGAGTTGAGTGAATTAAACTCAATGCCAAGTGTTTATTGTCATATGCACAGTAAAGTTGCGAGCAAAAAGAAAATAGAAACTAAGGAATGGTTGGCATTTCTTGAATTCCAAGACTTTAACCTTCCGAATGATATTTGAAATGACGCATTTAAGTGACATCGTACGGACACCGCATCCGCACGTGTCTACGACACGTATTTGCTTCTTTGCAAGCTTTGGGAATGTTAAGGGGGTAATCAGTTTGACTGAATCATCTGACTGTTTTGTCGACGTTCCCATTGTAGCGCCTTATAATCCGGTGCGCCTTATCTATTGAAGATATAGGACCAAAAACTATTTTTTGGGGGTGCGCCCTATAACCCGGTGCGCCCTATAGTGCGGAAAATACGGTCATTATTGCACACTTTCTGTAAATCCTATGAACTTCTTTTCACTTCTCAGATATCACTGTGTTGGCCTGCTTTATGATATATTTAACTGAAATTGCTGATCAGAACAACCAATTATTTACAAAGAAAAATCTTGAAAATGATCAGGGGTGCTCAAACTTTTGCATACGACTGTATATCTAATCGTACATTATGGACGACAGCGTGCACCTGATTAAAAGCCGAAAGTGTAAATTTAGGGAAGAAACTCAACTTTGTATAAAAGCGTCATCAGACTTTCAAATGTTTATGTATAGTGATTTTTATTTAGGGGTAGCAATACTTTGTCTCCTCTCTATCACGTTGTCATTTGCACAAGGGATGGGAGAGCTTAGGACCAGTCGCGCAGCTCAGCATGTGCACAGGCTGTATCTGGATTTTAGTAAGTACAGTGGATTGAGTTTTGTTTTGAGAACGTTTTTTGTTCCACTCCTGCGTACACTGTATGTTAATGCCAATTTAATTAACAATGACTGCTACGCTAGTTGATTAAGATTGAAAGCTGCGGACACAATGTGTTATTTTCCCGCTGACATTTTTAAAATGTAAGAAATGGACGTGGACGACTTCGGTGCTGCTCATACAAGTTGAGTTTCTTCCTTAAATGTGCACATGCAGCTTTTAATCAGGTGTGCTCTGTAGACCTAAATTTACAGTATATAGAATCACTTTGGCTTTGTGAATATTTACCTGCGGATTGAGCGTGACTTCGAGCGGGGCATCGGGCACTACAATAAAAAGCCGCATGAGCTGAGCAAAGTGAGACTTGACCCCTCGTCCCTGGGATGGCGACGGCACATAGAGCGGCATGTCGCCATTAAGCACCCTGCTGGCAGATTCCTTGGCGCCACTCGGTCCCAGCGCTTTGACAATCTTATCGGGCCCCGACCCGATAAAGCGCCGCCCCCGGCCGTCCTCGTACTCGAAGCCCACGTAGGCCCGCGCCGTGTCGTCCCTCCGTCGGCTTCTCCCCAGCCCGCCAGCGCCTCCTCGCTTCCCCACCAGAGTCTTGTTGGGGGCTGGCCAGGAGGATGGTCCCCCGTCCAGGGGCTCGACAGAGTCGTCTTCGGATCGGGAGCGGATCACCAAGTCCCACGGGAGCAGGAAAGAAGCGCCCGGAAGGAAGCCAAGCTGCTCCAGCCCAGTGTGGCAGTTGTACGTCTTAGCTGGGCCCAGTTTCATTAGGGACCAGCTGGAGAATTTTGGCAGGAGGCCTTTGGGGCAGTCTGAATGCATCATTCCTGGAAGGTACTCCACGGTGGAGGGTTGCCGGTCGGCCAGGCTGGGCCGCTTTTGCTGCACTTGGCTATCGGTACCGGCGGCTGAGTCGCCTTCTCCGTAAGGACCTAAACTGTCAGTGGATTGGCCCAGACTGAGCGCCAAACTCAGGCTGGTGTCACCAGGGGTGTGGCTGTGAACGGCGCCCGGCTCCTTCAGCCGATCACCATCAGCCTCACACACGGTGCGGGTAGCCTGGTTGCTGGCCGGGGCCGGGTCAGGAGTGCTCGGCTGAAAGATGGGAAAGTTGATCCGCTCCAGTTTTCCGCAGCATTTCTCCTCAAGGCCCTGCAAAGCCACACAGGTCATATTTTTTAAAGAATGGAGGGAAAAAATGCCAAATGTTTTTATGGCCTGCAAAAAAAATGCTGTTTTTATATTTAATGGGACAGTGTGTAATATTTTGTGCCTTCTAGTTGTACAAAAAACCTTAACTCAGGAAAAAAAGAAGAAAAACATGAAGTATCATACCAATGTTTATTTTTATAAATATTCACAGGTCGAGAAATTTGTATTTATTTTCTTTTACATAGCGGAATCCATACCAGGTTTGTCTGACATCATACTGCAACGATGTGCTCATTTGGCAATGGGTTTTGTTATACAGCACAGTGCCATTTAGTGGTCAAATATCAGCAACATGCATGTCTCATTATTTCTTTCCAATTGCTAAAATTGTGAATCGCTTACAATTTTGAGAGAAAATTTGGCAATATTACCTCAAGGGGAAAAAAAATAATATCTATTTATGTTTTTTGTCCTTCTAAAACTTAAATACATACAAGTGTCATGATTACTGATGTGAATCACATGTGCCCGCTCATTTGGCGCCAACCGCTGCGGGTTCTGACTGCCTCGCTGTTCCTATTCATACCCAGTCCTGTCTGTCCCCTGACGCCAGTCCGACTGTGAACCTCTGTGTATACGAGGCAAGCCTTTTTCGACCCTGACTCCCACCTGTCCCATTTTTGCTCCCGTTTGTCTCCAACTATGACCTGTTTTGATCCCGACCACGTCTGCTTTCCCGTCCCGGCTTACGACCCATTTTTTGTTCCCGACAACGTCTACTCCCCCGTCCTGGCTTACGACTCGTTTCTGACCCTGACCACACCTTGCTCTCCCAGTCCCGGCTACCGACCAGTTTTTCCGTCCCTGACACCGCCATCGCTCGCTACGGAAGATTCACTTCCGTAATCGGATCACAATCTGAGTACGAGAGCGACTTGCCTCCCGTGTCCAGCGAACACCGGATCGTGGGCGCAGCCCTTCCTCTTTCCTTCAATAAAACTTGTGGTAAACGTTACGCAATTGGGTCCTGTTTCCGTTCTGATCCTGACCATAAGTACATAAGTTTTTATATGAAACACACGTTTGGACATCATAAGTTAGCACTTCCCCAAAAATAAATAAATTTTAAAAAGTATAAGTCCACGTTAGCATTTTAACACTTCTATAGGCCGTATGTATTCGTGTATAAATCACATTCGTGTATAACGTGCACCCCTAATTTTTAAATAAAAATTTGAATAAAATTTTGGGCCACTTTTTCTGAGCTCAAAATAAGCATTTTGAGTGACAAACCATCAGTGCAATGAATACAATCGGCCGTGATTAAAATAATTTATTGACAGTCTAAAGTATGAACACAATATCAACATAAAATTTACGATGCATCGATTTAATGTCCTTCAAAGTTTGATTCATCCTCTGAAACACCAGAGTTGTTTCCCTCGTCAGGGTTCATTTTAGGGGATGTTTTAATTGTGGCCGGTGCTGTCCTTTGAGATTGTGATGAAGGGCTATACAAATTGTGACTCGTCGTGCTTTTTTGTGTTTATTCATACTTTTCAGAACAATTTTATGTTTTGGGTACATTGACTAACAATAGTGGGATTATAGGATAAAAAATAATTACTTTTCGTATGTCATTTATGTCACTGGTGGTCTAGAGCAGGGGTCGGGAACCTTTTTGACTCAAAGAGCCATAAAAGCAAAAAATATTAATTTTATTTTGGGAAAGAGCCACACCATATATTATGAGACAAATTTACTAAATTGCTAAACCGGCGCCCCAGACAAAAGCTTAGTCTTCAGCACATTTATTTTTGATGATTTGATCAAAATTATGAAAAGAGAATAATGCCAGAGCCCCTGTCCCAAATTCAACAAACAGACCACTTTAAACTTGTCTCTTTCTTGCAATTACTCAAGATCGGTTAAACTCCTTTTGACCCTTTTTTTCATACATATTGGTTTCAAAACCAGATGCAAGCATTTATTTTGTAAAAACGTCACAACATTCTGAGAATAGGGAGCCTTATGTGCTTACCTTTGGCGAGAGATGGGAGGGAATGCTTGTACTTTTTGCATAGCTCCACCCATCCCTCCCACTCACCCAATCAAATGACTAAGTTCTCTTCCGGTGTTTTGGCGTATTTACAGTTCTGTGGATTCATCATAAAGTATCTGAACACTGAACACAGATTATATAGTGAACTTTTAAATAAAGGATTCTTTAGCGTTGTACAGCCAAAACGAGTTTTTTTTCCCCCCTTTTTTGTGTGACACCTTGACTGTAAATTGTAGTGAAAAACGTGCCCTATATATACTGCGAAGTGTTGCTCTTGCATTTAGCTTTGTTTGGCTTTACGTGTACCTGAACAGGATTGACAACTCCGGTTTTGAACAAGATGGAGAAATTTCGCATGCAATCAAATTGGTCTCTGAGCCACAGATACTCATAGAAAGAGCCATATATGGCTCGCGAGCCATAGGTTCCCGACCCCTGGTCTAGAGGTTGGGGTTCAGCGCTTTCATTTCTTCGACCCAGGTATATTTCTCGTTGAATTCAATGTTTTGCGATTGTAGTCAGCGGTATTTTTTGAATAATAATTCATTGCACAAATACGGTAACATACCTTGTCGAAAACACGACCGCAAACTTGGAATTCTTTTTTTAGGTTCAAACAAAACGCGTTAGCAACTAATAAACACAAACGTAGCGTTTAATGGCATTTTAAAAAATGATAGCGTCTGACTCAAATATCAGATGTAATAAAAATTCATCTTGTGTCCATTTGACATGTCCAGAATGCTACTTCAAAATGGAGCATCTCAAATTTGCCGATCACTGACCTCATAAAAATCATAGTTTGCTGCCTGTACGTCGAAGGGGTCCTCGCGGGCGCCCTGCTTCCTCCCACAGTTGCAAGAACTGGTGGAGCGGCCCCTGCTGTTGTGGTTAAGGATGGGTGGGTTATGATCCACGTCAGTTTTCTCTCCTGGCAAAAAAAATAATAAAATAAAAACTTGTCACAATGAATATATAGAAAAATGTTGATTTAAAAAAGCTCCCACTTACCCGCCTGTGGCAGAAGGTGAAACTTGTGTACGCAGTGCTGGTCAGACAGGCTGCGTTCCTCGCACAGCTGGTGCCCATTGCTCCAGAACTTGTAACAGTCTTCGTGGACCTGCAGGGCGTAGCGCTGAAAGGCCACGCCACGCGCGTGTTGGCTGTAAACGCGCAGAGCCTGCGCCAGCTGGTTCTTGTGCACGGCTGTGGTGTAGTTGTGCGGCAGGTTGGCTTGGTACGCACTGTGGGCTAGCGGCAGCGCCTTCTGGCACCGGTTCTCAGAGAACTTGGCGTCAGCGTCCAGGAAGCCGTCTAAAACCTTCAACTGAGCCTGAACCTTGGCCGCCAGCTCTGCTGCCTCGTCCTTGTCATTACCGCCACCTACTAAGGCATCGTGGAGCTTGAGCGCCACCTGGTGTTGGAGAGAAAGTCGACAATCATGAGAATATGAATAGCCCCCCAGAAATCCGTAGTGGTAAGGCCTGACCTGTGCCCACTTGGAGTAGGACGGCAGCTCAAAGTGGCAAGGCTGCGGGTTTCGTCCCACACTATCGTCGAAGCCTTTCTTGGTCAAAACCAGTTCAACATGCTGCCACAGGAACTCCTTTAAGCTGCAGTCCGCCGGCACCATGCCCGTCAACGCCAATGGTGCGCACGACAGCTCGGCCACGCTCTGCCGGGCAGAACGACGCATTTGTTGGTAGCGCCTTGGGCCAGACACCAACGAACCAGAATCCGGCTCGGAAAGGATGCAGTTGGAGCGAAGCTGGCCCAGCAAAGTGCCCACAGCGTCCTCCTCAGGGGCAGGCAGCACATACACGAAGGCTTGGTTGGCTGGTACAGTGAAGAGACAATTGGTACTCTGGTTGGTGAGAACGCGACTTTTGCGGAAGATGCGGTAGATCTGGTCTTCCAGAGCATGCTGCAGGCGCCTCCGAGGAGAGTGCTTTTTGGGTCTGTCTGGGTGGATTCCTGACTCGGAGCCATTGGGGACCTGGACAGGACATGCATTGAGAAACTTTTGATTGGCATTGTCTGTTCAGGCAGCGGTGTCAAACTGACTATAGCTCAGGGGCCACATTGTTGAAAAAACATTCTCACCGAGGCCAGACTATTAAATAATGGCATAAAAGTGTGCCTTAGTTGGAGGACAGGGGGCCTCACATTAAATTATGGTTCAGGGATGCAAGATTTGATTATTGAGTTGTTGTTTTTTTTTTAAATTTTACCTCAATATTTTCCCCCTCCACTAAATTTTAATCTTGTGTAGTGTTGATCAACTGTACATTTGTGTAATAAAAAAAATAAAATAAACAACAATTAAATCAAATTCATTCATTATTTAACTTGGGGGAACTCATGTGGACTGCAAAGCGACAAAAGGAGCATATAAACCCTAAATTAAAGGATGGGTTTAAAGGTCTTTCTGCTTTTTATTTTTTAATGAAAATGTTTACCTGAATATGGGACCTTGCTGATTTATATATATTATAGAAATTTAATTATCTTTAATGTCATTGATAACATTGTGGTGAGACATTGTATGCAATGAGATTAGACATGGCATTATATATGGAGCTAAACATCTTTAAACTTATGCAAAGACCCCAAGGTGCTATTTTTTATTGCCCTAAACAGCGCATACGACTTTATTTTAAGTAAAATAGTAATAGGGTGGGTTTCAACAATGTTCTCTGGTTGACTTCATATGAGACCACTAAATGTTGCTGTATTGTCTTGTGCAACTGGAAACAAGTGCTATAAAGCACAAGGAAGAATACAAACTACAAAACACAGATTTTTTTCGTCTAATTTTCTTGCGCAGTCTTTCACAAGGTGTAATGGGGGCGGGGGGACTGAAAGATTTGGTGGGTCTTTTTGAATCCATCTGTAGTTTAGACGAAACTAAGGGACACAGACACAGACATTTGCGGCTGAATCACGGCCAGAAATTTCTGCCTTTGAGGCGGACGCTAGTGGACGCATTGAGATCGCTATTCAGACGAGATACAGCGGTGCTTAACACGAGGTCGGAAATTCGCGCGCGGGTGGCAGCGCGAAACTGTTTGGCGCTGCTCAATTCTTCAGAGCGCGTGTACACAGCCTTTCACGAGCGTATTGAGGCTGAACCACGGCCAAGAATTTCTGACCGTGAAGCAGATGCTGTTGGGCGCTGTTGGACGTTTTGAGACCGCCATATAGACAAGATAGAGCAGTGCTTTACTCGCGGTCGGAAATTTTCACGTGGTTGGCCGCGTTCAAAACTTTTGAGCTGCTCAAAAGTTTGAGCACGTGTTAAACCGCGTGCCGCACACGTGGTCAACACGAGGAAATGACGCGGAAATGACGCAGAACGACGTGCTCTGGCCGCGGCCAGGGCGTGCTTACACCTGGGTAGGACGGGAAATTTCAGCGGGTAATCGTGGGTGGGGCATGGTAATAGCATGTTCTGCGCCTGTATCGCGGTGTTATTACGGGAAATTAGCGTGTTACACGTGTGACAGTCAAACGCCTTTCTCCGCGTATAAACAGCGCGAATGCCGAGCACACGTCAGTTGTGCTCGTGACGTCAAGGGGGTGAACATGGATCCCCGTCAGCGTAGTTTCTCTTCATTTCGAATAAATCTTTCGGTGCATTCGCAATGGTCGCAGCAAGGCTTTAATGCTAGGACCTTAGCTTGGCCTTTTGGCTGAGAGTAAGAATCCCGGCTCCAAAGCTTTGTATCGTATTATGAACTGATCGATATTGGATAATGTATAAAGAAGATAGACCAATAACCCTTAGACCCCCCCCCCTCCCCCCCTCCGTCAGCGTAGTGACCTCATCTTAATCCATTTTTAAATCTTGACATTTCTTTTCAAGACAAAAAAATAAAAATGATGCCATAGCTTGAAATCTTGATCTTCACGAGACTGTGTCTTTTGCGGTTATGAATTCTACAGCCCGGTGCTGAGGTTTGCATCCCCTCGCTACTACAACCACATTTACCTCGTTTAATCTCACTTTTAGGGAATGTAATGGCGAATATATAACCAAAACCACTTCGTCTTGCATTTGTTGGAAATGTAATTCAACTTAAATCATTCCGTCTTTGATTTTGTTGTGAACGTAATCGAACGGTAAATCCTCCCCCCCTCGCGTGAACGCGCATTCTGCTGCGCTTCCAACGAAAGCGATCGTATTCTATATAAAACGCTTATTAAAACTATAAAGCGAGCTAATTATAACAATTGGGAGATCCTAGTCTATATAACGCGTTTATTTAAACAATAAAGTGCGATCGTATTCTACAAAATGCGTTTGTTAAGTGGATGAAAAAGTCACGCGAGGGGGTGGGGCGGTGTGGGTGTTGCGTAGGAGTCGGATTTGGGCACAACACCGGCTCGGGAGCTTTTATACCCGTGGTCCACACGAGAAAATGACGCAGAAATGACGCGATGAGGAAGCGGAACAGTCGCCGGCGTCTGTTTTGCGGGCATACCACCGATGAACAGCGGGTTGGCCAATTTTGCACATTTTCCATCCCGGGCAACCACGGGCAAAAAAAAAAAAACGCAAAATTTTAGCCATGATTCAGCCGCAAATGTCTGTGTGACCGGCCCCTAAGCGTATGATTGTGTGCGTGTGAGGTCAATGTAAATGCTGCACCTTGAAAGTTCCGCTCATCTGAAATACAAAAAGAAGCCGAGGTGGGCATGGGCGACAGTTGACCTTCCACTCCTTGGACACCGGGCAATCTTTGACGGCCGCCCGTATGAGGGGCAGCGCCTTCTGCCTCAAAGCGTCCAGCGCTCGGAAGAGACGGTCGTAAGTGACGTCGAACGTGTGGTTCGGATGAACGAGCAGCAGGACGTGGCACACTGAGAACAAGTAGAGCAGATGCAGGCAATGCTGGCGTTCCAAGCCCTTCCAGAACTCGTGGGCGTCAGCATGGCTGATGCCCGCAGCCTGGGACCGGCAGGCCTGCAGCAACTGGCGGCCGTCGCACACCGAGGTGAGGAGCAGGTACAAGACGCGGTTGTCCGGGTTGTACAGAGCCTGGATACCACCGCCGCCCCCGGCGTCCTCACCATCGAACGCAGAGAAGACGTGTTTGTCCGCCACAGTGTTGACGAGAGATTGTTTGAGGGCATCCAGTTGCGTGTTGCTTTTCCCGAAGATGCCCACCACGCAAATGCCGTCGTTCCGGTGTTCGGCGTCCTCTGTCACGGCCTCTCGGAGATGGGCTTTTACGTCTCTGATAGCCGCCATGCTGGCTTCCTCTGTTTTCCTTTGGGCGGAAAAGAGGGGGAATAAAAATATTTACGCACCAATCTGACTTCCGTTCTTTGAAAACTTCGACTCGAAACAAAAGTCTCCAAAGAGTTCCTATTGGCATCGACAAATTAAGACGTAAAATTTTGGGAAGAAAGTAAAATTGAAGCAATGACAGTTTTAAAGTGTTTATACAAAATGTTTTAAAACTCTGGTTTGGTCTGAACACTGAACATCTCTTTTGATCCTTTTCTGGGTCTTTTCTTGTGTATTATATAGCGCCTCTAGTGGTTAAAATAACCCATTCATTAGCAAAAAAAAAACCTATTGATTTGAATAACAAGCAAAGTACCGTACATAAACTATCACATAAACAGCGCATTTTATTAATACTTGAAGACATACTTACCAACCTTTTAGCAATAAAAAAACAATACAAGTTATCACACACTAAATTTATTGCAGTCCTTTGTGCAGTTTAATCACGCAAAGACTCAAGTCTTGCTTCGCGATAAAGCAGCCGTAGATTGAACTATCATCCATTATTTCCATCCATTATCTGCACATCTTATCCTCAGTGGGGTCGCGGTAGTGCTGGAGCACAAAGTTAGCTGTCTTGACTGTCTGCCGTGTTGCTGCTACAAGTACCCCGAAAAACCTTGTGACAGGCTGGTGAAATAAACTGATCAAAATTTGCGAGGTTTGGTCACTTTAAGCCTCTGTAGTTTCTATTCTTCCTTGTGCTTTGTATCACACGTTTTTGGTTGCACATCTTCACATTACAGCAACATTTAGATTCATTGAAATTTCTAATTTGAACTTGTACAGGAGCATCTAAGGCAAAAACACGTCTGCGTGTTTCCCCGAATATACAGTAATAATAATAATATATAATAATAAACTAGTAGAACTAAATTCAATTGTTGTTGTTTTTTTCTTTTTCATTTTGTAATCAAATCTTTTTCTAATAAAATCTTACATACCTGGATTATTGTAACTTGTTAGCCTGCAAAAAGACCCCCAGCCCTCCAGCCAAGGCTCAGTTTTTATGCTATTGATTTACTAGTTCGGTTCCTAGGAGAACTGTTTATCTGGCCTAGCCGAAAATAGATTGACACCCCTGCTGTACAAAATTTGATTTTTTTAAAAGGTAACAAAAAGTAGGTGATTAATGGGAAAATGGGTCAAAAAGTGGCAGCAGTTAAACATTGACAAAACAAATTGAAAATAAGTTAATAAATCGTCAAATAAAAAAGTATGGAAATGAATGAATTTAATGAGAAATGGCTAAAAGCTGTGCCAGGTGATGTGTATGAGGTATGATGTAATGTGTGAAATCAATATTTGTGTTCTTTTTGTTTTATTTATTATAACACATATATATTCATATTTATATATATATTTTTTGCTGTTAATATGCCTTAATACATTTTTGAAAAAGTGTTATAGTAGCATGGTATGGACACAACAAAATATCTTTAAACTGTTGAGCAGTGAAGATGATATTTTTTTCAAAACTAGTCAATTTTTATAAGTTGTTCTCTAATTTTAATTTCCAGTGATGCCTAGGTAAGAATTGTCCTGTAGCTATGTTGCAGGCTATATATATATATATATATATATATATATATATATATATATATATATATATCCATATGATACAAAAATACAATAATTTTTTTTTTTTTAAGCAAACTACTTCATTTTGGTCCTTTTTAAAAATTTTGTCCGACCTCCAATATCTAAACAATTCTTTCCATTAACACAAGGGCAATTCGCTTGCAAAATACAGTAACATTTTATTGCTAGAACTCTGAACTTTTGCAAAAAAAAAAAAAAAACATTTTAGCGCCCTATGTTTCCGATGACGTGATCACACGATTTCAGTCACTCGGGTCCCCCCTCACATACTTTCTATCATTGGATAGCGGGAGTAACACAAGAAAGTGGGGTCTACTCAATGATTGAACAAAGATTTGATAAAAGCCATCCTTTCCATTTTGTGGTGATTTATCGTGCTGAAATCATTCCCAGAGGTTCGATACCTACACAGCACCGCAAAGCCTTTAATATATATATATTTTTCAATAAAAAAATAAATATATGTATTTTTACGTTGTGGCACTCGGGGAAAATGCTTCCGAAAAGGTATTTATTACTTTGTGGCATGCAATGGGTTATGGACACCTTAAACAACACACCCCACCTTGAACGTTTTTCCATGCTGGAGCAAATGGTTGAAAAAATGTTTTATTAGGAACTTTTATGTGTGAATCCCCTTAAGTTTTAAAAAAAAAAGCTTATGTACTTTTATGAATTCCAAACGTTTTTGTTTTACTAGTTATGACTATTTTAACATTTTGAATGTGTCCGTGAGCCCCGAACAATGGCATGTTTTGCGTGCGCGTTCACGCAGTGCGTGACTGCGTCATCGGTGACGTCACCGTCCTTCCGATCCGACGAAATCCCATCTAGCGGCGCGCGTTCCCCAGTCGCTTCGTGAATGGGGGCAGTCCGACACTTAGCGAAATTAGTCCACTAGCACTTCCCTTGTCTCTTCCGTCTCCACGCCAGTAATTCACCCCTTTCTCACCCTCTACTGTTTAGTTCCAAAGCTCTCCCCCAAATCGCAAAAATCCACCGTCGAGTGTTTGTGAAGCTGCAAGTCTTCCCAGCCGAGCGAAGCGACGGGCGGAGCTGCGAGTGCGAGCGTGTCCAGGAATGAGCAATGATGGCTGGCTGTGCAGCAGAGGAGAAAACCTTCCGACGGTTCTTGGAGCTCTTTCTCCGGGAGATGAACCCTCCTCTGCAAGACAGCGACCCGCTGCCTTCGCGTCCCTTGACGGACCTTTTGTGTGAGGACGAAGTGGAAGGGGAATGCCTCGACTTGTGTATGCAGCACCTCTACAAATAGTTAAGTGAACACTTTATTTCTTGTTTCTGTGTATGTTGCTTGTGTTCGGGGGTGGAAGTGAAGCCTGATCTGGACTGGTTCTGGTTCACACGCTCGTTAACCTTTAAACCAAGCTGGGTGTGTCCTAAAACGAGGGTTAAAGCAACAAAACGAAATGCATGATTTTCAAACATTTTAGTGTTCCATATTGATTTAGTCATGCGACAAAATCTATTTTTAATCCCCAAATTCCAAAGGTGAACCCCCGATTTTGCGTAACACGTAGACGTCATGATTGCACATATAGGGAGGGGTGTATGTACCCACATGCTAAAAATAACCCCACCGGCTCTGTTATTTGCTTCCTTTTGACAAATTCCAGACAGGAAAAAAGCAAGATGCATTCAAGAGGACGATGCACTTCTTACATAATCTAGTGTGCAGTTCCAACTGGATTAAAACGTGTATGCGTGATTTGAGTGTGAGAAAGAGGGAGAGAGTTAGAGTGTGAGCAGCCTTGGCAGAAATGGTGAAAAAAAAAAAAAGTAAAAGTGAGAAAATGAGATGCTGGCCTGGTTTAGAATCCAAAATAGATGTTGAAAGAAGTGTGCTGGCAAGGGAAGCACTCATCTAGGGCACCCACGCTTCACTCGTGTCTGGAAAGAAGTGTGTTTTTTTTAAACATCTGTGGGCGTGTGGAGGAGCTCTGAGGTACTCCAGTGGTGTGAAGAGCAATTTTGTGTGTGTCAGGGGTCCGTGATTGAACTCGCGGGGGAAGGAAGGTGGTGTTTCGCAACGTGCATATCTAGCATCGATTTTTGTTGTTGTTTTAAGTGCAGCTGTTGTCTTTGTGGTTGTGTGCAGTTGTTGTCTTTTTCAGGTGTGTCCTTAAAGCAAAAACAGAATTTCTCATAAAATTTTACGAGACCCTGGTGGGTAGACATTCTAGAGGGAATCTGGGGGCATGCCTCCCTAGAAGGAAAGTTGGTACATTCAATTGCATCAATCTGGTGCATTAAAGTCGCTAAATGTATGAGTAATTTGTGCCGTTGTAATCATAAATACACTCATTTTCAAAGTCAATGACACAGCAAACAATTAACACCCACAAAGCATGGTAAACGAGACAGGAATTTGAAAACAAAAATCTGCTTGTCATCTATTAAGACAAAAAAATAACTATTGTTGCTCCAATGCTGATGCTGTACTTTTTTAACGTTTTGTATCAACTTGTAAACGCATCACATCACTATAATGAGTTTTAAACTCAAAGAAACATACTGATATTGGAGTTTCCGCCGTGCAGTGGTTAGCACATTTGACTTACATGCAAAAGGTGCGAGACAGAGTGGAAACATTCGTTGGCCTGGAGAGGGATGGGCGCCACCATGCTGTACTTGCCCAAGACACACCACAGGAAATGATGCCTACTACTACTACTGCTTTGTCCCTACGTAGCAGTTGAGGGATCCAGACAAAATACTCATGTCAACCGAAGCTGAATTTTTAGTAAAATTAGCAGGATTTATTTGGCGGAGTAATTGCTCGCCATCATGGAACATGTGAAGAAGAAGAAAATGAAGTTGTCGGAGTACTTGACAGTTTGAGTTGAGAGAAGTAACACTTCAGTCAGTCAATGGGACAAACGTGCAAAATTGTCTGTTGCATGAATTTGAGTTTTACAGTCGAGCGCAGAAGTAGCAAAACTTAAGGAGTTGGGGGCCACATTGACTTAAATTTTTTTTATTAAGCGGCTGGTCCTGGAGACCAATACAAATGTTTTTATTTATTAATCTATATACATGCAGACATCTACATGTTGTATATTTTTTTAACGTTTGTGTTATTAATAGGATTCGTCTCATGGCTAAGAAACAGTCACAAATAAAGCAAAACAGTATAATAAGTCCCTGTTTTAAGTGTTTAAATTGATATTTTGTTGTGTAGTATTTCTGTAGCATTTTTGTAGTGTTTATTTAGTATTTTAGTAGTAGTATTTGACTTAGCTTGAATTTACTTAATATAATAATTAATATAATAGTGTATAATAAATAAGTATAATATAATGAAATATAATTTTTGTTTGTTGCTGTAGTATTTTTTTAATTTTCAGAACTAAATCAAAATAACATATTAGGTCCCATGGTTTTAAGCACGAAATTGGATAATTGGTATTGTAGTATTACTGTTTTTGTATTTTTGTCGGGTTTTTGTAGCGTTACCTGTAGTATTACGGTAATAGTATTTTTGTATTATAATAGTAATTATTTTTTTTAGCATTTCTGTTGTATTTTTTTCCAGAATTAAATAAGATAAAATTAAGGCCCTGTTTTTGTTTTTTTGTTGTTTATTTTTTCCTTTTTTAGTCAAGTTGCAACAAACTGAGTGAACAAATCACCTGAAAAAAAAAACCAAAACAATGACAAGTGGAAGCCAAAGGCTTATAAGAACCCCCTCCCCCAAATAACTTTGGACACTTCTTCAATCAATCATATAAAAGCACAAAATGTAACTTTTTGTTTTGTAGTATTACTGTAGTTCTATTTGTGTTATGTTTTTATAGAATTCATTTTTTCTTTTCAGAATTAAAGCAAAATTATTTATGAGATCCTTGCTTTTAAGCACTAAATGTGATATTTTGTTTTGTAGTATTACTGTACTGTAGTTATTTTTGTATTTTTTTTTAATATTACTGTAGGTGATTGTTTGAAGTATTTGTGTACTATTATTTTTGTACTATAGTACTACTGCAGTTATGTTTTTGTAGCATTCCTGTAGCATTTTTTTCTTTTCACAATTAAAGGAGAATAATATACAAGGTCCCTGTTCTTAAGCACTAAATTAAGACATTTAGTTTTGTAGCATTACTGTAGTTGTATTATTTGAAGTGTTTTTTTTCCCAGTGTAAATAATATACAAGATCCCTGTTTTTTAAGCACTAAATTTGATATTTAGTTTTGTAGTAGTACTGTAATTTTATTTTCGTAGCATTTCCTTTTTATTTTCACAATTTCTGCAAAATAATATATTATGTCCTTGTTTTTAAGCACCGAATTTGATATTTTGTTTGATAGTATTATTGTAGTTGGAGTTTTGTTTTGTTTTATAATATTTCTTAGTTTTTCTGAATTAAAGCAAGTAATATATAGATATAGAAATGTAATATATTACTGAGGTTTTATTTTTGTAGTATTTTTCTTGTATTATTGTAGTAGTATTCTTTCAGTATTTTAGTATGACTGTATCTGTAGAATTTCTGCATTTGTTTTTTCGTAGTATTATCAGATTTTTTTTCTCTTCAGAATGAAAGCAAAATAAAATATTAGGTCCCCAACTAGATGTCGCTGTATTGTGTCGTACAACCAAAAACGAATGCTTAAAAGCAATACAAACTATGGAGAAATCAAAGCCACCAAATCGCACCAATTTTATTGTCTTTTTTTGCCTAGCCTTTTGCAAGTTTTTTGGGGTGTGTGAATAGCAGCATGATGGCGGACAATCATTTCAGTTCTCTCTAGGTGTGGCTCATGTTGTTTAATAAACATTTCTTGACCTATAAGTATTTAAAAATGCACATTTATGTGGTAGTTCATGTATTTGTCTTATTTTAAAAAATCATTATTGATTTTTTTCCAATTTAGAAGGGTTTTTTTTACCACTAGGATGCATTAAATAATACATGCTGTCCCTTTAAATTATGCACAAGATAAAAGTTAACACAAATAGATTGAGGTAAGTCATCCCACATGCTTTTCTGAATACAAATAACTGAGCTCTCCAAGTTTTTATATGCTTTATTGAACAAAATCAGACCAAGATTGGAATCCAAAACCTTAAGACTGCGAGGCCATACTCACTCAAGTCAAGCATCTGGTAACCTGCAGTAACATCCTTTTCCTGTCCAGGCTATAACATTAGCGGTCGGTTTTATTATTGTATGGAAGAGGTTCACTGTTTCTTTCCAAATGAGGCATTGTGAAGGCCGTCTTATTATTTTGTGGAAGAGCCAAACGAGACTCCACCCTCTAACACTTCCTCCACGAAAGTGACAAAAGCTTGTTTGGGGACTTCCTTTTCCTGTCCATTGGTCCTCGTCAAGTAGTGTTTTCATTTTTTTTCCAAAATTGTGTGGCTCCAAAAAATTCTAATGCTGTTTCAATGCTATACAGTTCTCCAAGAGTGTCTCAATTTTTCAGATAGCAGGCCAGATTTGGTTAGCTGAAAATGTGTGAGGGCCGACCATTCAGCCTGGCATTCTTTAAACAGTCTTTAATAAATTCAGCCTCTGTCAAAGGTTTGCAGTTCTTGGCGATCAGCATCGCGACCGCAAAGCTCGCCTTTGTATCATTTTCATTTGACTCGCATGGTCTTGTGAAAAAGCGCTCCTTTGCCGTTTAAACAACTTCCGTTTGCTTCACCTATTCACAGCCCTCGTTTTCAGTTATCCAATGTAGTCAGCATGTTTTGTTCTGCATTGCCTCTTGATATTATATATTTGAAAACTGCCAGTCTCTTGGCACTTTAGGCACAGTTGTTTCGGATTTAGGTGAGAAAAATACTCTAATTTCCACTTGTCCTAGAAGTGGCGGTCCTCCCAATCAACTATCCTTTTTTCAATTTGCAGTCGCCATCTCGGAAATGAGTTGGGCTAAACTTCTCACAAAAAGCCAAGGGTCAAGGTGGCCAAAGGGCTACTACCATCTTCTAGTGCAGGGGTCGGGAACCTATGGCTCGCGAGCCATATATGGCTCTTTCTATGAGTACCTGTGGCTCAGAGACAAATTTGATTGCATGCAAATTTTCTCCATCTCGTTCAAAACATGAGCTATTAATCCTGTTCAGATACACGCAAAGCCAAACCAAAGCTGAATTTCAAAGCAGTACTTCGCACCATATATATGGCACGTTTTTCACTACAATTTACAGTCAAGGTGTCAACCCAAAAAATACAGATACCAGATGAGGAAATCCACAGAACAAACTGTAAATACGTCAAAACACCGGAAGAGAACTTAGTTATTTGATTGGGTGAGTGGGAGGGATGGGTGGAGCGAAGCAAAAAGTGCAAGCACTCCATCCCATCTCTCGCCCTACGCCGTCTGCGCCAAAGGTAAGCACATCAGGCTCCCTGTTTGCAGAATGTTGTGACGTTTTTACAAAATAACTGCTTGCATCTGGTTTTGAAACCAATATGCATGAAAAAAAAAGGGTCAAAATGAGTTTAACCGATCTTGAGTAATTGCAAGAAAGAGACAAATTTAAAGTGGTATGTTTGTTGATTTTGGGACACGGGCTCTGGCATTATTCTCTTTTCATGATTTTTTTCAAATCATCGAAAATAAATGTGCTGAAGACTAAGCTTTTGTCTGGGGCGCGGGTTTAGCAACTTAGTAAATTTGTCTCATAATATATGGCGTGGCTCTTTCCCATAATAAAATTAATATATTTTGCTTTTATGGCTCTTCGAGTCAAAAAGGTCCCCGACCCCTGTTCTAGTGAAATGGTGATTTTAAAAAGTTTTTGTACACATTTATTTTGTACTGCGGTCAACATTACTGGCAGGCTACATATTATTAATTTTATGACAGAGGTTGCAGGCAAGCAAAAAATTGATCACATGCTGCTACTGGTCCCCGGGCCGGACTTTGGACATGGCTGCAGTAATCCCTTGTTTTGCAAAATCATTATTTATTTATCTGTTAAATACTCAATTATACATTAAAACCAAAGAACAAACCCCATTTACAGGCTCAAACATTTGTATAACAAACAAAAGTCATGCTTTTTTTTTTAAACAAATTACTTGTTTGCTGTTAAAATAATCACTGCTTTTTTGCACTACTGACTCAGAAAAGAGATGGATATTTCAGACGGATGATATTTTCTCACCATCATGTGGGTGTTATTGGGAAACAAAAATGTCAACATAAATGGAACTAGAGCAGTGACAACGAATTATTAAAACGCGTTATCAACAAATTAATCATCAATTCTTTGTATCGCGCGATTTATGGGCCGCTCAGCACATTACATCAATGCAAATAAGAGTGCGTTGAATTTAATTGCACATTAAGGGAACATGCTTGTAGTGCCACTTTGACCCTGCAGAGGGCACTTGAGACCACATTTTGTTGTGTGGCTTACTCTCTGTCCAGTCAAGTCAGGTCATATTTATTTGTATAGCCCTTTTTACAAATTACTATTTAACCCTTCAAATAATAATAAGCAGGGAGATTTTTTACCCTGGGGGTCAGCAACTGGCAGCTGCATGTGGTTCTTTGGCGTTTCCTTTTCGCTCTCCTGGTTCATTTCTTAAAAATGTTTGATAATGGAAAGTCATACGTCTTCTGTAGGAGGAAAAATGTGACCCAACATGACTGTTTTCCGATAGATATATATATATATACAATGTTTTTGCAGCTCTTATATGGCTCTTTCTACATTTTGGGTTGCCAACCTTTGGTCTAGCCAATCGAATGTAGAACACAATCCACGATGCAAATTTGTGAAGTAGCAAAACCGTGAAAAGTAAACTGCATTATAGCAAGGGATTACTGTAGTTGAATTAGCGTAATTCAATTGAAATAAATCCAAGAATATTATAATAGAATTATACAATATAATGAACACAGTTGTATTTCCCAAATAGTGCCCAGCAGCATTCAATACAGATGAAGAAAATATAAGTCGGATTGATACTTGAACTATGGACTCTTACAACCGTATTTTTCTTGATGATTTAGAAAAATATTTTCTGTTGTCCTCTGTGAGTTATTTGTTTTTTTTTCTTTCTAAATACGTCATTAGCAAAGTTTTTCATTTCTGAACCGTTGAAAAGGGCAAACCACACAAGTGTTGGAAATCTATGTGGTTTAACTTAAGTGTTGACATTAAGCAGTGCTGGATGCTGCCAAACAACACATACATTGATATTTAACTCAAGCATGAATCGTGAATATAACCAACAGTTGCCACGGCAATAACCCGGGCGTCCTCGCGCCAAACACTATTATAGGTCAAAGGATCACCTCGCTAATGTGCTCCAATGTGAACGCTAATGTGAGTTGTGTGATTTTATAAAATCTTGGCTTGGTCTGCTGATTGTCATAGCTTTACCTAAAAGGGACATAGTGTGATACGGTACCACAGTAAAGCCATGTTAAGGAGCCTCTGTTACTTTTTCATTAATCTGAATGTAAATCCACTTGTGATAAGTTTACAGTTTAACAGACACTCAAAACAAGGAGCGAAGACTCCAAGAATGTTGAGCTTTCAGGCAGAACAAGAGAGCAGTGTACAAAACTCCCATGATGTACAATATCCAACTTGTTTTAAACGTCCTCCCTTGAAACCTTACTTCATTAAATATTCTTGGTTGCAAAAAGCAGATGAAGTGTTAAACGTGTAAATATGAAAAGCGGTAACACGATTGGCAAAACGTGTGAAATTGCTCAATAAGAGTCAAAATGTAAAAAAACAATGCGTAATAATAGTTAAATACCTTACCACAGTGCAAAATATAAACACCCAAAATAACCCATGCCTGGCTTCCTAAGCAATCTCCTTTGCACGTGTTCAGTAGTCGAGAACCACATTCGTCGTTGTAATCAAGCAGAATAAAAACAAATCTCTGAATAAACATTAAATGATTTTCTCATTGGAGCATACATTGCACAGTTTATTTTTAAGCCTATTTAGGTTAAATAAAAAACGACAACTCACATTGGATTGTAAATTCACAGTTTTTCTTACATTGTGGCTAAATTATTAAAGTTGGTAAAACACTACCTTTGGCTACAGAGGAACCCAACGTACATTTTCACCATAGACGACACCACAAGCGTTTTATGCGTCAGTTTTCAGCACGTATGAAGCTATTTTTTTGTGTCAAAAAGGATGAGACTAGTTTTCAGTGGAGAGAAAGACTGCTTGTTGCCAGGGTAAAACAAGAAGGTCTTTTCTTTTAGCACAGAAGACGCTGCTAGTTGTCGGCGTGAAACACGAAGGCCCATTTTTCAACGTAGAAGAAGACTATGCTAGTTGCCAGTGTAAAATAAAATGCTTGTTTTAGGGGAGTAGAAATCGACTCCAGTCATGGTCCACTTGAAGCATGACGTAGCATGGCACACAGAAGTGCTAG
This sequence comes from Urocampus carinirostris, assembly GCF_059441175.1. Classification (NCBI taxonomy): domain Eukaryota; kingdom Metazoa; phylum Chordata; class Actinopteri; order Syngnathiformes; family Syngnathidae; genus Urocampus; species Urocampus carinirostris. Next base: position 26,432,865 of record NC_142365.1, read on the forward strand.
TCCAAATAACCCAACCTTTATAAGTGTTCAATAGTCATAATAGAACAACATGCTTAATTGTAAGCATACGGGAAAAAAACAAATGTCTGAGTAAACATGAAATTAGTTTCTCATCGGAGTGTAAGTCGTACCAGGCATTGGATTTTTAAATCCAGTTTTTGTAACAATCTGGCTAAATTATGATAGCAGACAAGACACTACATTTCGTACATTTTCGTCATAGAAGAAGACGGCATTAGCGTTGTTTGCCTACGCTTTTGCCTATGCTCGTATTTAGCGTAGAAGACTACGCTAATTGCCGGTGTAAAAGAACATGCTCGTTTTCAGCTTTGCAGAAATTGACTTCATTTTTTACTGTGCTTGTTTCATAACATAGCACGACACACCAAACTGCTAATCATAATAACCCTACCTTGGCAATATAGGCAATCTCTTTACAGGTGTTCAATATTCAGAACTACATTCTCCATTCCTGCAAATCCTTGCTAGCTGTTCTTGTTAGCCGCTTTAACTCTTTGTTGCTTTTTGTTCTTGGCGATAAATTCTTATTTAAAAGGAGTCAATTATATACAGGGTAGAACATGAATCATTTATAGCCCATTGTTTTGGCTCTTCCAGAATTAGCACTGGCCTCAATTTAAAACAATACCTAGGAAAAGGGTTAGTTACGTCGTAATTTTTAAGCGGTAATTCTCGGGCTAACTTGATGGCAGTGTGTGAGTGGGCCTACATGCAGCAGGTCTGGTGATTCATCCCACGTGTCATTAGTTTGTCTCTGGGTTGAACGGCTAATAATAGAGTTGCGCCACAGAAAAGTTCAACGTTCAATGGATGCGGAGGCCGGTTGATGGACATTTTTTTTCTTTTTTTGAACAACGGTTTTGGACGTTCATCTATGTGCCTTGAAATAAACCCTGTTAGGTTCTACAGTCCAGCCTCACTTAATGAAATAAATACTTTTAGAAACTGTTTTTGAATACAGTAATCCTGTCTTTCGCAAGGATTGCGTTCTAAAAAGGACCTGCGAGTCAAAATCCGCAAATTAGTGACCTTTATCTGTTTATTTAATGAATACTCTATTATACATTGAAACCAATGAACAAACCCTATTTACAGGTTCAAACATTTATTAAATAAGTATGTTTTTTTTTAAATTTACAAATATCTTCTTTTCTGTCAAATTGTAATTTAAAAATAATCTTGCTGTTCTATTACACTACTTTTAACCACTTTTTTCCTTGCCATCATGTTGACGTTATTGGGAAAATGAAATGTGGAGAAAAAACGCTTTTAACCTTCGTTTATCATATCTTAAGTAACTTTGTCAGCAATATAAAATAATTCTCTGCCTTTCTGTTCTTTTGTTGGTCCAGAGCGTTTTGTTGAAATAGAAAATTGAAAAAGATTTGCGCATACGTAACGGAGGTTCCCTTAAGCTGTTTTACAGACGTGTACAACATAGATTGCAACACACAGGCAGGCAGAGGCAGAAAGGGGCTGGGAGACTGTTTAGCCAATCAGAATGCTAAACATAATGCACAATGAAAATCCATAAAGTATCAAAACCGCAAAAATGGATTACTGTACTTGTATCCCCCTTATATGCTTTAAATACATTATGGTTTAAAAAAGTATGAATAAAGTTTTGAGCGTGTTATCAATGATAAAAGAATATGTATTTGAACAATAACAAAAAAGGCTCCTTGCTAAAAGTCAAGTCAAGTCATGTTTATTTGTATAGCCATTATTCACAAAGAGTCTCAAAGGGCTGCACAGACCAAAGATTATTGCAAACCACAGACCATTATTACACCATCCCCTGATCTAAAACCTACATGAGGGGAAGGAAAAACTCCCAAAAAAAGAGGAAAATGAAGAAACCTCGGAAAGGGACCGCACATGAGGTTATCCACCTTCCAGGATGATCAGGCGGCAATGGATGTTGCAATAACAAATAATACACAGATATTGTCAACATAAAATATAAGGTTATTCACATGCTAGATTTAAACGGTTCCACTGATTAGAGCAGATCAAATCTCAGGGGGAAGAGCATTCCACAGTACCGGGGCCCGAATGGAGAACGCTCTCGAACCTGCGTATCTCTTTTTGGCTCTTGGCATCACTAGTAGACCAGCATTTTCAGAGCGAAGGCTCCGGACCGGGACATAGGGGGATATTAAATCTGAAAGATGAGGGAGCAAGTTCATGCATGATTTTGTATAATATCAACAAAATGGCATTTGGATGGACCAATAATTACCATTCCGGTCTTTTCAGAGTTAAGGCGCAAGAAATTGAGTGACATCCATTCTTTTATCTCAGTGAGGCAGGCCTCCAAATTTCCACAGTTTAGTGTGGCAGATTCCCCCATCGGAAGATATAGTTGAGTGTCATCTGCGTAGCAATGAAAACTGATATTGTACTTGCAAATACTATCACCTAATGGAAGTACGTAAATGCTCAAAAGAAGGGGGCCAAATAGTGAAATGCTAATATTTCTTAACTCTCATTTGCAAACTATTCAAAAAAAGGTTGTTGCATTACTATTTCTCATTATTTAAACATGTAGGAAACAGGCACTTGAAACATAAAGATATGCCTTTTGAATGAAATTGTACAACAGTGAAGTCATTATCCAAATAAATATGAACTGCTTTGCTTTTCGTTACATTTTGTAGAATTAAAGTCTTTATTGTTATTGACGTTAACTTAGTAAACATTGTTCATACAGAGATTAGATGTGGCACTTCAAGATAAACATGTAGTAAAGGTTTCAAAGAGAAAAAAATTGGAAATTGTCTGTCCCCGTGTGCCCTGCGATTGACTGGCAACCAGTTGAGGGTGTCCCCTGCCCACTGCCCGGAGATGGCTGGGATGGGCTCCAATTTCTTTTGTCCTCTATGATTGTTGATCAGTTGCCTTTTGTTTAGACCAAAATATTTTGCTTAAATTGGAACTTAACATAGTTCCCGATATGGACATTTTGAAATATATATTTTGGTATTGTTTTATGTATATTTTTGGACAAGTTAAAATGTGAAAATGTGACGTTGCAGTTTTTTGAGGTCCTAAGTAGAAGGTAGAAGGTTTAACCGGAAATTGCCTTTAGTATGGAAAATAATAATAGTACTAAAATCCCTTGTATTTACCGACACATTATGGGCAAAACCGGTACCTATTGATTCATTGACAAAACAATTAACACGAAATGCATAGATCTGTCTATTTTTGCAGTTATTGGGGACCAGAACCCGCAAAGGGTGAGATAAAAAGAGAGAGAGAGAGAGAGAGAATACGAGAGAAATAGAGAAAGATAGGGAGAGAGAATGCGTCAGAAATAAAAAGAGAGTAAAAGAAAACGTGTGAGAAATAGAGAAATAGAATAAGGGAGAGAGCGAGAGACCACACACGATTTGTGAGGTTAACACTGACCTTCAAAAGAAAATGGACTGTTCCAGGCTTCCATCATTCCTTTAATTCACTGTAAAATCTGCATATGCCTCCCAAAAAGATTTTCAAAGTAAACCTTCAAATCGACAATTCGGGCCAATGGCGAGTTTACTTAAACAGTAAGTCGGCAGCACAAACAGAATGAGAGGACGCCATCTGACTGTCTGCCGGCTTTTCACTGTTCAATCACCATACAAAGAAGTCGAAAGTTTTGATCCCCGGCAGATATACACAGCTTATCGGGAGTAACTTTATAATTGGGGGAAAAACCCCCACAGCAACTAAAAGCTCCCCTTTTCTTTTTCTGCAAAAGGCATACCTGTCAACCTAAGCCAATTGCTCCCCTTATTAATGATTGGAATACCCCTTATTACGCGATTATAAACTTAAAAACACAACGCAACACCTATTTACTCACAGCAAGATGGACTATGTAGAATACTGCAACAATATTACCAATCTACAATGACAGTGTTGTGTGCTACTAGTGGCCACGACTATCCGAATTAGAGCTGAAATGAGCAATACTTGATCGGTCTGACAAAAAAAAAAAAAAGAGTTCCCGAACAGGCCTATCCATCCATCAATCATCTGCACCGCTTATCCTCAGAGACATACGACCATTCACTCACTCATTCAGACCTAGGGACAATTTGGACCGGCCAATTAACATGACTTGAATGTGGGAGGAAACCGGAGTGCCCAGAGGAAACCCACGGAAGCATGGGGAGAACATGCAAACTCCACAGAGGAGGCCGTGGTAGCTGGACTTGAACCCTCAACCACTGCATTGTGGGGCTGCACACTAACCACCCAGCTTCCATGCCACTCATTTGGACATTGTTAACACATCCTTAATAGAGAGAATACGTTCAACTTCTAAAGGACCCCTTAAACTACCGTATTTTCCGCACTATAAGGCGCACCTAAAAGCCTTTATTTTTTTCAAAAGCTGACCATGCGCCTTATAATACAGTGCGCCTTATTTATGGATCAATTTTAAAGTTGCAAAGTTTTCCAACTAACTTGCAGCCGCCGACTAGATTTTCCCCCGAACGCCAAGTAGTACGCGGTGGATGCTGGGATTTATTTACCCGCGTTTCATTGGCTAACCAATGTGTCAATCATCATTTGAATCGATCACTATTGGCTAAAGTTATTCAGAGGTCAAGAGGCGGATCCTTTTTATCATTTACAGGCTGCCATTGGCTTAAACAGAAAACAAAGCCTGCAATTGGCCGAAAAAGATGTGTCAATCATCAGTTGAATCGATCACTATTGGCTAAAGTTATTCGGAGGTCAAGGGGAGGATCCTTTTTATCATTTACAGGCTGCCATTGGCTTAAACGGAAAACAAAGCCTGCAATTGGCCGAAAAAGATGTGTCAATCTTTAGTTGAATCGATCACTATTGGCTAAAGTTATTCGGAGGTCAAGGGGCGGATCCTTTTTATCATTTACAGGCTGCCATTGGCTTAAATGGCGAAACAAAGCCTGCAATTGGCCGAAAAAGATGAATGCGTATTGCATGTGGCTGACGGCATAGAGAAAGCATTTTTTTCTATTCTGTATTTGTAAATATTGTATTCTCCTGGATTTACTACCCTCACGGATATAAGAGGACATTGCCTGCACATTATTATGAACACAACGACTTCGGTGAGCTATTCCGGGTTGTCCCTGTATCTTGTTTCAGACTGAACTCGATGTTTCTGTGATAAGCGGTGCAGATAATGGATGGAATGGAGTGTCTATTTTTAAATTAAACTCAATTCCAAGTGTTTATTGTCATATGCACAGTAACGTTGCGAGCGAAAAAGAAAATAGATACTAAGGAATGGTTATCATTTCTTGAATCCCAAGACTTTAACCTTCCGAATGATGGAACGATGCATTTGAGTGACATCTTACGGACACCGCATCCGCACGTGTTCTCGACACGTATTTGCGTCTTTGCAAGCTTTCGGAATGTTAAGGGGGTAATACGTTGGACTGAACTATCTGACTGTTTTGTCCACGTTCCCATTGTAGCGCCTTATAATCCGGTGCGTCTTATGTATGTAAAAAATAGGACCAAAAACTATTTTTTCGGGGTGCGCCCTATAACCCGGTGCGCCTTATAGTGCGGAAAATACGGTACATACCTCACCTTTTAATGTCCTTTAAAGTCTGATTCATCATCAGATACACCAAAGAATTGTTTCCTCTGACTTGCTTTTTTGTTTATTTATATTTTTTTTTTAACGTTTTCTGTTTTTCTACATTTTTTAACATTCACCGCTGGTACAATTATGAATAATGAGTAGAAAGTGTGATAATGAGATAAAATCGAATGCCTTAATCTAACTTGTCTATATCACTTGTTGTCTAGTGATCAGGATTTGACCCTCTTACTTCTGCAGCCTGGTTTCGATTACCGTTGCAACCAGTGTTTTGCAATTGTGCTCAGCAATATTTTTCAACTGGTGAATGATTGCAAAAATGCGATTGTATACTACCGTGCGCACAATTTTGATTTCCTTTTTAGGTTTAAAAAAAAAATGTGTGTTAAACATCAATAAATACGGGATATTGAGGAGGGGGCACAAAGCAAAAGGACAGGAGTGGCACAAAAACAACATTCACAGAGGCTTGCGAAACTATTTGGCCCCCTTGAACTTTGTTACCTTTTGCCACATTTCAGATTTCAAACATCAAGATATATAACTAATTTCTTGTGAAGCATCAACAATAAGTGGAACACAATCATGAAGTGGAACACACTTTTTTGGATATTTTAAACTTTTTTTTAACAAACAAAAAACGAAAAAGTGGGTGTGCAAAATGATTTGGCCCCTTTACTTTTAGTGCAGCAAACTCTGTCCAGAAGTTCAGTGAGGATCTCTGAATGATTCAATGTTGATCTAAATGACTATGGACAGATTCTCCCACCTCAGCTGTAGACCTTTGCAGTTTATCCAGAGTGATCATGGGCCTCTTGGCTGCATTTCTGATCAGTTTTCTCCTTGAATGAGCCGTGTTTAGGGAGACGGCCCGATCTTGGTAGATTTGCAGGGGTCTGATACTCCTTCCATTTCAATATTATTGCTTGCACAGTGCTCCTTGGGGTGTTTAAAGCTTGGGAAATTGAAGAATTTGTTTCTAAATCCAGCTTTAAACTTCTCCAAAACAGTATCTCGGACCTGCCTGGTGTGTTCCTCGTTCATCATGATGCTCTGCACTTTAAACAGACCTCTGAGACTATCACAGCGCAGGTGCATTCATACTGAGACTTGATTACACGCAGGTGAATTCCATTTATCATTGTTAGTCATTTAGATCAACATTGAATCATTCAGAGATCCTCGCTGAACTTCTGGACGGAGTTTGCTGCACTGAAAGAAAAGGGGCTGAATAATTTTGCACACCCACTTTTTTGTTTTTTTTTATCTGTTAAAAAGGTTTAAAATATCCATTAAAGTGTGTCCCACTTTTGTCGATTCTTCACAAGGAAATTAGTTTTTTATTTTGACGTTTGAAGTCTGAAATGTGGCAAAAAGTCACAAAGTTCAAGGGGGCCAAATAGTTTCGCAAACCACTTTTTTGTAGTACTTTTTAAAAAAACGTTTTGTTCATCAAGCCAGATCAAAAAGCCTGACAGGCCATTTGTAGCCCGCCGTCATAGTTTACTCACTCTTGGTTTAAACGCCTGCTTTGATATTCCAACAAATTGGATTCATGTGAGGGCTTGGGGCCTTTCTGCTGCTACCGTTTACTGTTGGATCACTTTCTAGGAATTTACAATGATCCTGTCCTGACTTGTGGAAGAAAAACTTGCAAGCTCCCGTTTGAGTTGAGGCCTCAGTCAAAACTCAAACTGCGATCTTATTGAAAAAAAAAAAACCCTAACTGAAGTTTATTTAGTTAGTATTTAGCTTCTTGCTTGTGTGTTTTGCAATGTGCTCCCTTCACTTCATGCTTTATCCTTTTTCTGGGACTTTTTGACTCTTTCTTGGCGTGCAGTAGCTTTGCGATACTATTTAAAATCTGGACATTATTGTGTTGATAAAGGGTGCTAGAATTCCTAATTTTTTTCCCAACTTAACACAACCATACATGGCAAACTAATTTGAGCTTCAACTACTTTTTATAATTGACAGAACAAATGCAGTTACGTTTAATTTTTTTATAGGTATTTTTTCATGTTTTTACAAATTATTAGTCATTGATTTCAAAAGTTTACACATGCACTTTTAAATGTCTTGTTTCAACCCAACGGAAGAATACTTTGGTGTTGTTAAGTGAGACAGAGTGTACTATTTAGTGCTTCCTTGAAGGGCTGCATGATTAACCTTAATGTACAGATGCTCCCCTACTTACGAGCATTCGACTTTCGCAAAACGCAATTTATTTTTCGAAAAATATCCATATATTGCTGTAAATTATATTTCGTATTGTGTGCACCCTTTTCCGAGTACAGGACAGAACTCTTGTGCTTCTTTCCGCTGCGTGGCGCTGTGAGAGGTCACCCAGCATCCACCCCGAAGAAGAAATCCGGCTTCTACTTCCTAGTTCGTGTGTAAACATACTACATGTACTGTATCCCTAGCGCACTAAGAACTTCGACATTTTTATTTTTTAACAACTCGTGAATTTATTCAATATGGTTGATGTAAAGTGTAAAGAAGAGGTGAGCAGTTTCTTTTGAAACGAAAGTGGAATAAGAAAGATTGATGCGGTTGAGAAAATGGTTAGATCGCTTTTTTTCGCCCATTTTCTACCACGGAAGAGGAAGTAGCCAAACTCTTGAAGCCCATCTTCCAAAAGTAAGTTAAACTTAACTTTATTTATCTATATAGAGCACATTATTTTATTAAATTATTTTTTTAGGTCAAAACAATCTAGGTTACTTATACAAGCCTTAAACATACTAATACAAACCTTAAATATACAAAACCTAGCACTGAAGCAACTTATGAACGATCGTCCGGAACCTCGTTTGTAAGTAGGGCAGCGTCTGTAATCGATTTTGCGATGTGACGTAGTGCAATTGTGTAATCGCAAGACACTGCGGTTTTATAGTTCCATGTTTGTTATATGAGTTGCAGAGTGTTTGGCCTATCAGAATTGTCACAGTTCGGGTTTGAACTGCGCCAGCCAATCAGAGGCAAGTCTTGATGCCATTTGCCAATAAAGGCGAAGCGAAGTCTGCAAGCAGCTCACTATGCCACACACCCATGTGTGAGCAGACAGCATCCCTAACAAAACTCCCCAGAAGAGGGCTCTGTTTTTTTAAGGTTAAAGCATGTCCCAATGATTAATTACTCACAAAAAAAGAAACTAGCACAGAAAATTATTTTAAAATTGAATGCCGGTCTGAGAATTGGTAACTAGTTTTTTTTCATGTTTAAGAAAAAAACCTACTTTCTGCAGCCCTAGTTCCAAGTAGTAAAAACACTCATAAAAAAACAACAACATTCATTTAAAAAATAAGCATTTATTACATAGCATGAGGCTCACCTAGAGAGAGATGACATAATTGTCCGCCAACTTGCTGCTACGGGTACTGGAGAAAACAAATCTTGCGCAAGATTAGGCAAAAAAATAAGAAAAATGCCGTTTGGTTATTATGATTGTCTTTAGTTAGTATTTTTCCTCCTATTATTGTTACTATTGTATTATTATAAAATAATTTTGTCTTTGTCTTGTCGTCTTTAGGTGCACTATACAATATAACGACATCTATTGGTCAACTTAGGTGCATTGTCTCTTTAAATATTTACAGTGTAACAGCTGAGAATTGTTTTCACAAAACAGTCATACAAAAAATATTTACATTTTTTTCAAGTTAAACAGAATTATCTGCCACTCCAACAAGATTGTTTCGCCTAAATATTGCAAGAAACTTTTTTTGCATACCTTTCAACTTAAACTGTTTTGTCGTATTTAGTATGATTTTTTTTCCTAACATATTTCAGAAATTATATAATTTTAATTTACATAGGATTTTTGGCCCTTCTGTACAGATTTCCCTGCTCTTAAACATGCTGTGTCTTTAATAGAAAACCCGATGTCACTGGTGTTTCCTTCCAAGGTGTTTAAAAAAAGCGGTTGCTTTTCTTTGCATTCAGTTATGGATTTTTGTTGTCTCTGTTTATATTTTTTAAGGGAAAAAAAACAAAATACGCTTGTATTGTCTTTCCCATCAGTTTTTGAATATTAAAAAGATCTGATTAATTTATTTTAATTGCGTTTTAAAAATGTATTTGCGTATCTAGAACTTAAACTTTGAAAATTGTCTTGTTATTCAGTATAACAAGAAAAGAACATTATTTCAATATGAGCAAAATGATCTCCCAACTGAACAAAAACCTTTGCGACTTAATTTTCTTTCTTGACTTTTGCTTACGTTTCAACTCGGACTATCTTGCCACATTAAGTGCAACTAATTTTCTAAAATATTTCATTACCAACATCTTCTACAAGTTTGGTGCAAGCATCCATGACTTTGGTGCATTACAGCTTCTTAATACAAACATATCCAGAAATTAAAGCAATTTGAATTTAACCAATGTTTTTGCCCACTGTGCAGATTTTCCTGCTCTTAAACATGATGTGCCTTTAAAAGACAACTTGATGATGATGCGAAGATGCTGTTCCATTAAACATTTCTCAAAAAGTATTTGCCATTCTAGTATGTACTTTGGTTTGTGGTTTGTGTATGTCTTTCATTTGAAGTCATGTTTGAAGAATTTTCTCTTTTAGTAAATGTTATTTAACTCAATTTCTTCGGTTCAACCAATCATCTTTGCATCTTTTGTAAACCATTACAACCTGATTATTAAAGATATACCTTTCCAGGGTGTACAATTCTGAAAGGGGGTGGTTTGTAAGTACTTCATTGTCTTTATTATAACTGCGTTATTTACCAGGACTAGAGTCTACTAAAGGGGGACCCAGAAAAAAACAAAACAACTCAAAAAAGCGTAAACCCTGTCCTCCACACAATTGCAAGCTGTTACGTAATTCGGGCGACACTCTGGTCAAGCGGCAGGCCCAGAATAGCTCCCATCCAGCCTCCACTTTTTGCTCCATGACAAAGAAAAAACGCATCGTTTCGACATTTTACTGCGTAGTATTCTGCAAATATGCTCGGCTGTAGGAATTAACAAGTACAAATACTTATTGTACTCCTAATACAAATATATCATCCACTTGTCTGACTTTTTACCTTGGATAAATGAAAACAAATACCATAGAGGAGCCTCGGCTACAGTTTGTGGGCATGAAACTTACTTATTCAGACTACTCAACAGAGGATGCCAGAGGTCCACCACCAGAATTATTTTTTCAGTCTCATTCAATGCACTTCATCGTTATTTTTAATTTTTTTAGTGTTCATTATTATTTAGCAGTTCATTATTTTGACAATTATCAATTTGTGAAACCAAACAAGCCACACATTGGTTGATCTACAACGCTACTTCATTTATTCAAACCAGAGTCAATAAAAGAGAGTGAAAGAAACATTTGAACAAGAGGGAATTAGCACGTTTGCAATGAGAATTGGGAACGTTGGAGGGTGAAATATGGAGGAAAGGGGAGAGTGGGGTTTAAGTAGAGCTTTAAAAGGTGGTGGATAAACTGTGAAAGTGGAAATGGCAACTGAAAGTAATGAGCAAAAATTTTCTATGGCGTGTTCAACAGATTTGTTGCCAATACCAAACTGCCACTTGTGTCATTTATCTTCGTTGCTTTAAGTATCTTGAGAGGGCGACGTAGTGGCTCGGCCCAGGTGAGTTAGGCAAACTGACCTGATCCTTGTGGTTGTTCGGGAGAGGCGCTCATTTTGTTTTTAGCCTTCCGAGAGAAAGGGTCTTTTTGTGGACAAATGGTGAGTCTTTTTAAGTCTGAGCTGGAAAGGGGCAAAGGTGTATTCGTAGCAAAGGGCATCACTCTTTAGCTTTTTTTCCATTTTCCGTCAAAGTACTGTAATCTTTAGCTACATCATGGTTAACAGTCAGTTTATCTCGCTGTTACCTGCGCTTCATAGAATTTCTTCACTTTGACAATTATAGCACTGCACAGGAATCGCATCGATTTGATTAGAGAGTCGGATTCTCTTTGTTCGAACCAGTTTTAAGGCAGCTGCCAGGCTCCGGCCAAGGGAACCTTCACGGCGCTGCGGTGTACAGCATGTGGCCACGTTGTCTGGGAGGGCACAGCGCCCCAGTATGGTGTGTTACCGGCGTTCCAGAGAGTATGCTGACCAAGCTCAACGCTCAGGAGCGTACAGCGTTGGCGCCGTAGCAAGGCGAATGGCTTTGTTTTCTGGAAACGCAAGGGAACCTGCGGGGCACGGTGTGTGGCCACGTTGTCTGAAAGCGCACGGCGCGGTGCATGACCGAGGTGCCTCCCCGCGGTGCCTCGGAGTCCATGGCACAGCGCTCCAGCACAGCACATAGGTGCGTTGTCCAGGAGTCCACGGTACGGTGCCCTAGCATGGCCTAGTCACGGTGTTCCGGAGGGCACAGCAACCCTGGCACGGCGCGTGGCCACAGTGTGTGAACGGCATGGCACACCGGAGTCAAGATGGCGGCGCGCACGAGTGCAGCGGCTTCAGGCTCTCCAGTTCGTCTTTTTGTTTTTAGTGTTCTTTTATCCCTCATATTTTCCCTCCGACTCCTTTCACGACTACAATAACATCCACAACATCCCGAGGGATATACAGAGACCACCGGGATCTCCCTGGGTGATCTCCCTGCCGACAACGACGGAGACAGCGGAGGGAGCGAAAGTAAAAGCGAGGCTGCCGGTCGAGCCTAAGCTAAGAAGGCTACCACACGACCAGCTCTTCAGAGCATGTTCCTGACCAATGCCAGATCCATCGTCCACAAAATTAGTGAATTTGAGCTGCGGATCGCCACCAACAGCTTAGTCCGAAATTGCAGTATTTTTGTCATCACGGAGTCTTGGCTTCCCTGACGCCGCAGTCCAACTAGCAGGACACACGCCACACCTGCACGACCAAGACGGAGACACCGGAAAAAACAGGGGTGGGAGACTATGCGCTGCGATAACAGCTGAATCATTGACACACACTGCTCACTCGATATAGACTTTCTAGCAGTATCGTGTAGACCCTTCTATCTACTGAGAGGGCTAACTGTGGTCATTGTGATTGCTGTTTACGTTCCACCGGATGCTAACTTAACATAGCGCCAAATCTCCTGCTCGCTGCTATCAATAAAACGCAGCTTGCACACCCCGACGGAGCTTTTAACGTCGCCGGCGACTTTAATCAGGCATGCTTAAGCTCAGTAGCCTAGATGGTAGTGTGCCCGCTTTGAGACTGGGAGGTCGCTGGTTCGCGCCTCGGCCAAGACATACCTAATTGGTATAATGGCGGCGCCCTCTGTTGGCTGCTGCATCGACCCGCTACAACGGGTCAGGTGTATCGACATTTCGTTCTGTGTACATTGTTACAAAGAATGACAATACAAAGGAAATTATTATTATTATTATTATTATTAAGGACTGTACTCCCCAAATTCATTCAATACTTGGACTGAGCAACCAGGGGGAAAAAAACACAACAGTAACATCAAACGTGTACAGAGCTTCCCCCCTCCGGCCATATCTGTCTGTCCCTCACCCCCCTCATACACCCCCTTCCGGAGAAAGTGTCGGGGAGTGCATAGCACGGCTCCCTGGCACAGCACCCCCAGTACGGTGCGTGGCTGCGTTGTCTAGGAGCGCATGACATGATGCCCAAGCAGGGCGCGTGGCCGCGGTGTCCGGGAGCGCACGGCACGTGGCCACAATGACCGGCAGTACCAGCACGGCACCCCAGTATGGCGGGTAGCCGCATTGTCTGGGAGCACGCAACAAGGCACCCCGGCCCGGCGCTGGTGCATGTTTAGAGCCACCCTGACACCCACTGCATTGACACCATTGTATCATCCGCCCCTGCGCGGAGCGGTATAATAATTTTAAAAACAAAAAACAAAAGGTGCTACTGGCGGGTTTTGACTATCGCAGTTCCTTTTTGAAACCCTGCCCTTGCAAAAAAAAAAAAAAAAAACGAGGGATAACTGTATGGTTGAATCCCTTCGGAAGACCTAACTTTTACCAGGGTCATTAGCTGAAGTAACGGCTCTATTTTACTCTCCCCTTCAAGGGGAAGCAAAGGAGGCTGTTTGGTGCCGAAGATGCAGCAGGGCTGCTTAGCATTCATGTCACCTGCTAGCCACGTCGGGCATGACTCATGGTTTGAAATACAGTCGTCGTGAGTGAGGTGGGCCAAGCTAGCCCGGCAGCGCGTAATAGAAGGAGGACACTGCTTTTTTTTTTTTTTTTTTTGAAGGTCAACGTGTTGCCAAAAATGGGGTCGGCTCTCCAGAGTTGGAGTTAATGAAGATGCCGCCTTTAGAAACTCAATGTGACTCACTGCTGGAAAAGACCAGTGAGGTTTCCACCAGCATACAGCTAAAGCAGTAATACACTTGACTTCTATAAATATTTAACAATAATTTCAATCATACACAGAAAATTTTCTTTTCAAATCGGTCTAGCAATGTGTTAATTTAGAGTTAGTCAGGTTATGAGAAAGTGAAAAAAGAACTTTAACCTATAAGATAACCCTATTTTCTTGAAACAATATGACTTTTTTATATTTGCAAAAGATCTTTCCCACCCTCAAGCAACATCCTCTTTGGAACAGGACATCAGTGGCGTTTTTTTTTTTTTTTTTTTTTTTTTGGCGTTCTTTTTGTTTTTTGGAGTTTTGGGGTGTTTCAGTTTGTTTTGTGACATGCGTGCCTGGTCGCAGCTGCAAGGTGCTCCAGTGCGTGATGAGGCGTGCTAGTCCGGCTTACGTCACCAAACGGCACAAGGTAGCATCAATGATAAATGAGTCACTTTCATGCCGCTGCTTCTGCTCTCACTTAGAACTTGACTTTTTCGCTTTGGTATGCAGAGCCCAGCCTATTAAAGGTAACAAATTGTGATGTTTTGTTATAAATATTTCAGTTTTCCACTTGGCTTTGAATTATTTACGATTCAGAACAGGGGTGTCAAACCCGCAGCCCACAGGCCGTTTAGGCACCCCGACAGATTGAATCTGGCCCGCAAGATATTGCTGAAACAAGTCCAAGAGAAAAAGAACTGCACAGTTTAAATCTAAGCTTAAAACACACTTCTATTCTATAGCATATAGATAACCTATATTATATGTTGACAATCTCTGTATTGCAGCCTGGTCCTCCTGGAAGGGGGATTACCTTATGTGTGCGGTCCCTTCTCAAGGTTTCTTCATTTTCCTCATGTTGAGGTTTTTGAGCTTTTCTTTGCTTTCGTGTAGGTTTTAGATCAGGGGATGGTGTAACAATAGTCTGTGGTTTGCAATAATCTGTGGTCTGTGCAGCCCTTTGAGACTCCTTGTGATAAAGGGTTATACAAATAAACATGACTTGACTTCTAAATATGTCCACTGGATGTCACCAAAGCCAGGACCCCCACACAAGGACACTATAGCTGTATTTCTTTGGCTCTCTCCTTCTCTGCCACTTCTCTCTTTTTCTCTCCTTCTTTCTTGCTGTCGTGTATCTCCTTTTCTCATTCTCCCTTCTGTTTCCTCTCTTCTCTTTTTTTCTGTCTTTCTCTATTCTCACTATTTCTCCCCTACTTTCTATTTTTTTCTCCTTTCTCTTTCTTTCTCTTTAATATGCTTGTCCCCATGAACGTGTTTTTTCTACAATGTGGCCCTGAGCTCAAATGAGTGTGAAGCTCCTGGTTTAGATCTATAGAAAGTAAATTCAAGGGACAGGGGATTAGTGATGCCTCGTACTCGTTTACTCTGTATCATCAGTCTGGTTCGGTCTAAAATTCTTATTTTTATCAAACCTCAAATCATGTTAAACATCTAAAAACCTTATGTAACCACAAACATTGATTAAATTAATTGGACTGCGACTATGGAGTATTTTTATCTCTAAACAATGAGGTTTGAATCGTACTTGAAACACTTGTTTTGATGTCAAAACTATTTTCATTTAAGCGACAGTGTGTATTACATGACCAATACAAGATGCTGTATTGTGGAAGGCAACCCAAAACCATTGCTACAAAGCGCAAATAATACAAACTACAAGGACTCAAATTGAAAAAAAAAACGCACCGTTTTCTTATATTTTTTGCCTTTCACAAGGTTTTTGGTTTTTAGGGTTACCCGAAGCAACAAGATGGCAGAAAATCATCAACTTGCTCTGGGTGAGCCTACCATTATATCAAATAAATACAAATTCTGGACCTCCAATACTTAAAAAGAATGTACATTATCAAGAGTTTATGTATTTTTGCTTATTTAAATCAATGTTGTTTTTCTAAACGAATGAAGTTGTTTTTACCACTAAGGAAGTGCTAAATATGACACAATTTCTCTTTAGTGAAAGACATTTAACTTTATTTACTTCACCTACCAAGGGAGTTTTTTTCTCTCCTTTATAATTTTCATTTGCATCAATCTCTAAAAAAGACAATTGCAAAGAATTCATCACCACCTTAAAGGAACAGTGTCTACCATACATAAATATGACCATTTCATAAAAAGTAAGCCCCAAAAAAGAATCCTAAAGCTGTTGCTTCGTTTCCCTTATTGCAGAGGTGTCAAACTGATTTAAGCTCGGGGGCCACATGGTAGGAAAAACATTCTCACACTGCCCTGACTTGTAAATTATTGTTATTAAAAGTGTGCCTTAGCTGGAGGGCTTGGAGGTCTTTTTGGAGACGTAAGGTTTTATTGTAATACAATCGAAGTTTTTTTCTCATTATTTTTTCTATTGCTAAGATTTAATGTCTTGGAGTGTTGTCAACTGAGCATTTGTTAAAATAAAAAACATAACATGCACGTTCCATTTTGTTGGTTTTATTTTTTCGAATGAAAATGAAAAGAACATCAAAAATGAGATTTTGCCATTGCATTTCTTTAATTTCATCAATGAAATGAAACGTACTGTGATTAATTAATATAATGACGTTACGGGCAGCACGGCGTCGCAGTGGTTAGCGCGTGTGCGGCACAGTTCTGAGGTCATGAGATCAAACCTCCTGTGTGGAGTTTGCATGTTCTCCCAGTGCTTGCGTGGGTTTCCTCCGGGCACTCCGGTTTCCTCGTACATTCCAAAAACATGCATTTCAGGGTAACTGGTCAGTCCAAATTGTCCCTAGGTGTCAATGAGCGGGTGAATAGTCTGTCTCTGTTTGCCCTGCGACCGGCCGGCAACCAGTTCAGGGTGTCCCCTGCCCACTGCCCAAAGATAGCTGGGATGGGCTCCAGCACACCCGCGACCCTAATGAGAATAAACGGTGCAGATAATGAATGAACGAATGACGTAACACTCGAGATGGTATCCTACAATAGAGTAGTCACATTATGGTGAATCTCCACAGGATGCGCTTCATGCAACATAGTCATTTTGATTGTGGGTTAATATAGCTAAATAATATGGCTTATGAAAAGTTTTGATTTTTTTTTTTCTGTTTCAAACAAGTTTGTTTGTTTTTTGGTCTAATATGGCTCTTCAACATTTTGGGTGTTCGGTGTATTGTTGCCCACGCTTGCAGCTTCTCACTGAGAGAAAACGTAGCAGCACACAGCCTCTGTGCATGTGCACGAATGAATTCATTTATGTCCTCTCACAGTCTCCTTAAAGGTGCTCTGCAAATTATGTAATCTCATCTCTTGAGCATGGCGTGCTCTCTTTTTCTTAGCCTGCTGTCTGCTGCAATAATGTAAAAACATCTTTTTTTATCCGTCATTTTTTAAAAGTTTGGATCCTAAAATCCAATTTTAATTCATTGGTGAGAGTGTCAGAACAAGGACATCCAAATCTTGGCGCCAGTACAAAGGAGAAAAATATGAGCGGCGCGGTGTTATGAAGGCGGCCCGGCTTTCTGTCAATCAGCTCTGTTGCCGTAGAAACAACCTTGACGCCACTTTGCAGGGTAAAATCGGGCAACGGCAACACAAAGACTCCCAAAAAACATGAGCACTGCATATATGAGTCATCGCAAACGTACTCGCAGCCTCCTGTATGCAGCATAAAGCATCATGGGAAAGCTCCAGGTTTTATCAGTCAGGAACTGAGAATATGTTGCCCAGGAGTCACATTCATTGGTATAGCCCTTAATTACAAAAAGTCTCAAGCCACAATTACAACATTCAGTAATTTTAAACTGGCATGCAGGCAAAAATGGAAGGGGATTACCTTATGTGAGGTCCCTTCTCGAGGTTTCTTCCATTTTTCTCATGCTAAGATTTGGAGTTTTTTTTGTAGGTTTCAGATCAGGGGATGGTCTAATGGTAGTCTGTACAGCCTTTTAAGACTCCTTGTGATTAAACATGACTTGACATCCGTAGGAAGAAAATAAGAAACCTTGAAAGAGGCCAAACAAGAGGTAATCTCTCTTCTAAGAGATCAGGGATCAAAAACCTGGTGCCCTCGAAGAACACCAGAGTAGCCTGCAGACCCTTTCTTATAAATAGCTCAACAGTGCATTTGATGTTTTTTTAAGGAAATTTAATTTAAGGCGTGGACTATGCCTGATTTTATGTATATATAATATATATATATACACACACACAGTGAAGAAAATAAGTATTTGAACACCCTGCTATTTTGATATTTATCCCACTTATAAAAACCTGGAGGGGTCTGAAATTTTCATCGTACGTGCATGTCCACTGTGAGAGAGATAAACTAATAGGAAAAATCTAGAAATCACAATGCATGATTTTTTTTTTTGCGATTTATTTGTGTGATGAATAAGTATTTGAAAACCTGAGAAAACGAATGTTAATAGTTGGTACAGCCTTTGTTTGCTATTACAGAGGTCATACGTTTCCTGTAGTCTTTCACTAGGATTGCACTCACTGCTGGAGGGATCTTGGCCCACTCCTCCACACAGATCAGTCAGGTTTCTGGGCTGTTGCTGAGCTCCTTCCAAACAATTTTGGTAGGGTTTAGGTCTGGAGACTGGCTGGGCCGTGCTAGAACCTTGATATGCTTGTTACGGAGTCACTCCTTGGTTTTCCTGGGTGTGTTCTTCGGGTCGTTGTCGTGCTGGAAGACCCAGCCACAGCCCATATTCAATGCTCAGACTGAGGGAAGGAGGTTGTTCAACAAAATCTCACAATACAGGGCCCTAGTCATCCTCTCTTTAATGCTTAGTGGAATCATGACCAAAAAGTTCTGTTTTGGTCTCATCTGACATCAAAACCATGACTCCTCTGTATCATCCAAATGGTCATATGCAAACTTAAGACTGGCCTTGACATGTGCTGGTTTAAGCAGGGGAACCCTTCATGCCATGCATAATTTCAAATCATGACGTCTTTGTGTATTACCTACAGTAACCTTGGAAACGGTGGTCCCGGCGCTTTTCAGGTCATTGACCAACTCTGTCGTGTAGTTCTGGGCTGAATCCTCACCTTTCTTAGAAACAATGAGACCCCGCAAGGTGATACAGTAATTCCTCGGTTATCGCGGTTAATGGGGACCAAAACCACCCGCGAAAGTGAAAATCTGCGAAGTAGCAACACCCTTAAAAAAAAAAAAAACATAGATATATATATATATATATATTTTTTTATTTTATTATTTTTTAGACCCGCAAAGCTCTGAACCTGCGAACGTGGAACTGCGAAGTAGCGAGGTCCCACTGTATCTTGTATGGGACTGCACTCCGTATGAGTTTGGCCGTCTTCCATTTTCTAATGATTGCTCCAACAGTGGACCTTTTATCACCAAGCTGCTTGGCAATTGCTCCATTGCCCTTTCCATCCTTGTGGAGGTGTACAATTTTTTTCTCTGGTGTCTTTGGACAGCTCTTTGGTCTTCGCCACGATACAAGTTAAAGTCTTACTGATTGTATGGGGTGGACAGGTGTCTTTATGCAGCGAACGACCTCAAACAGGTTGATACATGGAGTGCAGGTGAACTAATGAGCGGAATAACAGGTCTTTGAGGGTCATAGTTCTACATGATACACAGGTGTTTAAATACCTTATTTTCTTCACTGCAATGTATATATAATATATATGTGTGTGTGTGTGTATATATGTATATAATTAGAATACTGTCAGTTTTGTTTGTGACCACTGTTGAATATATGAAATCAAGATCCGTATTTATTTAAATATTTTAGACTGCTTTTTTCCTGTTTGCTACCAAGTGCTCAAAAATTGTTCAATTTTTTAAAAACAGAAAATGGCTTCAAAATAGTTTTCTCTATGGTTGGTTTAGAACTGAAAAACAAATTCGTGTTACTTTAAAATTCTGGGATGTTTTGACCTTGAACCTTAAACATCCGTTCAATTAAATCAATACTCTCTGAAGTAGATGACTTTGGAAAAATGGAGCAATGGGCCAGAAAATGTCCTCGGGCCCTAGTTTGTTTAACTCTGTTTTTAGAGCTTTTATTTTCCACTGTACTAATGTGTGTAATATTTAGCGCTCTCTAGTGGTAAAAAAATAAGTAAAACTACATAAACAATCATATAAAAGTGCATTTTTAAAATATTCGTACGTCAAGAAATTTGGCAACAACTCTGTTCAGGATCCGGTCGCATAATAACTATAAGAATGGCTATATATGGTCAGCCGTTAGCATCCACGTGTACTTTTGTAAACACTGAATGCGTTACGTGTCAGTTGTCCTCTCCTGTGTATGCCGCACACAGGAGATGCGCAGACATCACCGAAGATCTCATACAAGTCGCATTTAGTTGGAGATGTGAACAATGTGACAAAAAAAAACCCGATCTTACAAAAAATATCGGAACGCATTCATCTTTTCAGTCTGAACCTATCCGTAATTGTACACCATCTTGCTGCTAGAGCTACTGTAAAAATCAAAAATCCTTGTGGTGCGGGGAGGACTCTTTTTGTCTGAATTTTGTATTCTTTCCTCCTTTTTAGCACTACTTTTGGGTTGCACTACACTATACAGTGACACCTAGTCATCAAATAATATACACTGTCCTGCTAGCATGAGGTTGCTAACGCTATTAGCCTATGACATAACTTTCTTGGTAAATTTCACTGGACAGATGTCCTAATACTAACCCTTTCAATTCTTTACTCATTGCACTCTTAAAAAAACACACACATTTAACTTTCTGGAATATTGTACTGTGCTAATAACTCATGTACAATGGCGGTTTGGTGACGCTCGCGTGGCTCGGTGATGAGATGCAAACGGCGCCCACAGCTTCACTTCAATATTTAATCCAACGTTTGCCTCTTGTGTCAGCTCTCATATTTACTGTTGCCCATCCTATTAGCAAAGTCTATATTTTCCCCATATACGCATTTCTTCCCACGTCGCGCGTCTGATTTTCGGTGTATGCTGGAGGCTGGCGAGATTAAGCCGCCTTCCTTAATCCTCCTACGCGCCACATGACTTGAGCGTGATGCACAAACCTCAGCGAGCTCTCATTGGTGCGCCGTCCTCTCCTCCTCGGGGAGCTCCGGGTCCAATTGAATCTCCCCGCCGCAGCATCTCCTCGCCAACTCCCACTCACGGGGCTCCCTGTCGAGTGAGGGGGGTTCTATGAATGGAAAAACTGCAGGGAGAGACCCTGCTATACTCTCGACTTTGCATTCCTGTACCGGGACTTCATTTTAAGAGATTGTGTGGCTTTGAGCCGCAACGGCTCACCATTTAGTATTTGATGATAGCTACCGTAAGCGCAGTGGATTATTAAACGATGCTGCGTAATTATCATGTAAACAAGGCACTTCATTTTACTGCAGAAGAAAACAAGGTAATTGTGGGCATTGAGGAAGACAG
Organism: Urocampus carinirostris; assembly: GCF_059441175.1. Lineage (NCBI taxonomy): Eukaryota > Metazoa > Chordata > Actinopteri > Syngnathiformes > Syngnathidae > Urocampus > Urocampus carinirostris. The sequence continues at coordinate 26,454,149 of NC_142365.1, forward strand.
TACTAGCCTTAGCATCATCCATTGCAGCCTGGTCCTCTCAGAAGGAGAATTACCTCATGTGCGGCCCCTTCTCATTCTGGGGTTCTTGAGTTCTTTTCTTGCCCTCATGAAGGGTTCAGATCAGGGGATGGTCTAATGGTAGTATGTACAGCCCTCTGAGACGTCTTGTGATTAAGGGCTATACAAATAAACATGACTTGACCTTACGCAAGTTTTTTGAGTAGAAGAAGCTAGGTGATAAGTTTATTTTTACCTGCAAAGGAGATTTCATAGGATGCCAGTTTGTTATTTTGACTGTTATTGCGCACTGTGTTTCGTCCTTTTGACTATTACTACCGACCAATCATGTTGCTGTTCTTTAGGGTTTAGGGGGAAGGCCTCAAACAGATTGGACTTTGTCTGGAGGCTCCTCTTCCTGTTCTCCTTGCAAGGTCAAAATCCATCAATGTCTTCTCTCCTTATTTTAAGTGTTTATTTTGATAAGTTTAAACTTATCACTCGTTTTCCGTGTCAAAACGATTGCGCAACTTTTAACTGTAGAAAGTAACTGTGAGTTGCCAGTGTCAAATAAGAAAGGCCTTCTTTTCAGCACAGAAGATGACGACGCTTGTTTTAAGCGCAGTATAAATTGACTCTGAATTTTTGGCACACTTGTAGGATAACGTAGCACAACACACAGAAGTGCTATATATTTCTTGGATGCTGAACATGTTAAGAATGACAAAAAATGTGTACGATGCCGTTTTTTATTTGAAAGTTTTCGGTTGATCCAACTTTTGCAGGTACATGATATGTTTATTTTGTGTTTGGATGTAAATCTTTACTTTTAAATGGAAACCTAAGTCTTTAATGAATAAAGGATGTGCAACATAGGTATGAATTTTTTTAAAGGGCTTTTATTTTTTCTGATTAATATTAAATTTGACTGGCAGGTCACTTTAATGTCTCGAATGACTAGCATCGTTCTGTGATAAACTCGGAAGATTTCAACCCCGTGTGTATTTCTTACAGTAACTGCCCATGCTCCCTGGCGGCGGCTTTGGCCAGGGCGACGTCGGATAGCATTCTACAGAGCGACCTCACCATTCATCACTTAATTAAGAGCACTGAAGATGGCGTCTTACCCTTACCGCGTAAGTCTTTTTGTAGCATAACAAAGATGTCTACAAAATTGATCCTTGAGGGACACCAGAGTGTGATTTGTGCTGGGTTATAAATGGCTAGCAAAGTTGTAGAATAATAAATTCCACTCTCATGTTTTATCAACTGTTCCAAAACAAATCAATGCTCATATAATTAACCTGATCTTAATTGGAATTTTTCACATCTTACATTAAACGCCTGGCAGTTGCAGAACCTAAAGCTTTTTATTCTTAATTTTTGTTGTAAAGAGGATTTTGGTAAAGTTTGTAAAAAAAGTTTCGAAATCAACCTTTTTGGCTTTGCATCTCCGTCTTCTCTCTGACTGTTTCAGCAAGAGCGAGCATGAGCTGGCCGCCTTTGAACCCGGACAGCTTTTGCCAGTCTTCCGCTTTTTCTTTCTTCTCTTTTCTCATCTCGCTCTCTTAACTTTTTACTTCTCCAATCTGCCTTCCAGAAAAAGTAAAACAGCTCCCACTGGGCTTTGGACGTTCACAAATGTGTCACTTGAAGTGGAAATGAGGACTTTTCTAAATTGGCTGCAAAGGAAGTGTGACACTTTTTTCGGGATCTGCTCTTTGTGTTATTTTTTTCGGGATTACAAAAAATATTATATGATTCAAAAATGTGGTTTAAAAAGGATTACAGTGGTAGATTGTTTTAATTTTTTACAAGTTAATATTGTGTACTTAGGTTAAATTATTCCTCGATTTGTTAATTGATAATGTATGAAAATATTAAACTTAAGCGGACTTATCGCTTAAGTAGCGAAGAAAAACTGCTAGATTAAATGAAAACTCATTTTATGAGTATTATACGTCCGGTCAACAAAGAAAATAATGGACTCCAGCATTAAAATGGGATTAAATATTACAACCGTTACAGATCAAAGCAAGAGAGGGCCCATTCCTAATCCTTGCTGTGCATACAGTAATCCTGATTTATTGTCCACCCAAAACTATATTTGTTCATGTTTTTGGATGAATTATCCTTGTTTGCACTTGACCCAAGAAATGATCACTTTAAGACAACTGCTACAGGTGAGGTTTAATATTTTTAAAACTAGCATGAGGTTCTAGATCAGATTTTTCCAATTTATTCATTCATTTTTCAATCACTGTGGTATTGGATTTAAATACTGCATTGTTTTTATTGATTCCCAGTATTTTGCAGGTAATTTAGACAAAATTTAGAATTTTGTGAATCTTGGCCTTTTATTCACAAGAAAAATGCACTGCCGGATTTTCAAAATCCCTAAATTTACAATTACAGTAAAACCCTGGATAGAGCATCCCTGCTTTCAGTTTACAGCGTGGATTAAAATCCTTTCACGGCCTCTCCTTTAGTCATCTTCTCTATCCAGCCTTCCATTATCTGCACCGCCTATCCTCAGTAGGGTTGCGGGGGTGCTGGAGTCCATCCCAGCCATCTTCGTGTAGTGGGCAGTGGACACCCTCAACTGGTTGCCAGCAAGTCGCAGGGCACACAGGGAGAGACAACACACCCGCTTATTCACACGAAGGGAAAATTTGGACCGGCCAATTAACCTGACATGCGCGGAGGAAATCCATGCTGGAACCGGGAAAATCATGCAAACTATGGACGGGGAGGCTGGTGGCTGGAATTAAACCAAGGACCTGTGCACCGTTAGGCTGTGCGCTAATTACGCAGCAGCCTATTTACAAATAAACTTACATTTAAAGTAATTGCAAAATATATGCTTTTTTTAAACACTGATTTAGGTCATTTGCATTGAAAAACTTAGTTATAGCATTAACTTCAATATCGTAATGAATGAAATTGAAAAAAAAACCCATTACAAATGTTTTTAAAAAGCCATCAATTTGAATGTTGGCCATGGGGACAATGAAAAATATATTTTTTATGGGGTCACACCAAGGGACACACTGCATATGAAAGACACCAAAATAACAGCACACTTTTACTAGTACTACTTTTTAAAATATATCTTGATATGATATTATATAAGCGGTACAGATAATGGATGGATGGATATTATATAATTGAAGTAATGATTAAAAAGTCTATTTCTTCTTTTTATTTTCATTTTTTATTTGTATGATTTGCAAACTTGGCTTGGATTTCATATCTACAATGGAAAGAAGCTCAAGTTTCTTTAAGGTTCTGCAAAGAGACCCATTGTGTTTTTTTAATTCAGGTGAGTGCAATTGTACCACCTTAAATAGCATGTGCATCCGAGACTTCACTTTTAAGTCAGATAACATCTGGATGGGTCATTCCTCAAATGTTCTCTGGTTGATAAAAAGTGAAGAAATACAGCTTTGGAGTGGCACTTAGCTTTGGCGATATCCAGTGGACATATATAAAACTGCAGGTCATTATTTCATGCGATTGTAGCTAATTTTTCTCTTTTGCTTCTCTCAGTTTTGTCTCTCAAGCCGGATTAAATCTGTTGGCAGGCCGTAGTTTGTCTACCCCTGCTCTAACTGGACCCTTTTAGTGTACCATACTTGGGACTGGACACACAAACTAAATTCAATTTGTTGGCACCTTTTGAGGAAATTGCATTTCCTTCGGCACATTGGATGAAAAACACTCCTCTAGATAATTTGGACTGACGAAAGTATGACCATGCCAACCAGTAAAGGGAAAAAGCGTATGAAAGCTAACAGATATTAGCTTATAAATGAAGAAACGTGTTCGTGACCATTTTAAAAGGCCTTTTTGCCCTTCAATAAATCTTTCTATGCGTTCCAGAGATCGAGGCGGTCAAGTTGGCGCGTTTGGTGTTCAACCGGCTTTTCGACACCTGCAGCGCATGGATCAAGGAGCTGCCCTACCGCCGCCGCCCTCAGCCTTACTACGAAACGTCTATCCATGCCATCAAGAACATGAGGCGCAAGATGGAGGACAGGCACATCATCATCCCCGACTTCAACACGCTCTTTAACATTCAGGTAGCACTGCAGTTAGGGATTTTTTTGGGGGAGGTTCTTTAACAGCTTTTTTCTTTCAATGTAGAATGCTTTGGAATTGGAAGGGTTTTTAAACAGTGACTAATGTTTTTAGAGGTTCACCTATATAATGGACGTAGCAACGTTCCTACAGCTCAAGGCAAGTAAAATTCAAGGCGTTTAAAGACCAAGTCGACAAAAAAACAACACAAATTATAAACAAACAAAACACAAAAACACTAATATTTCTTGCACACAATACACTGGGCCTCGTTCACATTAGCTGACACAGCTTTACACCATTAAATGTAGACTTTTCGGGCATGGTCCAAAGTAAACGTCTCTGAAGTTTTCTATGTGTATTGTGGGTAGACTTAAGCCAATGCGTCTGCTGTAAAAGGCCTGACTGAAACCACATCACCATTTTGATAGTTCTGTTATTGTGGTCACGTGATGTTGCCATAAAAGTAAATCGGTGAATTATTAAAAAAGACAATAAATGTTGCTAAATCTTTTTCGTTCAAATAAATATAAATCATTTGTGTTAACATACTGAAGACTTTTGAAAATTGGATTTAAGACACATTACTGTCAATTAAGGCCATATTTTAGAATAATTAATTCAATGCCTTCCACGACTTTCCAAGGATCTGCCATAACCCTGCGTTGAAGAAGCTCATGCCAGTAGGGGGTACCAGTGAGTCTTTCCTGAAACCTCAGTAAGATAAAACTTATATAATTTCATTTTATTATTCAAATTTAGGAGGAATTATACAAAGTCTCAAAGATAAGTTTGTTATTGGTACCCTTGTGGCAATGGTCTTCTGCTTCCAGACAAAATGCCAAATTTCATGTGACCCAGCGAAACATACCGAAGATTCTGGACAACTTTTTTCTACATTTTAAACACTGCATCTTACAACATGATGCGGATTATAAATAAAAGAAAATGGTGCTTTATGGAGTGTCCGTAATTTTCATTATTACTTGTGATTTGAGCACTCGTTTTCGGCTGCACGGCAGAATACAAGATCGATTGGTCAAATCGGACACACTGCCCCTTTGACTTTCTTTTTGAGGCCGCGGCCTCAGATCACTTTCATGCTGAGGGCTGCAAATGACCCCTGAGCCGTGAGTTGAGGCCCTTGCTCTAAAATGTGTTTCTTTGTGGCCATTAGTCCATGAGACTATTTTGTCTAGAAATATTTACAAACTGTCATGATTTGAAGTGAGCGTGATGTCAGGCTCTAATTTTTTAATATGAACTGGCTGACTTCCTGTGTCCTTTTGGTCTTTGGTTGATAAAACATTCTTGTATTTCTCATTGTGACAGAATTTTTTTCCAAATTTGATGTTCCTAAGTGAGTCTGTGTTTTACTTTTTAGGATCAAGAAGAACAAGCCTTCTTTGCTGTGTTCGACGGACACGGTGGCGTGGACGCCGCCATTTACGCCGCCAACCATCTCCACGTCAACTTGGCACGCCAGGACTCTCTAAGCCAAGATCCTGGCGAGGCTCTCCGACGTGCTTTCAAAATCACTGACGAGCACTTTGTCAAGAAAGCTTCACGGGAGGTGACTGTCCTTTTTGGTCCCCATTTTGTTTGGAATCCATTAGCTTACCTTTGCCGTATCTTCGGCAGAACCTTCGCTGCGGCACGACGGGCGTGGTGACGTTCCTCCGCGGCCGGACGTTGCACGTAGCCTGGCTGGGTGACTCGCAGGTTATTCTGGTTCGTCGGGGAGAAGTTGTGGAGTTGATGAAACCGCATAAACCAGACAGAGAGGTAACACTATTTTGGATTTGCCACTGTGGCCTGGCCTTGATACTTTCCTTATTTTCTGCACTATAAGGCGCACCGGATTATAAAGCACACCCCTAATGAATGAGTCTTTTGTGTGCGGGTTTTTTTCATATATAAATCGAACCAGACTAAAGGCACATAGAACTACATTTACAGTAAGATTGGGGTTGCACTCAAAAAAACAAGTACCATATGGGTGCATTGCTAGTCGAAATATATCGCTGATCACAGTTGCAAACATTGGATGCAACAGGTATCGTACCGAGATTGGAGCTGTGAGAGTGCCGGATCCTATTCTCACTAGAATACTAAAGAAAAAGACGTATGAAAAAAAAGCAATACGTTTTATGTCTTCATCACACTATTTTTAGTCTAAATACTGCAGCGTTGATATTATTGGGCTGGGCAGCGAGAATATTGTCAGACATTAAACCGGATTGTGGTACAGAAAAGGTTGAGGCCCACTGAAATACACTATTGTATCTCTGACTCTGAAAATCTTTACGAAGGGAACAAGATTCTTAACTGAATGAAGAGAAAGGCATTGTGGGAAGTAATTTGTCTGTATCTCGAAAGATCTAAATAAATGCTGCATGTATTCATCGTTTGTCACTTACAATGCTTAGTTTAGGCTAAGAAAAAGTAAAAAAAAAAACGATTGATAATCATTTTGTTTTCACATTTCCCTAACATTTGTATCTGTAGTGGTTAAAAATAGTGTGAGATTAGACCTATTGTCTATTCTTATGTCATATATGTCCCTATTGCCCTGGTGGTTGGGATTCGCCCCCTAACCGTCGCTATCTGCGTTAAATTCCCCTTTTCACTATTGTTATGCAATTGTGGCCAATAAAAATTGACAAATTAATAATTGCACAAATAGGATTATAAACTGGTATGCATTTCTAATTTGTTCCGTATGCAAGGCGCACCTGATGTTAAGGTGCACATTCAAATTTCTAGCCAGTTTACACCTTACAGTCCAGAAAATACGGTACATATAATTCTATAAATGCAGTTGTAACTATTTAAGGTTTTTCTTGTATACTTGAGTATAAAAAAAAAAAACAATATGAGTGAAGAAACAAATGAAGAAACTTGCCCCTTTTTTCCCTAAAACATCTATTTTTTTAAGCAGCCAAACCAAATCTCCCAGAGATTGTATACGAAGTGTAAATTAACTCCAAATTTATCTGTATTTTATTACATTTCAGAATAAAAAGCAACAATCATGAATCATTTAAAATAATGTATCTACAGTATGTCCGTTCGTCTTCTGTCCGGATGAATTATTTCCCGCACCACACGTCGCCTATCCACGCACAAGGTTCAAAATATGACATACTTTTGTGATCATTAAAAGCCCCAGTGTGTAATATTTGACTACGAGATGGCACTGTTGTCTAATGCTGCTATGCTATGCTCTGTGGCCCTGGCTTTCGTTCTCAAGACGCCAGACAAACATAGCGCCGACCTCTAGGAATGGATAACTATGTAAAAGAAATGCAAATTACTCCACCTATGAAATTAGATAAGAATTACCATTGGTATGGTAGTTCATGTTTTTTTTGCATAGTATTCAAATTAGATTTCTTTTTACAAAATGAAAGTTTTTGTACCACCAAGAGCCACTAAATATGACACACTGTCCCTTTAATGAGCAGATCAAAATGTTTTTCATTTTTTTTCGAACGGAAGAGAAACATACAAAAGCATATACCTGCCACCTTGGCAAACACCGAGCTACATTACCTTTTTTTTTAAAAAATTGTCAGGGTTTACATGCAAATTTTCATTACATAGACCATATGTTACAATATAATTGTTTACATTTTCACAATTGTTTCAGATGCCTACGTCATATGTGTCATGTTGTTAAATAATGAGACTCCTGTAAATTAAATATTTATATATTTTTCACAATTGAGCAACGATTCCCATACCAAAACACATGACAATTAGGGCTGCAATTAATGACCATTTTAATATTCATCTAGTCACCAACTATTAAAACACTTAGTTGAATGATTGTATAATAATTAATACAATCTATCTGTGCATTTTGTGAAGTACTGGATTCAGTTTGTAACTGCAAAGTCTGACAAAAGAACTTATGGAATGTAACAGCTTTAAAGTTGGGGTGCGCGATATTAAAGCTTAAGGCTGCAATCATGACCTTAAGCCAGGAGATGGCGGCAGAGTAACAAATATTTGGCGTGCAGGTACATGGCATTTCTTGGACCCACTCAAATAAACGTCTTTCACCTTTTATGGGGTTTGTTCCGCCCCCAACAGGTCTGATGAAAGTAAGTTTAAAGCAATTAGGCGCAATGAAAAATAAAGCTTCAGGGCTCTTTGAACTAAGTTGGGCATTGTTAACACATACTTTATAAATAAAATATTTAAGCAAGCACTTTATGCCAGACTTTTTGACAAAGATATTTGAAATAATGTTAAAGCTCACTTTTATAATGAAACATACTCGTACAAAATGTACAATGCTTCTCATCAAAACTGTATTGGCTTGAATGTTACTTGGATCCTCCCAAGGCGAGTCAGACTCTGTTTCCGTCAACTGTCCGTCGTGCTTTGAATTGTATGTTTGTGCATCACCGAGGTACTGCCATGACACGCAAGGTCTGCTTTGCAAATTTTGCTAGTAGTTTTCTTATTTTCGGTATCCAGGCTAAAAGGCTCCCAAAGTTTAGAAGTTGTGGTACATGTACTAACTAGATGTTGACCCCGTCAATATGTTACTGCTAAGAGACAGAAATGCTTTTCCACATGAGCGACTCACAGCAGATTACAGTATGTCACAAAAGTGAGTACACCCCTCACATTTCTGGAGAGATTTCATCAACAACACTGTTAAAAAAATTGCTTTAACACAATGAAAGGTAGTTTGTGTGAAGATTATATAGAAGTGTACATTTATTTCCCCGGTCAAAAGATTCAAAATATAGCCATTAATACCTAATCCCCTGGAAACAAAAGTGAGTACACCCTTAAGTAAAAGTTCCAGAAGTTCAATATTTTGTGTGGCCACCATGATTTTGCAGAACCACTTTAATCCCCCAGGCCAAAGCTCTTCCACTCCTCCATGACAACATGACTGAGTTGGGGGATATTTAAGATCTTGTGCTTTTCCACCATCCGCTTAAGAATGCCCCAAAGATGTTTATTTGAATAGAATAGAATATACCTTTATTGTCATTGTTACAAAATGGTTTAACATATTGTGACAACGAAATTGGGCATGACACTCCAGTTTTACACATTCACAGTGAGGTATGAGCCAAGAAGATAAAGGAACAGAGAAGATAAGGTTATAAAACAAGGGGGATAAGGCTATAGTTATAATTTACATGGTATTTACACAAGAAATGTCGGCATGTGGGATGTTACATACAGTGTTGTCGTGATACCGTTGGGTATTTGGATTTAGATCTGGAGACGTGCTTGGCCAGTTCATCTCCTTTACCCATAACCCCTTTATAAAACGTTGGTAATCTTAGAAGGGTATTTAGAGACATTATCAGGCTGGAACATTGTTCGATTTTTGATGACAACGTGGAGTAATTGTTGCGGCCCTCTTATGTTTGGCAGCTATAAAATGAAATGGATAGCAAACCATACTTGAATCAAAATCTGATTGTTTCCTGCGCAGGACGAGAAGCAAAGGATCGAAGCTCTTGGTGGCTGCGTCATTTGGTTTGGGACATGGCGAGTGAATGGCAGTCTGTCAGTATCCCGAGCAATAGGTAAGTTTGTCTGTCCATCTGTTTGTCTTAGCCCATGGGTGAGATCCGATTCGCCTGAACTAAACCGAGTTTTCCTCGGCCAGGCGACTCCGAACACAAGCCTTATATTTGTGGGGACGCCGACCACGCCGCCTTCCCACTAGATGGCTCAGAAGACTACCTGCTCCTGGCCTGCGACGGCTTCTGGGACACAGTGAGTCCAGACGAGGCGGTGCGCGTAGTCAGCGACCACCTCCAGGAGAACGCCGGCGACACCGCCATGGTTGCCCACAAGCTGGTGGCCTCGGCCCGAGACGCTGGTTCTAGCGACAACATCACAGTCATAGCAGTCTTCCTGCGGGACCCCCGCGCCCCTCCGGCACCCGCCAGCGCAGAGGAGGATGAGGACCAGGTTGAGGTCCCGGTGGAAGAGGAGCCCGCCGCTGAGGCTGAACCGGAGGAGCCGGAAGAAGAGGAGGAAGAAGAGCAGGAGGAGGCGGGCAGGGCAGAGCGAGGTGGCGAGGGGGGCAGTGCGGCAGACAACGGAGGCAAAAGTCGCGGCGGCTGGCCGCTGCAGCAGTGCTCAGCCCCTGCTGACCTGGCCTACGAAGACCGGACCGACTCCTTCACGGACAGAACCAGTCTCAGCCTGATGGGGCCCGGGCCTGGGAGCCGCCTCCCCTGCCTGCGAGGGTGGCGCAGGTCCAGCCGCATTCTCACAGACCAGACCGGCTGCCCTTTCAGGCGAATTCGAAGGCCGGCTCGCAGGTCTGGCGACCTCAGGTGGCACCGTCGACTGGCTGAGCCCCCGGCTTTGTTGCCCTTCAACGCCTTCTGGAGGCCTGAAGCAGACCGTCCTCGATTTTTCGACGACGCCGTCATCTGATGCCAACTGCAGGCCAAACACGGAAACGCTGCCTACTCATTAAAGCTCCTTCAATGCATTGTTTTTTTTTTCAGTTTTAGTTTCAATAGTTGTGGCTCCTGCGTTTGTAAACGTGACAATTAACTGGTTGTGTGTGTCCAAAACAACAAAAGTAGATAAAATAGTCACCGTGTCAGCCAGCACCAAACACAAGCTTCGCTCCAAAGTATATCACATCATTGTGAAGCTATTAGGTGTTTTCCACACATTTTGCTTACTAGACTCTCAGCTATTTTAAACACTTAATCTATATCTTTACTTGGACTGTGGATTCTTGCTGAATGTTCTGATTTGTTGTCATTTTGTCACCACTGAGCAAAGTTGAATATTCATCTTGGGATGTCGCCTGCCTTGTCGCTCTCCTTTGATTTCAATCAGCAAAATAATGGAGGCGAAACCAACAGTGCTTCTAGTGGCAACCAGCAAGTGGTGTGCTTTATTTTACAGAGGACTGACAAAGTATTAACTATTAAGTAATTGGTACATACCCACCAACACTACCGTTTTTAAGTGTTCTAGAGTACCGCTTTTCTCACCTTAAAATCGCGTACGTTTTTTTCTTAATTTGCGGCTTTTTAAAATTTAAATCTTGAAATTAGTATTTTAGTCTACAGCTGCTTTATTTTGAAACGAGTCTTTGTGGGAGAATAAACCACTTCCCCGATCGCCCTGGATTTCTGTTTTGGTCATAGCTCCACTTTCGGTTTTACTCAAGCACGTTTTTTTTTTTGACATTGTGGAGACGAATTGTTTCGTGCATAAAAATATTGTGGGATAAAATCTACCCTTTTTTTAATGTTAAAAGGTATGCATGTGTATTCCTATACTCTTAAGCATTCCAACATTTGCGAACAAACTCCTACCACAAGACCAGACATTTTATTAAAAGTGTCAAATGACCATTTTCACATTGATTCCCCAAATTTGTGCAACATTTTTTCTGGCATCAGTACTATTGTTCCGTCTCCTGTCGTTGACCTGGCACATTATCTGTTCGCGGCTATTCTGCAAAGAAGAGCACTTAAACGGCGGATTAGGGACGATTAGCGGTCACTTAACTGATTAGATGTGGTGTCTTTCTTTCCTCTATGCGGATTTAGTACCCACCTCACCAAGTGTAAATGTGTCAATTTTGGGGAGAGGACAAAAGGGAACGTTGGTTTCTATTCCAGGTGACATTGTGGATGCTTTGAAAGCCACTGAACGCGTGATGTGCCTTCCTTCCAAGCCTTTGCCCCAGTAAACGTACAAGAACGTCATTCTCCAGTTTGTTTTTGTGCCACTTTTTCAAAGAGCAGTTATCTTTGGACTTTGGACTAGCATCATGACTGGAAAACCCACTAGCTTAAAAAAAATATATATATACAGAGCGGTTCAAGTGTATAATTTGTTTTGCATTCACAGAAGAAAAACCTGGCTGAAATTTTCCTAATGAGTGTCTCGTGGCAACTCGACTTGCTATTTGTATGAAAAGCTAGCTTAGATCAAAACAAGATCATTCGTCAGGGTTTTTCTATTCTTTCTTGTTAAATGAGAAGTTATCCAACTAAAGTAAAGGTGGGAACCTTGCTCGCAAGCTAGCTTGAGGTTTTCAAATCTAAAAATACAACTTTAATTCATTTTGGGGCAGGGAATGGATTAATAAATTTTTATGGAATTTGGATTTACTTATTATATTTTTGTTTTATAAAATAGACATTTGACTTCTTAAGTTTAAATACAGTGGGGCTAATCGATACTACACAGCTACTAGAATTTTTACACCTAGGGATGTATCAAAAGTTTCACGTTCACATTATTTTATTTCTATGTAAATGACAACAACACAGAAACAATCCAAAACAAGGACTTGTCGGGCTTGTGTCTTAAGTTCTCAATATTTTTTTTCTTTGGTGTCAGTCCTCGAGTAGGAATGACACAGAATCGGTATCAATAATAATCAAGCAATGTTCCATCTTTGGAGTGTCAGATGCAATACCTGTGTTGCTTTGTTTAGAATGTTTTATTTCTAACCTTTTTATTGTCTCTGAAATGTGGCTGTGCCATTTGTCAGTCAACCTTTCCTGCTGCTTTGTAAAGTTCACATCATCACCAATGATCACTTTTTGTGATGTGATCAGCATATCTGCAGTTTTATCCGCCTTAAGTCACATTTTGCCATTCAAACGGGAGTATGGAAGACTAAAAAAAAAAAACTGGCGTCGTTGTGTTTTCACTTTTATTTTGGTGACCCTTCTGCTCTCTGGTGCAACCTAATGATGAAGAGAAGCATCTTCTATTAAAATAACTTCAGCGTGATAAAATCAAAGATTCTTTAGGAGAAGCAGCAGGAAATGGGCTAGGAACCAGATTTCGGGGTTTTAGCAGGCACCGAAGAGTCATGGGAAGGGCCCACACCCTCAACTTTTCTATTTTTTTTTAAGCGCTTTGGGAAGTCTTCAATGAAAAGCTCTATAAATGCAGATCATTTCATTTTTACGAGCAGTATCTCACTATTAGTTTCTAGCGTTTTTTTTTCAAAGCTCAAAGCATCTTGCAATAATGGTTGTCTTTGAATTATTTACCAATTCTTTATGAATTTACCAGTAAATGATGTTTTGAATTCTCTACCAAATGAACAATACTGCTAAAATACCAACATTATGTCAAAGTCATGTGCTGTTTAAAATTGGAAAAAATGTTTCATGCTTAATCATTCATGAATATAAAAATGAGCAGTATTGAACAACACGCGCCTCTAATAACGTTGTCATTAACTGATGGAAGTAGTTTGTGATTGTTTTCAATTCTAACAAATGTAATATAAAGTTGCAGTTATTATTTGCCGTTTCCTTATCTGCTGCCACTGATGAACAAAAACATTATTTGGTGAAGCCAGCGCACCATCTACTGTTACAGTTTGGGTAGGGCAAATTACCTTGACACGGCGTTTACTTTCCACCGGTGTCCTATTGTAAAACCGATTTCAAGTGTAATGGCTGCAATAAAATAGGGGGGGGGGGAGGTCATTTATGTTTTAATGGTATCTTTAAAAAAATACGATTTGGGGAGGGAACAGGGTGACGGAACCGCTCACTATCGATGTAAAAAGTTCCAACAATGACCCAAAATGGGCAAAACTGGTACTCAACCTTCATTGTATTCTATACGAACGAGGTAATGGTATTTATTTTTATACGTTCGTACGCATTGCGCGGTACGAATAGAAATAAAACGAACCTTAACCACAATAACGTACAGAAAACGTGTATCTTATCATAAATACCCAAAAACGTATGACTAAAAGACGTACCTAAACAACCGTAAATAAACGATGGTATTATAAGTGTTTCTAAACGACCACAAATACCCAAAATATGACAAACGTGTACCTAAATTATAAATGCCCAATGTGTGACTAAACAACCATAAATGCCGAAACGAAAAGTATGTCAAAAAAAGTGTACTTAAACAACCTTAAAAAACAGGAGGTAATTCGAAAACGTACCTAAGATGTTAATACCCGAAAGTATGACTGAAACGTGTACCTATAAATCAATAAATGTCCACAGTATGAATGAAAAGTGTACCGAAACATTAAATTGTGTTGATGAAAATGTAAACGTAAAAAGAAAACAATTTTAAACATTTACAGCACCTTCAGGTTTGATAGCAAACTGGTACACTCATCCCGTATTTCGAAGTAATTTCCTTCAATTCGACTGTTTTCCTCTTTTCCTTACATTTTAGTGATATATTTTGAGTCGTTAATTTCGAGAATAGAAAGCAACAAAATGCTCTAAATAACGAGTTCTACATACCTGTTGCTAGGCTGGCGATCTGCCTCAAAATTATGCTACATGATTGGCCAAAATGGCGGCTCATCTCAGTCGGCCTCGCGTACAGGTGTGTTCGGGTTTGCTCGAATTCCATTTTTCCGTCGGAATACCGAAGCAAACAGTAGTCTTCTTTTTTGGTCAAATACTGATTTATTCGAAAACAGAATGGCGAGGGTACCGCGATATCAAAGTATTGACGTGAAAGATGACCAAGGATTTTGTGTCGATGGAATTATCTCGCAGCACTTTTCATTGTTCACATTTTTCTTAAATGTGCAATGTTGCACGGAAAAGCTTTTGTCTTCACTCTCTGTAAGCAATAATGCGCCAGGGAACATAAAAAAAATACTCCGGGGTTTACTTGTGGACATAATAAACACCCCCCTCGTGACCACGTCCAGTATTCAAAAATAACCCATGTATGACGTGTGCTCCTTTAATATATAAAGTAAATACATGTGTACTGTAATTGGTGACTATCTTGTACATAAAGACTCGAACAACTCCAGACTCATTGTATTTTTGGCGGGCTGGCTATTTTACTATTTGTTGTGTGTAAAAAAAAAAAACCCGCAGATGTGCCATTGCTAAAAGATGAATTTTATTATGTGAAAACCAGCAAAACATTTCAACAAGTCAGTGCATTGAAGGAAATATTTAAAAGAAAAGTGAAAATAAAGACTTCCCTTGGCTCAAGAAAATTTGCAGACATTAGGCCAACATGACCAACTTTTAAACAGTTGTCATTATTCAAAATAATTTTAAAATGAATTATGGCTCGAAGCACAAAAAGTAACAGATGCTTGTAAAGTGCTGTAAAAGATAATTTTGCAGCCTGAAATTTCTACATTTCCAGTGTGTGATAACGACATCCCTCAAAAATGAAACGCAACACAATCTTACACTTTAGTATTTGAAATCTTTCTAGCTTAACGATCAAAAAATGGAATGTTGTTTCTGAAATGTTAATTGAAATCATGCAGCTGTTTAGAAAACATAAGGTGTGTCCTTCACCTGTCAGTCATATCTTCAGAGAGCGACTCCCCTTGAAGGGAGAAAAAAAGAAATAAGTCAGTTATTTGCACAGAATGCTAGACAAAAACATCTTACATTTGATCCACAACTAGCCAGCCTAGTTTAAAGGGGAAAAAAATGATGTCTGCAACCATAAATGGGACTGATCAACTGGTAAAAAAAAAGAATTTGAGAGCCATCTGTGTCAATGGCAGTGAATGAGTTAATGCAACTACCTTAAATTCCGGACTACAAGCCGCTTCTTACTACATTTTTAAACACTGCAGCCTACAATGCGGTGCAGCTTGTTTTTTCGCTCAAGAGTGTAAGCAGCAACTTTGGAAGCGCGCCTGGACCTTCTTGCGGATCTCCACAGATGCGATGCCTGTCGGGGCCCCGCGCTGACGTTTCCCGTCCCCGTCCAACATGGGGCCTAGCAGCTGGTTTAGAGCTGATGCAGACTGCAATCCGACCGTTTCATTAAACAAAGCATTGCGAGGGCTGTAGGCGGATGTTGATATCATTTCTGCCCAGTGCTTTGAATGTCAAAGTGAAGAAAATTCTATGAAGCATCGGTAAATGGCGGGATTACCTGTCAGGGTTTGTACTTACACTTATACACTTTTTGAGGCCTTTCAAAATGATTTTTTTTAGACAAAAACAGTAGTGTTTCTACCACAAATTTGCGCATACAGCTTTTAATCTGGCGAGTTTTGTAGTCCAGATTTTACGGTAATAGTGCAACTTTTTTCAAGAGTTGGCTAATATTCCAAAACTCTGAACAAGGTGATGCATCTACAGTGTCCTTGTTGGATCCTTTACCTGTACAAGGAGGAGTCTGGTCGTAGTGCAGGTTGGCGCTGTGCAGGCCGCCCTCGTCCTCTGTGTCGCTTTCACTGCTTGTGCCCACTGATGCCACCAGCACGGCGGGAGCCGGTTCTGCTAAAAGAGAAATTTGGTTCATTTCTGTTTTTTTTAGTACAAATGTATTTCTTGGATGATTTAATTTTTCAACCTTCAAAGAGACGATTGAAGATTTTTGGTGGTTGCTAGCAACATAAAATTCAACAGTAGCTCCAAAATGTCTAAAGGAATAATTCATAGTTCATAACAATTGCTGGTCTTCTGACTACTCAGCTAGGAGTCGAAAAAAATGCCGGAATGGCCAAGGTTTTATGTTGAACACAAATACAATAATCCCCCACTCTTTACTATTTGCGGTTTCAATACCTGGCCGATATTCATCATTGTGTTCTGCATTCTGATTGGCTAAACCAGGGGTAAGCAACCCCAAATGTTCAAAGAGCCATATTGGACCAAAAAACAAATTTGTCCAAAGCCTCAAAAAATTAAAAGCCTTTTATAAACCTTACAATGAATGCAATGCATGCTGTGTTAGCTATGATAGCCAACTATCAAAATGACCAAGTTTGGGGGGGTGAGAAAAAGAGAGAAAGAGAGAGAGTAAAGCGGAGGAGAAATTCAGCAGAGTACTAATTGTTGCTTGTGAACTCGTACTAGCTCCTCGTTGAAATGTAATATCTATTCCATCCTTTTTTTTTTTGCACTGGAAAACGTAAGTGTTTGTGTCTTGTTTGTCCCCCTACAGAAACTATATTTAATACAAATATTTTCCTCCCCAATTTTTTTCAATGTGTAAACGTTTTTGGAAAAGTGTCAGGGAGCCGCTCGGCAGAGCTTAAGATTTTAATCAGGAGCGCTGCTGCCAACACCCCGGCTAAACGGTCGCTTCAGAAATTGGGTAAGGGCGTCTTTCATTAAATACATTTTATTAGCTGTTTTTTTTTCGTCAAAAGCTGCAGCCAATAATAATGCAACAAAGAGTAACTACAGTGGAACCTCAGTTTTCGAACGCCTCTCAGTTCGAACAAATCGGTTCTCGACCAAAAATTGAGAAATTCTTGCCTCGCTTTTCGTTCAAAAAATCGGAGTTCGAACGCCGGTACGCTAGGGGCGATGCTGAGCGGCGTACGGGTGTAGATTGCCCCCACCCCTCGTGAAGAACTGTTGTCACGTGACCGCGCACTTTTTTTGCTTTCGTTTTTAATATCGGTGAACGGAGTGTTTTAACCCCTAATTATGCCTCGGAAGAAGGTCGGGGCAAGCAGCAAAGTTGCTACAGGTGAAAAAAGAGGAGTAGTGCGTACAACTATTGGATTTAAGAAAGAAATAATAGCAAAATATGAAGATGTGCAAGTTTCCCTACTTTCGAGGGAACAGAGCATGGCTTCTGCAGACCACCACAAAGGTAAGAAATCCTATTCATAAATCTTTTCTTTATCCTTTAACCGCTCACCACTTGTTGTGGAGACCCCGGTGTTAAATGACGTGTAAACGACCTGATTTTTTTATTTTTACACGTTCATGTTAGCGTAATCTTTCGTACGGAAGATTACGCTAACGCGAACGTACGATTAGCCTGCGTTAGCTTCATGTTTACGGTCATGGTAAACATTTAGGGTGTTGGAACGGATTCAAACGATTTTACATTACTTTTAATGGGAAAAACGATTTTCGGTGATTGACCAAATCGGTTTTCGAACAGGGTTCTGGAACGGATTATGGTCGAGAACCGAGGTTCCACTGTATTTCAATGCTACACACCTGCACCATACTGTCCTTCAATGGACTGAGGCTGTAATGAAGCTCCATTCAGTGAGGAGCAACCGGCACTTCTTGAGCTTTCCGACTCAGAGTTCATCACAGACGCCCTGCAAAATGCCAAGAAGGGAAGCAAGAAAATTTCACGCAATTTCTACATGATGAGAGTCGCACCCCAGGCTCCTGGTGTTGCAGTTGTAACTGGATCCCGCCAAAGAGGAGAACAGCAGCTGTTTGGAGGTTGCCTGCTCTGCTGAGGCCGGAGCACTGTCCGCCACTTTTGCTCTTTCTGCAGGACACAAAATAATGGTAGTTTATTTGAGGGAGTGATCCATGAAAATTGGGTGGAGCAGAGGTCGGCAAAGCTACGTTTAAGACTAAACTTGAAGCGGGGCTTTGAGGTGGTATGTTTCAATTAAAATCAGTGTGGTTAGCATGGGCAGTTGCCTCTCAGGCGGTGCAACTGTCATGTTGGAAACAAGGATTCCTGCCCACCGAGGGTACAATAAGGGGTGAAACAAACCACACTCTTTTACTAATGACTTAGCACGCGGAATGAGGAGAGGTTTTGCGGTAAATGTTACGATCGCCATGAGAGTGTCATGTTGCTATTAACATGTCTGCCTCACTGTTCAGAGTTTCCGCGTTCAATTCCAGCTACCGGCCTACTATTGTGTTTTTCCCATGTCCTTGGGCAGTTGGGTTTCCTCCCACATTCCAAGGACAGCCCAGCACTCCCTTGTTAGGATAAGCCATCTGCGTCAAACATGCATTCAATGGGACGAATCAGGCCCGCAAAGGGATCTAATAAAGCCCGCAAGAGAAGCGCAAGAGAGCTGCCGGTTGAAATATGTCCACTTGATGTTGCTAAACCCAAGCGCCACTCACAATGACACTGTAGTTGTATTTCAAGTCAAGTTTACTTGTAAAGCCCTTAGGAACAATAAGTCTCAAAGTGCTGTACAGACTACAGACTATTAATACACCATCCCCTGATCAAAATCCTACATTAGGGCAAAGAAAAACCCAAAACCTCAGCAAGTGGAAATATAGAAACCTTGAAATGGGACCGCACATGAGGTAATCTCTCTTCCAGGATGACCAGGCTGTAAAGGATGTTGCAAGGGTAAGGTTTTTTCATTTTTCTCATGCTGAAATTTTGAGCTTTTCCTTGTCCTCATGTAGGTTTTAGATCAGGGTAAGGTGTAATAATAGTCTGTAGTTTGCAATAATCTTGTGGTTTGTGCAGCCCTTTGAGACTCCTTGTGATTAAGGGCCATGCAAATGAACATGACTTGACTTGACATTCAATACACAGACATCATCAACATGCAATTCAAGTCATTCATAAACTAAAGAACAGAAGTGTTGTTTAAACCTAGATTTAAACAGTTCCACTGATGTTGCAGATTGAATCTCAGAGGGCAGACCATTCCACCCCCACTCCCTGTTATTATTATCACAACATTAATTGCTGTTATTATTATCATTAATACTAGTTCAGACACAGTAAAAACATGTTCAACGCTTCCCTTGGGTCAGGCCATAAAAATATTGTCAAAAATGAACCGGTCAGTGGTACAGAAAAGGTTGCCGACCACTGGGGTAGTGTATCAAAATGTTCCAATCTACCCACCGTCTTCGGAGGTCAATGGACACTGAGCTGCGTCGGCTCCTCTCGAGTCATTCTCAGTCTGCTCCAAACTCCTGTGAGCGCCAGCAGGAACGTTTTTGCTTTCTGCCAAGGTGGGTGGGCATTTATGTCCTTTGAAAAGCAGACACGTCAGCGTGGAATGACAAGTCTGTGCAATTCTTTTGGCAAACATTTCCCAGATTAAGATTTTGAGAAGAGAAATGTCAGTAAAAAAAAACAAGGGCAAAAATAAAGTAGTGAGCCACATGTTATAAGCGTGTTAGGACACAGAGGTGCAGAAGGAATATAAGAGCAAATATAATTGGATCGAAGGCCTAGTTCTCAATTGGCTGTTCAGTTCCTTGCTAGACTTCCACGGTCAACGGTCTACGGCTATCCTTTACATTTATAACCAGTGACCTTTTTTCATATTTAGGTATGACCCATCTATTGATGCTTTTATCTGAAAAGAGCAGTGTATGACATATTGCAGTGTGAAATATTTGCAAATACAGATTGAGGTAGGCAATTTTCTAGCCTGAAGCCCAGCTCAGACTAAGCATTGTAAAAGTGACAAATAGGTGCGGCCATAAGTTAATATCTTTCAGGACGACCAAATTACTCCCCACAATGCCCTTCTCTTCATTCAGTTCAGAACAACATAATCACTACCCACTATGCCTTTTACGTGATCCGGCTCAAAATCTTGTGCGCTTCATAAAGTATTTTGCGTCCTTTGGCTGTTCCACAGACTGGTTTAATATTTGAAAATATTCTCGCGTCCCAGCCCATGATATTATCAACAATTTGTTACCGTTATCGTAAAAATAGTGTGATGATGAGATCAGACCTAATGCCTTTCCATCTATCGTCTGTATCCCTAGTTGTCTAGTGCAGTTGTTCTCAACTAGTTGCTTGGGACCTAAAAGTGGGTTTTCAGTGGGTCGAGGGCACTTGCCTTGGCAAAATTCTACTGAGAAAAGATAAAAATGATTGAGGATTATTTAAACTCCTTAAAAATAGATTGCAATAATTCCCTGCAAAAGACAGGTAAAGTTTGTTTAAACTTGTTGAGCACAGACAAATGCAAATTCAGTGAAGAATACATGCTTTATGGATATTATATTTAAAACAAAGCTGCTGAAGTGAAGCATTTGGATTTCATTAAAGAATGTACAGACGCTCCCCCTACGAACATTCGACTTATGCAAAACGGTGAATACGATGATTTTTTTTCGGGATGTCAAAAAATATTGGGACATTGCTGTAAGTGAGATTTTGCTTCTTTCTGCCCCGTGGCACTGTGAGAGGTCACCCAGCGTCCACACCGAAGAAGAAATCCGGCTTCTACTTCCTGGTTCGTGTGCAATCATAACAACGTGTACTGTATCGCTAGCGCACGAAGAACTTTTGACGTTTTGATCGTTTAATCTCTCGTGGTTGGTGTAAAGTGTAATGAACGAGGCTAGCCGTTTATTTTCAAACGAAAGTTGAATATGATGCGGTTGAGGAAATGGTCGGAACACTTTTTTTCGGCCACTTTTTACCACAAAGGAGGACCTCTTGACGCGCAGGTCCCAAAAGCAAGTAAAACTTCCATTTATCTTAATAGAGCATATTATTTTATCAAATGCATATTTTTTTAGTACATAACAATACAGGTTACTTATACAAGTATTAAACATACTTATATAAACTATAAACATACAATTATATAGCACAGAAGCAACTTACAAATAAATTCAACTTACGAACGATCGTCCGGAACCTAACTCGTTCGTAGGTCGAGCAGGGTCTGTGTGTGTTTATTAATTGACCACTAGATGTCACTGTATTGTGTAGTGCAACCAGAAATGAGTGCTGAAAAGCACAAGAAATAATATAACCTATAGAGGGTCAAAGTGACAAAACCGTAACATTATTTCTTGTTTTGTTTTGGGGGTAGCCGTAGAAGCAAGATGACCAACAATGATGTCAGCTCCCTCAAGGTTAACCTTATGTTATGTACTACATGCATTTTTGCTTATTATTTTAAGTATTTAAGTGACATGTTTTTACCACTAGAAGGTGCTAAATAATACACATTGAACTTTTAAAGGAAATATTACTCACGCAAATATATTTTTATTTAGGCTGCAATCTTTTCATTCAGTATTTTTATTTCATTGATTTGGGTCGTGGCTTGTAAGTAGGGTGGGATGGATCAAAAAGTTGGATCTGTTTTGGTTAGGGTTACTTTAACTGGATTACTTTGTTACTTTTGGATTACTCCAATACCAAATATGCTAATAAAAGACAAAATAAACTAAATATGAATAAAATTACTAAATTTTGTGCGGGCTTGGAGAGTAACGGAATACATGGAACGGCAAAAATGATGTTGGCAAGCTGTTTGGATTTATTTTCATTTTGTTTCTGTCGCATTTTATGTTAGTTTTGCCGGAGATCAAAGCCAGGAGAGAAAGCTTACCACGTGTTGTGAGTCATAATTGTATTCATATTTAGTTTCTTTTGTCTTTTATTAGCATATTTGGTATTGGAGTAATCCAAAAGTAATTGAAAGTAATCCAGTTAAAGTAACCCTACCCAACCCTGTACATTTATACATATATGTATATATAAAATAAATATCACCAGACAATACAAATTTGATGTAATCGATAAAAGTGATGTATCCTCCAGTTAGAATAAAACAAAACCTGGACATACATAGTCGTCCATGGCAGTGAACGAGTTCACTTCCTTGTACGACTACCAGAGACGGTAAGTTAAGCATGAAATTTCACCTTTGCGCTTGGGCTGTTTGAGAAATGCATACCAAAAATAGTCACTCTATCGCACCTGTCTCATTAGGAATGTTTTTAACTCCTGTCTCATTACAGGTAGTCACTTTCAGAATTATCTCGCGTGATCACGAGGATCCCGAGTGACAAGATGCTCTGGCGGTCGTACGGGAACCATAGAACTGCAATTTGGTTCATTTTATTTTGTCCACCGACTGCCACAGAGGGGTGCTTCAAGCATGGGATGATTAATACCAGTGTAGTCGCAAGGAACACCAGAAACAAACCTTACTGAGAAGACTTGGCTGGACCAAAGACAACTCCAAGTGGTGTGGTTGAGGCCAAATTAATACTGTTGAACCTGGCAGAAGTGGTAGGAGACGCCCTAGAGGCATAGATGTACTCCAGGGATACCCTATTCAAGGCGGCCCATGAAGTGGCGACGGCCCTAGTAGAATGTCAGTGAACCCCTGAATGCAGGGCATGACCAGCAGTCGCAAAGGACCGGCAATTGGCGTCCACAATTCAGTGGGACAGGCGATGTCTAGACGAGCTACCATAACAAACAAAAGGTTAACGTGCAAGCCCCTGTGGTCTGATAAGGTGTGAGCCGGAAAGAACCTTGGTGTTGAGGGCAGCATTTAGCCACAAGACACCAGCACGGTCCAAGTGCCGCCGCAGGCAGGCGGGGCTAATAGACAAGGCGTGAAGCTTGCCAACGTCCTTAGCAGAAGCCAAGGCAAGAAATAGCATGGCCTTATCGGAAGGTCAGCCCCTGCAAGTGGCTCTAAGCGAAGCCGACATAGAACTTCTAGCGCACCAGGAGGGACGCAAGCAAGAGCACGGCGATTAAGCCCCCAAGGGTCCCTGAGAAAGAAAGACACTAGGTTGTGGCTCCCCACAGAAACACCATCAACCTTATTGGTCGAGCTGAAATAGCAGTCACATATCCTCATCAAGGAGGGACTGCAGGAAATCCAAAACGACGGGCACTGAGCAGGAAACGGTGTCCAGATCACAGCCTCCCATATCTTGGCGTAAACAACTTCCACCTGTTGTCTTACTGCAGCATAGTAGGTGGCGCCCTGGGATCAAGAATGGTGTGCCTGACCCAGCTGGCACAGTAACTCAAGGCTGACATGCGGAGCCAGAGAAAGCCCAAAAGGCAGCACCGGAAACTGCCAGTGTAAGCAAACCGAAGATAACGCCAAGGAGCGATAGGGACGTGAAAGTAGTCAGCCTTGAGGTCCACAGAGGTAAAACAGAGAGCCGTTGCCTTGTCTCATGAACCCTAATAGTATGCTCACGTACACCCAGGGACGCAGAGCCTAAAAGCTCCCCTGGCTCCAGGAGAACCCTATGAAGAGCCCCCCTTGAGGCCTCTGACAGAGGAGACTGCGGCAGGCACACCGAGCAGCGGGCCTGTACCAAGAAGAGTGATGGCGAAAGCCTGGAGGGCTGCGTCACAAAACAGGAGAGCGGCATCAACTCCATCATAACGCAGGGAGCAAGACAAAGCCAGGAGATGGGTCAAGGAGTTCCCAATCTTGGCAGCACGTGCGCCGGAGCCGTAGGCGCTGGTGAAAAGGCCATCTGTCATCGACACTGCAGGCAGGAGCACTGAAAAGCCGAACCAAGGGTCTGCTCAGGTGAGACAATCAGGAAAGCAATGAACAGCTCCACATCAGGCATGCGGCCCAAACCAGCCCCAGCTGCATGCCAGCCAAAGCACGGTCATTGGTCTAAAGGCGGGCGAAGGCCCTAGAATCCCTCCAGCAGGAATGCAGCTCCCGCATAAAGTCATCACATAAATGGACAACAAGCAGGGTTGGGCCGTCTGTGCCCAAAAAAGGCCGTTTCAGGGGCTAAAACAGCCTGCAGAGTCTGCAAGCGACCAACTTCAGAAGCAAGCTGGCCGCTAGCAACAACCCACACCTAAGGTGGGTCGCTGACAGCTAGTGGCCGCATAGGCACGCTGCTTACAAGGCCTGGCATAAGAGGGTCGCCTCGTGTTGCGTCAGGCTGACAGCCCCCAAAGGGCGGAGCCGGAAGGGCCAGCGAGAGCATCGTTAGCCTCGAGACAATCAAAGCAGAGCTCCCCCAGAACGTTGTTGGGCACAAAAAAGGAGCCAAGGTCGACACAGCACAGGACGCAAAGAAGACAAAAGAATGTGGCCGTAGTCTTGATGGAAAAAAAACAAAAGGCTGGTCGCTCAAAAAACACGTGCTGAGCAAGCTGGCTAACACAGAACCAGCAAACGACGGCAGCGGTCATGGCAGGTATGCGAGGCTGGCCGATGTAGACTATTAGCCAGGCTAGCCCCGATGCTGATGGAAAGCTAGCCGGACAATATCTAATCAACCGCAAGACGGGGCAAAAAACAAACAAAAGGCCACACTCGACAACCCAGAGAGGCAAAGGCGTGCCAGAATCAAGCCGCAACGGTGACAGGCAAGCAAACCCTACGCAGCCTTTTAAGATGGCGAAAAAAACCACAAAAACACAGATTTCTGAAAGCGAAAGATAGCAGTAGGCACTCGCTACGCGAGAAGATAAAAGGTGACTCACCTGTAATGAGATGGGAATTTATAGACATTCCTGATGAGAAAGTTGCAACGGAGTGACGAATTTTGGTATGCATTTCTTGAACTGCGCATGTGGGAAGGTGAAATTCCGTGCTTAAAGCACTGCCTCTGGAGGTCGGTAGGGACAATATTCAAACACTTTTTCCCATTTCTCCAGTACCACTAAGAAATCCGGTGTAAATTTTGTATTTTGCAGATCCACAAATATAATTGTGAATTACATATGTGATTTTTAATCTTGGGCTCGCATTTATCAAGACATGATTTTTAGATCTTGAGTAAATTGCGGATATATTTGTTGATTGAACAATATTTTTAAGGCAAATATCTCTTCATAAAGGGGCAGCACGGCGGCGCAGTGGTTAGCGCTTGTGCGGCACAGTTCATGTCATGGGAACCTGTCGTGGGTTCAAATCCAGCTCCAGACTTCCTGTGCGGAGTTTGTATGTTCTCCCCGTGCTTGCGTGGGTTTCCTCCGGGCACTCCGGTTTCCTCCCACATTCCAAAAACATGCATTTCAGGTGAATTGGCCGGTCCAAATTGTCCCTAGGTGTGAATGAGCGAATGCGTTGTCTGTCCCTGTGTGCCCTGCAATTGGCTGGCAACCAGTTCAGGGTGTCCCCTGCCCACTGCCTGGAGATGGCTGGGATGGGCTCCAGCCCCCCCGCGACCCTAATGAGGATAAGCGGTATGGCTGATGAGATGAGATGAGATGAGATCTCTTCATAAAGGTGTTTGGTAAAATGACGGTGATATGTAGCTTACATTTTCAATTGCGGGACATTCTTTCCATTACAATTTGGGACTGGGAAACGCTACCTGAATTTTTTGCATGGCCCATAAAGAATTTCCATGATTGAGCAGAAATCCTAGCACTAATAAATATTTCATAGTGCATACACCTGTCCTCTAGAATGCCCCCCCGTAGGGGGTGTAGGGCAATGCCATATAAACTAATGCCAGCTGTTAATATTCCCAAAGAAAGACCACCAGAGAGCAGTGTTGGCATCATTTGTAAGTAGACTTGTTTATTTTTTCTTGATTAAATGCATGGTCTATCGAGTCAGACAATTTCAAGCATTTAAAAGCATGTCACCCAAATTTCAAGCACTTTCGAGACCTTAAAAACTTAACATTAAAATTCAAGCATTTTCAAGGATTTCAAGCACCCGTATGAACCCAGTTCAAAACATTGTAAACAAAACATTTTCAGACCTCTTACCTGGACCTGGCCTGGACATGACTGCAGCTTCCCACCTGAGCAGTTCCACCTCGCCGGGGTTGCGCCTTTCTGTCGGCTCGTCGTCAGCACTATGAGAGGGCCCCTCGTCGACGCCGCAGACTCCTGAAGGGCCCGGTCTAGACTCGGCTGCCACTCGGGCCTCCAGCATCTTGCTCTTGACGTCGTATATCTTGCTGTGAACCTCGGCCATCTGCAACTTCAAGCGGAGGAGGGCTGCCGAGTCTGGGGGGGAGCGGCGCACTACCTGACTGAATTGCTCCTGGTCCTTCCTAAACGGTATGCTGGCTGGAAGCAACAGACGCAAGAGAGCACTTCATTAAGAACGATAGCAGTGCTGTGATCAAGTTTTTGAATGAAAACTTATTTCAGGACATTTTTCCCAGCAGTATTAAAACTAGGGCTGCAATGATTAGTCGACGTTGTTGACAAAAGTCAGTAATAGAACTAGTTGACAATAAATTCCATTGCCGACTGATGTCGCCAGGCACCATTTTCCAACAGAGTGAGGCATTTTGACATGAATACAAACTCTGCTGAGAATCACTCTCTGTCTCGTGCTGTAACATAGAACTGACGGCGTCAAAAACAAGTATACGTTTGGGGGATTTTTAGCCTGGATATGGCATAGAAAAAGGCTGCTTGCAAGTTTGCAAACAGACCTTGTCTATCATGGCAGTACCATGGTAATGTTCGATTATTTAAGGAGAACTGTCAGAAAGTTGAACTAAACAGAGCCAGACTTGCCAAGATTCAAGTAACATTCAAGCCGATACGGTTTTGATGGCATACATTTTATAAGCAAAATTTTGCTGAAGGAGAGTTTGGGTGTTATATACACTTGTGAAGAACACAATGTCATGGCTCTCTTGAGTGTCCAATTTTTCCTACAACTCTGACTTTTTCTCTGATAAAGTGATTGGAACAGATAGTTCTTTGTCACAAAAAACATTCATGAGGTTTGTTTCTCTTATGATTTTATTATGGGTGTACAGAAAAAGTGATCAAATCTGCTGGGTCAAAAATATTCATACAGCAACACAAATTAGCAATTTTGGTGAATAGGAAAAAGTTATGTCAGTGAAATGATCTTCATAGCATGGCCTCTTAACCTTGTGAGTGATTATGAGTGACTACGGCTGGTGACTTCTCCGAGGCCACATAAATAGGGCTCATTGGATGCAAACGCCCACAAACGCTACGATGGGAGAATCAAAGAAGCTCAGCATGGAACTGAAAAAGCGAATCATTGACTTGAACAAGTCAGGAAAGTCATTTAGAGTCATCAAAAAGCAGCTGCAGGTCCCAAGAGCAACAGTGCAAAAAATTGTTTGTAGGCATAAAAGTGCATAGCACTGTTTTGGCACTGTTTTGTCACTGCCACGATCAGAAAGAAAACGCAAGCTTTAACCTGCTGCTAAGAGAAAATTGGTCAGGACGGTGAAGATTCAACAGAGCATCACCAAAAAGCAGATCTGACAAGAATTAGAAGCTGCTGGAACACATGTGTCAGTATCCACAGTCAAGCGTGTTTTGCATCTCCATGGACTGAGAGGCTGCCGTGCAAGAAGGAAGCCCTTGCTCCAAAAGCGGCACCTTAAGGCTCGACTGTAATTTGCTGCTGATCACATGGACAAAGATAAGACCTTCTGGAGGAAAGTTCTGTGGTCAGACGATACAAAAATTGAGCTAATTGGCCACAATGTCCAGCAATAGGTTTGGAGGAGAAAAGGTAAGGCCTTTAACCCCAAGTATGCCATGCCTACCGTCAAGCATGGTGGTGGTAGTATGCTGTGGGGCTGTTCTGCTGCCAATGGAACTGGTGCTCTACAGAGAGTAAATGGGATAATGAAGAGGGGCAATTAGCTTCAAATTCTTCAAGATAACCTAAAGTCATCAGCCCGAAGATTGGGTTTTGGGCGCAGTTGGGTGTTCCAAGACAATGACCCCAAACACACATCAATAGTGGTAATGGAATAACTTAATTTAGGCTAGAATTAAGGTTTAGGAATGGCCTTCCCAAAGTCCTGACTTAAATCTCATTGAGAACTTTTGGACAAGGCTGAAGACAAAAATCCATGTCAGAAACCCATCAAATTTAACTGAAGTGCACCAATTCTGTCGAGAGTAGTGGTCAAAGATTCAACCAGAAGCTTGCCAGAAACATGTGGATGGCTACCAAAAGTGTCTAATGGAAGTGAAAATGGCCAACGGAAATGTTACCAAATATTCGCGCTGCCGTGTGTATATTTTTGACCCAGCAGATTTGATCACTTTTTCTGTTTACCCACAATAAAGTCATAAAAGAACCAAGCCTCATGAATAATTTTTGTGACAAAGAACTTTCTGTTCCAATAACTCTATCGGAGAAAAATCAAGAGTTGTAGAAATAACTGAAAACTCAAGCGCGCCATGAATTTATGTTATTCACAAGTGTATGTAAACTTTTGACCACAACTGTATGTTATGGCAATGAATGAGTTAAAAAGCTGATCTAGCAGAGCCTAACATAGATTGGACACCTTGGCCTTGAAGCACGGGCCCCAGCGGCCGAGTTTGAAGATTCCAGAGTGAGTGCACGGCATGTTGCTCATTGAGATCCAGCAGCTGGATCAGAATGGAAGGGTCGATGCCAAGAAGGCTGCTGCTGGAGGAATCCCCGCTGGCTGTGGAAGACGCCCCGCCTTTTCCACCAGCTGGTTGGCCAATGGTGGAGCTGAGAAGGGCGGAGCGCAGACAAGAACTGGGGCCCCCTGAAAATCAGCCGCAAGATTTGTCTGATTAAAAGGGTATATTACACTATGAATTTACTGAATTTGCTGCAACATTAGGTGTGGAATTATAACTACAGTAAGGGGCATGGTGGCACTAAAAGTAAATAGGTATCATATTTGTGCATCAATTGATCAGTTAAAATGTATTGCTGATCACAATTGCAATAATTGGATGCAACGAGGATTGAACCAGGATCGTAAGAGGGAGAGCACTGGCTCTTATCCACTTTACTCCGAGAGATACAGATGAAAGGAAAGGTATTAGGTCTTCTCATCATCACACTATTTTTAGTCACGGTACCACATTGTTGAATATATTAATATCAATGAATATTGATGAATATTAATGAAGAATATTGTCAGACATTAAACTGGTCTTTGGTACAGCAAAGGTTGAGGACCACTGAAATACAATATTGTATCGCCAACTCACAAGTATTCACAAAAAGCACAACATTCTGAACTGAGTGAGGAGAAAGGCATTAAGGGAGGTAATTTAGTCATCATGTAATGTGTAAACGCATTGCTGCATGTATTAAAAACGTTTGTCACTCACAATGTTTGGTTTGAAATGCGAAATAAAAAAAAAAATTATCCCAACATTTTAAAGCCCAGGTGTGAAATATTTGACCACTATATGGCACTGTTGTCTAATGCGAACAATAAACAGTTTATAACAGCACAACGTAATAGAGGGTTTCCACGCAAAGTTACAGATTCCATTATGTAAAACAAACGCAAAATTTTTAACCTTAGATTTTTTTCTAAAATTAACATTGGTGTGATCTTTCATGCATTTTTCCTAGTATTCAGATCAATGTTCTTTTTAACTGAATGAAAGTTTTTTTGTACCAGTAAGAGGCACTAAATATCATACGGTCACTTTGATCACTTTCTGTTATCTTATTTCCCCAATATATCTGGTACTGTGACTAAAAATAGTGTGATAAGGAGAAAAACTTAATGCCTTTTTATTCATGGTGTGAATACCTAATGGTCTATTGGGTAGGACCCAGCGATATATTCGCCACAATCTAGGCTTGATTCCTAATGAATCCAATGGTAGTGAATTGTGAACAACTATTCATGTCCACAGTGGGCATGGTGGGTAGGATTTGATGTTCTTGCAATTGCATTCCGATTCGATTCCCGTTCCCATTATTGATATGCAACTGTGGACAGCAATTCAAATTATCGGTATGTCTATCAGTTTTGCACATCGAGAAGCTGATATTTTAAAGAGCTCAAGCTCAGTGAGGTTGGATGGAAAGAGTTTGTGAACAGCAGTTTTCAGTTCTCTTCACAGATTCTCAATTGGATTGAGGTCTGGACTTTGACTTGGCCATTCTAACACCTTGATGTTTTTTTGGTGAACCATTCCATTGTAGCTTTTGCTTTATGTTTTGGATCATTGTCTTGTGGCCAGACAAATCTCCGTTCCAGTCACAGGTATTTTGTGGACTCCATCAGGTTTTTCTTCCAGAATGGTCCTGCATTTGGCTCCATCCATCTTCCCATCAATTTTAACCATCTTCCCTGTCCCTGCTGAAAACAAGCAGGCCCAAACCATGATGCTGCCACCACCATGTTTGACTGTGGGGAGGGTGTGTTGAGGGTGATGAGCTGTGCTGCTTTTACGCCAAACATAATGTCTTGCATTGTTGCCAAAAAGTTCTATTTTTGTCTCATCTGACCAGAGCACCTTCTTTCACATGTTTGGTGTGTCTCCCAGGTGGCTTTTGGCAAACCTTAAACAACACTTTTTATGGATATCATTAACAAATGGCTTCCTTTTTGCCTCTCTTCCAAAGCCAGATTTGTGCAGTATACAACTGGATGTTGTCCTATGGACAGATGCTCCCAACTCAGATGTAGACCTCTGCAGTTAATCCAGTGATCACATGCCTCTTGGCTGCATCTCTGATCAGTTTTCTCATTGTATGAGCTGAAAGTTTAGGGGGACGGCCCGATCTTGGTAGATTTGCAGTGGTCTGATAATCCTTCGATTTCAATATTATTGCTTGCACAGTGCTCCTCGGGATGTTTAAAGCTTGGGAAATCTTTTTGTATCCAAATCCAGCTTTAAACTTCTCAACAACAGTATCTCGGACCTGCCCGGTGTGTTCCTCGTTCTTCATGATGCTCTCTGTGCTTTAAACAGACCTCTGAGACTATCAAAGTGCAGGTGCATTCATACAGAGACTTGATTACACATAGGTGGATTCCATTTATCATCGTTAGTCATTTAGATCGACATTGAATCATTCAGAGATCCTCACTGAACTTCTGGACAGACTTCGCTGCACTGAAAGTAAAGGGGCTAAATAATTTTGCACACCCACTTTTTTTTTTTTTTTTTGTTAAAAAAGTTTAAAATATCAAATAAAGTGTGTTCCACTTCATGATTGTGTCCCACATATTGTTGATGCCTCACAAGAAATTACAGTTTTATATCTTCATCTTTCAAGTCTGAAATGTGGCAAAGGGTCACAAAATTCAAGGGGGCCAAATAGTTTAGCAAGCCACTGTAAGGCGCACGTTCAAATTTCTGACCAATATGGGGGTTGGCAAGCTTTAAAGCAGGGGTGTCAAGGTGAAATGGATGGAGAGCCAAATAAAAAAAATGACAACAAGCCAGGGCCAGACAGATCAATTTTTGAAAATAAAAAATGTGCTAATGCTAGTTGCTAGTGTTGTGCTTGTTGCAGTTAGCGATCCCTAAAGCAATGATAGAGAATACCTAAGCTATCAGCTAACGGCTAAAGCTAAATACTACAGATTAATATATATATTAGTAGGTAGGGCACGCCCGCTTGAGTGGCGTGGCTTCTGCAGGCCTGGGCTAGTTGGGTCAAATGATCAGTATCTACCAGTACATGTGGACGGGGCATAATAAGATCAAAGAAAATGCAAAATCATTGTGTTGCCTATGGATGCACTCCACACGCTCCCCTCGAGCTGGAATAGCTAGAACAACCTTCTATAGGGGAAAAATGTTATTGACTTAATTTTTGTCATTCTTTAGTCTTGTTGAAAGCCTTATTACCGCAATAGTCCTGGGTGCATGCTTTGTCAGGGAGGAAATTGGCACATTGAATGTCTTTTCACCTGAGGAGACACTCGGGACACCCAATTTGGCATTGCCAAACACTAAAAATAAGGCTGCACCACATCGCCACACTCAATTCTATTGATTCACAAGGTAGAAGTACCAGTACAGAAAAAGAAAAAATCTTATGAAATTGTTCTCTTACAAGGTCTTTAGAACAGTTTTATAGTTTTAACCCTTCATGTGGCAAGTGACCTGAACTGTTAATGATCACTTCAGGAGTCATTAAACGAGATGAATAACTTCTTTTAACTTCATGAGCTTTCGTTTTTAAAATATTTGGATGCATACACAATTTTTTTGAGGCCCACGCAAGTTCCTATATATGGTTATGTATATCAATGCGTGTTTACAGTATATAGACACACACACACATACAGTGCATCCGGAAAGTATTCACAGCGCTTCACTTTTTCCACATTTTGTTATGTTACAGCCTCATTCCAAATTGTATTAATTTAATCTCTTATCTCAAAATTCTACACAAAATACTCCATTATGACAATGTGAAAAAGTTTTTTTTACTTTTTTTGAATTTATTAAAAATAGAAAACTAAGAAATTACATTTACATAAGTATTCACAGCATTTGCTTAATCATTTGTTGATCCATCTTTGGCAGCAAATACAGCCTCAAGTCTTTTTGAATATGATCCCACAAGTTTAGCACGCCTATCTTTAGGCAGTTTTGCCCATTCTTCTTTGCAATAAGTGTCAAGCTCAATCAGGTTGGATGGGAGACGTTTGTGCACAGCCATTTTCAGATCTCTCCAGAGATGTTCGATCGGATTCAAGTCTGGACTCTGGCTGGGCCACTCCAGGACATTCACGGAGTGGTTCTGAAGCCAGTCTTTTGAGATCTTGGCTGTGTGCTTTGGGTCGTTGTCCTGCTGAAAAATGAACCTTCGCCCCAGCCTGAGGTCAAGAGCGCTCTAGAGCAGGTTTTTATCCAGGATATCTCTATATATTGCTGCATTCATTTTTCCTTCTATCCTGACTAGTCTGCCAGTTCCTGCTGCTGAAAAACATCCCAACAGCATGATGCTGCCACCACCATGCTTCACTGCAGGGATGGTATTGGCCTGGTGATGAGCGGTG
Source organism: Urocampus carinirostris (assembly GCF_059441175.1). Classification (NCBI taxonomy): domain Eukaryota; kingdom Metazoa; phylum Chordata; class Actinopteri; order Syngnathiformes; family Syngnathidae; genus Urocampus; species Urocampus carinirostris. The sequence goes on from NC_142365.1 coordinate 26,487,370, forward strand.
CCTGGTTTCCTCCAAACATGGCGCCTGGCATTCACACCAAAGAGTTCAATCTTTGTCTCGTCAGACCAGATAATTTTGTTTCACATGGTCTGAGAGTCATTCAGGTGCTTTTGGCAAATTCCAGACAGGCTTCCATGTTCCTTTTACTGAGGAGTGGCTTTCGTCCGGCCACTCTACCATACAGGCCTGATTGGTGGATTGCTGCAGAGATGGTTGTCCTTCTGGAAGGCTCTCCTCTCTCCATAGAGGAACGGGTTCTTGGTCACCTCCCTGATTAAGGCCCTTCTTCCCCGATCGCTCAGTTTAGAAGGTCGGCCAGCTCTAGGAAGAGTCCCGGTGGTTCCAAATGTCTTCCATTTGCGAATAATGGAGGCCACTGTGCTAATTGGGACCTTCAAAGCAGCAGAAATTTTTCTGTATCCTTCCCCAGATTTGTGCCTCAAGACAATCCTGTCTCGCAGGTCTACCGACAGTTCTTTTTACTTCATGCTTGGTGTTTGTGCTCTGACATGCACACTCAACTGTGGGACCTTATATAGACAGGTGTGTGCCTTTCCAAATCATGTCCAATCAACTGAATTTACTGCAGGTGGACTCCAATTAAGCTGTAGAAAGATCTCAAGGATGATCAGTGGAAAAAAGATGCACCTGAGCTCAATTCTGAGCTTCATGGCAAAGGCTGTGAATACTTATGTAAATGTGATTTCTTAGTTTTCTATTTTTAATAAATTCAAAAAAAGTAAAAAAAAAAAAACTTTTTCACATTGTCATAATGGAGTATTTTGTGTAGAATTTTAAGATAAGAAATTAAATTAATACAATTTGGAATGAGGCTCTAACATAACAAAATGTGGAAAAAGTGAAGCGCTGTAAATACTTTCCGGATGCACTGTATATATATATTATATTATATACAGTGGAACATAGGTTCTCGACCATAATCCGTTCCAGAACCCTGTTCAAAAACTGATTTGTTCGATCACCGAAATCATTTTTGCCATTAAAAATAATGTAAATCGTTTTAATCCGTTCCAACACCCTGAATGTTTACCTTGAATGTTTAACGTAAACATAAAGCTAACCCAGGCTAATCGTACGTTCGCGTTATCGTAATCTTCAGTACGAAAGATTACGCTAACATGAACGTGTAAAAATAAAAAAATCAGGTCGTTTACAAGTCATTTAGCACCCGGGTCTCCACAACAAGTGGTGAGCGGTTCATTGGAAAGGGGGCTGCGTTCCAACACCCTAAATGTTGGGCTCCGTTCCAACACCCTGAATGTTTACCTTGAATGTTTAACGTAAACATGAAGCTAACCCAGGCTAATCGTACGTTTGCATTATCGTAATCTTCCGTACGAAAGATTACGCTAACATGAACGTGTAAATACCCATTACTCACACCATTTTCATGCTACACTTGGAAAAAAAAACACGAGCGAACTAGCACGACATCTTTCTCCATTTTGTATTTTAGCAAAAGTTGGATACATTTACTTCAAAGAAAAAGAAAGCAATTTTCTATCATTATAGAATTGGATTGAAATACAATGAACTGCAAAAATCGATTAAAAATAAACAACACTTGTGTTCAAGCAGTATCGTACAATGAAAAAAAGTACAGAACGATTACTAGTGATTGATATAATAATGTATGAAGATTACCTCACCAGACACGGGCCCGCAGGCCTCGACTTTAACATGTGTGTTTGAAATAGACAGTGTGTATTATTTGACCACTAGAAGTCGCTGTATTGTGTAAAGCAACCAAAAACGAGTGCTTCAAAGCACAACAAACAAAACAAACTACGGACACTCAAAGTGAAAAAGCATAGATTTTTTTTCTCTTTTTTTGCCCAGCCTCTCGTTAGGTTTCGAGGTACCGGTAGCGTCAAGATGGTGGAAAAGACTTGTCATATTACTCCAGCTGAGCCTCATGTAATGTAGTTTCTCAACCTAGGACTAATTTTTAAAAAATGTGCATTTCTGATACCTTATATATTTTCGCGTACAATTTAAACCAATAGTTTTTTTTATTTTAAAATTATGGGAAGATACTAAATTCAAAGTCAAGATCCTCAAGTTAAAACATTATCAGGGTTCAAAAGACACTTAAATCTTTGAGGTAAAGTATCTACATGTGTTCAACGTCTGGTTTGTGACTTCTCCTCTTTGTGCCATAAACACTAAAACAATATAGTTGACGAGTAAATGGGATGGAAACAAGAGGTTAGTCAAAGGAGGGTGCCTAGCTAAAGTATTGGCCCATGATGAACTTTGTCATATTGCCACATTTCAGGCTTCAGACTTAAAGCTAAAAAACTGAAAATATTTTTAGGAATAAACAACATTTGAGAAAAGAAAAAAACTTAGCGATACTTTTGCAAGGTTTTGTACCTTCAAGCTGGGTAGAACTAGAAACAGAACACGAACATTTTTCTTTACCTGTGACCTAAAAAATTACAAAAAGCACGACTATCAGGCTTTGTAATTCACTGTTCACGAGGAAATCTGCGGCCACCCTCTAAACAGGTCCTTTGACTGCATTTGCCACTGTACCTGATGCTTCGCCGAAGTCGTCAGGAAGTTCAAGCTCTCCTTCCTCAGTGTCCAGGTTCCCGATGAAGTCCACATCATTGTCACCTGACCTGAAGACACATATTTAACTTAGTAAGTTCAGATTTAAGTTATTGGTCCCCTTAAGGAAATTCACTTCCACCGACTGTACTGGAGTAAAACAACAGGCACTACATCACAAAAACATATAAGACAAAGTGCGACAATGAGGGTGGACTGATTGTATGGGTCAGCGGGGCCTGTTGATTATTATATAAAACCTTGACGTACACTGTCGAAAATGTTTGAAAATTAATTACTGACACCAGTCCGATTTAGTTATGTTTAATTTTTTTAAGCTTAAAATGTAAAGTTTCCTAAATTGACATTAAAGTCGTTTTTATCATTTGTGGTCACTATGGTTAAGGAGGTGGTACAGGTTATTCATTTTGGTTAATAATTTTGATGTGTTTTGGGATTTAATATTTTTTTGATGTGTCTATCAAGATTTATCTATATATAGTTTTCTTTTCATGTTTTATTCTAGAAAATAACCAAATTGATACTGGAAATAAAAAAAAAATATCTACCAGTGGACCTTCTTTTGTGCAAAATAAACAATAATTAAAAACAGCAAAATTATGTGCATGATTTTATCTCTTTTAACTTTGTTTTATCATTTGTGCAATGCAATCTTCAACAGCCTCAGTAAACTAAAAGTTATGTAAGCAGAATATTAGTATATACGTATAAAAAAAAAATCTGCTGCCACCTAGTTATAAGGAAGAATTTCACAGGTTGATAACTGGAAAAAATTTGGTCGCAGGCCTTTTTCCTCTGCAAAATAATGCAAATAAACAAATAAATGGGAGGGTCAATTACATTCCTTAACAGCAAATGGCGTTAATGCCCTGCTTGATCTCTTTTACCTGTTCAGTCAATCAGCGAATTAGAGCAGGATCACATCTCATTTTAATGCAATTTTGTTGGTTTTATTTAATAAGTGCGTAAACTAAATAATTATCGACGTTTAGGTACACACTTTATTAATTTTTAAAGTATTTTGCCATTTTAAATCAGTTTTATTGGGCCACTAATATGCGATGTAGGATTACACGAGGGTATCGGATATTTGTTTTTGTTTTTTAAGAAAAGGGTTAATTATTTTCTTCTATTTCTCCTTTAAACTGCAAAATCCTAAATCCTAAATTTGAGAAGTGGAAAGGTTTTCTTGATTTGGGTTGCAGCTTGTCATAAGGGTGGAATGGTGAGTCCTGCATTCAGACCAGTTGAGAACCTGTGTACTAAAATACTTAGGTTCAAACATAGCAGTCACTGACATGGTTTCCTCATCGATGTCGTTCTCCTCGGTGTTGCTGGTGGCTGTGGAACTCCCCGAGGTGCTGCTGCCGTCCAGCGGGTTCACTTCCTCCTCGGTGAGGAAGTCCACCTCCAGGTCACCATCGGACAGCTCCTGCAGGACACCGACAAGTCTGGCAACTGCATTTCTGGTTTGGGTGAGCATGAGAGCGGAGTAGAGATTGCGAGTCCCGCAAACGTAGAGCGCTCGTCTTGGGATCAAGGGATCCCAGTTCGAATCCCGGCTCGTCCGTGTTACATGTCGAAGTGTCCTTGAGTAAGACACTGAACCCCTAATACCCCCAATAAGCAGGTTAGCGCCTTAGATGGCTGCACGGCCGCTATTGGGAAATGTGGAGCACATTGTAAAGCGCTTTGGCAAGTCATTGACTTGAAAAGCGCTATATAAATGCAGATCATTTAATTTCATTTCATTTAATTAAACAGCGATCATTTTTTTCCTGTCACCCTATGAGAAGGACATTTTTGTAGCCAACAACTTTATTTTTGTATTTATTTTTTATTTTTTTTGTGGGTATGATGTCGGGATCTTCCAAAACTCTGCGTCCCAACCGCATGCAATACTTGTGTGACTTAGCATATAGGGCCTTCTGGAGGGCCACAGAGCTAGCATTGCTGCCGACTTTAAAACCACGTTCTCCGCAGTCGAGGCCAAACATGACAGCATCCAGTCTACAGTAGTAGATCACAGGCAACATATTGTGTCTCTCCAAGGTGTATCAGCCCAAAGCCTACAACAAATCAAAGCCCTTGAAGAGAAGTATGAGCTGCTAGTAATAGCTGTGCTAGGCTAATCACGAAAATTATCTGGAGGGGAGGAGTCGCCTTAGGGCCCGAACATGACAGCATTTTTCTCTGACTTCCTCATTAATGTGTTTGGCGAACTAACGTTCCAATCTCCACCGGAGTTGGACCGGGCACACAGAGCACCAATTGCCAAATCAAAACATGGATCACGCCTGCACCCAGTGATAATTCGCTTGTACCGCTGTCTAACAAAGGAGCTGATCACACATGAGGCGTACAGAAGGCTCAGCACGCTGCATTATCGTTGATCTACCTTCCAAATCTACGAGGATTTTGCTCCGGAGGTGGCTACGGAATGTGCCAAATACAGAGAGGTCATGGCAAAGTTATACAAACTCGATTTGAGACCGGTTCCATTGTTCCCCGCTTGTCGCTGGAGGACGGTTCGAGGAGGAGGTTCTCATCTTTGGACGAGGCTGACAACTTTACGGCTAACTACCGCCGTGTTCCAAGCCCCACACAGCTCTTTTTTCTATTTTTTCGGACTGAAATCAGCTCACTGGCCACATCACTTTCAAGCATTGACCTCGCTCGGTAAGACTGTTTAGATTGCCCATTGCTGGGTTTGACCTTTTTATGAAATATACTAGTCTGCGAAGGTAGATTGTTGGTTTCTTTCACACACTTTGTTGGTCTATGGTGATAAAGCTGGTCATCTCTTGCCACACCAACTGATAGCCAGTCGAGTCCTATACACAATTCTTGGATTTGCTTTCCGACTAGACATGTACAAGCATTCATTCAACGAGGCCACCCTTCCGATCACACTCAGACAAGCTTCTACATCGCTTATCCATAAGAAAGGCAAGGATCCAACAGATATCGTTCAATTTATTTTCTATCTGTTGACATGAAAAGGCATCATGTCAAAGGTGATATCAAATGACCAAACAGGCTTTATAAAAGAGAAGGCATTCTTTCGCCAATGTAAGATAGCCATCTTACTCAACATCATTCCCACACTTCCTCAGTCTCGTCTGAGCCAGACGATGTGGTCTCTCTTGATGCAAAAAAGGCTTTCAACGGGGTATAGTGGACATACCTATTTTATTCTTTGCAACGCTTTGGTTTTAGAACTGGTTTCATTTCTTGGGTTAAATAACTTTATTCTCCTTCATACGCCTGTTTGTACAAACACTGAGCGCTCTCAACAGTTCTCTCTCTCGCGTAGTACTAGACAGGGTTGTCCATTGTTTCCATTGCTGTTTGCACTCTCTATTGAACCCCTGTCTGTGGCTTTAAAGTCAATGAGTGGATTCAAAGGCATAAAAAGGGCAAGGGTAGAACATCACCTCTCTTTGTATGCCGATGATCTACTCCTTTATATTTATGATGCCCTCACTAGCATCCCAAATATTCTCAATTTATTAGTATCATTTGGTGATATTTCTAGATACAAACAAAACATTTCTAAAAGTGATTTTTTTCCCCCCCAATTAATCAGGGAGCCAATGAGATGTCGCATAATCAAATACGTTTTAAGATTGCTCTCGATACTATGAGGTACCTGGGTGTAGTCAATACATGTTTTGTACGCACCCTTCGTGAAAACAAAGTCGGACCTAAAAAGATGAAACTCCTTACCGCACTCTCTTGCGGGTATAGGGTACAGACCATAAGAATGAACGTGTTACCGAGGTACCTATATCTATCTTTTTTGCATCTATTGATAGCATGGTTTCAACATTTGTTGGGGCTGGCAAACGAGCCAGAGCAAGCAGAACATTATTGCAACGAAACAGGTCAGTGTGCGGGCTGGGCCTTCCTAATTTCCTCTGTTATTATTGGGCCGGGTTCTCCGCATTGCTGTGGCTGGGTTTGGGTTTGGTTGGAGACTGACTCTTGCTCTACATCGCTCACAGCGTTGGCATGAGTTAATGTTCCAGTCCCTTATTCCAAGTTTACCACTAAAACAGTGGTTGTACATACATTAAAAATATGGTCTCAAATCAGACAACACTTCAGTTGGTTGTCACTACCGAAGGCGACACTCATCTGCAATAATTCCCTTTTGACGCCACCTATGATAGATGGACGGTTTAAAACACTACAGCAACAGGGCATGTGCTGTCTCAGTGATTTATATTTTGAGAATGTATTCGCAAATTTTGATTATTTAGGCCCAGCATACGGTTAGAATTTCTCAGATTTTTTTCTGGTTCTTTTAGCTATGGGACTTTGCCAGAACTCATACATTATCCTTCCCACAAAGCCCAAATCCCTCAGGGATTGACTTGGCCCTTGCGGCAATTTATCTACCTCATAGTGCAGTCTCTGCTCTCTATATTCTTTTCTGCAAAAACATAAAACACACCTTAATGAAGGAAGATAAAGGCCGAATTGGAGCACGGATCACTAGTAAACCTATCACAAGAAGTTTGGAAAAGGACTCTTGTAGCTGTTAATTCCTCTACCAACTGGCTCTTATTCAATTTAAGGTGCTCCAAAGACTCCATTACAGCAATCATGGACTCCATAAGTTTTTGCCCAATTCAAGTGATAAACATTGCAGCAGGTGCTCTCATGTGTTTTGGCTGTGTCCTAGACTAACTGAATATTGCAGATCATCTGAAATTTTAGGAAAACGTGTCAATCCAACATCGCTCATAGCCATCTTTTTCAGGTCTACTAACAACCTCCCCACAACTGTTATTCAGGATAATGTTTTAGCCTTCGCCTCTTTGATAGCCTGTCGGAGGATACTCCTTATGTGTAAGACCTCAGAACCACCTTCCTTTAAAACATGTCCACACAATATACTCTTTTTGCTTTAATTAGAGAAAATCAAATTTCATCTCAGATGATGTGACTGTAAACTATATTCTCGTTGGGCACCTTTGCTTCACTGTATTAGAATGCTTCCACCTGACAGCATAATATAAAAGATCTGCATGTCAGGGTCTGGCGACTCCTAACTCTAAATGTTGCTTTGCTTTTTAATTTTTTCTTTAAATGTATTATTGTTATTATTTTGTTTTGTTTGCTTTTATTTTTGAAGTTTTGGTATTTCAGAGGCTTGTGTGTTTGGGGGGTTGCATCTTTATGAATATTGAGTATATTGTATAATTGCGAATATTGAATATCAAAGGTTTTTATCATCTATTTTTTCTTTGCAGTGGAGTCAAAAACAAAACCCTGTACAACTGTGTTATGTTGAATGATTTTGTCTATCAATAAAAAATAAAAAAAAAGTCTGGCAACTGCAGTCGAGTTTCTGACAATCACATTTCCAGCGGCACTCACGTTTGACTCGTCGAGTGTACATCGGCTGGCAGCAACCCTTTTGCTGTTTTTAAGGCTCGTCTGGATGTCGCTGCCACTCCCAGCGGTAGAAGCTGTGCTGTCAATCTGTGCTGAGCAGTCTGGTGTGCGGTGGCGGAAAAGTTCGATGGCCAATCTCTGAAAGTCGGGAGAAAAAAAAATTACTCAAAAAAAACAAAAAAAAAACTTGTGCCTTTCGCATAAAATTTAAAATGCTCTAACACATTTTATTCTTTTTCCTAACAAATTTGAGCTCACTACTACTTTTATTCATTCAGAGAAATTCACATTTTTTTGGGTTACTCCCCCATCCACAGGGTTGGGGAGTAACAGAATACCGTATTTTCCGCACTATATGGCGCACCATGTTATAAGGCGCACCTTCAATGAATGATATATTTTAAAACTTATGCCATACATAAGACGCACCCCATTATAAGGCGCTATAAGTGCATGCTGGTTTAAGATCAAGTAATTGTGCAATTTTGTAATTGTAATCCTGTGCAGTCCTTCGAGACATTTTTGGGATTAAGGGCTATTTACGGTAAATAAATGTGACGACTTGACTACAGTAGAGAATGTAGTTACTTTATGCAACCTCTAGATGTTGCCACGCTCAAGGGAATGTCAACAAAATATTCAAAAAGGTCAAACTTTATTAACAAACAAGCTTTCCACAACTCCATTCACTCCCAAAATAAATAAACAGCCGTTTTATTATTTTCTCTGAGGTAAAGCATTTTCGTGACACATCTTTGACATCTTTGAACAACATCGACATATCATTTTATTTTTTGTCCATTTAGTCAACACGCAAAGAAAAAAACGTCTGATACTGTTATTTTAAATGAAACGTTAGTGCAATCGCAATAAAGTGACACTCGTAATGTGCAAAAACAACGAGTGCAAAGCAATAACATAATAACTGTAAAATGTAAAACGTAAACACACAAAAGAAAAACAAAGATCACTCTATAAGCTCCTCATCGACGAATCCCTCGAATTCTTCTTCTGCTGTGTTCGAATTGACCATATCTCAGTGAATGGGCCATCCAACACGTCCGGTGTTTTTGTGCCAGCGCTGTTGCCTTCATACGTATAGTTATCGTACTGACACTTCTGCTTGCCGCTCTTTGTTGAACAACCCACTGTTCAAGTGTCTCCTCTAACTCTGGCCATCTTGCTTTATTGCCACGGAAACTTTGTTGAGTTTTCCTTACTTGGCGGAGCTTATCTTCATCCTTTCTCCACTTCCGTACCATCGATTCATTTAAGTTTAACTCTCTCGCTGCCGCTCTATTGCCGTGTTGTGCTGCGTGACTGATCGCTTTGAGTTTAAACTCGGCGTTGTACGCGTGTCTCTTAACAAGAGCCATTTTCTTATACAAATGCACGTATGAAAGAGAATCTCGCTCTCTCTCTCTCTCTCTCTCTCTCTCTCAAACGTGACATTCTGAATAATTCTGCGTTTGTTTAAGGTAAATTGTGCTTTACATCTTCACCAGTCATAACCCTGGATTCAGACAAATACTGTATTTGTTGAATATGAATTAAGCAGTTTAATGGGGTAGCCATTTTGCCACTTAGTAAACAAATACAACACGAGCCCCGGCAACTACCAATCGTTTAATATTTCCCAGTATGCACAGCGCGAAAAATGGAGTCGGCGGCTGTTTCTCGTAGTTGCGAGACCTTGCGAATTTAATATTGAGCCATATATAAGGCGCACTGTGTTATAAGGCGCATGGTCAGCTTTGGAAAAAAAAACAAGACTTTTAGGTGCGCCTTATAGTGCGGAAAATACGGTACATGTAACACCGTTATGTGATACAAAAAAATTGATTGTATTCCGTTAGTTACAGAAAAAAAGACCCAATCAAATTAAAGGTACAGTTAGTTAAAATAAGGATTACTTTGCAGGATTACAATTTTATTTAAGAATATATTTGCATATATGTAATGCGCCGATAGACAAATTGTGCTTATACTAATTTCATTCACTGACACTTGACAAATAGGTGAGGGGCGCGCGTCATAGTAATGTGGATATTGATTGTACAGATGGCCAACTCACAAATTGTGATGCAAGTAAAAGCATTTTACTTTTTGTCTTTATTTTATTTCCCCTTCACTGTAGAACTCATTTTGTAGAAGTGCGCGGATAGCTGAATTGTGTCCATCACAATTACAATCACTGACACTCGACAGAAACGAGGCGCGCATGTCATAGTAATGTCCGTATCTGTTGTGCAGATTGGACAAATGCTCAACTCAAATTGTGTTGCAGATAAAATAATTTCCTTTTTGTCTGTATTTTATATCTCCTTCATTGTAGCACAATAATTGAAAGTAATAAAGTTACACTACTGCAATATTACGGTATTCGGATTACGTTACTGATTGCATTTTTCAACAGGTAACTTGTATCGGATTACATTTTAAATGTGAACCTTTCAACCGTGCCCATTCATAAACCCTGTCAGTCCTCCTGACCTCTTTGAGGTTGTTTATCTGCTGGATGTATCCACGCTGAGCAGATTCCAGCTGGCTGATGTGCCAGTTCTGGTCTCTACACTTCTGAAAGTAGGTGGGCGCTCGCACTTGGAATCTGAGCAACGCAAATCAAACAAGACAGTTGGTTTGACGTACACGAGACAACACAGGTGTAGCCTTGAGCTACATTTTTCAGATTTTTTTTTTTTTCATTGTTCATTGTCAACACAGAAATGATATGCCTCTTAGCCTTATTTCGCTATTATAAAGCCTCATTAAGGACCAAAAACCACTACGTATGAATCAAGCAGGACCCCACGAAACCTTATAACAAAGTGCAATAAATAATTCAGAATAAATTGTATTTATATTGTAGGTACATTTTTCAAGTTTTGCATTATAAGGACCTATTTTCTTGGGTTGCAACAAAAACCAAAGTATCATCAGTTATTTTTTGGATTGTTTGGAAACAAACATGGTTTAATTTCAATCCCTGTATTCAAAATATGATTGTGTAAAAATAGTTAACGATTATTTGTTACATATAGACTATCAAATGACCAAAATAAAGGATTTTTCTGAGACTTTAATTCAGAATAGAAAAAGGTTCATATATTAGCTAATCGGAAATATTATTATTAAAATTGATAAAGAATTACCTGATTAATTGTTGCATACTTTTCCCTAATTGGGGGATCCCAACCTTTTTGAAGCTGAGAGCTACTTTTCTGTTACTGAACAGTGTGAAGGGCGATCAGTTTTCAAAATAACGTATAATGTTATAACTTTGGTGTTACTAGGTTATTATTATGCTATTACCAGTTTGTCATTATTAGAAGTGGGGTTATTAGGCTCAGTCAAGCCCTAAAACATATCTGATTTGTATAAAGTCACTGAGTGATTAACATATAAATTACTGGCTAATTTTAAGAATATTTTTGGAAGAATTGTTAATGTATTTAAATCCACTGATCATGTCAACAGTTACTTATGTCAGTTAGTAACAAAATTTCCTAGATAATCACAATTGCCTCACCAATTGTGAGTTATATTGGGAATCGTAATGCGGGTTACTCAGGATTTTTTAGGGGGCCCAAGGCACCAGGTTTGTGACCCTTGCACCATAATATGCAAACAAAATTGCAAACCTTTAACGAACCACTTCCATGCAACAAAAATCAAGCGTGAGCTTACCGCAGCACTAGTGTGTCCATCTGCACATCGAAAAAACCCTCGCTGGCCAGGAATTCAAGCCTAAAGAAGCGATTGTAACCCCAGCACTCGCCCACATCAAACTCTGAAGCGAACTCGCGGAGGATGTTCTTGCTTGGATCATTGGAGGCCTGGTAGACCATCTCCACACGATACTCATACCTAAGGAGAACCGGACGTTCAGGGAAGATCAGAGATTGTAGGAGGAATTGGGCCATTGTCACCTACTTTGAGCTTTCAGGGACTCCGGAAGACAACTCCAAGAAAACAGACAGGTAATTTCCACGAACCACACCGTTGCCATCCTGAGGAAAAACAATTAAAATGCTGTCATGTGTGTTCTAATTTGAAATCAACTAATACAAAGTGAGATAATGAAGCTTTATCAGGCAGAAACTCACTGGGTAAACTTTAAGCCTCCAACAGAGACCGGCCATCAGCAGAGGAGGACTGTAGACCGGGTCAGCTCGCTGCCTCAGAGTGCTACAGAGTGCGTACACACCAGATTTAACATCATCCGAAATGAATGTTATCAACACTTTCAGAAAAATGAGCATACCTGAAGTTAGCTAAGACAAAAGTGTTGGAGTCGTATGCAGGAACAAGCTCACTGAAAACAAAGATTAAACGATGTATTACATATTCAATAGGACTAGTCTATAAACCTTCCGCAATTGTACAACGCTACAATGTTAAAAGCCATTTGAGAATGTTTCAGTTCCAAATGAAGAAGAGCACTCTTAATTCTCATTATTTAGAAAGACCACTGTTCAGATTTGCTTTAAGGTATTTTATTTTTGCATACCAAAATTTAAGTCACTCCATCGCATATGTCTAAAAATTCAAGTCTCGTCACAGGTGTGCTAAAGCCATCTTCCGCTTGAAGGAATTGGTGCTTTTGCCATTCCTACTGCTATTAATCTTGAGATGGTTTTGCCGGAGCTATGTTTTTTGTCACTCTCCTTGAAGGCTGCATAGGTTTTGTTAACCTGCTGCAGTTGCAACTTGGTTTCTGGCTCACCTTTACCTCCCTTTGCATTGCGGACTGTGGCCTTTTGTCGTTTTGATTTTGCCTGGCAAGGCCTTCCGCTAGCATTGGGGCTACCTGGTCTGATTTCAGCGTTTACCCGTTGTCGCTATGGCCAAAGCCAACGCAGTTTCCGATTATTCGCCCGGTTTGCGCGCCAGCAAGCCGGGTGGTTTTTATCTGGCTGGTTTACCGCTATCATCGGGTCTACCGCGTCTTGTCCCAGCCAACTATTCCCCGGTTAGCCTGCTTGCAGGCCAGGTGTTTTTTGTTCAGCTAGCTTCCTGTTAGCAGCATAGCTAGCGTGTCTTATCCCAGTCGGCCCGGTGTTGTCACTACAGCAGATGTGGGTGCTGTTTCCAACTATTCCGCGGTTGACCTGCTTTGAGCCGGGTGTTTTTAGTTCGGAGTGGGAGAGCGGGGGGGTTAGGCATCTCTTGCCTTGGTGGTTGGCTGGTTGCAGGTCGGTTAGGGTGGTGAGGGCTCCCCTCCTCCTGGATTGGTTGCAGAGAGCTTGCCGGCCTTTGTGAACCCCAGGTTATTGCCAGACAGCCTGTCAGCCTCCCTTTGTGCTGCTTGCTGAAGCAGGCCTTCAGTGGGTTACCTGTAGGACTGCGGTCTTGCTGGCTAAAGCTTCCGCTGAGAGTGTTGGCGAGCCTCACCCCTTATCCGCTGGCCTAGTCTGCCTGCCTGTCTTGCTGTGGCTGAATGCTGCCTTTGTCCCAGAGGCGCCTTCCAGGCCCCATTTCTCTTTGATGGGCTGCTGCGTTTTGCACATCCCTAAGACGCCCCTGGGTTGCGAGGTCTGGGTGGGTTGGGGTCCTACATTGTCGCGACGGCGAGTTTTCGTCCGTCCGGTCACATTTTTGTCTGTTGTGACTGCTTGTCTGGAGCTTGTTTGATATGAGTCGCACTGTTCCCACTGGATTGCAGGAACCGGTGCCCGTATTATGGCACCTGTGGCCACTCAATGCCTTCAGGGGTGCCCTGCCATTCTACCAGGGCCGTTGCCACTTCCTGAGCCGCCCTGAAGGGGGTTGTCCTTCCATTTTTGCTGCCGCCTCTTAGGCATTGCCTAACACTTTTGCCAGGCTCTAAAGCGTAGATGTGGTCTCCCCCACACCACTCAGCATCATCTTTAGTCCAGGCGTCTCAGCAAGGTTTGTTTCTAGGGTTCATCATAACTACACCAGTATCAGTGGGTCGGGACAAAATAGAACGAAAGTTACAAATGCAAATACGGTTCTGAGTCCTGTCGGACCACCAGAGCATCTTTTAACGCGAGAAAATTCTGAAGGTTCTGACCCTCAGTGCCGAAACATGAAAATAAATTTTTGGGGTTTTATTTGCTATAAGGCGCAGCCCCAACAAATAGTCTTTTGTCATGTATTTTCTATACATAAGGCGCACAAGACTATAAGGTGCTAGAGCAGGAACGTCAACCAATCAATTAGTTAGGCCCTTTAGCAGGCCGTCGAATTGTTGAGAAGCAAATACGTGTCTCAGACTCGGTGTCTGTCTGATGTCACAAGTCACTGAAATAAGTCATGACACATATCATCGGAGGTCAATCCCGGGCTGCGTGACGGAGCGAGTTCGGCGGACGCGGCGTCACACTGCGCGACGCGAGTAAAGGCGGCGGACGTGCGCGGCTACCCCTGTAACTGTCGGTGTCGTGCGTATCGCGCCCAAAAGTACCCGCGCCGCGGGTTAAGGGCTCACTTGCGGGAGCGACCGAACGGCACCCGCAAGTAAAAACCCTGTCGTGAGTTTGTATCCGATCGTCCCGGGCGGACGGAAAATCGCCCAGCTGTATGATTCTTCGCGGTCGATCACTCGGCTTGTGCGTCGATGAAGAACGCTGCGAGAACTAATGTGATTTGCAGCTGCGATTGGCTGGCAACCAGTTCAGGGTGTCCCCTGCCCACTGCCCGGAGATGGCTGGGATGGGCTCCAGCCCCCCCCGCGACCCTAATAAGGATAAGCGGTGCAGATAATGAGATGAGATTTTTTTTTTTTTCCCAAAGGGTCGTCGCTACTTCGCAGATTTTTACTTTTTGCAGGTGGTTTTGTTCCCCATTAACCAGGTCTAAAAAATAATAATTTAAAAAAATTTTAAAAAAAGTTGTTTTTTTTGTTGATGGTGCGCCGCTACTTTGCGGATTTTCACTTATCGCGGGTGGTTTTGGTCCCCATTAACCGCGATAACCGAGGTCTTACTGTATTCTTAGGGCATTTAAAAATTAAATCAAAATGGCCCAAATTGGCTGGTTTTCCCATTTGAGAAAAACCTGTTATTCAAATTAGTTAAGCAAACATTTTAAAAAGCTTTTAATTAACTTCATTTAAAAAAAAGTTAAATATGGCAAAATTGGAAAAATAATTTACTAAAATGAGCAAAATTATAGGCCAATGAAACAAAAAGATTTTTTGCAAGAAGTTTAAACTTGGTAATCAGTAACTTACACGATACCAGTGAACTGTGCGTTAGTTAACTACACTATGTGCTTCATGAATTTCAGCGTTTTCACAGTTTGCCCTATTTTTTTGGGTAGCCCACATCACCATTTTTTCAGTACCTATTATTTACCTCTGAATTTAATGGTGGATCTTTGCTTGTCTTAAAGGAGCACATGCGGATTTGTAGGACAAGCATGCAATCGGGTACCTGGTAAAGTCAGGAGGCACCGGCGTGGTGACGAAGGACTGCATGGGTTTCCTGTGGACTTGCTGGAACATGAGCAAGATCTCTGGACTCTTGGAGATCAACTCACTCTTACTGCACAAGTGGAGCTGCCGCGCGCGCACACACACACACACACACACACACACACACACACACACACACACACACACACACACACACACACACACACACACACACGTTGACGTTTTGTGTCTTCCAACAAATGGCAAACCCCGACCCAGAGAGTCATTAGAGATGAAGTTGGGCTCCAACCTGATGCTCCACTTCCTGCAGAATGGACTCCAGCAGCTCAGTTTCCTTTTTCAATGACGTCTTCTGGCCTGATGAGGTGTGAGGAGAAGTTAGAAGTGTGTGACTATTTCCAGAGTACTTGCACAATAACTGGTCACCCACTACGTAACTATCAGGTCTAGAAAGTTTTTGAAATCTTCACCAGAGTGCTCTCCAGTGGATACATTTGGCAACAACAGTACATTTAGATTTCAGAGTACAATTTGATTTAAGTTTTTTTAAAACTGGCCTGACTGTTTTCCCAAGTGAATTATTCGCTCTACAGTTTCTTCCCAGCCCCAAAATAAACCCTGTGATTGACGGCGACACATTTTTCACAATCTCACAAATGAAAAAGCGTAATTTTTTTTAAAAAAAAAATCCCCAATTACGGCTAAAAACATTTACATTGTCAGGTAATAAAACAAGATTTGTTTTTTCTGTGAGTATTTGTAATGCAAGTTAAATGAAAAATAACCACTGTTTTTAAATAGCTACTTAAAGGGACAGTATGTGATATTTAGTGGCTCCAACTAGAACAAAAAACTGTCATTCAGTAAAAAAAACAAATACATTTATATAAATACTGGGCAAAAAAAAAAAAAAATATATATATATATATACATATGTATATTCAAAAATATTGTACGGGATTAAAAGATCAGCATCTTACCTGTGAGCTTATGAAGTTTACTCTTCAACTGGCTGTCCAAACGCGCGATCATCATCTCCACTGCATTCCGGATCTCTCGGACCCGCTCGTCTTTTGCCCCCCGCACAGCCTCCACGTTCTTTTCCTGAAACCATGGTAACTTTTTAGGGCTATTTACATGGGCCCAAATCTGCAGCGTTCCCAGCTCACCACTTCCTGCACCAGGCTGGTGAGCTCTGTGAGTCGTCCCCGCAGCTTGGCCACCTCCTCCTTTACCTTGGTCACATGCTGTTCGTAGATCTCAACCAGTGGCTTGAAGGTGTGGCCACCGTGCTGTGTGAATGAAAAAAGGGGTGAGGTCAGAATAGTGAGGCGCGGTGATTTCATAGATAAAAGAGATTGGTTACCATGCCGCCCCACAGGGCGCACTGGTGGCAGATGCATTTCTTGCACGTCCAACAGAAGACACTCAACTTTTCGTGGTGGTTGTCGCATCTGCAATAACATCAGGACAAAAAACACATTCACAAACCTCAGGCCTGGTTTAATCACCTCTATCCATCACTCTATAGCAGGGGTCGGGAACCTTTTCGACTCAAAAAGCCATGAATGCAACATATTGATATTTTTTTCGGTGAGAGTCGCACGATATATTTTGAGAAACAAATCAAAGATGTCAAGCACGATCTCAAAACAGAAGCTAATGCTTTGGCACATTTTATTTCACTGTGTAACGTTTGCCAATTTTTATAAAATGAATGAAATTATCATTTTTTATTAAAATCGGTATAACATTTTGTTTGACTTTTTCTCAGCTAAAACTAAACATTGCCATGATTCAAATCATTTTTTGACAACTATCTACACAATACCAACATAACTCTTACAATGTACTTATTTCATGCTCTTCTAAGTACGAATTATCATCAGATGCACCAGAGTTGTTTCATTGAGATTTTTCTGCGTTTATTTGTATCTTTCAGGGCAACTTTCTGTTTTCCCCATTCTTAAACATCCGTCTCTGGTACCGTGAATTAAAATGGTGTGATAATGAGATCAAATCAAATGCGTCACACAAGAATAAATGCGGTACTCCTGTCCTCACTGACTACGCTTGTTGTAGTTCGAAAACACCACCTGAAATGCCGAGAAAGGAGTGGTCATTATTCGTCTATCATTTCACTCATAGAAGTAAATCTTTGACAACATTTAAATCTAAAAAAAGTTTGTTTTAAAAGTTCTCATGGGCATTGTTCATTTTATCATGACTCACGCAAACTACGCTTGAAAAAATATAGAGGAAGTGGTAGAAGTGAGACATCACACTCGCATATCTGTTAAAGCTGGCCAAGAAATTCGGAGAGATTGAAATTCTTGGCAGTCTAAAAGGTAGAGAAGTGCTTCTTCCACTAGTAGTAGAAACAATGTTGCATATCCTGTCTAAATGCATTAGTAATGGATGCATTTTATCTCCGAGCCAGATGTACTCCAGGAAGGATCAACACATGGCTCACGAGCCATACGTTTCTGACGCCTGCTCTGCAGGGAAATTTGGCAACAGCAGTCATTTTTGTAAGCCGGTAATATCCTCATTTGTAGAAACTGCTTACGGCCCTAAAAACACACAACAAAGACAACGATAGGAGCTGACTTGTCTTTATCGTTCTCCTCGTGTTTGGTGAAGTTGCAGAGCTGCAGTGAGTCTAGCTGCTGTGTCACTTCCTCGGCCCAACGGCAATTCACCAGATCCCTCATTTGGAGGGGGGCCCTGCGTACAAATGCAAACATAGTTCATTGAACTCAAATCCGGATTGTATCCACAGAGAAAATAAAAGTCAATGATAAGTCTCACCGACAATGTGGGCACTGAGCTCTTTGCTCTGTCAGCCAGCGCTGTCAACATACAGTTCACGTTAGCTCCCGCATAACAATACAAAAAAAGCTGTAAATTGAGTGTTGAAAGTGTTTCTTATTGGACTGGTTTATTTTTTTACACTTTGGAGTGACTTGCAAAAGTATTGAGAAATCCCTTCCAGCCCCAAGAAAGTTTAATAACTCAAATTATGTACCAAGAATCACCAGAATGTGAGATACAATCGTGATAAAAACACATTTATTTAACATTTTATGTTGTGCTAACAAATACATTGAAAAAGTGTTTCAAATATATTGTCCCCCTTTGAGTTAATTGTAAACCCTCTTTTTGCTGCGACCACAGCCAAAAGCCTTTTTGGTATGTCTCTATAGGTTTTGTACATCTTGGAACAAATAATTGCCCATTTTTTATTACAAAACAGCACAAGTTCCTTAAGGTTTGATGGTGATTGTTCGTGCACAACATTTTTCAGATCTTACCACAAATGCTCTATAGAGCTAAGCTATGGACTTTGGTTTGGCCAGTGTAACACCTTCATTTTTTTAGATTTAACCATTTCTTTGTAGATTTTGCTTTATTTTTGGGGTCATTGTCCTGTTGAAAGGTGAACCTGCGTCTGATTCTCAGGTCTCTTGCAGACTCCAACAGATTTTCTGCCAGAATCACCCTGTATTTCCTATCAACTCCAACGATCTTCTCAGTCCCTGCTGAAGAAAAGCAGCCCCAGTGCATGACGCTGCCACCACCATGTTTGTCAGTAGGGATGGTGTTTTTAGGGTGATGGGCAGTGTTACTCTTATGTCAAACGTAACACTTTGCATTTAGCCCAAAAAGTTTAATTTTGGTCTCATCTGACCAGAGCACCTTGTTCCACATGTTATTTGTGTCTCCCATGTGGCTTTTTGCAAACGCCCAACTTTTTATGGTATGCTCTCCTCTCAGAAAGGGCTTTCTTCTTGTCACTCGTCCATAAAGAGCAGATTTATGCAGAGTATGGCTGATAGTTATGCACAGATTGACCCTCCTCAGCAGTGTACAACTGTAGGTCATCCAATATGATCATGGGTCTCTTGATTGCCTTAGTTTGCTCCTTGTTTGGGCAGAAGGTTTAGAGTAGGGATTAAAAGGTTTGCAGCTGTTTTCTTTGGTCCTCTTAATGCTGTCCGTTCAGGTGCATATAAACTGAGATTTAATGACACACAGACACACTCTCATTGTTTGTCATTTAGCTCGACATTGTATCATTCGGGAGTCATCTGCAAACTTCTGGGGTCAGGTGGCTGTACTGAGAGATCAGGGGGGCCAATATTTTTGCAACACTTGCTCTTCATTTTTTCCCCTTTGTAAATATAAAATTTTGAAAAAAATGGTTACACTTCACGATTGTGTCTGACATGTTGTTGATTCATAGAAAACATTTTCTGCTTTTTAGCTTTAAGTTTGAAGCCTGAATTGTGGCAACATGATAAAAAGTTCTTGGAGGACAAATAATTTTGTTAGGCAATGTACAGTGATACTGCGGTACCCCTGACTCAAAACTTTAAAAAAATCAGAACTCGAACATACTTGAACACAGCAGATAACGTGGTCGAGTGAGATGAGCCGCCATCTAAGAAATTTGAGCCTGGCTGGGTAGCATCATTTCAAGAGATATCACCAGTCCTACAACATGTGTTCAGAATTGTTTTTATCTAGTTTATATTTTTCTTGCCATTTTTGCCAGTAATAATGGGTTCGAAGAAAGATTCTGTTCAGTCAACCGGTACCATCCCTAATGTGGTTGAGAGGGACCAAGTCTTATTTTATTGGGATCAAGTGCATTTTATTGCCTTTTTGCTGATAATAATGGTTCCTAAGAAAATTATTGATAACGAATAAAACAGTAAGAACACCGATTGAGTTGAGAAAAGAAATCATTGCGAAATAGGAGAATGGTGTTCGAGCTTGCCATCAAACCTCTGCTCAAAAGGAGAGTAAATGGTTAAATGTTTTAATATTTTTAACATAATTATGCCTAATCTGTCTTGCCTACACATTTAGATAGTTATTGTTCTTTGAGACATATGTAATTTTTATACATATTGTATTCATATTTTGGGTAAATATGGTTGTTTAGGTACACATTGTATTAATACTTGGGTATTCATATGTACAAACATATGAAAATAAATGCCATTACTTCAGTAGTATGGGAAAGATCTTTCAGGAACGGATTATGGTCGACCACCACGAACAGGATCACTGTAATTACCATTTGATGTGTAAAAACTGTACCTTTTTAGAGACTGGCGGCAAGTTAGCAATCAATTTCTAAAAGCAAAGTGCTTTTCTGTTTACACTTTACAGTAAGTGTATACCGTATTTTCACGACCATAAGGCACACATAAAAGTCCCTGACTTTCTTTAAATTGCATGGCATGCCCCATCATGCAGTGCGCCTTGCGTGTCATGCAAAGTGGCAGATGTGGACCAGCTCGGTGGCATCAGGGTTAGGCGCCCATCGTCGAGACTGGGAAGTCATGGATTCGAGGCTTGGTCGAGTCAAGACTTACAACATTTTGGGCGAAAGCCAATGTTTTTGTGAGATCATTCAAATTTCTAACTAGATGTGACTTGTATGCAATCTCTTGTGATTTTTAAGCAACTCTTGTTTGGACGCCATAAGCTACCCCCTTGTGCAGTAGAGGACACGCAATATCACACGCAATGCATTGTTGGCGGAGGTACTCATTTATGCTAAGGGTGTAGCAGACAGTGCTGTTCAAAACAATTGCAGTGCAATGTGACTAACCACAAGATCTCAGGCTTAAGTATATTTTTATTGTTATATGTCAGACAAGTTACCATTGGGTGCAATCGATTCTCAGAAAACAAACAATACCCAGCATTCCTAATAGGCACGCGCCGAAGGCTGTACAATTGGGCAAATAGTTCACAGCGTCGGCTGTTGACTGTAAAAACTCAAAAATACTCTATTTCCCACGCGTAAGATTATGGAAACCGAGCATCTGCAAAATCTGACTCCCCTTCACGTAAACGCGCTATATGCTTTCAACACGTTTGTCGATCATGTTCTGAATTAAGTGTTTCTGACGGAATACTGATTAGCGTGATTAAAACAAAAACAAAAAAAATCGCATTCTATACAAGGAGTTTATTTAGACATATGCAAAGGTCACAAACACCACAGCACTGAGAAGCTTAGCTCACGTGGAGGGGAGTCTGATTTAGATACAACAGCAGTGGCCGCAACAGAAGGCACCAGCGCCCGTTCGTGCAGTGCGCCTTGTGTATGTGTTAAATACAGAAATAGAATCCGCTAAGGAGACTGCGTCCTTTCACACTGTGCACCCTTTGGTCATGAAAATTTGTTAATCTACAATGCTGAAAATGTCTGTGTTCTGGCTTGCCCTAAAAAAATAGTAGCCAGTTTCCCTATTTAGTTGTATTTAAAACTTAACAAAAATCCTTTACTGTAGAAATGCATTGAGTTTTTTTATCATTTATTTTTTTGGGGTACTTGGTATATTTAGAAACTCCATGAACCTTTTACCACGATTAAAAAAAAAAAAAAAAAAAAAAAAAAAAAAAAAAAAGTAACAAATGTAGAAAAAGCGTTGAAGTTAGTATTTTAGATTATTTTTTTGGGGGGGGGGCTCAAAATTAGTTTTTGGTGCAAAGCAGCATTTTGGGATCTGTGTCACTCAAATGTTGCCTTTTCCGGGCTTGGAACAACTCAATGGCAGTCCACTGAAAGAAAACTCGTAACTCAATCTTATCCACTTACTCGTATGCAGCTGAAGCAGCAGAGCTTGGAGCAACGCGGGCAGAGGCGAGCATCCCTCAGTTTCTCCATGCAGATGAAGCAGCGAAAAACCTCGGCGATGCTCTGAGCCCATAATACCACAAACGTCATCATGTGAAACGTATCAAGCGTAAATTGCAGTATGAAGAAACACAAACCTCCACACTTTGTTCATCCATTTCAGCCAGTTTGAGTCAGTTGTCAGAAATGCCCAAGAAAAAAAATTCAATGTACCCTAGAAAAGAAAAAAAATGAACACAAGTATGACAAAAGTATCACTTGATACCTGTGTTTGACCAGTAATTATTGATGTGAAATTTGACCCAAAAATATAAATATTCTGCTTTTCATGTGCTCTCAAAAACAGGATATAATGCATGTTAAGTGAAAAAATATTCAAAAATGTAGTAACTATGTTAACGGTTCCTGATTTGGTCCATATTGGATAAAAAAAACAAACAAAAAACTACAATATTTAGTTTACAGTTCACCAATGCACAGCAGGTAATTACAACCAAATTATTTTGCTCTTAAAACAAATAAATTCTCCGTTTAAATGAAAAAATAAAAACCCGAGTAACCGGAGAAAGATGAGAGTCCGGAAAAGTTAGACAATAGCTATGAATGATAAATTGATTATGATCTAAATAGTAACTTTGTCAATTTCCTGATAAATTAAGTGTTTTTCAGGGATTTTTTTTTATTATAAGTACCCTGGATTATTTTTTTATGTATTTCCAGAGAAGTGATTCAATGTGGGTCTTTTACCCTGTAAACTCTAAATAAATTATTTAAAAAGTCAAACAATATATAAAAAAATGTTCTCCATGGCAGATCATTTGGCAAAATATTTCTATTACTTTATTTAAGCATCTTATTACTTTGTTGTATTTTGTGTAATAATTTAAAATATCATGTAGGTTTAGACCGACATTTGTACACACTGCACTGTAGCTCTAACACGCCAAAATGTCAAGAACTTTGATGTTCTTATTGTTTAATAAATCGTGCATCCATTGAATATGGTTGGTGTAAAGTGGCTAGCCATTTCTTTTGAAATGAAAGTGGAATAAGAAAGCTTGATGCGCTTGAGAAAATGGTTGGAGAATTTTTTTTTCGTCCACTTTTTACCACGGAGGAGGAAGTCGCATAACTCTTCCAAAAGTAAGTTATACTAAACAAACTTTATTTATCTTTACAGTCAAGTCATGTTTATTTGTTTAGCCCTTAATCACAAAAGGCTTCACAAACCACAGAATGTGAACGCTTAATGTGTAGCTTGGTTTTTCAGTACTATGCTTTATCATTCAGCCTGCTTTGTAACATTATAGAGCATATTATTTAAGTAAACGATTATTTTTCAGTTTAAAAACAATGCAGGTTACTTATACAAGCCTTAAACATGCTTATATAAACCTTAAACATACAAAACATAGCACTGAAGCAACTTCCGAACAAATTCAACTTAAGGCAGCGTCACTATTTCAATTTGGAGTCCCGGGTTGTTGGGTAGGGAATAGGGAGCTGATTTTATTTTCTTATTGTACATTATTGTTGCAACCTTGAGTAGCAATGTGTTGCCTAAAAGTTCTATACAAACACATTTTTATTCAATGATTGAGGAAACACAAAACTTGTATTTATGTTTGTACAAAGTAGCTGATATATGACATTGCAGTATTTCTATGAAGCACTCAAAACCTAACCCAGTCTTCAAGTAAATATTTTGATACATCCTAGATTTCTTTTGGAGGTTTGAAAATGGCATTCCTTGAGTCTGAAATGTTAATTATTTTGTTTATGTTTAAGGGGGTACTTATATACGTATTGTATAAATGACTTTTTCCCCACCATACACCACCTTGTTGACCTGTCGCCCTCTGGTATGCGCTATAGGTCCCTTAAGACAAAAAATAACAAGCTCAGAAGACCATTTCTTCCTAAAGGCCATCAACACCCTAAACAAACATGCACAAAACAGTGACAATATCTATCTTGCTGTCATGATGCACTATTTTTTCATGGAACCATTGTTTTCACTTAGGTCAGTCTCTAAGCCAGGGGTCTCCGACCTTTTCCTAAGCTGAGAGTAACTTTTTGTGACTGAAAAGCGCAAAGGAGACCCTGTTGACAAACATTTTTTAAAATAACAACTTATCATGATTCTACAATGTTATTACCAGGTTAATTATTGGAAGTGGGGTTAAAAGTGGCGTGTGTTATTTGGGTTGTCCTTAAAAAAGTTTAACGTCAAATATTTTCCTCTATTAAATATGTGTTAACAATGCCCAACAAAGAACCTTTATGCACTGCACATATTTGCTTTTATCTTTTAGCAAAGCTGTTTTGGGCAGAACACATTTGGTAGGATGAATGGTGGTGTGCTGGTGACTGGGTCATACACAAAAAAGCAAAAAAAGCAGAATAATTGTGAAAGTAAAA
Source organism: Urocampus carinirostris (assembly GCF_059441175.1). Taxonomy (NCBI): domain Eukaryota; kingdom Metazoa; phylum Chordata; class Actinopteri; order Syngnathiformes; family Syngnathidae; genus Urocampus; species Urocampus carinirostris. Next base: position 26,511,858 of record NC_142365.1, read on the forward strand.
AAGGCCCATTTCATATCAAATCCAAATACAAAATAAATGTACATAATTAATACATAATCATTGCACTGATACAGTACATAATAATAATTCAAAGTGCCCTGTTTATTGGTAGCATGCACCTGTCCTGTTGGGCACGTTAGCTCAGGAGGTAGAGCGCTTGTTTTGGGATCAAGAGATCACAGGTTCGATTCCCGGCTCCACCGTATTATATGTTGAAGTATCCTTGGGCAAGACACTGAATCCCTCATGCCCCCAATAAGCAGGTCGGCGCCTTGCTTGGCCGCTATTGTTGTGTGAATGTGTGTTTAAATGGGTAAGTGTGAAGCACATTGTAAAGCGCTTTGGGAGGTCTTCATTGGCTTGAAAAGCGCTACATACATCTACCATTTGATGAGACTTCAAGGTACAAAGCTTTTCAACCTAATGCCAGTTGCAGTAAATTGCTATAGAAAAGCGAAGCCACCAAGAGCAAGGTCGGTGCATTTTTTAAGTAGACTTGATCAGAAACATGGTAATTTCAAGCCTTTTTAAAGCCATTAAACCATAATTCAAGCACTTTTCAAATCCTTGAAAACACAACATTAAACTTCAAGTATTTTCAAATATTTCAAGCACCGAACGCTGTATTTTTCTCTATAAAAGAATTTAATACATGTTTACCTTGGAGTGCCATGTCTAATCTCGTAGCATACAATGTTGATATCAATGACAATGAAGATAATTCTCTCTATTCTATATAAAGAAACAACACATTGTGGCACATATATTCACTCTCTTCTGAATTGTATCATGTCGATTTAACTGGTCTCTTTAATGTTGAGGGTAAGCCTTAACGGCGTTAAACGCCGTTCCCATAAGCGATTGAGCATTTTAAGTCAAATTATCATCAAATATTCTGTCGGGAATATCAAGAACGGAGTAAATGCGAGCCGTGAATTGGGATAAATAATAAACGAGATGCCAGCTAGCTTCCTTCTGACGTTTAAACGTCGACGTGGTTGGCGTCTCACCTGAATTTCGATGTTTGGGTGATCTTGTTTAAGTGAAGCGTAAAAAGCGTCGACCAACATTCGTGAGACGGCGACAAGAGGATGATATTTGGACTAAAAAGTGAAAAGTGACAGCTGCAGAGATCTGAGCAGGACCTGCAGACTGCAGAGACCAAGAGGTCGGAAGTGGATGCTGTCAGCCCCGCCCCTTCAATTACGATGTCCAATCAAAGCTAGGTCGTTTTTTTCTTCGACCACTGTGTTGCAGACTGGGGCGCTTTTGACATCTAGTGGATGATAAACATACAGGTACAGTTTCAAATCGGTTGCAAATTGAAATTGTTCAATTCCAAAATCATGTTTACATAGGTGTCCTTTCAGCAATTGATTTAAACACCAGGACGCACTCAAAAGAGCCAGAGTGCACGTCACTGCACGAATAACTTGCAACAAAGCCTATACTACCAGACGTTTGTCTCCATCCGCTCGTGACGTAATCGGATCTTGGAAATTGGAGTGTTGTTTTTTTATTGCTTTTTTTCTCCCCATGTTGTCGATTATTGAAAACATTTGAACAAAAAAAAAAAAACATTTATTTTTACAGAGTTACAGTAAAAAAAATGTGCGTGTCTTTTTTGGCTTGGGTACCCCACAATATTATCATCAACCAAAAATAAAAAAGGAAACAAGAAAATATATACATATAAACAGCTGTACAATATAATAATGTGATAAATAATATGCACAAAGGGGTTATGCTGAAGTAGAGGATTAAAGGGAGATATGTCACATGGCTTTGTCCGCACGGTGACGCTTATTGAGTGTACAGCAGGGTCTCCAACGTGGTGACCCCCAGGTACAGCTGAGATGGTCGCAGAAGTGTTCTGAAAATAGCCCACCAGTGGTTGAGATTGTCATGATTGTTTTCTGTTATTAGTGTCAATAAATTTGTTCAAACCAAAAAAAAAAAAAAAAAACAGTGCTGGGTCATTGCAATTTTCTTAGTAAAATTATTTTTCTCGGGTGGTTGACTGAGTATATTTAACTAATTCCAATACTTACCCTGGTAAAAACAAACCAACAACATAGTAATTACAAGATGTTATTTTAAAAATACATATCAAAGTGAGTACCCTATCACTAAATAGTAAAAAAAAGTAGCTCTCAGCTTTTAAAAAGGTTAAAGACCTCCATATTTTTTTGCAGGGGTTGCGTTCTAAAAAACGTCCCGCAATAGTTAAATCCTGCAAAGTAAAAGCATTTATTTAATTATAACTCAAGAACTAACCCAATTTACAGGCTCATGTTTTTGTTTAACAAATACGAGTATTGTATTCAATAATGTGTTTACGCATTTATGTCTCATCTCATTTGCTGCACCACTTGTCCTCAGTAGGGTCACGGCGACGCAGTGGTTAGCGAGTGTGCGGCACAGTTGTAAGGTCTTGGGAACCTCCTGTGTGGGTTCAAATCCAGCTACCGGACTTACTGTGCGGAGTTTGTATGTTCTCCCCGGGCACACTGTTTCCTACCACATTCCAAAAACATGCATTTCAGGTGGATTGGCAGGTCCAAATTGTCCCTAAGTGTGAAGGAGCGAGCGAGTTGTCTGTCCCTGTGTGCCCTGCGATTGGCTGGCAACCAGTTCAGGGTGTCCCCTGCCCACTGTTTGCTGGGATGGGCTCCAGAAAAACATTTATGTGATTTATTTCAAAATCTTTATTTTTGAAGGTACCAATTATTTATTTAATCCATTATTCTGTTATTTGTTTGTTTTAAATACATACCTAATTTGACGATAGAGACAATAATATACCTAATGCAAAGTCCTTTACAGGACAAAGACCCTTTAGTATGTCGCCAAAGCAAAGGACATAATGTCATTGCCACAAAGTTTGTTTTTCAACAAATATATGAAAGCCGTAAGTGACACAATTGTAAGATCATCATTTTAGAATAAAATAGTTTTTCCCCAGTGTAAGGTTTGTTACACGCTGCTGCCCGTTTTTGAAAAAGCACCAGAGGCACTAGAGAGTGCTAAAGACCCGCATGAGGCTCCAGAGCCAGTTTAGTGTGTGGACAAGTCTAACTTTGTTGGCGATAGAAAGCATCTTTCCCCGTTTTAGTCAATCAGAATGCAGAACACAAAGCTCGATGAGAATCAGCAAAGAACTGAAACCGCAAAAGGGAAACCGCGACAGGGGATTACTGTACTGTATTGTATTGAGCTTGGATAAAAGCATTTTTGAAGAAGGGGAGAAAACAGAGGCAGCTGCTCTCCACAGGATATAGCCCCCCTTATTTATTTATTTTTTGCTAAATATGGCTAGGCTTCGATATTTTTCTATGCTAACCCCTTGCTATCACGACATACTCAAATACCATTATTTTCCAGAAATTCTTGTAGCCATGTTTTTTGATTGCCATTATAAAAAGTAAAAACAAAACAAGCACTGCAGTGTCACCAGTTTATTGATTCGAGTATACATTAGAAACATATCAGAGTGATGACAATAAAATGAACACCAGGTCATAGATATTATAAAAAAAAATTAATAAAGGATCTTATTAATTTTTTCACACACGCCAAATCAAAAGAAATTGCATTAAAAACGGAGATCAGTAGAATGAGTTTTAACACTGACATTTTAAAATCGACTAGTCGAGTATGAAAGTTGAAGAAACTAACAACAATAAGAGAAACAACACTTTCTATTTTTCTTATCAAATGCTTAAGACCAAAAGTCATCTCCCCTTCTTGCTTATCAGTACAGCAGGCATATTTTTGGGGTCGGGTTGGGGGTTACCTGCATTAAAGTGCAGAAGATTGGTCAAGGGATGTTTGGAAAGGCAGCGGGTCAAAGATTGACAAATGATCAAAATACACACGCTCACTTTGCGCGTTAGCTTATTTTTACGTTGTCATCATTCTTGACAAAAAGTGGCTCAGTAATACTTTTTCTGAAAGGGTGGGGGGCACCAACACTGGGAGAAACGGCAACATCAATGCTAATGCTAAAGCTAACTCACTCTGGGTTTTTTGGCGGTAAAAAGCAGAGGGGAGTCTCTTAAGTACAGTAGCCATTTTCAGAGAGTTGGACAGGGTTTTAATATATTGGTGACAGAAACACGAAATATGCAAACTTCATTTAAAGTTCTGAGGCGCTAGCAGCTAAAGCAGGGTTAATTAATTGCAAAGTAGATTATTTTAGGCTAATGTAAATGCTTGTTGGTCCACGCTTTGTAGGTAAATTGACTTAGGGTATTTGTAGTTTTCAGCAGCTTCAGCTTGTTTCTTGACCTATAGTTATTGCCCATTTGTCCTGAAATTTTGAAATAACATGACCAGAATTCACAACTGACATTATTTAAATTATCACAGGCAACGTTTGCCGCTTGATTAGCAAGAATCAGAGTAAAGAAAAAAATAGGGTACAGGACTTTCTTCAATTACATAGGTTGTTTTTGCGTATATTGTTTTAGAACTGAATCTCAGTAAACATAAACTAAAATTTTCAGTCACCAAAGTTTTTAACTAAATTATCTAACATACTCCTTCCTCGTTACAGTTTTTTGGGGCCAGTCGTTGCAAGAAAAGACTTATTTCAGATTTGTCAGAGTAGGATTATTTAAAGATTATCTACACCCCAAAAAACAATTAGGGATCATATACATTTCATTTGAAATGGTGAAATGTTTGAAAGTGGCAGTTCCGAAAACTTGTTGCAGTGATAATATAATTATTTTTGCATTGGTCAACAACAACAAAAAATGCACCAAGTCAAGATAGTTGTTTATTGGTCCTAGCCTCATAATTAGCAAGAAATTCAAATTGTTTTATGCCAATTCAAGAGTCACTTTACCTTCTTTGTAGTGTAAAATAATAGTTCCCTGACTTATGCTGAATGTTTACTGGTACCAGGAACATTTTTTGAGAGAAAACTAAATCAATGGAATTTTTGCGCAACATTTTTGACTAGCAAGGGCTTTTTAAAATGTAATTTGTTTTTTTTATATTTTTTGCTTCAACATTGTAAATATTACAACAATTTCTTTGGTCGAATGACTTGTCTTGCAAAAAATCACAACAAAATAAATTATTATTTACCGATTTTTTGAGCACACACCAGTTACATTTTTTTGGTGGTAGGTTTTTTAAGGGGCAATTCCAGTTTTGTGTAACCCTGGTGGAAACCCATAGCGCAATTTGCATATATTTTAAAATCGTTACATCAAAAACTATAAAACACATTGCTTATCATTTTAATTTGTTCCTTAAAATGTAACCTTTTTCAAAAGACCTTCAAATCAAACCAAATGTTGAAAAATGCTTTCACACTGGAGATTAATGTTTTCAGAGTTTGCTTCATAATAAAAGGCGAATTTTTTCTCTTGCCTTGGGGGGTTTGAGCTCAAACAAAAACAATCATGTGAGATAGCAGTATATAACCGTCCCTGTCTACGTTAATAAACAATACGCTCATCTGACAAATACATCAAATTAAACTAAAAAGAGCAGCACACAAAAAATGTTGTATGTACCTCAATTGTCTAAACATCTTAATTACTGTAAATTCCGGACTACAGGCCACTGCGGCTTACAATACGATGTGGTTTATTTTTTTTAAGGTGGATGGTGTCGGCAGAGACTTTGGACACGCACTAGGCCCTTCCCGCAGATTTTGGAGTGTCACCAGTGGGTCGCCTCAGCCGGCGACTAATAGCTGGCTTTAAACTAAAAACTACTGTTTAATTAAAACAAAAGATCGCGAGGGCCAGCGGCGGTTGTTGACGCAATGTCATTTCTGCTCAGTGCTCTGTATAAAGTGAAGAAATTCAATGAAGAGCGGTTAAACGGCAGGAGTAACCATGACTTTGTTCAGTGGCCGAATGCCCTATGTAATTATAGATACGCAAAAGTAGAAAAAAAAAAGACTCCCACTGTCCCTATGTAGTAAGATCGCGATCTTAGCAGAATCAGTGATGAAATGTCTAGGACATAAACGTAACACATTGTGCCGCAAATAAGAAATTTGCGGACAACTGTCAATCTTAATCAACTAGCGCAGCAACAAAAATATTCTCAAAACGAAACCCAATGTACCGTACTGATTCAAATTCAAAAAGCAGATTTGATTTTTTTAATGTAGTAGTATCAATTCTATCACTTTGTCATGTGCGCGAAGGATCATGCAACTCCAAATAAAAACATTAAATCGGGCTCCTAGATTTTAGTCAGTACAATATATTAAGTTTTAAGAATGTTCTTGTCGCACGTGTGCGTATATGTTAATGATCATTTAATTCATTGCTGCGCTAGTAGATTGAAATCGACAGCTGCGGACACAGTCTGCAAACAAGTGTATTGATTGAGACACAAGGTGTTACTATTCTGTACTATACGTTTCCCCGCTGATTTTATTCGAATGTAAAAAAAGGACGTGAATGAGTTTATTTTTCATGTCTGTTTAAGCCTGCTGCTTAAAATCCGGTGCAGCTTGTAAGTTCAATTTCTTCCTTAGATTTGCAATTTCACGTTTTAACCGGGTGTGTTCTTCTGTAGTCTGGAATCTACGGTATTATTGTTTGGGGTACTTTTGTTGCTTCTTTCCGCCAAATCTAAAAAGATTTATCTGGAGGTGACCATTTTGCAACATTTTGGCCACTCCTAATGACAGCAAAGTAATTTAGGTACGGGCCACCATTGAGTACTGATACATAAAAAATGCTAAAACCAATACCTTTCATCTGTACTCGCCCGCCCATGATAATAACAATGAAAAAAATAATCTATTTCTGAGTAGAGGCCAGGCCACTTAGTACAACAAAAGTTGGGCCCTGAAGTAAAAAGGTTAAGAAACCCTGGAATATATTTGAGAGCTAACCAGTGACTACGACGACGGGAATGCGAAGTGAAAAGGCAAGATTTTGAAACATTCAGTCGGTACACACACGCAAATAAGAAAAAACAATGTAGGGTTAGCATTTTCTGACGGGAAAGGATAATCGTGGATTCACACTGCCAATGCTCAGAATTGAAAAATCATCATCGAAAAAAAAAGTTACATTTTTCCTACGCTATCAAGTAGTCCACAAACTATCAATGCTACATATTCACCGTCAATTGCAGATGAACTTGAAATCCTTGGAAGGAAGCCATTTGCTTGCAGTGTAACAAAAAAAATAACTCTTGTGGAGATGGAACAGCAACTTCATGTTAACGGCAACACTGCCGAAGATTGCACACAAAAGGCGTCATCACTTCAGGCATTAAAAAAAAAACATCTTGGCACTGAGAAAACAATGACAATGAAAGAAGGGGGAAAAGTAAAATAAAAGGAAAACAAAAGGATCCACCCCACTAAAAGTTATAGAGCAAATATCTAGGAAAAAGTTAATAAATATAAGATAATGAATCCCTAATAAACAATAGCAAAAGCACTCAAACGAAATCGTGGGGGATAAACATACAGATAATTTTGGAGTGGGGAAAACAGGAACTACAAAAAAAACCCATCCCTATATAACAGTGGCCGGGAACCTTCTTGACTTAAAGAGCTATGAAAGCAAAATATTTAGATGTTTTTTTCTAGTTACATCACATTTTTGAAGACCGAATTAAAGAAATGTGTAAAAATTGATCTCTGGACAAAAGTGAATTATTTAAGGAATTTTATTTTACCGTGTAACTTTTGATGAATTCATAAAATATAGGAAATTCCAGTGCACCGTGTCAACACCCGTCCCTCTCAAAATATGTGTCCTGCAAGTAACTTAAAGGGACAAATATTTCAGGTGAGGCTCATGTTGTGTAAAATAAATGCAAATGTCTCAACCTACATGTATTTTTAAAAATGCATGTTTACGCGACAGTTTATATTGTTTTGCTTATTATCTAAATCGATATAAATATATTTCTAATAAACTACATTTTTTTCCTTACCACTAGGACAGGGGTCGGGAACCTATGGCTCGCGAGCCATATATGGCTCTTTCTATGAGTACCTGTGGCTCGGAGACAAATTTGATTGCATGCAAATTTTCTCCATCTCGTCCAAAACGCAAGCTGTTAATCCTGTTCAAAGACTTACAAAGCCAAACCAAAGCTTACACAAGGGTTGTGCTTGGCAGTATACATAGGGCACGTTTTTCACTACAATTTACAGTCAAGGTGTTGCACGAAAGAAAAAAAAAAAAAAAAAAAAACTCGTTCTGGCTGTACATCGCTAAAGAATCCGTTATATAAAACCTCACTATATTATCTGTCTTCAGTGTTCAGATACCTTATGATGAATCCACAGAACACACTGTAAATACGCCAAAACACCGGAAGAGAACTTAACGTTATTTGATTGGGTGAGTGGGAGGGATGGGTGGAGCTATGCAAAAAGTGCAAGCACTCCCTCCCATCTCTCGCCCTATGCCGTCTGCGCCATAGATAAGCACATCAGGCTCCCTGTTTGCAGAATGTTGTGACGTTTTTACAAAATAACTGCTTACATCTGGTTTTGAAACCAATATGTGTGGAAAAAAAAGGGTCAAAATGAGTTTAACCGATCTTGAGTAATTGCAAGAAAGACACAAGTTTAAAGTGGTATGTTTGTTGATTTTGGGACACGGGCTCTGGCATTATTCTCTTTTCATAATTTTTATCAAATCATCAAAAATAAATGTGCTGAAGACTAAGCTTTTGTCTGTGGCGCGGGTTTAGCAATTTAGTAAATTTGTCTCATAATATATGGTGTGGCTCTTTCCCAAAATAAAATTAATATATTTTGCTTTTATGGCTCTTTGAGTCAAAAAGGTTCCCGACCCCTGCACTAGGATGTGCCCAATATTACAGACTGTTCCTTTAAGATCACAGAGGTTCATTTTAACCATTGTTTTAGTTGTGAACAATGGTTTCAAAGCATGGAGGACTTTATGAAGAGCTAATGTATAAATAGATACCTACAAATATATGCTATGTAAATAAATGAACACATAAATAAATCATGTCATTCTTAAAAATGTGAAATTAATGAAATGTATTCATTTATTCATGCATTTTGTTATTCATTTTGTCATTCATTTATTTCAGTATTTATTTTGTCATGTATTTTGTGGTGCATTTTGTCAAGTATTTTGTGGTGTACTTAATCACAACAAAAAGTTGTTCAAATGAGGAGGCCTGAGCTTTCACCTAATGGTTGATCAGCGATGTATGACTCGCCTACTACTCCAATCAACCATAGGTGAGGAGCTCAGCCAGTTTGATCTGCCCCCCCCTCATTTGAATAACATTTTTCGTGACCAAATACAGGAAAAAATACATTTATATTTAATATTTGTATTCTGATGCATCTCATTGGCTGACCGACAAGGAAAAATATCCTAATGGCGTTTCTTCTTACCTGCGTAAAGGTAGAAAAGCGCTACGGCTCTCCTGCGGCTAGTGGTAGAAACACGGTGTTGCACTCCCGGCCTAATTTGTTAAAAAGGGAACTTTTTCTCTGGGCAAGATATATTAACAAAAAGAGCCCAACTGGCTCGCGAGCCATACGTTCCCGACACCTGCTATAGCACAATCTTTAAAAAGAAAAAGCTAAAAAATAAAACAAAATGAACAAAAAGGTAGCAAAAAACCTGCTTGTAGTCATTCTTTCGAGTACATTCAACATCCTTCCAGTATGGGGCATTTTGTAACCAACACAATATATGTGCATGTAATAGAGAAGCAGCAACAACTACCAGGGCGAGGCCAGCAGAGGGGGTGCAGCTAGTAAGGAAGTCTGCGCTCTCGGGTGTCATCAGAAGGGGACAGAAATGAAATGCATTAAAGAAAAATGACAAAATCCCCTTTCAAACTTTGTGCCTCACTCCCAAAAATCTGCAGTAGTCTGCTCATTTGCTCCTGGCAGTTTTTGAAATAAACTTTTCTTTACCCATCCTCATTATGCTAGGTTGCTTTCGGTCCTCAGGACTCCGATCACGCTCTGAATATTTTCCTCAGGAACCTGTCGAGAATGCAATACTTGTTTGGTGTTCATTTGAAAAGATACACCGAGGCTAACTCGAAAAATAATCAAATGGTAACACATATGATGCGAATTAATGACGTGCAGAGAGGTTAGTGTACGGTTAGGCGGAGTCAGATTTACAAAATAAATTAACTTAAGATCGAATTCGGGCAGCACGGCGGCGCAGTGGTTAGCGCGTATGCGGTACAGTTCTGAAGTCATGAGATAGTGTGGAGTTTGCATGTTCTCCCCGTGCTTGCGTGGGTTTCCTCCGGGCACTCCAGTTTCCTCCCACATTCCAAAAAACATGCATGTTAGGTTAATTGGCCGGTCCAGATCGTCCCCAAGTGTGAATGAGCGAACAAATTGTCTGTGCCTGTGTTCCCTGCGACTGGCTGGCAACCAGTTCAGGGTGTCCCCTGCCCACTGCCCGAAGATAGCTGGAATGGGCTCCGGCACCCCTGCCACCCTACTAAGGATAATCGGTGCAGATAATGGATGGATGGAAGATCGAATTCATTAGCAGAGCAAAAAAGCAATATCTAAACTTTAGCATAGACAAAAAAAGTTATTTCCATGTTGACAGGTAAAATTGTGCGTCACCCGACTCGCACCACTGCACGTCACTAATAAGAATTTAATGACAATGCAAAACTATCCCGAGATCCCGATTAAACACTAATTAATGACGCATACATGCTATGCTAGCTCACCAGGGCGTGGTCAAACTTGAAGGTGCTAATGTAGTATGCTGGAATGTCAGCAGCAGCCAGGGGCTCCGATATCTGGGCCACAATACCGCATTCGTCTGTAGAAATCGATACATTATATTAAAAAAAGACATGCCATTATGTTGGAGGATCGACAAACTCACCAAAACCTAAGGGCTGTCCACCAATTCGGACCATTTTCCAAAGCTCGCCAGAAGCGCTAGTGAACAGGACATTGTTTGGGAATCTGCAGAAAAAAAAAGACGTGACTTATTAGCCAGGTCTTAACTTAATCAATGCTTGACGTTTCTCTCTAATGGGCAGTGCCGGTGCCATCAAATATTTCCCATTTTGACTCATTTTTGACGGCCTACAGAAAATTTAGCTCCAAGAAAACTTGGCTTGGCACTTTGTGAAAGAAACATTCACTTCTGTGCTTTTTTTAATATATATTTTTGATCAAATATCTAAACAATGCTTTATTTAAATACAAGGGTACTTTGCTTGCAAAATAGCCTTTTATTGTAAGAACACTGAACCTATGCATGAACAATGCATGAACAATGGATGAACGTTGCAAGAACTTTACAGCCCCGATGTTTCTGGTGAAGGTATCACATGATTCGAGTCATCATGGCGCTAGCGGACATACAGAAAATGTCTCTGTCCTGACCATGACGAAGGGACTTACTCATCTTTTTTAAAAAGAATAAAGCTTTAAAACATTAAACATTCTGTAATAGGTAGGCTTTTATCCTCACACTGCGCGTACACAGCATACGGGCAGCCGACCCACTGCCATACGGTGTCATGCTGTTGACACAGGAAACAAAACAAGGCACGAAGTGTTTTGACAAAGATCTGATCAAAGCCACTTCTGCCATCTAGTGGTGATTTATCATGCTGATATAATTTCCAGAGGCTTGATACCAGGGGTCATCAGTAATTGATTTTTGGAAAAAAAAAAAATATTTAAGTGCGAAAAAATTAATGTTAATTTTTTCGCGGCAAGGCCAATTAATGGGTATTTATTGGATTTCTAGCCATTAATTGGTAATTTAATGGTATACTAGCCGTGTCAATATGGTCGAACAAACTGGTCCCTCTAATCTTTACTTTTAGTACAAAAAATATCTTCTGAGTTATTGGTGATCACATCAGCTACCGTCATGTTGGGGCTTGTTTTTATTCATGTGTTAGCTGTACTTGAGAACCTCAGAATCAAACGGAGCGAAATGCGTATGTGCATCCACGACGTACGTGCTTGAGGCAAAACGTGAGCCAATCAACAAGCCCGATTTTGTCCCGACCAATAAAAAGCTGCTTTGCAACCACACTACGTACGTACAGCTACCGTGTTTCCCCGAATATAAGGCCGGCCTTACTTCAAAATCATCGTCAAAAATTGAGGTTTTGAAATAAAAATATGTGCAAAAGTAATAAATTTTCGCTAAAAATTTCTTAGAAAAGCATTGCCGTTGTTAAATAACGTTTATCTACGGTTTTCATAGGTAATATGAGCCTCTTATTTGCAGGAAGGTTGAATTTCATTTCTCATAAAAAGCTGGGCCTTATATTCAGGGTGGGTCTTATAATGGGGGAAACACGGTAGCTTACGCGTATGCATGCACTGTCCCGATTGTGCGTGTATGTGACTTTGACCGCATACGAAATGCTCGCGCGGCATGAAAATTTGCACGTTTGTTGACGCAATCGACTAACAAAAAACCCGAATATTTTCGCAATTAATGGGTCGCAATAATTGATAATTATTTAAATTTTGAAATAAATGGATTTATGAGTTTAAGCAACCATTCCATTAATTGTTCGCAATTAATGGCATTAATTTTTCACCAATCATTTATTGCTGACCCCTGCTTGATACTAACGGAAGAGCTGCGCCACATTTTAGAACACAGGGACAATGCTTCTGAAGGTATCGTTAGCTTTCCTGCTAACCTTAGTGTTGTCTGTTCGTCCATGACCAGTGAAATGTAACCTTCAATGAGGGAAAAAGAGAAAAACCGAATGTGGCTGGCATCCTCGCCACTAGCGCTTGATTCTTTGGACCTGGAGGCACAAGAAAGGACAAGTTCCAGAATTTAGAAACCCTCAAGATTCTAAATTAAACTCTTTTCTTCAAACCAAGGAGCTTGTTTGTCCACAGTTCTGTAGGTTCCTTACTCATGCTAAAACCAGAATGTACACGCAATTTATTCCACCTCAAAATGGCCAACTTATCCAGAATATTTTGGAAGCTTCCGCTATGTTAGAGGAAGGAAACTTACTAAACATGCAGTAAAAAGGTAAAAATATAAGGATAATTTAAATCATGGTAAAATTAAGTACAGTGGAACCTCGGTTTTCGAACACCTCTCAGTTCAAACAAATCAGAGTCCGACCCAAAATTTTGAGAAATTCTTGGTTCGCTGTTCGGTCAAAAAATCGGAGTTCGAACGCCGGTAATGCGTGAGTGCGTACGCTAGGATGCGATGCTGAGCGGCGTACAGGTGTAGATCGCTTTTTTCGTGACCAACTGTTATCGCGTGCGGACGTGCTTCGTTTTGCTTTTAATATAGGTGTACGAAGTGTTTTAGCCCCTAATTATGCCTCAGAAGAAAGTCAGTGCAAGCAGCAAAGTTGCTACAGGTGAAATAAGAAAAGTAGTGAGCACAACTATTGCATTTAAGAAAGAAATAATAGCTCCACCGTCCACCAGGGCTTCTGCTGACCACCACAAAGGTAAGAAATCCTATTCATAATTCTTTTCTTTATCCTTTTTTTTTTTACACGTTCATGTTAGCGTAATCTTTCGTACGGAAGATTACAATAACGCGAACGTACGATTAGCCTGGGTTAGCTTCATGTTTACGTTAAACATTCAGGGTGTTGGAACGGAGCCCAACATTCAGGGTGTTGTAACGGAGCCCCCTTTCCAATGAACCGCTCACCACTTGTTGTGGAGACCCGGGTGCTAAATGACTTGTAAACGACCTGATTTTTTTTATTTTTACACGTTTATGTTAGCGTAATCTTTCGTACGGAAGATTACGATAACGCGAACGTACGATTAGCCTGGGTTAGCTTCATGTTTACGTTAAACATTCAAGATAAAAATTCAGGGTGTTGGAACGGATTAAAACGATATGCATAATTTTTAATGGAAAAAATGATTTCGGTGATCGAACAAATCGGTTTTCGAACAGGGTTCTGGAACGGATTATGGTCGAGAACCGAGGTTCAGCTGTACCACTACTATAAAAAATATTGTTTAAGTGACACTCTAGTCCCCAGATTTCTTTTGTGTCTCCCTGTTGATAAAAAAAAAGATAAATATACATTTTTCATGAAGCATTTATGTCACACGACCAACATTAAAACAGCTCGCAATTTCTTTTTATACTTGCAATTTTGTAGAACCATGTATTAATTTTACTTTTCAAGATATTTATCAAATTTCACCCAACAAAAAGAAACTGAGCAACCCATGTAACAATTTCACTTTTTTAATACATATAGATGCAAATGAGAAAAACGTGATATGTCTACATTATTTCTTTTCCTCTAATATTGACGATGTATAGAATTTGAAACCACAGGCAAATGCAAAAAGAAAAAATACTTTTTTTCCAATCCGCCATTATTTTTAAAAAATGAGACATAAAACAAATTTTCGTTATAATCAGGAAATGACAGGGTTTGATCTTTAGATGAACAATATTTTGCCAGCAGACCGGCTAAACCAGCTAATTGCTAGAGTCTGCGAATTCAGCTGCAAACGCTAGCATCATTTAATTTCATATTCTGTAATCCATTTTTTTAAGGTTCTGAGGCCTACGCAAATGAATAAGCCAGCTTACCCTCCGGAGTAGAACATGACATCCATGAGTAAGGTAGCCACAGAGGGAAGCGTGTCCGGGTCCAGGCTGGTTACACAGAACATGTTACTGGGGCTGGACAGAGGGTGAATGATTGGACGTGGCGCTGGTGATGTTAGGGGATGCAATGTTCAAAGTTTTAGTAAAGACTCAAACAGCAAATGTGACCAATTCCCTGCATTTTTCACATACAGAGTTTGGGTTTGACAAAACCATTGGTCACTCCGAGGTGGTTGGCAGCCACAGTCTCTCCATTGACCACCCGCAGTAACGTGAACTCTGAGGAGAGTGTGTGCATGACCATAGGCAGGTCTCGTTCCCGGACCTGGAGAGAGCACAGCCTAATCAGTCAAAGATTACCGTATTTTCCACTCTTTAAGCGAACTGGATTTGGAATACTGTGAGGGCTAGGGTTAAATAGAAAATAAAAAAGTGTCGTATTTGCACTTTGATTCATCAGTAGGAATACATCATTGATAACAATTGCATACCATTGGATGCAACGGGAATCAATCCAGATTGTGACGTGGAGTCAGCTGGATCCTAACCACTAGACCACTAAGGTTATAGACAATACATGGAAAGGCGTTAGGTCTTTATCTCATTATCGCACTATTTTTAGTCATGGTACCACAATGATAATGATAAGGCCTTATGCCTTTACATGTGTCGTCTGTATCCCTAGTGGTCCAGTGGATCGGATCCGGTGCTCTCCACGCTGCTATACAAGTTTGATTCCCGTTACATATAATGTTACGCAAATTTTGAAAAAAAAAAACCCATTTCTAAGCGGCCTAGTGGCTGGCATTTGGTGCTCTTACCATTGCTATTCGGTTACACCACCGTTGCCAACATTTTTATACAAATGTGGTCAGTGATTTATTAAATGATGAAAAAATGGACAAATATGGTAGCGCATTCCCGTAATGGTACGCAAATAAGGCACTAGATTGTAAGGCGTATGTTTTTGGATGCACCTTATAGTCTGGCAAATACGGTAAGTTGTTCAGTAAATCTGCTCACTTTTGCAGAAAATAAGATACATTGACAATTCTTTGCAACCATCCACATCAACTCTTACCAGGATGAAGTCAGTCTGATAAGTAGACAGCATGAAAACTGAGATGTTGTGGTCAGCCAAGGGAGCAATGACGGATTTGGCGATCTTAGTAACGCCGATAGGCTGTGAGCTGGAAGCGTTCCCGCCGCCCGATACCACGTTGAGTGCCAGCCACGTAGCTTCCGCGACGCTGATGTGCTCAGACTCGGGCAGCTCTAAATGTGGGCAAAAAACAACAACAACAAATATTCTCTGTTACGTGACCACCTCTGTTTGATTATACATGAATACCACATAGTCTTGTGTATGAACCAAATCGCTCAGATTTTGACCCTCTCAAACTGCTTTAAAATACTAAAACAAATGCTAGCCTAAAATGTATTCAAAAAGGTACATATAATAAACAATGATCATTATTTAAATGTGTAGATAAAGATTTAAAAAAACAGTAAAAAAGATCAAAAGAAAAACATTTGAAACCATGTACTGTAAGCATTGCAAAATTGTAGAGCATTTTTGGATTTTGCACTTATCCAAATCACTTGCTTTTTGGGACCCATTGATATCAGAAAAAAGGTAATAAAACACAATAGATCACAAAAAATGAGATGTGTTCCCTCTAAAACACGATTGAGATGGTGTCGATTCACTAAACAGGAAGAAAAAAAATTGGCAAGTGGAAGCATGAGGCAATGCATGGTCGTGAACCATTGGGTAGATATGCCTGTTTTATACCCCCTTGTGTTCATTTTGTTTTTGTTTTGTCGTGATTTGTTCTCTAACACAGCCCCAAACCGTGATAAATGTAATATCACGCAAAGTGACTCGAGCAAAGTTCTAGGTGTTATATTTGATCCTAATCCATCATTTCATGTGAAAAATATTACTCCAATAGTTTATACTTCTACCATTGTAATATTACAAATATTCAACCGATGCTGTCACAATCAGATGCAGAGATTATAATTCACGTGTATATTGCTTCTCAGCCTGATTACTGTAATATATTGCTCACTGGTCTCCCGGTGTCTAGCATCAAAAGTTAGCAGTTGTTTCAAAATGCGGCAGCAAGACTTTTGAATAAGACAAGTTTGACTGGATAACTCCAACATTAGCAAACTTGCACTGTCTCCTGGTCCGCTTAAGATGTGACTTTAATGATCTCTTTGTAACATACAAATGCTTGCATGGACTTGCCCCTCTTATCTCTCTGATTTGATTTCCCCCCATATTCCTGCAGGGAGCTTTTGCTCGGAAAATGCTGGTCTACTTGTGACTCCAAGAGCCAAGAAGAAATCTGCAGGCTGGAGAGCATTCTCCATCCGGGCCCCGATGCTGTGGAATTCTCTGCCTCATGAGAAAATCTGCAACCTTTGCAGAAGTTTTTAAATCTAGACTCAAGACACACTTCTATTCTATCGCTTATGATTGATGCCGACCTCATACTTTTCTTTTCCTGTCCTTTCTGGCTGCCTCGTTGGTAATGAAATGAGGGAAAAGACGTATCTGGATAAGTCAACAGACCACCTGGACCTGAAGCATGTGATTGGGGGCCATACAAATAAATGTGACTTGACTAAAATTGTTTTCTGCTCATATAAGGTGACCCCGTGATTTCACCATAGTATTTTATAGTATTTAATATGGCTTAGTATATGTGAGCATAAACGGTAGAACAATGGAAAACTCTCCAGAGCTGCCAAACATTGAAAATTATGTTTCCTAATGGATAGAGAAATTTTTCACATTTTGAGTATTTAAGAGTGCTATTTTTAGGACGAAAGGAGTTCTTAGACAATGGTATCACTTGAAAAGAAACCACACATTAAACCTGCTGTTACTGCAAGTATCCAGTAGAAAGCACTCATGCACCATAAATAACCAATAAACAATGAACATTCTATCTATCCATCTACCTTGGTTATATCCCTCAAGAGGGGTGACCAACAGCAAGACAAACACATACAATAACAAAGAAATTAAAAAAGGAAAACAAATAGCAAAAAACACACGCAAACATTTTGGACCATGGACAACCCAAATTCCCAAACAAGTTCGGCACCACGGCACCTAAGTTGGTCAAGCTTTCGCCCCTCCGGAAGAAACGGGACACAAGAAAGCGGCCATGTCACTCGGGTCAAGGTGACACAACACACTCTTTTGTTCAACAGCAGGGCCCGACAGCTTTCACTGGTTTACCCATGCCGCATCATACAGGTGCCCTGCCCATCCCTTAGAACGCGTCCAAGCATCCCACTATCCTTTTACAACACCTCTCCACTCATTCCTATCACCAGCTAGCTTTCATTGGATTTAGACCTCTTTCCTGTAGTGCACTCATAACACCATCCATCCACGTCAATCGCGGCCTTCCTCTTGGTCTCCGTCCATTTACTTCTGCAGCAAACAATGAACATAATCAATACAAAACTGAGGGTGGCTTCATTTGATTGATTTTTTTTTTTAGTTTTTATTTAAAAGAAAAGAAGAAAAAAATTGCATTTTGTAATTGCCATAAACTGGCGTCGTAACTCAGGAAGATTCATATTATTTGGTAGCACTGACTGTAAATGTAACAATAGAAAATGATTACCAGTTACTACAGTTTTTCATCTATCGTTGAAGGTGGGGTGCGTCGTTTGAGGTGCCTTTGAAAAGTTGAAAGTAGAACTATTTCTCTTAAGTATGTGGTAAAATTGCCCAACTGCGTTCAAAGATTCTTTATAATTTTTTTCCCCAACGTGCCTATCTAGCTTTATCTTACTTCTAGAACTGCTTTTCAGGTACAGGGGAGGTTGGAGGAGGGTTTTCATGCTCATTCCTGGGTATTTATGATAGTGTAGCCAAAAATGGTAAGTAAAGTAAGAAAAGGCCTGTTTGAAATACAGTCCAAAGACCAACCCAAACCCCTAAAAGGATGAAATAAAAGAAATGTTTATTAGTACTTGAGAAATGAGCTGACTGGGGCTGCAATCATGACTTTAAGAGTTTAAAACAATAAAAAATACCAATTGGATTGTCAAACACACAAGGAATGCTAATAATTAAAGCTTACAATAGGTGGTTAAATGTTTCAGCAAGGGAAAAATGTAAAAAGCAAAAAAAAAAGAAAAGAAAAGAATTGTATTGCTGTATATTCCCTTTTCAAATTATTTGTGTTAATCAAGATATTAAGTGTCCCGCTATCAAACACTTCTGAAGTAGCTCTATTGTATTAGGTTCTTTAATTCAAATTCTAGTTTCATTGATATGACACTGAGCTAAGCCACCAAAGAAGGACTGGGACTATAAGGAACATGTAATTGAAGTATTAATTTCCTTCTACGGGGGATGAAAACTGCAAAAGTACTACACAATGTATTGAGACAATAAGTTGTACATAATCTTTACATCCGTCAGAATTATTACAAAAAAATAGTTGTTTTTACATCACATAAACACTTTTGGAAACTTCAGCATTGCCTTGTTAATTCTTCATTATGGATGAAGATGGATTGGACACGCAACCGTCCTGTTAGCCATTGTTTGAGTCTGTTTGTCAAGCTAGCGGAGCAGGAAGTGACGCGAAAAACCCAGAAGAAATAATTTTTTGCTTGAATCCCAAATAAACACAAAATATTTTTGTAGCACAGTTCATAAAAAACTTACACCCGTTTTTAGCCTCGTGTTTTGTTTTAAACAAAGTAACTTAATATAAAAAAAAACCTAGCTGCTGTAAGGGCAAAACAATCCCCGGCTGGCCTCGGAGGCCACTACAAATAAACCTCGCAAGCAGGCAACACACAAATGATCAAATGTAGTACCTTAAAAAAGGGAGAGATAATTTAGCCAATACTCTTAATTTCAGTTTTTATTTGTAAATGAATATATTTGTTTTGTATATTTTGATAGTTTTAAAAAAAAGATTGATATTCCGTAGTCCCTTTATAGACAAATAGAAAATGAAACACAACTTGTGCAGGTAAACGCAAATGAGAAAAAATGGATTGGCTTGTGGCAGCACGGCGGCGCAGCGGTTAGCGCGTGTGCGGCACAGTTTTCAGGTCATGAGATCAAACCTCCTGTGTGGAGTTTGCATGTTCTCCCTGTGATGCGTGGGTTTCCTCCGGGCACTCCGGTCTCCTCCCACATTCCACAAACATGCATGTCAGGTCAATTGGCCGGCCCAAATTGTCCCTCGGCTTGAATGAGCGAGTGAGTTGTCTGTCTCTGTGTGCCCTGCAACTGGCTGGCAACCAGTTCAGGGTGACTGCCCACTGCCCGAAGATAGCTGGTATGGGCTCCAGCACCCCCGCGACCCTACTGAGGATAAGAGGTGCAGATAATGGATGGATGGATGGATGGATGGATGGATGGATTGATTGGCTTGTTATTTATTCCCCTCATGTATCGCGGAGATATCGGATTTAAGACTCGCTGACGGCATATGTAAACAATTAGATAAATGAATCTTTTTTTTTTCACTCTGACCCGGCCCCTGTGAAAATAGTTTCAAACCAATGCGGCTTGCGACTCAAAAAGTTTGACGACCCCTGCCTTACATATTATCAAAATTATTTGGGACTTTTTTGTGCCAGAAATTGGTATTGGCCCCACAGTCCACACATCACAATGAACATACAAAACCATAACACCTGTCAAGCCCCCTTTCTCATCTTGCCCGACCCTCCATACCTTATCTTGTCTCTGTGGTAACCAAAGAGGTTTAGTCAGGTGTGTGACCACGCGGATTCACTCACTCGAAAGCCAAAAGCCCGCCACCATTAGCGACAAAGTGTGATCAAACACTGGCCGACCGCCCCGACCCCCATTTACGCAACACGGTGGGCGATAATGTCACCGTTTCTGCGCCGACGCACCCGGGCTCACCTTTAAAGCCCTCCTCGTCCACAATGATGGTGTAGTCTTCGGGCGTTTCTGTAAGGCTGAAGAACTTGCATCTGCAACACAAGCAAACACAGGACCATTTACGACAGATTAGATCTGTTTGCATTTATACTCATCAGGTCTATTAACTTTTGCACTGGTAGACCATGTTTACATACACAACCATTCAAAAGTTTTTTGCGGAAAAGCAATCATTGAATATAGTATTTAACTAATACATTGTTCGCGACGTAAATGACTATTTTAGATGCAATTATCTGTTTTTCAATGCCGTTTCCACATATGTATAGAGGCCAATTTGCAGCAACCAGCACTCCAGTGTTCTAATAGTTGGCTAATTAAGTTAGGGGTGTTAGAGGTTAATGGGTGATTGAAAACCCTTAAAACAGTTTGGCTGGTTATAGAAGTTGACCTTCCTTTGGGGTAATTAGGTATCTGGAGCATCACAGTTGTGGGTGTGATTCAACTTTTAGAATCACCAGAAAAAGATAACTTTCATGTGAAACTTGAGTCTATTCTTGTTCTAAGAAATGAAAGCTATTCAATGCAATAAATTGACACAAAACTGAAGATATCTTACTATAGTGTGTACTACTCCCTTCCATTGTTGATAATTAGGCAGTTATAAATAACGCCGTTACTTAGCGGCAGTATTTTTCCACTAAAGAGGTATTTAGTTAAGTTTTTCGGCCATTACAATGCCGTTACCAATGGTCAAAAGCCAACAGTGGCGTGTCCCCGCGCACCTGATGCCATTTTCAGAAGCGCAGTTGTCCGCTCTCCTCAGAGTTATTTTTTTAGATCATGTCACCATTTAAAATAGTGACAACCATATAGTAATATAGCAATTACTAAGATAGGATTTACGAATGCGCCGAAGGAAAAGGCAAATGAGGGCTGATTTGCGAAAAATTTGAGCACCCCGACTCGGGTCATTTCCTAAACTGTTGGAAGTGAACGAAGGAAGATTGCTCCCCACCAATCGACAGCCAACAAAGCAGAAATGTTGAAGGCTGATTCCTATTTATCTGTCGGTATTCGTGTGTTTTGGAGTAAATATTTTAAACGGTTGGATTCTATGGATTGTCCTTGATGTAACGAAACCATCGTCACGGACATTCAAAGAAGTTGAAGACGGCCAGGGGACGTCCTGGTGAGTTGTGTCAGCTGTATAGTTTTAGTGTATCTTGTTTCAGACTGATCGTGATGTTTCTCTGATGAGTATATTTTGAAATGGTCATCATATCTCGAATCCCAAGAGTTTAAGGTTTCCAATGATTTATGGCATGACTTATTCAGTGAGTGGGGAAATCGTGAAGACAGATATTTGTCTATCAAAAATCTGGTGGCCCAGGTACAGTATGTTGTTAAAACTCTTTTTTGTGTACCGTCTTCTTTTGTAAATATCTCATGTTTCAATGTGGGCACATGCGACTAACAATCAAGTGCGGCTTATGTATGTACAAAGTGTTTTTTCCTTTAAAAATTACTGGGTGCAGCTTATAATTAAGTGCGCCTAAATAGTCCAAATTTTACGGTATATTTTCTGTGTTTTTCAGTGTTAATGAGTTAGTATAAAAATTTAGAGTTTATTCTTTTTTTTTTCTCGTGCATCTCTCTGTTTCCCTTTATTATTGTTTTTCTTATGTTTTTTTTAAAATTTCAATTTTTGTCTTTTCTTTATTTCTCCCTCTTTACAAGTTATTCTGACCATAATGTTACATAACAATTGGTAATTTAGAGAACAAAGCAACAAAGACAACCTAAGTAGCTATTTGGGACCCGAGAGAGTCGGCTCCATTTAGTAAGCCCAGCCGAAAAAAAAGGTTATCTAAAAATAATCGGAATTCCTATCTCTTCAAGTTAACTTTGGTCAAAACGTCACTACAGGGTTTGGGATTTGCTCAGAGAATTTTCAATTTTTTGACATACAACTTGTTTTTAAAGTAAAGGAAATAGTTAACTTCCCTGGTAACTCAGTAATTCAGTTACTACCTCAGTTACTTTTTGGAAGAAATAGTGAGTAACTATAACCAATTACTTTCAAAGTGACATGCCCAACTCTACTCCCTTCAGGAGAGGATTCACTGTATTACGATACAAAAAAAAAAAATAGTTGGCGGATTTTGTCTTCCAAATAATGGTAAGTTATTCATAAATTTCAAAAAACAGGCCAACTGCTGTGTATTTTTCTGAACTGTGTGAAATCAATCCAACATGTGATACAAATTCGATTACGAGGTGACTGCCCTTGCTGTAATCAGCAATAATCACAAAATGCACTGGGAGTATTTTAGTGTAGAACCGCCACTCACAGCAGGACACTGACCCACAACACACCTCCAAATCATGCAAGCATATTGAGGGAATAAGCAGGCAGGTGGTATGCTGTCTAATGGAGTGGCCATCGCGGTCACCAGATCACAAGCCCATTGAGCTGTTGTGGTAGCAGCACGACGGTATGGAACATTGAAGTTGCTGGAAATTGAGCATTCTTTCACGAAACCAAAGTTTGGAGGATAAGATTAATTCCATCCATTTTCTGAACCGCTCTTCCTCAGTAGGGTCACAGGGGGTGCTGGAGCCCATCTCAGCTATTTCCGGGCAGTGGGCAGGGGACACCCTTGACTAGTTGCCAGCCAGTCGCAGGGCACACTGAGACAGACAACTCACTCGCTCATTCACAACGAAGGACAATTCGAAATGGCCAATTAACCTGACATGCATGCTTTTGGAATGTGAGTGGAAAACTGAGTGTCCGGAGGAAACCCACACAGGCACAGTGAGATAATGCAAACTCCACACAGGGAGGCTGCGGAAGGTGGAATTGAACCCAGAACCTCTGCACTGTGGGGCTGCGCGCTAACCACTCAGCTGCTAAGATTACGCTTTCAAATAAAATTCATTATTTCTAACCTCTTCAATGTCTGTACTACACTTTCTATTTATTTTGAATCTCACTTGAAGAATAAAAGAGTGACTTGGTGGACTGTGCAGCACTTGGGGACTTTTTTTGTGCTTAGACTATTCAAAGAAAACACAAAATTGACTGGGTGACCTCAAACTTTTGTAAATGGACTGCATTTGTATAACGCTCCACGATGTATTTCACACTTTACCCATTCACATACACACTCACATACCAATAACCAAAGGCAGCCATGCAGGGCGCCTACCTGCCTATTTGGGGCATTCAGGGTTCAGTTTCTTGCCCAAGGACACTTGGACATTTAACTCGGAGGAACAGGAAAACCAAGGCTGCGACCTCTTGATCCCAAGACGACCACTCTACCGCTCCCTCATCCAAAGACTGACAGTGCGTTGAGATAGATCGCTATTGAACCACTAAAACAATGTTTTCAAACCTTTTTGGAGCAAAGGCAAACTTTTTTTTAATGCAAAAATCTTGAGGAATCAACAATATTTGAAAATCTGTTTCAAGCACCAGAATCGTATTATTTTTAAGAGCTAAGGGACATTGTGTAGTATTTAGCACCTCGAGGTGGTATTAAAACTTTATTCATGAAAAAAAACGAAGAGATTTTATTGGGCAAAAACAGGCATTTCTTTATTAGGACAAAGTTATTTGATATATTTTCCTGTACAACCGTTTGAGCAGATAATTAATATATAAGTAATCTCCTGACACCTACTCATATTGATTAATCTTACAGCTACTCGTCTAATCACTGGAAGAAAGCAAAGATACGAAACAATGGCACGCTTTTTTGAAAAGATAAAACTGCCATTCCCTGTAGAACACTTGACAAGGTTGCAAATCACTGCACGAAAAAATATACAGTGGGACCTCGCTACTTCGAGGTTCGACGTTCGCGGGTTCAGAGCTTTGCGGGTCTAAAAAAAAATAATAATAAAATAAAATAATTTTAAAAAAAATAATTTAAGCAATTTTGAAGGGGCGTCGCTACTTCGTGGTTCCACGTTCGCGGGTTCAGAGCTTTGCAGGTCTAAAAAAAAAATAATAATAAAATATATATTTTTTTTAAATAATAATAATTTGTTTTTTTTTAGCATTTTGGAAGGGGCGTCACTACTTCGCGGATATTCCCTTTTCGCGGGTGGGTTAGGTCCCTATTAACCGCGATAACCGAGGGATTACTGTACTATTGTTGTGTGAGCGGATTAATTCTTTACCAGCACATACTGTAAATTAAGGTGCATATGCGAGTACATTTCTTCAGATTCAGATTCAGATTCAGATCTACTTTATTGTCATTCTAGTACACGTGTATACAGAACGAAATGTCGATGCATCTGACCCCCACAGTTTCCTTGAATGTACAGATATAAATAATGTTGTATTGTATTTTGGCTACGTATAGTATTTTACCATAGTGCCGATAGTGCAAGAAGAGTAGCTAACCAGATGTGCAAAATGGGCAGTCAGGTTAACAAGTCAGGTACACAGTAACATTAACACTGTAACAATAACGCTGTAATTACAATAGTGCAGAGAGCAATGTGCAAGGAGTGGCAAGCTATAAAAAAAAAAAACTGCCAGTAGTGCAAAAAGTCAGATTAGCAGCCGTTTAGATTTAAGTTAACTATATGTTAGATTGACCATTTAACAGTCTAATGGCCAGGGGGACTAGACTATTGCGGAGCCTGGTGGTCCTGCACCGCACACTGCAGTACCTCTTCCCAGAGGCTAGCAGAGTGAACAGTCCATGATGGGGGTGAGAGGGGTCCCCGGTAATGTTTTTAGCATGGGATAGGCAGTGCTTCTGGCCAATGTCCTGAATGGAGGGAAGTGTAGTCCCGATTATTTTCTCTGCTGTCCTCGTTACCCTCCTCACACTACCCCAGTCGGTAGCGCTGCAGCCTCCACACCACACAGAGATACAGCTGGTCAGGATACTCTCTATGGTGCCCCGGTAGAATGTAATGAGGGAGGGTGGGGGCAGGTGGGCTCTCCTCATCCTCCGCAGGAAGTACAGGCGCTGCTGTGCCCTCTTAACCAGTGATGCAGTGTTCACGGACCAGGTGAGTTTGTTTGTAATGTGCACCCCTAGGAACTTGATACTGCTGACAACCTCCACAGCCTTGTTGTTGATGCAAAGTGGGGCATGGTTGGGCTGGTTTTTCCTAAAGTCGACAATGATCTCTTTAGTTTTGTCGACATTCAGGACCAGGCTGTTGTCCCTGCACCAGCCCACCTCAACTGCTCCACCTCCTCTCTGTAGGCCAGGTCGTTGTCATCCCTGATGAGGCCCACCACTGTTGTGTCGTCAGCATACTTCACGATGTGGTTTGTGGCGGACCTAGGGACGCAGTCGTGTGTCATCAAGGTGAACAGCAAGGGGCTTAGGACGCAGCCTTGGGGGGAGCCCGTGCTGAGGTAGATGACATCTGAACTGTTCTGACCTATCCGCACTGATTGGGGTCTGTCACAGAGGAAGTCCAGCAGCCAGTTCCGCAGGGGGGTGTTGAAACCCAGGAGTCTCATTTTGTCTATCAGATGTTGTGGGATGATGGTGTTGAATGCTGAACTGAAGTCCAGGAACAGCATCCGCACATGGGTGTTCTTCTCCTCTAGATGTGTCAGGCTCAGGTGAAGCGCAGAGGCGATGGCATCCCTGGTGGAGCGGTTTGTCCTGTAGGCAAACTGAAAGGGGTCGAATGAGGAGGGGAGACTGGAGGTGATGTGCTCTTTAACCAGTCTCTCAAAGCACTTCATTATGATAGGAGTCAGTGCAACGGGCCGGTAATCGTTGAGTGATAAGATCTGGGGTTTCTTTGGCACTGGGATGATGTTGGCAAATTTGAAGCATGATGGTACTTTGGCTTGGTCTAGCGAGGTGTTGAAAATGTCTGTTAGTACACAAGCCAGCTGATCGGCGCACTCCCTAAGTACCCGCCCCGGAATGTTGTCCGGGCCTGGAGCCTTCCTTGTGTTGACCCTTCTCAGGGTCTTCCTCACGTCAGATGAGTCCAGGTGGAGTGCTCTTTCGTCCTGATTTGGAACCGCTTTCGCTGCAGGGGTGCCGTTTTGTGCCTCGAACCTTCCAAAGAATTTGTTGAGGTCATTCAGAAAGTCCATGCTAGTGTTCTGCACTGGGGCGGTGGTTGGCTTGTAACTGGTGATGGCCTGAATGCCTTTCCACATATCCCTGGTGTTGGTTGTGCTGAGGAAACGTTCCTGGAATTTTTGACTGTGCGTTCGCTTTGCTAGTCTGATAGCCCGGTTCAGGTTAGCCCTCGCTGATAACAGCGCCTCCTTGTCACCAGATCTAAAGGCAAGGTTCCGTACTTTTAGTTGTTTTCGTATTTCAGCAGTCATCCAGGGCTTCTGATTGGCACGGGTGCATATAGTTTTGTTATTGCTGACGTCTTCTGCGCATTTACTGATGTAGGCTGACACAGAAATGGCGTACTCATCTATATTTATTTTGTTGTTGTAAGTGGCAGCCGATTTAAACATGTCCCAATCAGTGCAATCAAAGCAGTCCTGTAGTGCCTCCATTGCCCCCTCAGACCACACCCTCACCTGCTTCACTGTAGGTTTTTCTCTGGTCAGCAGGGGCTTGTATGCTGGAATTAGCATAACAGAAAGGTGATCTGATGAGCCAAGGTGGGGGCGGGGGGCTGCTTTATATGCACCTTTGATGTTTGTGTAGGCCAGGTCTAATGTGTTCCTACCTCTTGTAGCAAAGTTTACATGCTGATGGAAATGCGGGAGAACTGTTTTCATATTGGCCTGGTTAAAGTCCCCCGCCGCAATAAAAATGCACTCGGAGTAAGCATGCTGCAGTTCACTCACAGTTCGGTAGAGAACGTCCATTGCCTCCTTCGTATTAGCGCTGGGGGGCACGTACACGGCAGTAATGATGGTCGCGCTAAACTCCCTCGGTAGGTAGAAGGGTCTGCAGATCACCGTCAAAAGTTCAATGTCTCGTGAGCAGTGTTTCGAGATTATCTTCGCATTTTTACACCAGTTGTTGTTGGTATAAATGCATAGACCGCCCCCCTTGCTTTTGCCGGTGAGCTCGCCGCTTCTATCAGCGCAGAAAGCAGTTAGCCCCACAATGCTAACAGCGTCATTCGGGATAGATGAGTTTAGCCATGTCTCCGTCAGAATTAAAGCACAACAGTTCGTCAATTCGCGGTTCGATGTAAATTCCACTTGTAAATTTCTTACACTAGTAGCAATGTTAACATATTTTCTCCCAATCCTAGGCATCTGATTTATGATCCATAGACCACTAGACTTATTACACTATTTGTTGCTACACCATTCTACACTAGAAAGCTTAAGTCTCACTTAAATAAATTATTTTTTTGCCCTGGATATACATCTGAGCATTTATTCAATACCCTCGGTTGATACTAGTATGCCCTTTGCCCTCACTAGTAAGACAATACAGCCGACTAAACAAATGACTAGGGTGAAAAAGTACAATTTTTAGACTACAATATTTTATTTCTGCACACAAAATGGACACCTTAATGTTACTAGTGTGGCAAGACTGAAAACAAGCTGCTACTAATACAATGTGCTCAGTTTAGGCAAGTGCTTTATTAGCCCAGCGGACCAACGTGATTTTGTCAAAAGGTTTCCTTTATCATTTGTTTCGTAATTCCAAAACATTTACCTTTTTTCCTATAGAAGTACAGCAACTTAAGGAGTACTTGTGCAACTATGGAATTAAAAAAGAGAAGTAATTCTCCTACAATCACAAAGTATTCAAAAAAAGTGGAGTATGGGGAGTAGATCAGTCAAATTTACCTTTAGTCAACATGAACTCTTTTTAATCCAACTGCGAGCTAACTAGTAAATGCCTATTTCAGGACAACAGATTGTGGCCTACTTATTACAGGTTTGAGCAGAACAACCAAATATTAAAAATCATATTTCTGAATGATAAAAAAAATCTAAAGATTCTTTTTTTAATTTAAGTAGAAAGTGGTTCTTAGACAAAGTTAAACCACACACCAACCTTGGTGTTACTGCAAATTTCCAGCACATAAAACTAATGCACCATAAATAACTAAAGAATGATCCAAATAGTCAATACAAAAATCAGTATTGCGTGTTTTTTTCCCCCCCTTCGTTTTCACTTAAAAAAAATGCGTATTTTGTAGTTTGCTGTAAATTAGCATGGTAAACAACTGAAGAGTTGCCGTGTGTGGTGGCACTGCTTAAGGCTTTCTAGCTGTGTTTAGCATTGAGGACACTGCACGTTTAATCCTCTAGCAGTTGCATCTTGAATATTAATTAGTCATACATTAAAAATATACAGTCTTGTCCGCGCTATCACTTTATGAGGCAACTTCTTTAAATAATACAGGTAACGTTTTTTTCCCTCAAGGGCTGCAACTGACGATTATTTTCATCATCATTGAATTGGTCGTTTATTTTTTTCAATTAATCGATGAATCGAATTTATTAAATACATTTTCAATTCCCACTTCTTTATTCAAATATTGAAGTTTTGGAGGGATAGAAAAATAGTGCACAAAATAACAAAATAGGCTGTAATGTAAAACAATAAGAAAAACAATCCAAGTGTTTGTCAATAGGTTAACAATAAACAAATATACGTTCGAATATAATATGAGGTTTTTGAGTTTTTCCTTGCCCTCATGTAGGTTTTAGATCAGGGGATGGTGTAATAACATTCTGTGGTTTGCAATAATCTGAGGTCTGTGCAGCCCTTTAAGACTCTTTGTGATTAAGGGCAATACAAATAAACATGACTAAACAAATAAACATACACCTGCAAATATGCAAGATACTTTTTCCCAACTACCTTATCCAAAGACCATATTATATTGGGACTTATCATCCATTTGGTGTGCCGTTGGCGGTTATCTTCACTAGGGTCACGGGGGCACTGGAGCAAATGGCATATTTTATCTTTTTAAAGTTTTAACAAAATCACAGACCATTATAAAATGAACAAAAAGTCTGTCTGGAAAAACAATATTTATTTAACTCATTTTTTATTCAACTTAGAAAAAAATATCTTTTTAGCATTTTCATTTGACTCGCGGGGTCTCCTAAAAAGCCGTTAAAACAGCTACCTGTTGCTTCAACTTTTCACAGCGTTTGTTTCCAGTTAGCTTGTTGTAGTCAGCATATTTCGTCTGGCAGTGCCTCTTGATATTATATTATTCGAAAAAATGAGTCTGAAAAAAGTATCTATCTATTTTATGACAGAGGCCTTGGGCCAGTAAAATGTATTCACGGCCTGTAACTGGTCGTAACTATGGACATGCCCGTTTTAGTGGTTGACTGAGCCTATTTTAATTTAACTTCTAATAATTAAAACCCGGTTATAACATAGTAACAACATAGTAATAACATAAGTCGTCCTTTTGGAAATAGATATCAAACTGGATGCCCTTCGTGCCAAAAAGTAACTCTCAGCTTCAAAAAGGTTGGTGACCCCAGGTGTAAACTGGTTTTCGTTGTTTATCTGGCTCCTCCGAATAAATGACTGATGTTGTGGGCTTTGTAACAAGATTACAAAAAGGACCAATAGCTTCAACCCTGAAGCTAAAAATCAGATTTAGTCTTTTAGTTGGTGCAATTGTCTTTGCAAACTCTTCCTAATGGCATTCAGTTCTTGCTAACAAGCTAAT
This sequence comes from Urocampus carinirostris, assembly GCF_059441175.1. Classification (NCBI taxonomy): domain Eukaryota; kingdom Metazoa; phylum Chordata; class Actinopteri; order Syngnathiformes; family Syngnathidae; genus Urocampus; species Urocampus carinirostris. Next base: position 26,541,987 of record NC_142365.1, read on the forward strand.
TGGAACTCAGCATTAGTGGAATTCCCAGTGCATGTAAGGAACTTCACAAGCACTCTTTGAGTGTGACTTGTTGTTGTTGTTGCTGCTGCTGCTGAACTCTGAGTGACCGAAGAAAATTAATTGCATCAAAAGTCTGTGGGGTTGGGGGCCTACTAAGGCCTGAGAAGCATTTTGAGATCACTGCCACACATTTAGTATCACTTCAAGTACAGTATCTCATAAACATGAATGTTAATCTAAGAAATGTCAGATTTGCTGCATTTTATTCAAATAACAATCTCACTCTTAAACATACAAGTAACGCTAATGGCTAAAGTTAACAACTCGGTAGTTAAATGTTACAAGAGGGAGACAATTTAAAAAGCGGAAATAAATAATTGTATTCCCACGTTTAAACATGACTTGAGTCCAGTTTTTTTTTAAACAAAGACAATATTAAGATAATTCTATAAAGGGGGCAGCCTGTATTATTTTGAAGAAAAATGATGAGGTTTGGTCACACTCAATCTTTGTAGTTGGTATTCTTTCTTTTTCTATTTAGCACTCATTTTCATTGCACTACACGATACATCAACATCTAATGGTCAAATATTACGCAATACACACTGTCCCTTTGAAAAATAAATTGCCAAATCCAAAGACTAATATATTTTTCAAATCAATCAAAAAAAGTCAATCTTCCAAGAATTAAATAATTTGTGATTATTGTTAATTTTATTTGTTTTACTATTGTTAATCATGTTGTTATTATTACAAAGTAATTTCGTAGGCGTTACCTAACATGAGAAAATGTTTTGCAAAAACAAAACCTTAGCTAGTGTTAAATAAATAAAAGACACAAAACAATCGAAGCAACATTAAATGCCTTCAAATTTAAACTTAAAAGTTCAAACAATGGGGAACGGCATGTAATTTGCTGACAAATACATAGTTTTAAACTCCAAATAATAAAAGAAAAGAGTAAAAAAATACATCAAATATCAATAAAACTGTCACCTTGAATAACGGATAAATACACAACATGACATTTGAAATTAAATGTAATTGACTTACAGGGAATTATTGTCTCAAGCAACTAAAAACAATGCTGAAAAGCATAAGAAACAACACAAACTATGGAGACCCAAAGTAACCATACCATGCCATATTTAATCTCATTATTTTGACCAGCATTTCACATGTTTTTTTTTTCTTCCTGAATCCCGTAGCAGCAAGATGGCAGACAATTATAGCAGCTCGCTCAAGGCGAGCCGAATGTTATGTAAAATAAATACCAGTTTGTTGACCAACGATTATTTAAGAGAAATGCACGTTTATATGAAATTGTGTATTTTTGCATATTGATATATATATTAGTACATATTATATTATTTCATACACATACAATTTTAAATAAATGAAGTTTTTTTTAACAACAAGGAGCCGCTATACAAATTAACAATGTCCCATTAAGGCTGGTTGACAATAAGTCAGGCATGATTTAATACAGCCCGCCATGAATTTCAGAATATGTCAAAAATATGTGTCTCTAGGTCATTTCTATTAAAAGTTAAGATTTATAATAATTGCAAACCAAATAATCTCTCCGGCCATTAGAGGGAAATGTTGAGTTTGTATAGTGTGGTGAGTTGGTTCATGTGTAAAACTGCATTCACTCAACTATTTATAATGAAGCAGTTACAACAAAATATTTTTCCCCATTGTTTGTGAATAAATGTGTTGCGTTTAGAAAATATCCCTTGACCTGCGTGATTAAAATACATAGGGTGGATAAAAAAATGTAAGCTGAATGATAAAACCATAACACTGATAAACAAGGCTAAAAATTTGGAGTTGATATTCTTTTACTGATCTGGCCAGTATTCGAATACATACATTTGGCTTACAGCCTAATAGTTTACCAATCAGTTTTGATCTTGTGAATAGGAAAGTGTGAAGAACATTGTAAAGCACTTTGGGAGATCCTCAGTGACTTGAAAAGTGCTGTATAAATGCAGGGCATCTATAGCTGTAAAAAAAACACTAAATAATCAATTTGTTTGTGGGGGAAACTTATATTTATGTATAAATACTGTATTTTAAACTTAAAACAAGAACTGGAAAGCTTTATCAGAGTAAAAATATAGGTATCTATATTTAAGTACTGTACATCATTTCAACATTTCCTGCCCAGTAAACGAAGGTTGCAGAAATTATATCTTCCAACATGGAAATAAGAGACTAGTTGTTGTGAGTGAATCATTTGTCAGCAAATAGTTGTTTTGGAAAAGATTTGGCAAGCTCACATGGTGCAGTTAAGAGGAACTTAACCTGTTTAAGGCTCACATTAATCACACACAATGACGACAAAAACAAGCGAGCCAGCCCCCCACCCTTCACCTCGCACGACGAGGTTCTCTTCACCGAGCTCAGTCGCCGGCCCGTGAACGCCACGCACCAGTAAAAGGAACAATTTGGACGCTATAATAGCAGAGTATTGACAGGACCGCGTTTAACAAAAAACAAACAAACAAAGAAAAATAATACATATCAGAAAAACACAACAGGCTGGCGCCAATCCAGCTATGAAGGCCCCGGAAAAGCGGAGCTCAAACAAACAAACAAACGCATAACACATTTAAATAGCATTATGTTGCGTTCAATGTACCTCAGGTAAGTAGCAGCACTCGATAAAAAATAAGCAACGTTTAAATCTTGTCTCAACAGTGGCGAGCCGGTTTCTCAGCAAGATGGAGGAGAAATGCACGTACCTGGTTTTGGAGGCCAGGAAAGCGAGTTTTATTAATCCGTGAGTGCAAATCTGGATGCCTTCTTTCTCTATACACGCCACTTTCAAGCTGTGCTCTAAAATGTGAAGCTCCATCTTTTACGTCTTCTCATTGGAAAAAACAGCTTAGAAAAATCAAAAAAACACCCCCCCCTTAAAAAAAACTCTCAAAAGCTACGTACAAGCAAATAGCATGGATGATAATAAATACATGGGCGCCTTAAGTCGTCTTAAATGGAAAAAGAGGAAAAGAGGAGGAGAGAGGGAGAGAAAGAGAAGCAGAAGGGAGGAAGAAGGCAAGAGGTAAAAAAAAGAGAGAGGAAAAAAACGGACCTGCTTCAAGGTGGCGACGGAAACGCTCGCACTTCCGGTGGGAGGATTTAGAAAATAAAATCATTTGGTCTCGGATAAACTGAGCTCCTCAGGGTAACGATAAAATAAAATAATGTAACATTAAATAAAATAAGTTGGACTGGGCGCCACACATAAACGTATTATAAAATTGTAGTCACACTTAATTCTATAATTGCTGATTCAATTTTGTTCATGTGTTATTGAAGAGATTTTGGAAATATTTGTTTTTTGGTGTGCTTTAATGTTTTATTTTTTTTATACATAAACGTATTATAAAATTGTAGTCACACTTAATTCTATAATTGCTGATTCAATTTTGTTCATGTGTTATTGAAGAGATTTTGGAAATATTTGTTTTTTGGTGTGCTTTAATGTTTTATTTTTTTAATACATAATCCAAATTTATTTTTTAGTGAAATATTTAATATATTTTAGTGTAATTAATTTGTTATTCAGAAAACTGTAACCATTGTTACAAATGAAAGTCAAGTCATGTTTATTTGTATAGCCCTTAATCACAAGGTGTCTCAAAGTGTATTTTATCCATACGTTTAATCAAATTAACTGACTAAAATGTATTTGTATCCTTTCAACTATTTTAATAAAAACATTGCAAGTTGTATCAAATGGTGTTTGCTTATAATCCTTCCTACCATTTATATATACAACATAAAAACATTTTAATATATTTTACCAATAATTGTTACTAGATCAAGTTATTCAATAAATGAAATAGAAAAGATTTAGGTTATATTTTTAATTAAATTTATATACTCTATTAAAAAACACATTTAAAAATAAAATAAAATATGAAATAGACAGGCCAGCACGGCGGCGCAGTGGTTAGCGCTTGTGCAGCACAGTTCATGTCATGGGAACCTGTCGTGGGTTCAAATCCAGCTCCAGACTTCCTGTGCGGAGTTTGTATGTTCTCCCCGTGCTTGCGTGGGTTTCCTCCGGGCACTTCGGTTTCCTCCCACATTCCAAAGACATGCATTTCAGGTGGATTGGCCAGTCCAAATTGTCCCTAGGTGTGAATGAGCGCGTGAGTAGTCTGTCCCTGTGTGCCCTGCGATTGGCTGGCAACCAGTTCAGGGTTGCCCGACGATTGCTGGGATGGGTTTCAGCACCCCCGCGACCCTACTGAGGATAAGCGGTGCAGCTAATGAGATGAGATGAGATGAAATAGACATATGCAATTCGTACTATGTATTTGTTCTTATTTAACCATATTTTACTGACAAACTATTTAATTTGTATTCAATGTATTAACAGTAATTCAAATATTTGTAATTGAACATAAAACTGATCAAAAATCCATGGCAATTTAAACCGACCATCGCATTGAAAGAAATATTGAATACTGACTATACTTATTGAAACTAAAAGTAAGCTTAAGGGTTGCAAAATTGATTTTATTGCATGTTAAGAACTAGTATGTTCATATTTTATTTTTTGTACTGTATATGCTCACTTTTAACAGTAATGCGTACCAGAACTCTCAGCGATATGTGAAAATCTGTGAAATAACCCTGTGCCTCCATATATAATATGCCTCCTGCCAGGCCTCATTGGCAGCAATAGTGAACCAGGCATAAGGATCGCTACTGCACAAGTGCTGTTCATTTCAGACAGAAAAAATGGAAAAAACGCTACCACACTTGACACAAATTTGATCTCTGAGTCCGTGCTCTCAGAAATAGTCAACTGGGGATAATGGACAGCAGCCAAATTTGTGCTGTTCATTTTAGGGTGGACAAAACCAAAATAATGCGCAATATGCTGGCCCCTGCTCTTAGCAATTATCAACCACGTATAATGGGTTGCTGCCAGTTTGGCGCTTGGGTTCAGTTAAGGATGAAAGAACGAGATAAAAATTACTGCCACCCAGGACACAAATTTGGTGTCTTGGGTGCTCTCAGCAATAGTCGACTGGCGATAATGGATTGCAGCCAAAACAGTGCAGTTCTTATTAGGTGAGCCACAATGCCACGGTTCAGGGGCTCGAGCGGAAAAAAAAAGGATTCAATGGCCCTTTCCTCTGAGTAATTGTCAACCGGAGTTACAAGCTTGCATTTCATTTTAGGCGGGCCATAATGGCACACCTCCGGACAAAAGAGCCTTCTGCTGGTCCCTGCTTGCACTAATATAGGATTGGGGATAATAAATCTCAGCCACACGAGTGTAGTTCTTTTAGGTGGAAATATGGTTCACAGATTCTTTAACCGCCTTGGTCGTCGGGGCACCGTTTCCTGTGGTGTGTCTTGGGCAAGTACAGACTGACGGCACCCATTCCTCTTAAGGCCGTCTTTTTGGGTAGGGGTTTTCTCCCCCACATGAAACAGATAGGAGTGGTTTCCATGCTTAGCAGTATCAGGAGAAGCCTCCTGAATTGACTTAGATATGGCAATTTCATCATCTGGTCGCCTTTTTTATTTAGGCAAAAGTACAATAAAAAAAGCCACCAGGCCCGGCAAAAGTGCACTCTGCCAGTTCCCGCTCGCAGCAAAATACAACCGGGAATAATGGATTGTGGCCTCACAAATGTAGTTCACTTTCTGGCGAATAGAACGGAAAAACAGAGCTGCCCTGCCTCAAAAAAATACTCGCTTGCAGCAATCGGTGGTCAGGGATAAAGTTTCACAGAATATATTTCAATCTGCAATGCATTGAGGCTGCGAAATAGCGAGAAATACCATTATTAATAACTCTTTATTATTACAGGTATAGTAAGCAAAACAAACCCAAACATTGATATTGTTTTGAAGCCAGGCACGCCAAATTGGAAGTTGTTTCCTTTCTACTCCTGGCAGCTTGTCGCAGGTCCTGAAAAGCAGGGCAGCAGAGGCAGCTCTTTTCCTTGTTTCCTTGCTTGCTTTACTCCCTGCCTGGCTGGTGTTTGCTCTCGGACCGGAATAGTCAGCAGCTGCTCTCAAACAAACAACCTGTCAGTCAAACTGAAAGGGGCGGGGCTTTAGCCATCAACAGGGGCTGATTGGAAATGTTGTTTTTGCATATTTCTTGTCTGCCAGTAGTTTTGAGAATTTCAGATCTTTTTGGAGAACAGGTTCTTTAGGCTCGGCTCATTGAAAAGTGCAGGCTCTTTAGGCTCCCAAAGGCTCTTCAGATTGGTTGTGTTGCTTTAATCCAGGTATGTCCACCTGAGTTTGGCTTGGGGGCCGAATGCAGATTAAATGTCCTTAGGTGGGCCAGATCAGCAAAAAAAAAAATGCCAATGCCAAAAATTTAGCTTTGATTTTCAGTACTTTGCTTTATTATTCAGCCTTTATTTGTAGCCTACCCTACAAATTAAAATCACGAATTATAAGAAATCTTTTCCAAACACAACAACCTTTCTTTACAAACAATGGAAAAAATATTTTCATGTTTGGCATTGAACGTGATAACACATTGTTTACTTTAATTGTAGCTTTAATGCAGCTTTATACCTGAACAACCTCACTAAACTAAACAAACTCAGGTGGGAGCTTTGAATGTAAATATGCTTGCCTCAATTGTAATACTGCTTCGAATTAAATAAAAAAAGAAATACAAAATGAGAGTTTTAGCAGTGAGTGCGGAATAACATCTGATACATTTACCAGGCTGGGCCTAGTAAAGGCGAGAAAACGCTGCACAAAACGCTGCACAGTATTGTTTAACATAAAAACAGATACGTCTTATTTTTGATTAGTGCAAACAAATGTCGTGCCATCACACCCCCCCATCTCTCGTTGCACTCCTGCATTCTACGCGCCGCTGTTGGCTCCTGAATCTTGGCATCTTTTTGCCTTTACAAGTGCATCAATATCAGGTGTCAAATCCTGAGTAGCAGCACAGTTAACAATGTCATTCAAGTCTTTATTCGTTAACCTTGAGCGCTGCTTTGTTTTAGTATTGTATTTCACAGACGTCACCTGTTCACGAAGACAAGTAGTCCCAAACATGGATAGAACCTTTGCTGGAAGTAGGCTCTTTTACATCTTTACTGCTCTTTAGTTGTGACAAGCGAGATTTGGTTTCTATTTTTTTTTTTTTTTTTTGTCAAAAATCAGAAGTTTTGATAGAAAAGAGCTAGAAAATGGGTTTTTTTATCATATACTTAGACATTTTCGCCAGGCCAGATTAAATCATCCTGTGTGTTTGACATGCCTGGTTTAATCTATATTCTATATATTACCAGTTAATTTGTAAAAAAATGTATATATATATATATATATATATATATATATATATATATATATATATATATATATATATATGAATTGGCCGTAAAAGAGGAGTGGAGGTGAATAGAAAAATAGATAAAATGAAATTAAATGAAAATGGAAAAAGATAGAAACAGGAAGTAAAAAGCTAGGAATAATTACACAAATGAAGAAAATATACAACAATAGACATAAAAAAGAGACAAAAAGGAAGGTGAAAATTACGGAAATAAAGAAAAAAGCAAGAAAAAAGAGGTAAAAGGTAGGAAAAACTAAAAAATATGACAAAAGTAAAAAAAAGGAAGTAAAACGCTTAGGGAAAAAAAAGAAAAGAAGGAAAAAGGGAGAAAAAAGAAGAAAATATGAAAAAAGAAAAAGAACAAAACAGCATGGGAAAAAATAAGAAAAAAATGACAAGTTCTTGTGGTCAGCTTTATCGGTATATTATCACTAACAAGCTAAATTTTCCGTGAAATGAATGAAAGTATTTTTTAAATCTATTATCTTAGTTATAGTTAGATTATTTCACTCTACAGTGAAGTTTTGAACAATTTAATCTTGGAACCTTTTTACACTAGACAACCCTAAAGTCAAGCAACTCAGAATCTCTGAAAAACACACAACAACAACAAAATGTTAATTAAAGATATTGACTTTTCTGTGCAACAACAAATAATCTATGAAATATAGAAATAAAATGTACAAAAAAAAAGCTAACCGTGAAACACATCATCTGAGAGAAACAAAGAAGATATAAAATCAAATGTTTATAGATTAACAAAAAAAATAAAATTAATCTTTCATATACTTAACAAGGGCTTCACTATGGCACGTCGGCCCCACAATGCAAGGTCCAGGGTTCAATTCCAGCGCATATAGTTTGCATGTTCTCTCATTGCATTGTACCACAAGGGGGTGACAAATCTCACATCTAAAAAAAACTCTTTCAACAGAACAGATTCACTTTATTTTTATTCTTTTTTTTGTGTGACCAAAATATAATTTGACACAATACATTGACATCATAACATCATAACATTCGCCAAACCAAGAAAATTCATACACAGCAGCCAAACGGGTACAAAATGGAGTTGAGAACAAAGCAGTGCTGTCATTGAAGCATTCAATTTGAACTTTTTGCTTTTTCTTTTCTTTTTTTGTAAATACAGAAAACAGTATCAAACATTAGATAATCCCCATGACAAAAACAGGAAAACATGCTTTTTAAATTTTGAATATTGAGCTTGCATACAAAGGCAGACGGTTTACAAAAATTACATTGTTGCTTCGAGTCGGTAACTGTCGGTCTGGCTCACCAGAAGAGATCAGGACTTTTGGGATCAATATGTTTATTTTTAGAGGGAAGAATGAAAAATAATGGTTTTGATAAACATCATCATAATCTTTGTTAACACCATGCCAGAAACGAGGAAGTTAAATCATTTTAAATATAACAAAACTTGTTTGAATAAACTCTTATACATTACACTTAAACACAAAACAAATAAATAGCATTTCTTAAAACTCCAATATATAGTTATTTAAAATAAAAGACGAGTGGTTCTGATAATAGATGGACGGATTTCAGACAGTTTATCTGGAGAAAGTCAATAAAAGAAACCAATTCAAATAAAAAATCAATTTCAAATAATTATTAAAATAGCTATAATTGATAATAAAATAAAAAACAAAAAATACAGACAATAGGAAATGATAATGATAATAATATAACAAGTAATAAATAAATTGATAAAATAAATAATACTATATGCAAAATATAATTCAAAGTCTTAAATATGAGACACACATAAAAATAAGTGAAACATTTAGCATCTTCAAAGTAAAATATAAAAAAGAAAAAAATGTATACAATGTTTTGACTAATATATAATTCACAATTCCAAATACAAGAAAAAAAGTTTTAAAAAAATACATTAAAGATAAAATATATTCAGCTTAAAATACAAGCAAACAAACATATATCAAGACATTTGAAAGAAAGTACAATTGACGTAGAGGGACAAGGGAAAAATACAAACTACGGCAACTCAAAGTGACCAAAGTACACCATTTTACTTCTCATTTTTTTGCCTAGCCTTTTTGAGGTTTTTGGGTACCGTGGCAGCAAGATTGCAGACAAATATGTCAGCTCGCATTTGATGAAGCTCATGTTTTGTAAAATAAATGCACATTTCTCAAACAACGAGTATTTGAAAAAAATGCACATTTACATGAAAGTTCAAATATGTCTGCTTATTATTGAAATCAATATTGTTTTTTTATCAATGCATTGCGTTTTTTTCCAACACGAGAAGGCGCTTAATCAGGGGTCGCCAATCTTTTTGAAGCCAAGGGCTATTTTTTGTTACTGATTAGCTTAGAGTGCTACCAGTTTGATACACATTCCTAAAAATAACAACTTATGTTATTACTATGTTGTTACTTCGTTATTACATAGTAGTAATTATTAGGAGTAAAAAAGGCCCAGTCAACCACTAAAAGATACAAAGACCAATCACTGGTAAGCTATTTTGGGACCCAGTCCATGGGCTACTCAACCTGGTAACCACGGGCACTACGTTGGAGACCCCTGCGGTAGATTATACACACTGCCCCTTTAAATAACAGATAAACATATAACATGACATTAGAAATAAAATATGATATATGACTTAAAATAGACTATTTGAAACATAGAAACATGCAGGGCAGTCATGCTTCGTTTTGTTGGCGCTCAGCGTGCTGTGCACATTTAGAGGAGCAGCGTTTTCTATGAGAGGCCATTTGAGAAGTAAACCATACATGCTAGTAGTGTGTATGTAGTATAGTAGGGCGTGTGAGAGAGTAAAGTAGTGTGTGTATGAACATATAGTTGTATGAATGAGAGAGTATAGTAGTGTTTGTGCATGGGTATGACTGTGTCTGTAGTATAGTTGTGTATGTGTGAGAGTACAATAGTAAATGTGATAGTAAGTATGATTTAGTTCTCAAACTTCTCATAGTTTGCATTGAAACTTCCTGCTGCTGGCTTGGACTCAAATAAGTCTAGCCCCTCCCAAAAAAGCCCTATGAGTTTTGACAGGCCAGATTACACACTAGCCCCGTAAAAAACATCCAATCGAATCCGACAGCAATTTAACGAGCCTCGAAATCGACACGGACGAAGCACTGAGGTGCACATTCTCAAACAACTGACGCTCGTTATACATTCTGCTAAATTGCATCGTGTGTCGGAGCCTTGACAAAATGGCCTCCGCTTACCTGCCACAATGAAGCAGGAGAGGGTCGAGTGGGGAAAGAAAATGCTTGCTTCTATTGGCTCTGTGAAGGCCAACAGGTTCAGTCAAGTCCAGTATCTGGTAGTACCTAATGCCAGCTTTTGCCTCCATTTGAGTTTCATTTGAGATTGGGAAAGGTGGAAAATGCGTAAAAGGTGAATCTGAAGCATCCTCCAAAGAAGAACAACTGCTAGGGCAGGGATGTCAAACTTAGTTTGGTCCTTGGGCCATATTTATACTTCCTGTTCTCAGGCAGGTCGGATTAGATAAAGACTGTGAACACCTAATTTTTAGCTTTGTTTTTTAGTAGTATGCTTTATCGTTCAGACTATATTAGTAACTTACCCTACATACTATAATCACAGATGACAAGGGATCTTTGCTCAACCAGTGTTTATCAACTGTTGGGTCGGGACCCAAAAGTGGGCAACTGACTCGTTTTAATTGGGTTGTGGACCTTTGCCTTTGCAAAATAATGCTAAGAATAATAAACAACTGATGGTCTTTTGAATCTTTGACAGTAGATTGCCATAAATTCCTACAAATGTGAGTTGACACCAGCCAATTCACACCACAGAAAATCACAGATAAAATGTGTTTACATATGTTGACCATGGTTGAACGCAGATAAAGCGGAGAATAGACGAGTTATGGATTTCATTATCTTGGAGACAACGCCACTATAATGAAGCGCTTGGATTTCATTAACAATGCTGCTAAGAGATCATTGAAGGGAATACAGCTGGCCATTTTTCTTATCATGTGAATGTATGACTAATGAGCGATGGGATGACTTTGGTAACTTTTTTATATCCCAACCAGAATTTATGACGCCTCCATATTTGTAGTGCACAGTCTTGGTTAAGTATACTGCTTTTTCTTTTACCACATATGATGTTGAACTGTTTTTTTCCGCCCATTTTAAGTTATTTTGGGTGGGATTTTAGTTTTGTTTTGTATGGAAAAATTAATGACAACTCCATAAAATTGTGAGTTAAATTAATAAAATGAAAATATAGTTTATATTTGGTTTAAACTCCACAGTGCTTTAATTTAATACTTTTGAGAAGTTGAAATTTTTTCTTAATTTGGGTTGCAGCTTGTAATTAGAGTGCAATGGTGGGTCAGACCAGTTGAGAAACACTATTCTTATCATAACACATTTATTCACAAACAATTTTGAAAACAGATTTTCATGTTTAGCGTTAAATGTGTTAACTGGTTTATTTTAACAGATAAGTGAATGCAGTTTTACACCTGAATCAACTCACCACTCAATACTGCCTTCTTGTGACCGGAGAGTTGATTTGGTTTGAATTTATTTAAAAAAACTTTTGATTGAAATGACTAAGAAACTTGCTTCTTTTTTGACATAATCAGAAATTTATCTCTGGCCGGATTAAATCATCCAACGGGCCAAAACCAGCCTGCAGGCAGGCCATATGTTTGACATTCCTGTGCTAGGGTGACTTCATTCTCCTTTATTCATAAAGATACTAAATGTTTAAAAAGCCGTAAGTCATGCAATACAAAGAGTACTCCCACTCTACAACAACCCAATACAGAAAATTGTCAGCTTAATTTTGTTTTACGATATGGTGATATTCAAAACAGGGAAGTGGAATAATCTTACTGTTTGTGAAAGTATTTTTGAGGGGGTTACAGCAGGGGTCACCAAATATTTTGAATTACAATTTATTATGCTATTACTATGTTATTGTTATGTTATTATTAGAAGTCGTGTTTAAACTGGCTCAGTCAACCACTAAAACATCAGAGCACTAAAGTGTCTGTATATGAATACAAATACAAATATTTGCCCACTACATGTCGCCGTATTGTGCAGTGCAGGGGTTGCAAGCCTTTTTGAGGCTGAGAGCTTTTTTTTACGACTGATTAGTGCCAAAGACTACCAGTTTGATAAGCATTTCTAAAAAATATGTTATTTCTACATTGTTTATTTTATTACTATGTTATTAAAATGTTGTAAATAGTAGAGATTATAATACATTCAGTTAACCACTAAACATTATGCCAGTTAGAAATCAAATTGCCAAGAAATTCACAATGATTAGTGCCTGGTGCCTGCAGAAACCACATTGGCGACCCCTGCCTTAAATACTACCGCCAATGACGAAAAAATTCCCAATTAGCTTGGCAATGGAAAATAAATCGGGGCATTACAAACAAAACTGAAGCAGGCTTCTAAACACATGTATTGTATGTTCTTCCATCGTTTACGACTCGTATATTTGCAATAACTGTCCGAAATCTGCAGAAAATTGCTGTTAGGCTGCCCCAATTCCATGGTGTTGTTTTGCACAAATAAGACTGCGAAAGATATTCTACTAGTTCCAAATTTCAGACTGCTTATCCCGTGTCAATGGCTTTTATATGGACATTTTTACTAGGGAGTGCAAAGGCATTCTCCTTGAATACATAAGCTTTGTCTCTTCCCACGGAGTCACTTTTGTATATGCAAAGAAAAAAGGAGATGTTCCGATTCTGTTTTTTTTAACTGGACCCTGTTATGGGAGTAAGGAGTAGTAGGTGTCAAAAAGGACATAGGTGGTGTTTTAATAGATGTGTACATTCAGTCGTTCAAGGAGCCGGGTAATTCGTTAGTCAGCGTATGCCAGCGCTCGATTTTCTTGTCTTTGTTCTTGAGGCAATCAAACCAGTGCTTGAGTCGCTCGCCATTGGCGTTGATGCCTAAGGAGACGCCACCTGGAGTCAGGGACAAGAAGTAAAGTAATGATAATATTTGGGTCCAAGGAATCGCCGCTCACCCACCCAACTTACCAATGAAATCATTGGACTTCCCGAGGTCGTAGTCCCACACGGTGACCTCCAAAGTTTTCTTGGTGAGATCTGCATACTTGATGTCGTAACAGAATTCCTACACAAAAATATTTAATCAATTGAGCGGGACATGGTATCATGTAAAGCAGGGTTCTAACTCAACATTTTCGGCCCTCAAGACAACAGTTGGGGGCCACTGCCATAATATGAAAGCCTAATGTTAGGGCAGTCCTGCGCAGGTTTGACATGTATCCTACCTCAGTACTAATTAGTTAGGCAGTGCTCAAAATTTACGCACTAATGTAAATGGGCGTGATTGACTGTGTGCGTGACTGTGATAGACTGGTGAATGCTGACAGTCAAATAGTGGGGTACACACACAAGTCTATGTTGCCACCAAAACAAACTGCAGAGCTTGGCAACAGCGAGTAGCTTTTAGCAGCACGTTACATTGAAAAACATTTAATCAACTAAATCAGACGTTGAGGAAAGTTAGAAGAGCGCAAAGGAGTGATCAACCAGCAGGTGCGCCATCGATTTCTATCAGTTTCAGGAAGAACGAATACAGTGTCGGGAGAGAAAGCAATAGCGGTGCTGCAGCCCTGGCCTACTGTACGGCTCTATAGCAACTCTCGCAGGCGACCCCTGCCCAGCCTGTACCTTACCAACGCCAGGTCCGTTACCCATTTAGATGATGACCTGGAGCTACAACTCGTGGGAAACTGCCACATTTGGGACGGTTGTATTCCAATCATTGGGGAGAGCTGGCTAAAGTCGAGGTTACCTAATGATTGCCAGCCATTCTCTAAATCCCTTTATTAAACTGAAAGGAGAAGCCCTGCAATATTGTTGTACTTTTGTATGATGCCAATAAAGACTATTCAATTATCTGCAATTGTGTTTTTATTTGTAGATCTATAGTTGTTATTTTGTTACAGCTGTATACTTTAAGTCGGCAAAGACATCATTCCAAGGTAAGTTTGACCCTTGTGGACTTTTATAACGGTGCATCGCTACTTCGCAGATTTTAACGTTTCGTGGGGGGTTCTGGCCAACATTAACCGCGATAACCGAGTGATTACTGTACATCTGCCCTGCAATATAATTGGCTAGCTACTTCATGGTTTGACCCACGGCAGTGGTACACGTCACAGACTATACGTTTCAAAAAATTACCTGATTTGATCAATAATTTTTTGCTAACCGTTCTTAAAATATTTTATTCAAATTGAAATGCAGAACGAAAGGCTTCCGGGCGTTGAGGAGACAGTCGATGCTGTCTTACATGTAACGTCCAATAAGTTTTTGCCTTTGAAAACCCGACCCAACCTCACTCAGACCCTAATTCCAGTGCCCCCCCCAAGTAAACTGAGTTGAGACCCTTGACATAAACACTCAGGATGTAGCACAATTAGACAGTTCAAGTACACCAAATTGTTAGGTCCAATGTATCACAATCTTTTGGGGTGACAGCCTAGTGATCAATTGTTGTAGAATATTCCCTTGATTTTTAATATAATAATAATAATAATAATAATTTCCTTTGTATTGTCATTCTTTGTAACAATGTACACAGAACGAAATGTCGATACACCTGACCCGTTGTAGCGAGCCGATGCAGCCGCAGCCAACAGAGGGCGCCGCCATTTTACCAATTAGGTATGACTCGGCCGAGGTGCGAACCAGCGACCTCCCAGTCTATACGTTCCATCACCATCTTTATTGAGAGTATTTGATAATAATCGAGTATATAATATATTAGTGTAAGATAATAAATCTTTTTTTTTTGCACACTACATGCAAATTCTGGCTTTCTCGCTAAAAATGCCTCATGTCTATTGGTTGATTTCTCTGGGACATTTCCGCCTTATGTCACAGTTGTATCCATCCATATGTTGTGTAAGTCCATGCTACATTTTCTAAACAAAATGATGAGGACTTTATAGTTTGAATTGAGCCGATTTTGGAGGTGTGTTATTTTGAACAAAATATAATTTTTATTTTCGCAGAATTCTATTTTACTTAACAACAAAAAATACACAAAACAAAGGGCATGGGCCAAATAAACCCAAGTGGGTTTGTCCATTTTTGACCCAAACTTGGGTTACTTTTAACCCAAGTGTTTTCAGAGTCAAAGATTGCAAGTTAACTTATGCACTTCTAGCCATGTTTTTTTCAAAAAACATTTTGTTGTTATATATGTCATGATGACTGATTATTTTCGCCTTAGCCCGCTCGTTTGGCGCCAGCCGCTGCTGGCTCCCTTTTTGGTTCCCTGTCCAACTTAAGCTCAGTCCTTTCACTCGCCTATTGTCAGTCCGTCAGCGAACCTCTGTTTCTACAAGGCAAGCATTTTGACTCTGACTCCCGTCGGTCCCGTTTTTCTCACCCTGATTACACCGTTTGTCTCCTACTACGACCTGTTTTTTGACTCCGACCACGTTTTGATCTCCCGTCCCGGCTTACGACTCATTTTTTAAATCCCGACCACATTTTGCTCTCCTGTCCCGGCTATCGACCTATTTTTCCGTCTACGATACTATGATCTCCCACTCCGGAAGATCCACTTCCGCATTCGGAACACGTTCCGATTCTGTGAGCGGCTTGCTTATCGCGTCCAGCGAGCACTGGATCGCGGGCACTGCCTTTCCTCTTTATTTCAATAAACTTGTGGTTAACGTTACGCATCTGGGTCCTAATTCCGTTTTGGTCGTGAAAATATATGCAATATATATATATCTCATCTCATCTCATTAGCTGCACCGCTTATCCTCAGTAGGGTCGCGGGGGTGCTGGAGCCCAACCCCGCAATCATCGGGCAGTATATATATATATATATATATATATATATATATATATATATAATTGTGTGTGTGTTTAGCTTCTCAGTACTGTTAGCGCCGGACGCTACCAAGCTTCTCCATAGCCTCCAACTAGGTATAAAGGTTTTAATAGATGTTCAGGGACAACAAAATTTTACATGCTACACGCTAGCAAGTTCCTCATTCTATAGGAGGAAAATGGTGCATTTAAAGTACTTTCACAACGTCTGAGACTTTAGTAACTCATAATGTTTTTAAGGGGAAAACAATCAGGTATCTCACAACCCGTATAATCTGTTGATCAGGTGGGCCAAGCTCAATATCGCACTGAAAAAAAATGCAAAGTGGAAAAACAACAACCAGGTATGCAATTATTTAATAAAAAGATAATTTTAATGTTAGCAATTTCAGAGACAACTGTGAGCTTTCTTAGGACCTAAAAGTATGTGGTCTGTTTACAAGTTATAAAAGGCAAGCTTGCTACATTGCCTTAATATCAAAGCAGACCAACATGTTTGTGTCGGAAGGAAAGGCCAAAAGGTGACGGCGGAATGGGAGTGGGAAAAAATGTCAAAGTAAATGTCAAGCTGCTCATCTTGGAGTGGGTTAGGCCCATGTAGCATTGGTTGGGTTTTAAGTGATGAGGTGGGGAGGCTTTGGAAATCCCTTCATATCATTTTTAGAAAACAGGGATTATGCTTGAATTAATATCACCTCCGGTGGTTGCTGTTTTGTTTATCAATAGCTTTCTAGTGGTCAGCCTCAAGTCAGGTCAGATTGTGTTAAAAATGTAGTCAGTATTTTTGAATCAGAGCTCAAATTTATTCCATATATCAAAAATATAGGTAAAATTGGGCTTTATCATTTCAAGAATTTAGCCAGATTCCGCCCATTTTTTTCTCAGGCAAACACGGAGGAGCTTATGCATGCTTTTATATCCCCTTGTCCATATTATTGTAATGCCCTGCTCTCGGTCTTCCTAAAAAGAACATTGCTAGCTTGCATGTACCACAATATTCAGCAGAACATGTGCTTATAGAGGCTGGGGGAGGGATCACATTACATTAGTTTAAAATCACTGCATTGACCTCCTGTGTGTTTTATGGTTGATTCTAAGGTGCTTTTATTCGTTTTTAAATATCTTAACGGTCTTGGGCCATCCTATCTGTCTGATTTGCTTTCATTATAACAGCCCTCTCGGTCCCTAAGCGGTTGTTGAACTGGTCCTTGGGTGAGGACCAAAACCTATCGTGAAGCAGCATTTAGCCATCATGGTCTTCACCTCACCTGCAACAGTCTGCCAGAGGACATCATGTTTCCTTGCAATTTCTAGAGGAGGCTCATTTTTAATTTGGCTATTAATTGATCTTTTTCTTGGTTTAACTTCTAACCTTTTAATGAAACATACATTACTTTTTATTTCATGTTTTTATGTTTTTGTTCTGCATTTTTATTTTATTCTTATGTTTATTAATTTACACTGGTAGGGTGTGGTTCAATGGCTGAAAATCCTGAGGCCATCAACTGCCATTCCTATCAGTGTGGATAAGCCTCCCGCAGGTACCTTTTCTCACATGGGTAACTTGTGCAATAATAATATTTTATTTATATTATTCTATTTACTTTGTTTTGTATTTAACCATGGTCTGTCTCTGTGTATGAGGTGTTTCGTGTTGTTGGGTGGGGATAAAAGAGCGGATTTACAGGGATTTACTGAATGATTTTATACAGCACTTTGAAATTTGTTTAAGTGATTTTCAAAAAAATTTGACTTGATTTGAGGTAAGTTCTTTCCACATTTAAAAAGAGTCGCGGTTGATACCTCATTGAATTCAGGATTAAGCGTCTTCTTCTTGACAGCTGTCTTGTGCTTGGACTTTTTGTTCTCGTCTGGTTTCAGGTAACTGCAGCACAGTGCAACAAGGGGTTATCAATACCACATTATTTTCACCAGAGGGCACTGCCGCTCTGAAATTAATAGTCAACACAAAGCTTGAAGTCACCAAATCTGGTACAGTATTACAAAACTGCTTCAAATATGGCAGGATAATGTCTTTATTCTGCCGAGATAAAGTAGGAAAGTTGCAAGAAAAACAAAATATTTTTTGAGGGCCAACAATAATAAAGGTTTAAAATTGAAAGAAAGATTATCCCAACTAAATTGCAAGAAAAAGTCAGAGAAAAAAAATAATGCGAAATGACAGATGTGTGTATAAATAAAGAAACAAAGAAATAAAGAAATAAAGAAATAAAGAAATAAAGAAATAAAGAAATACCTACGGCTATATGCCATAAATGTGGCATTTACATGTATGCAAACACATATTTATACATTTGTTTTTTCATTTAAATGATTTGTCTTTATTACACCTTTACCCTGGAGTGCCATGTCTAATCTTGTTGCAAACAATGTTCACTATGCTGTTGTCAATCACAATAAAGACTTCTCTATTCTATTCTATTCTATTCTATTCTATTCTATTCTATTCTATTCTATTCTATTCTAGTTTATTCTATTCTATTCTATTCTATTCTATTCTATTATTTCTACATATGACAGGATAAATCCTCCATTAGAAACAACATTTTGGAAAACAATATATTATGATAACAAAAAATTGCCCAAAAAGTGAATATTGTAAAATTAATCATCTCCATACAAAATGTTAGGAAAAACACTAAGATCAAAGTTTGGGGGAAAATAGTTCACTTACTATAAGACAGGGGTCAGCAAACCTTTGGAGTCACGGGGCAAATTGGTTTGAAATTTGCACAAGGGTCAGGTCGGACGAAATTTTCAAATTTATTTCATTTTTTGTGTACGCCAATCGAAAGTCTTAAGTTAGATACCTCGGCAATACATGGGGAAAACAGATAACATAAACCAATCCAAATTTTTTGTTTGCGTTCACCTGCTACAAATTGTGTTTCATTGAGTATTTGTTTATAAAGGGACCATTTCATCCAATTGGTTTTGAAACACACAAAATATACTAAGATTTAGAATAACTTACGAATAGAAACTTCAAGTAAGAGTTTTAGTGAAGTAATATCTCCCATTTAACCATTGAATTGGATCATTTGCATGAAAAAACTTCAGAAGTGTTTTTAAATTGCATGCTTTGGCAAAATCAAGTGGTCATACTGAAATCTGCAGGTAAGACTAAAAGCAGTTCCTTTTTTTTCTTATGCTTCTCCCAGCATCGTCACGCGGGCCTGATCAAATCTGTTTATATGGCTCACGGGCCATAGTTTGGTGACCCACGGGCCATAGTTTTGTTACCCTTGCTATAAGAGGATAAAACTTTGATTTTAAAACCAATGGAAATACAGAAAAATATATTAAAATACATTTTAAAAAGATATCATTGAAAAATAAATAAATAAATAAAGAGAAAAATAAAAACATGAATTATTAGCAACAAATATCTCATGTACGTTTTGACGTAGGGGTCTGAGAAGCCGTTGGCATCCATGGCAGCCAGGTGGGCGCAGCGTATGATGCCCACCACCAGGCACGACTTGAGCGTGTTGTATTTAAGAGAGATCATGATGCGCCCTCGCTCCTCCAGAGACTTGTCCTCCGTCTTGTTCACCTGCGACCACAGGGAGCACCATCAAAACTCTTTTCCAAACTCTTCTCCAAACCTTGCCCTTGCCCCCTCTCTCAGCTCGCATCCGCTTTTTGTTCGGTGCTGCCATAAATGTCAGTGCACTCAGGTCAGCCAAAATACCACTTATTACGGTCAATGGAAAATTAGATAAGATGCCGTCCAAATTTCGAAACTTTTTTTCTCTCTGCTGCCATCTCCTGTTATTATCGCAGCCTCAGCTCATTCATTAGGTACGTGCAGTTCTTGGAGGTTCTTAAATTAACTTTTTTGTTTTTACCTTTTTGAGGCTTGGGATGGTGTTTGGACTTTATTTGAAACATGTCTTTTCTTACTCTTACCATGTCCATGCTACACTAACAAAGAAAACTGTAATGAAAAGTCGCTCTCAAACCCCACCAAACAAATTCACCAATCTCTCAATTTAATCTCGTCTAATTTATTCTTGGCTTGGCAGAGAGATCATATTTCAAATACAGTTACTCCTTATTTAATTCATTTACTTAAAAAAATAAAAAAAATTTAAAAGGCTGATTTTTATCTTGCTTCTTGACAAGTTTATTCAGTTCCAATATTGGCCTCCTAAAAAGAAGTTTTGATCAGATTGCAGCATATTATTTTGACTATTATTGTGCACTGTTGTTTGTTGTTTTAACTATAACAACATTGCTTCTACCAGCCAAATTATGTCGTTGTTCTTTGATTTCTCCAATCTGTTGGGCGGATCTCCTTTTGTGACCAAGAAGACGTAATAAAAAAATGGCTCAATAAAAGGTCTTTAGATAAGGTTGGACTCCCTGATCTGAAGGTTTCTTGCCCAGTACTCCTCAAAAGTTTGAAATCCATTGATGTCTCCTCTCCTTATTTTGAGTTTCTATTAAAGAATTCAAAAATGTTTTACCTATATATTTTTTTGTTTTTAGAAAACAAAACATGGTATGATAGCTTATGTGTTTCTTACTAGAATTCAAATCTTTTCTTTTTTTACACTGGATGAACATTTTTTTTGTACCTCTCGGAGGCACCAAATTTTACACACCTAAACAGTAAAACATAATTGTAGTAATCATAAATCCATCTCAAAGATGAATATTTCCAAACCGAGTTCACATTTCTGCAATATTCTCAATGATGTGCATGTACACCACAAATGGTAAAAAAATAGTTTGTGTTCTTCTTTCCAAGCTGGTAAATATGTTCATAACTTTTTCCCTAGTGCTGTCTTGAATTTATCGTTGCTTCTTATTAAGTGTTACCAAAAAACAAAACAATAAGTTGGATGTAAATCGTCCTGAGCATTTATTCAGCACACATTCACCATACAACTACAAATGCATAATCATACACCTCTTGATGCTTACTCCACTTACTGGAGGACCAAAATGTAATTTCCCAACGAGCAACTCTGCAGTCACTGATTGAGTGAATAAGCCGTCCCTCCGCACATTACAAATGTAACAAAAATATAAAATAATAGGAAAGATGTGCTGTCAGCAAGGCAAAATGCACTCACAGACATGGGCTGATTGGGGGGGTCTATACACGTCAACCTTATCAAGAGCCATTTGAAAGTGCAAATGTGGCTTTTTTTCTCTTTTTTAATTAAGGCGATTTCCAATGGCTGCCTGCTAATTCATTTGGACCGGCGACTAGCGTCTGCTTGCAAAAGATTTGAAAAGACAAAAAAAAACCTGTCCAGTTCTAGTCACCGTTGGGGGTACGCCTTTCAATTTTATAACAAAAAAAATGTTTCATTTCTCAAGAGGACAGTTCAGTCCTGGTTCAACAGCCAGGCCTAATTAAAAATATACATTTTTTTCATTTGTTAAATGACTTCTTTCAAAACATTAAATAATTTGGCCTCAATCTTATGACTACCGCTTCATTTTGCTCCTTGGTCTAAGCATTATGCCTTTCAAAGAGACAACGAATGACACATTTCTCATCAAAGTGTAGGGGAAAGGGGAAAGGGGAAGGGGAAAGGGAAGAGTAAGGGACAGCATCCTTTGACAAGATTTGGGTAAAATCCATCCATCCATTATCTGCACCGCTTATCCTCAGTAGGGTCACAGGGGTGCTGGAGCCCATCTCAGCTGTCTTCGGGCAATGGGCAGGGGACACCCTGAACTGGTTGCCAGCCAGTCGCAGGGCACACAGGGATAGACAATTCGCTCGTTCATTCACATCTAGGGACAATTTGGACCGGCCATTTAACCTGACATGCATGTTTTTGGAATGTGGGAGGAAACCGGAGTGCCCGGAGGAAACCCACGCAAGCACGAGGAGAACATGCAAACTCCACACAGGAGATTCGATCTCATGACCTAAGAACTGTGCCGCACACTTGCTAACCACTGTGCCGCCGTGCTGCCCGATTTGGGTAAAAGTTATTAAAAAAATAGAAATGCAAGGTTGGTACACCTTTTTTATGGCCAAATTTTAGCACTTTTAAAGCACTTTAAAAATATATTTTCTAATTTCTTTAGTACCTGACATCTTGGTCTCTTCACCTTTTGGGCGCAACGCGTATGGTGCGATGACGCTTCACATGACAATGCCATACAAACTAATACCAGCTAGCGTTAGTCATGAGGGAAGAAGAAATCCCATGGCAAAGTGAAGCCACCAGAGCAGGCGTGTCACCTATTTAGCATATATCATTTATTTTTCTTAATTTATTGCATGTTCTATCGAGTCAGACTTCCGGGAAACATAGCAACAACTTTAAGCACTACACCCAAAATTCATGCACTTTTTAAAATTTAGCTATGCTACATTAAAATTCAAGGATTTCAAGCACCCATAAGTACCCTGGAATAAATAAATAATAATTCTATATCAGAGGTGGGCATACTACAGCCCAGGGGCCACATATAGCCCATCAGGATTTTAGGCGGGCCCGCTAAAAAAATCAACACAAATATAATGATAATATAATAATATACTCATTATATATAATATAATATTTTCAGTTCCTCCTTCATCCAGGTGTTCCTGCATTTGTACATTCAGGTCTTCCTTTTTTTGTTAATTCTATTTACCAAGATATGAAGTTATTACATGTTATAAACACATAAACTGGCCCAATTGCATTCTTTAAATGTATAATCTCATACCTAGCGCTTTAATTTTGAGTGTTCCAAAACCAAATTGATTGAATAGTGTATTTATAGACTTGGCCAAAATCAAACATGACATCTACCTGTATGTTTATTCTTAAATGCAAATGAGAAAATTTGGCTGGGTCTACATAATCTTTTTTTTCATAATGGAATCGTCTAGAAATTCTGTCCACAAAAGTTTCTATTCTATTCTATTCTATTCTATTCTATTCTATTCTATTACGTTACAACTAGCACGGCTCCAAGTGGTGACATAGAAGGCAATAAGTATAATCCCAATTCCTAGAGGAATCTTTCCCTTACCCTCACCAAAGAAGTGACAGGGAATAATCCTGTATGGTCATTTGGACAAGAAACTTTCTAATCCAAACAGAAAAACTCCTATTAACACTTACATAGTTTTATGAATTGATATTAAATAATGTAAAGATAAATTGATTTCACATCAATTAAGAATTTTTTTCACCCCTATCCTAGCATGAACATGTCCATTTTCTGCAGCCAGCAACTCAGTTCCAGGTATTATACTAGCCAGTGCCCTGAGGGCTGTATTTTTTACCATTCTTCTCGAGGAAACATATCATGGTGGAGAATTCTATATTGACGTGCGGGGCTGTCTCAGAGCAAATGACATTCCCGAGCAATATAAGAAAAAAAAGTACACTAGTTGCTATTTTTTGCACAAAATGAGAAAAGCAATGTCAAGAGGGGACATGAATCTTTACTTGTATGACTATAAAAATGCTGGACAGAGTATAGAACATTCACAAAGAAAAGCAAATATCCAGTTCATTAATATTTACATACAAATAATGGTTAATTTTTTGGCACAAGTCAAATGTAGTTAAGACGTGAAACTGTGCAAAATATTCATGTTAAGTTAATTGCACAATTTGAGAGGTAGAAACACCAAAAATAATGATGACTCTTCAATGTGACGAGGAATGCCATTGGCTTATTTCTTTCTAAATATTGTTGATTTTTTACGTCCCCAATCTATTTAATCCAGTCCGTCATAATAGGGATAGTGTTGTGCATTGTGTACTTGTACTTAAATTACCACCATGACCAGTTGATACTATTTGTCAAATTTGATCAATTTTTTAGGCATCAGGAAAATGCGAAATATCATTGGGGCTAAAATGACTTCTGATCTTGTTTTCAGTCTATTTTTGTTGTTATTCCTTTGGTCTAGTCGTCCAATTATTTTTCAAATATTACTATATTATTTACTCTTTTTTGTAAAATAATACAGTTATGATTACAACTTAAACTTCTGAAATTAACAAATATTTTAAGTAAGAGTTTCCACATTTTACTGGTCAGAATTACAAATTACTTTCCTAATTTTACTTTTGTATTTATTCTGGGTTTTTATCTTTTTATCTCATCTCATCTCACTAGCTGCACAGCTTATCCTCAGTAGGGTCGCGGGGGTGCTGGAGCCCATCCCAGCAATCATCGGGCAGTGGGCAGGGGACACCCTGAACTGGTTGCCAGCCAATCACAGGGCACTCAGGGACAGACAACTTGCTCGCTCATTCACAGCTAGGGACAATTTGGACCGGCCAATTCACCTGAAATGCATGTCTTTTGGAATGTGGGAGGAAACCGGAGTGCCCGGAGGAAACCCACGCTATATATATATATATATATATATATATATATATATATATATATATATATATATATATATATATATATATATATATATCTCATCTCATCAGCCGTACCGCCTATCCTTATTAGGGTCGCGGGGGGGCTGGAGCCCATCCCAGCCATCTCCGGGCAGTGGGCAGGGGACACCCTGAACTGGTTGCCAGCCAATCGCAGGGCACACGGGGACAGACATGTGTGTGTGTGTATATAAAATATACAAAAAAATATGTCTAACAAATATATTCCATGTTACCTCATATGATTATCTGTTTCCTGTTTCAGCTATGTGTAGAACTTTATGACGGTAACATTAGGCTCAGGTGGAGTTTGTTAAATCAAAGTCCAGACCCACCACCTTATCGACCGCATGTCTCTTCAGGTTACAGAGTTATACTCACAGGCAACTGTTTCTCCAGGCAGTTGTTGAAGTTTTTGGTCTGGTTGGGCTTCAGTTTCTTGAGAGGGATTCGCGTCTCGCCGATAAACTCGTTGTGGCGGAATTTATCCTCGTCGCACACTGAAATCCTGTCATGAAAAAGCAGATTGAGATGATTCTGTTCAGAAACTCGGATTAATTGGTTTTCCTGGGTCTAGCTAGGGTTGTAATGTTGAAATATGTCACCGCTCATGGTTAGTCATGATCATTTACTTTATTTATTTATAACTTCATTTATTTTGTAGTAAATATATAACCCTTGTTGTGTTTATTTTATAACATCATCCTACTTCTTTGAGTATGTTCGATTATGTGGTCACTATCGCATGTGTTATTCAGCTATATTAGTTTAATTATTTAATCATCACATCATTACTTTGATAATCACATTAATCATTTAGTTGCTATGAATGCACATTGTATTTATCCACATATTTTAATGAAGTATTTACTTTTTTTAATTTATTTTTAATATAAGTGTACTTTCTCCTCAATGGTCTTATCTCATCGTACAACCTTGAAGATTGCTTGTAATGTTCTGAGTGTCTGTTAGTGTTGCAGTTAATATTTTTTCAAATTACAACCCTTGCTTATACAAACCGTGGTCGGCCATTTGTTTGGGGCGGGAGCGCACTCCTGGCGCTTCCTTGATCAGTTGGTCAAGATTGCATTCCGTTTTTACTTTTATTACATTTTTACTTTTGTTTAACATTACTTTTGTTTTGAAACTTTGTCATAAATGTCCTCAACTGAAGCACTTTTATCCAGCTCTATTTCCTGGTCCGAATCCTCGGTCTGATCCCTAAAAATGAACACGTGGCGAGACACTGAATGTCCGACGCCTCGCAAGTGGAGAACACAATGACAGACAGAAAACGTCAATTGCATTTCATGAAAAAGAGCACGTTCCTGACAACATCACACTTAGTAAATTTAACAAAATACAATTGATATCCTCATTAAGGGTTGAGTGGCTTGAATAAAATTTACCCTAAGACGTCAAGAGGTGATTCATTCAACTGTATGTTTGACTTGTAATAGATTTTCAATTAGCTTTTGAACTGCACTTTTTTTGTATAAGAATAATGGAAAAACATGTCAGTCTTTGCACAAGTGAATTGTGATGGCTATCGTCTCTCTCATTTATTGTCTAATAAAACCTTTTGAAGGAACTGCTGATATTTTTAGCCTCTATTTTGAAAACGTCCTTAGTATCCACTACCAACAAACACACAGAGGAAAAATTCATTCCTCTACACTAGCTGAGTTGCAAGAAACAGCAGTGGCGATAATCATTCAGTTTGGAAAGTTGACTCAAGAAGTTGTCGAATCCCAGCAAAAAGGATGAATCCCTTCCCCGATTCAAATTCAGAGTCACCGAACGCAAATGTTTGATTCATTCACTTAAACCTTCCCATCAAAAATGCTGACACATAAAATGTGCTGACTCGAAAATCACGGGCCTACTAGATAACAAGCACCGACTCGAGTGATTCAATCAAGATGAGGTGATGGACTCAAATCTGTGTCCAAGATATTTTGTTTTGCTGACTCTCGGGTCTTTATTTTGCATGAAACCTAGTGGACTCTGACGATCCCAAGAGTACAATCAGAAAACTCAAGTAATGAACACAAGAGGCTCAAATGATTCGACTTACTTGAAACAAAGCGTTATTCTTTGTTTCAGTCAGGTCAACAAATGAAAATGATCTGGTCCTCTGACCACCAACTCACTTGGTTCAGTCCATTGTCTAGAATTACTGTGGATGATTCAGTTCACTCACACTAAAATATTTGGGTCAAAAATAACCCAAATTTGGTAGGAAAGAACCCAAAGTGGGTCAAAGCATTTGTCCAAACTTTCTTGTTGATTTATTTCCAAAATGACCAATTTTTGACTATGTTTTGCACATAATGCGTTGACATAAACAAACTACAATTATTTGCTGGATTTTAAATGTATTAATACAATTTTGTAAGTGTTTTTGCAAAAAAGGGCTCCTTTTTGGGTTGTTGTGTACAAATCAATGTCACGATCCTGTCACTTGCTCACTAATTGCGCTCACCTGCGCTCACTCCTTCAGCCCCAGCTGCCACTCATTTCCTAATTATCCCTCTCCCTATTTAAGCGCTACCTTTCCAGTCACTCTTTGTCAGTCACTCTTTGTCAGTCCGTTAGCGTACTTCAGCTCATGCCAGGCAGGCACTTTTGATTTTGGCTCCTGGTTTGATTCCCACCTCTTCCTCCATTCCGCGACCTGCCTGCCCACGTTGTCTTCCTGCTTGATTCCTTCCCCTAATTCCTGCCCGTGGCTTCCCAAACATCTCCAGTTCCCTGACCACGCTTCGTTTTCCTGTCCGGGCTACCCGACTTGCTTCGATCCACGATCACGCTCTTCTTTCCGGTCCCGGCTGTTCGCCTCGCCACCTGTCACCGGCCGCGGCGGCTTCCTGTTCCACCTGCCCAGTGAACACCAGATCGCTGTTTTTTCCTCTCTCCCTGATCCCCCGCTCCCTTAATAAAGTGAAACGTTATGCATTTGGGTCCACTGTTTACTCTGGGCGTGACACACAAACCTTTATTTAGGTTATAAACAACTAACAGGATTTTGGAGAGATTTAAAACAAATATACCCATAATAAGGGGGCGGCAGGTGGTTTTACTCATGCCAACTCATTAGGGAGTTTCAAATAAAATTGACAATTTTTTGTTTTATTAACAAAAATAACAATAACAAATGAAACCTTTTTGAGGTTTTGTTCTTGTTGGCATTTTTTTAACCTTTCCATTTCAGTCAAATGGACACACAACACATTGTGAGATAAGTGAAATGAAAACAGAAAAAGAAGAAAATCAAAACAAAATTTAAACTTTACATTTTTTATTATTGTAAAATCTAAATTACATTGAATCACTGTTGATTTAAAATTAGTGATTCAGTCAACAGAACTATGTTCTAAGTGGGTCCATTCACAAATAACGTATACAATTAATTCTAACCAGTAAAATAACAATCAGCTGACATCATGTGGATGTTATGGAAAACTACATTTACATTCTGGTTTCGTCGAAAAAAAAACTATTTTCTCATCATCAAACATTTTTGAAAAAGCACCCAGGGAGCCTCTAGGGAAATTTAGATTTTACTTCACGTCTTTAAGAGAGTTTTTACCCTTCCGCTATCCTTATGTTTAACGGGAATTGATTGAGGTTATTATGTATAGTATTATTATGCCAACGGTGTTCCTCCGACCTTTTCTACTCTAGTCTTGTTATTTACACATTCTTTCTTTTTAAACTATTCTATATAATTACCTTGTATTATACACTCCAATATATTTTTTTCAGGGTGAAAATCCGTGAAGTATCAAAACCGCAGTAAGTAAACCACGTCACAGAAAGAAAGGTATTACTGTATTGGGAGACTTAAAAAGTGGTCGGCGGCGCCCTCTGTTGGCTGCGGCTGCATCGGCTCGCTACAACGGGTCAGGTGCAATCGACATTTCGTTCTGTGTACATTGTTACACAGAATGACAATACAAGGAAATTATTATTATTATTATTATTCACTAAAAACAGTGGAATAAATATCGTATTTTTACGCCCGTAAGGTCCACTGCGTTAAAAGGCGCACTCTCCGTAGCTAGTTTTATTTCTTTATCGACTATGCACCAGCTTTTTGGGCGTGAATGCCGCGCAATCACCTTAATAAATGTGCGTATCAAAAAAGAAAAAAGACGCCGCAGCGAAACTCAGTTTGGTAGTGGATTATCCAAGTATTGATTACTAACTAAAACTCATGGATAAAACTTGTTGGGGTTCGTTTTTTAGCTTCCTCTAACTTGCGAACTTTCGATCCATTAATCTTGAATTCTCTCCCGGCTGCTCATTGTTGTCCATGTTTTTCCGTGTAGCTTAGAAATCAACACACCACAGTGGACAAAAACATTCAATGGAGGAATAATGAGGTTCTGGATTAAATTCATATTCGGGGGGAGACCTCTCTTGAGATTCCGATAGCACAATAGCTTTTATAAATAATAAAATTAAATGACTCAAATTGCTACATGCGCTACGGCCTTAGCATCATGTAGCTAACAATGCATTGCCTGTGACGTCATGCGTCCTTTTCGGGATTGTCATGAATACTGATTAGCATCACCTGAGCCCGCTCATTTGGCGCCAGCCGCTGCGGGCTACCTGATTGGTTCCCTGTCCTTTTTAAAGCCCAGTCCTGTCACTCTCTGGTTGTCAGTCCGTCAGCGAACCTCTGTTGTAACAAGGCAAGCATTTTGACCCTGACTCCCGCCTGTCCCGTTTTTGCACCCATTTTTCCACCCACCCGTTCCTGATCTCCCCGTTTGTTTCTGGCTCCGACCCGTTTTTGATCCCGACCACGTTTTCTCTCCCGTCCTGGCTTACAACCCATTTTTTATCCCGACCACGTTTTTGCTCTCCCGTCCCGGCTATCGACCTGTATTTCCGTCCATGACACTGCCTCTCCCGCTCCAGAAGATCCACTTCCATATTCGGATCAGGATCCGATTGCTTGAGCGGCTTGCTTCCCGCGTCCAGCGAGCAACGGGTCATGGGCGCTGCCCTTCCTCTTCACATCAATAAACTTGCGGATAACGCTACGCATAGGGGTCCTGATTCCGATC
Organism: Urocampus carinirostris; assembly: GCF_059441175.1. Lineage (NCBI taxonomy): Eukaryota > Metazoa > Chordata > Actinopteri > Syngnathiformes > Syngnathidae > Urocampus > Urocampus carinirostris. The sequence continues at coordinate 26,571,708 of NC_142365.1, forward strand.
TGGTCTTGACAGGGATATGATGGCAAACAAGAGATGCCTAAAAGTCATTGAAGACGCATGGACAATGGAAATGTGAACGATCTCACAAATACATGGGATTACACCCAAAAATGTTGTAAGTCTTGACTCGGCTAAGGCTCGAATACGTGACCTCCCATTCCCCGCACTGCCTGATAGGGCATGCCCTACATTTTAAATGAAATCTCAGAGTTACAGTATGTGCGCCTTATGGGAGTGAAAATATAATAAGTCGAATCCGAATAATATTAGTGCTATGCTTCATTTAAGTCAGTGGAGGAAGTGGATTCGGTGAACATTATTTGCATTTCCAACCAGAAAAACACTTTTTAGAAAAAAACAAACTCGAAATTTTGACTCTAACATCCAATTTTGCAGGACAAAACAAACAAACAAACGTAAAAAAACCCTCATTTTCACTGTCAAACCCCCCCCAACTCTCCTCATCCACAATGGTCCCATTTCAGCACAAACATCCATTTCGATTGCTTCTCTTTGCATAATCGGCCAGCGAAGACCAATGGCCTTTGCCTGACCGTCTTCTTTTGTGTCATATATTTAATGGAATTAGCATAAAATGACAGGAAAGGAGAAAAAAAAGCACGTACACTCAAAACACACACAGAGCAGTGAAGTGTTGCACTGATGGGCAGGTGTTGCAGAATTCAATTTAGCCAAAGAAATGATGTGCGCAGTGGAAATGTGCAAGGGCTTTGCTCATTGCTGATTGGTTGTGAAAAGGCTTCATCACTGATGGATGGAGACTGTGTGATGACACAAAAACACACATAAACACACGCAGACACACACATGCACATACACACTCTGCGTGTTTGCAGAACATTGATAAGGCCGCTCTTGTAAAAATAATAAATTCGCTCCACGACATACTCAACAGCATGCACCAAATAAAAGAGCTTCCTTATTCGACTTTAGCTCATCTAATAGCACAGCAAACTCACGTTTATGACTGGCTGGGTGGGAGGGAGGTGGTTGCACGGGGGATTTCAGGGCGAGTACTGGTTCCTGTCTCGTCTTTTACGTTAAAATGGTGTAAAGTAATTTTTAAACGTATCCTTTAAACAAAGTGTTAATATATCAAATATGATTTTTTAAAATTTCCTGGCCTTTCGGTAATGAATTTGGGTGGTCAATAAATTGTTTGAACGAACAATCGTTGACCAATTAAATTAAAGAGGCGAGTTTAACCTTTCAAACTCTCGCTCATTAGATACACCACATACTGTTTTTTAGGTAGCTTTATTCGGAAAACAGATAAATCTTTCTGTTAATCTAAAGGGGGCAACACAACAATTCAAAGTAAATTATTTACATCGTTCTTGAAAGTTCAGTTCATGTCTTTATGAAAAGCAAGATGCATTCCCAAAGTTGATTTACCTTACACCTCCATCCCACAAAAAAAACTTAGTGGTAGATTTATCTATTTGCAAAAGACTATTGAAAAAAAATAGCAAATTTTGATTCATATTTTGATTTAACTCCTTAATGTTCCTGTGAAATTTGCCTAAACTCCCAATCCAAGATGTACCCAAGGTAAATTGAACGCTGTTCTTGAACCATTTGGAGAAAATGAACATTTTGTTCTCTTTTGAAAGGTAACACTTTGAAGTTTTGTCCCTAACTGAAATAATCACTGCCAGTGGTATTAATTTGGAGTAATTTAAATTGAATCACACAGAAATAGAAGGTTATTATTCTCGCCTGATTTTTTTTTATGCAGTCCCATTCCTGGAGAAGAGTGTAGCATGGGCACTTGAGGTGGAAAACAGCTGGTCCCTGGTCAAATTTGATCATATTCTGAAAACCTAAACATTGTATTTTACACATTTTTTCAAGGTATGTCAAAGCATTTCCAAAAGTGGCCATTTGGAGACAACAGTTTACAACCCTAAAAACTTTACAACTGTGTAATTTACTTAGGACAATTTTTAGATATTTTGAAAGAGTTATAAATGTTTGACTTATTTTTTAAGAAATCTATCCATAATTGTACACACAATAAATGGTTCATCTACGTGCGTTTATTTTTGGCTCAGATTTAAATACTGCCCGTAAACTGCATACAATTAATTTTATTGATTAACCATTGTGTCAATCAAGATTTTAACAAATCACTATTGGTCACAGGTTTTTTTAAGCCAAGGTATGTTAAGTTGTTTATTTTTAATACAGGCCCTGATAGGTTGTCACAGACCTGTGAAAAAAGGCTTGCAATTGGCTAAGAGTGATGTCAATCAAAATATCAGAGGCTATCGGCCATATTAGAAATCGTCTGACACGTCTGTTTATTTTTAGAGGGGAATTATGGAGTGAAACGACCTAATGAAAACAGGGACCGTCAAACGATGCGGGATCACTTTTAGGCGGATTTCTTTTTTTATCTGTCTGCATTATCGTGCGGTTTGGAGTAAATATGGTTGGATTCATTGGAATCTCGTCAATGTAGCCAGACTATGTTTGTGAATAATTGTTTCATGATTTGAATTTCACAGCACTTTTGGGTTAGTTACGCCGGCTTTATAGTTTTCGGGTATCTTGTTTCAGACTGATCTAGATGTTTTTTAAATGGTCATCATATCTTGAATCCCAAGAGTTTATCTTTCGAATTAATGTGGCATGACGTATGTGACTTGTGACATCCTGAAGACACAACTTTGTTTATCAGCAGTCTGACGGCCTGCTAGCGGGTCGGTGGAGCGTTACGGGGTTAAACAGTTTTTGAAATTGACAATACTTTAAAGCAAGGGTGTCAAAGTTGTTTTAACTCAGGGGCCACATGGTAGAAAAACCATCAGCAGGTAGGCCAGACTAATAAATTAATGACATAAAAAGTGTGCCTTAGCCAGATGGCTGGGGTTCTTTTTGGGGACTCAGAATGAAATTATAATTCAGGTATGTAAGATTGAATTACACAATAATTAGTGAGGTTTTTTTCCTCAATATACAGTGGTTTGCAAAACTATTTGGCCCCCTTGAACTTTGTGACCGTTTGGCACATTTCAAACTTCAAACATCAATATATAAAACGAATTCCTTGTGCACCAAGACAATAAGTGGGACACAATTGTGAAGTGGAATACACTTTACTGGATATTTTAAACTTGTTTAACAAAAAAAAAAAAAAAATGTGGGTGTGCAAAATTATTTAGTTCTTTTACTTTCAGTGCAGCAAACTCTGTCCAGAGGTTCAGTGAGGATCTCTGAATGATTCAATGTTGATCTAAATGACTAATGATGAAAAATGGAATCCACCTGTGTGTAATCAAGTCTCTGTATGAATGCACCTGCACTGTGATAGTCTCAGAGGTCTGTTTCAAGTGCAGAGAGCATCATGGAGAACTAGGAACACACCAGGCAGGTCTGAGATACTGTTGTGGAGAAGTTTAAAGGTGAATTTGGATACAAAAAGATTTCCCAAGTTTTAAACACCCCAAAGAGCATTGTGCAAGCAATAATATTGAAATGGAAGGAGTATCAGACCAATGCAAATCTACCAAGATCGGGCCGTCCCACTAAACTTTAAGCTCATACAAGGAGAAAACTGATCAGAGATGCAGCCATGATCACTCTGGATGAACTGCAGAGGTCTACAGCTGAGATGGGAGAATCTGTCCATAGGACAACAATCAGTCGTATACTGCACAAATATGGCCTTTATGGGAGAGTGGTAAGAAGGAAGCAATTTCTTAAAGATATCCATAAAAAGTGTTGTTTAAAGTTTGACACAATCCACCTGGGAGACACACCAAACATGTGGAAGAAGGTGCTCTGGTCAGATGAGACCAAAATCGAACTTTTGGGCAACAATCCAAGATGGTATGCTTGGCGTTAAAGCAGCACAGCTCATCACCCTCAACACACCATGCCCACAGTCAAACATGGTGGTGGCAGCATCATGGTTTGGGCCTGCTTTTCTTCAGAAGGGACAGGGAAGATGGTTAAAATTGATGGGAAGATGGATGGAGACAAATGCAGGACCATTCTGGAAGAAAAACCTGATGGAGTCCACAAAATACCTGTGACTGGGACGGAGATTTGTCTGGCCACAAGACAATGATCCAAAACATAAAGCAAAAGCTACAATGGAATGGTTCACCAAAAAAACATCAAGGTGTTAGAATGGCCAAGTCAAAGTCCAGACCTCAATCCAATTGAGAATCTGTGAAGAGAACTGAAAACTGCTGTTCACAAAAGCTTTCCATCCAACCTCACTGAGCTCGGGCTGTTTTGTAAGGAGGAATGGGCAAAAATATCAGTTTCTCGATGTGCAAAACTGATAGCGACATATTCCAAGTGACTTGCAGCTGTTATCACAGCAAAAGGTGGCGCTACAAAGTATTAACTCAATGGGGCTGAATCATTTTGTACACCCACTTTTTCATTTATTTGTTAAAAAAGTTTAAAATATCCAATAAAGAGTGTTCCACTTCATGATTGTGTCCCACTTATTGTTGATTCTTCACAAAAAAAATTACAGTTTTATATCTTGATGTTTGAAGTATGAAATGTGGCAAAAGGTCAAGAAGTTCAAGGGGGCCAAATAGTTCCGCAAGCCACTGTATATATTTTCCTTCACAGAGATTTCCCCTCGTAGTTTTTATTAATGATATTTAACAAAAAAAGAAGCATATAACAAATAAATTCATTTGCACCACCGTTTTTTTAACTCATCAGCCTAGAAGTTACAAAAATAGCATATAAACATCCATCATCCATTATCTGTATCACTATCCTCAGTAGGGTCGCAGGGGTGCTGGAGCCCATCCCAGCTATCTTCAGGTAATGGGCAGGGGACACCCTGAACTGGTTGCCAGCCAGTCGCAGGGCACACAGGGACAGACAATTCGCTCCGCTCATTCACACCTAGGGACAATTTGGACCGGCCACTTAACCTGAAATGCATGTTTTTGGAATGTGGGAGGAAACCGGAATGCCTGGAAGGAACCCACGCAAGCACAGGGAGAACATGCAAACTCTACACCGGAGGTTCAATCTCATGACCTCAGAACTGCGTCGCCGTGCTGCCAGCATATAAACATTAATTTAGACATATTTAAAAAGTCATTGGTTGACGCAATGCAGCTAACTTTTCTCTAGTGCTTCTCTCAGTATCGTTTCACGAATAACTGCAGTCTTGCGCCAATTCAACAGAATGAATGTTACATTCCTCCAAAATCTAAACTGCTTTTGTGTGACCTCGATCCCTTCTCCTTGATCGTATATTGCTGCCAACGGGGACTGGCAGAGCGCAATTTTATCGGACCTAGTGACTAATTTTTCTGCTGTTATTTTATTTTCACTTAAGATTAACTACCTCAGTGCAGCTGTGATTTATTATTCCCAATCCCATATTTTTGTGTTCTGGGACGGGCAGTAGGTTGTTTAGGAGGTGTGGCGCTCTGGCTTAAACCAAAATGCATGATTTTGGCCACAAGCTATTGTCCTTTCTCGACGATTGCTGACATCAGGGGTTAATAGAGCACATTTCTGTTCGGTTTAGGCCACTTAAGCATGCCATTGTGGCTCACTTGAAATGAACTGCACTGTTTTGGTTTCATCTCATCTCATCTCATTAGCTGCACCGCTTATCCTCAGTAGGGTCGCGGGGGTGCAGGAGCCCATCCCAGCAATCATCGGGCAGTGGGCAGGGGACACCCTGAACTGGTTGCCAGCCAATTGCAGGGCACACAGGGACAGACAACTCGCTCGCTCATTCACACCTAGGGACAATTTGGACCGGCCAATCCACCTGAAATGCATGTCTTTGGAATGTGGGAGGAAACCGGGGTGCCCTGAGGAAACCCATGCAAGCAAGGGGAGAACAAGTAAACCCCGCACAGGAAGGCTGGTAGCTGGATTTTAACCCACACAGGAGGTTCCCAAGACCTTAGAACTGTGCCTGCACACGCGCTAACCACTGCGCCGCCGTGCTGCCCCACGGTATTATAATATATTCATTCATTATCTGCACCGCTTATCCTCAGTAGGGTCGCGGGGGTGCTGGAGCACATCCCAGCTGTCTTCAGGCAGTGCGCAGGGGACACCCTGAACTGGTTGCCAGCCAGTTGCGGGGTACACAGAGACAAATCATTTGCTCATTGACACCTAGGGACAATTTGAAACGGCCAATTCACCTGAAATGCATGTTTTTGGATTGTGGGAGGAAACCAGAGTGCCCGGAGGAAACTCACGCAAGCACGGGGAGAACATGCAAACTCCACACAGGAAGGTTCGATCCCATGACCTCAGAACTGTGCCGCACACGTGCAAACCACTGCGCCGCCGTGCTGCCATTATATTATATTATGTTATTATATTATTTGGTAGTATACAAAATCATGCATAGACTTGCTTCTTCATATCTTTCAAATTTAATTTCCCCATATGTCCCGGTCCGGAGCCTTTGCTCTGAATATGCTGGTCTATTAGTGATCCCAAGAGCCAAGAAGAGAACCGTAGGTTCGAAAGCGTTTTCCATTTGGGCCCCGAAATTGTGGAATGCTTTGCCTCCTGAGAATCGATCTGCAATCTGTGGTTTGCAATTATCTGTGGTCTGTGCAGCCCTTTGAGACTCCTTGTGATTAAGGGCTATACAAATAAACATTACTTGACTTCACTTGACTAATCTCCAATTGACCTGCTGAGTCTGGGGTCAGGAGAGCAAATTTGTGTCATGCATGGCGGCCTTTTCTCGGCTCTGTTCACTAAAAACTGAACTGGTGCGGTCATGATCCATTATGGAGATGTGGCATTTTTTCCCAGTCAAATTGAATCGCTCAGTTGTTGCCGCCACAAGCGATTATCCCCAGTCGACTATTGCTGAGAGCAGGGGTTTGCAGAGCACATTTTTCTGGGTTCAGTCCCCTTAAGGGTGCCATTGTGACCAGCTCAAAATGAACTGAACTGTTTCAGCTGTGATCCATTATCCCCAATTGACTATTGCTGAAAGCGAAGGTCAAGAGAGCAAATTTGTGTATCGTGGCGGCTCTTTTTCTCTGTTCCATCCACTGACAACTGAACTGCACTCATGCGGCTGCGATGCATGTTCTTGTATGTCATATATTGCTGAGAGCACCTTTGTAGGGAGGTGTGCTGTTTTGGCCCCCTTAAACTTAAATGCACGGTTAGAGCGATCTATTATCCACAGTCAACTATTGCTAAGAACGGGAGTCGAGAGGGAATATTTGTGTCATGTGTGGCAGGTTTTTATTTCTGTTCTTTCAGCCTAAAATGAACAGCATGCGTGTGGCAGCGATCCATTATTTCCTGTTGACTATAGTTGCAAAAAGCATGTTGAGAGTGATTGATAAGGGATACAGTCGATTTTTTTTTTAAGCCTAGTGAGTCACACAATAAAGAATGTCAGTGATGAAAAGATGAAAATATAGTTGAGCTTTGACCAAAAAGTAATATTGTTGGAAAAAATGGCTGTTTTACTTGTTCTAAACGCAAAACTGATGTTACACAAGGTATAAAGTGTGACTTTACCATTCTCTGCTCCTTTATTTTTATCAGAGTGTTATTAAGCAGGTTACATAATCGTATACATTGTGATGCATTGTGTAATGAGCGGTGGAGCATTTCTTTTGAAAGTGTTTTCTATGACTACTGACAGAGACTTTAATAAAGAAGTTATAAAAAATATTCTCAAAATAATGTATATATACTAAGTTAATTTTTGAAAATGTTTTTTCAACATCCCAAAAACACAAAAATCAGACATTCAAATTTATGGACAGAAATAAAAGGAGATTTCCAATATCAATTTTTGTATTTTTTTTAAACTGTCTCCTTTAAGACTTTTTTACCCACAAAGGAGACATAATTTATAAAACAATGAGAAATAATCTTCATCTACATTATGGATTTTCCAATCAAAAGTTCAAACCAGTCTTTATTTTGGAGAACAGCTTTGAATAAAAATTCAACAACAATGTAAAAAAAAAAGAAAGAAAAAGGTTTACAGTGAACCCCCGCTATACCACGGTTCACTATTCACTGTCTCGATACTTCACTTATTTGCAGTGTGCATTGTGTTTGGCATTCTGATTGGCTAAACATTCCCTCCACTTTCAGTTCAACTACATGATTAAAATATTGTTTGACAGTACAGTAGTTATTCAAAAACAAAGAAAAAGTTTATAGAGTACTTAAAGGTGGGTTGTGTCGTTTGAGGTGTCTTCAAAAAATTAAAAGTAGAATCTTTTCTCTTTTAAGTAAGTGTTAATTATGCCCAACTGAGTTCGAAGAGCCTTTATAAAAAAATCTTACTGTGCCTATTTTTAGTTCTTCTGCCATTGTAATCGTTGCTTTAATTTTGTTTCCAAGACCTAGTCAAGTTTGTTTGTTTCTGCTTTCTCTGTTCCATGCAATTTCGAGTTCCAGTTTTGGCCTTAGTTTCTGGTTTGGGCATTTGTTTTGTGAAACCATGTTTGTTTGCCTCTTTAAACCATATTTTTGTTATTAAATCCATCACCACCAGAGCCATCCCTCCCCTTGACACACACCAAACAAAAAAACTGAAATTCTTGCGAACACACTACCTCATACAGATGTAAAATTGTATTAATGCCTATGCTCACTTTGCACAATGTTGCCTATTTTGCACTACCGCATATTGCACTAATACGATCCCAAAACTCTATGTAACACCCTACATGCCCACACTTTCTTGTGTAAATATTGTGTAAATTATAACCTTTATCTACTTTGTTTTCTTTTATCCTCACTCTAAAATGTGAAACTGGAGTGCCACGTACAATTTCGTTGTCACAATATATTCAACCCATTTTGTAACAATGACAATAAAGGTATGTTCTATTCTATTCTATTCTAAATGTTATCCCTTGTTTTGACCATCCCTGCCTCAGTTCCTGCCTCCCCCACATGGTTCCTCACCTTAAAAACCGTAAAAAATCAAAAAGTTTTTAAATTTTGCGCAATGAAGCTAAGGCTCAACTTGTTACAAAAAGAGCCACAAAAACTAGACAAGAAAGGTAAAGTAAAGGCTGAAAGTACCTGAGCGTTTTGCGGACCATATCCTCATCGGTGATGCCGTAGTAAGTCAGCGTCTCGCTCCAGATGGGGTTGAGCGTGTTGTGAAGGGTTTTGGTTCGAAGTTTATTGGCCTGCCATATAGAAGGACAGGACAGGACAGTTCAACATATTGAACATAAAACAGGACGATCGACAAGCTGCCTGACTTCCCGGAGATGCTTCGGTCCTTCTGTGTCAGTTTTATTGACAAGCTGCCAAGATTATGTAAAAATCTTTCACCATGCGGGGAAACCTTGCACTGTGTGTAATAAATCTAGTCCAAATAATAGATTTTGCCGTTTTGAACAATGATCGATTCTCATGCTCAATGCTGGTTAGCTCCTAGTTACACTTCTTCTGCTATTTTTAAGGCACTGGTTCTCAACTGGTTTGACTTGAGGAACCAAAATCACACTTTAATGACAAAAAAGACATTCAAAATATTCATAAAGCCTGTACCTAAACATTGATAATTGTTTCATTCTGGAGTAAATTAAGATAAATATAGTGGTAAAAAGCTAAAAACATCATATTTTTAAGCCATTTACTCCAGCAGCGCTTCAATAGCAGTCACTTGTACGCCATTTTTGAATTTCGCAATCGTTTCCTTCTTCAACTCAATTGTTGTTGTCAATGTTTACCACTTTTCTTTCCACTTATCACTTTCTTTGAATTTTTAATTATTGGCAAAAAATGGGCATAAAACCAACAAAATAAAAAATAAAAAATGTGGTCCCTGACTGAGCAATTAGAAGAAATCAAGCAGGGCATTATCGCCATCTACTTTTATGGCGTATAATTGACCCTCCATATTTTTCTTATTCTAGGCAATATTTTGCCAAGCCAAAGTCCCACGACCCACTGAAAAAGGTTCCACGAGCCACCTGTTTTAAGGCACAGTCAAAAGTATTACTCTGCAATCTTAGTTTTTTGGTGTTATAATGTTATGTAAACAGTGGATTTATTTGAAGGCAAAAAAATCCTGATGCCATTGGCAGAAAAATATTTTGACTATTTTTTGTGATTATTTTTGAAACAAATTTCTAGGCTGACAAAATAGATTAAATAAATGGCTAATTATATCCTAGTTGATGTAAGGTTTGATTATTATGTAGTCAATATTGTTTTTTAATGAATTAGATTTTTCTACAACTATGAGGCGCTAAATAATTCACACTGTCCCTTAATTACCTTCTTCCTTAAATTTACTATATTCTTAACTTGTTTTTCGAGTCATTTACTATCTACTGTATGGTTTTTTCCTAGTCAAATAATAAAGTTTATCCTAAAAGTGAGCAAAACTGTGTGATAAGGAAGCTAATTGAATTAATTTAGAGGGTTATTTTAAAAAAAGGCTAAAAAATACTAATATGAGAAAAATCCCTAAATTGTTTGATATTGTAGATAATTCAGTTCATTTTAAGGTTTATTTTCATAATCTTAATCAAGAAATTTGCTAAAACATAGTAAAATCAGAAAAATCGTCTTTACAATGAGTACAATTGTTAGCTATGACAGTTAATTCATCATTTTAAGGATTATTTTTGTTATCTTAACAAAGAAACATGCCAAAATATAATAAAATATGAACAACAATCCTTAAAATCAACCGCAGTTTCTTTTAGTGTGTGTATTTATGATTAATTATTAGAATAGAATACAATAGAATAGAATAGGATAGAATAGAATAGAATAGAATAGAATGTATACTTTTATTGTCATTGTTACAAAATGGGTTGAACATATTGTGACAACGAAATTGGACGTGGCACTCCAGTTTCACATTTAACAGTGAGGATGAAAGAAAACAAAAAAGATTTATTATCATATTTTTATGATATAATAATAATAATAATAATAATAATTTCCTTTGTATTGTCATTCTTTGTAACAATGTACACAGAACGAAATGTCGATACACCTGACCCGTTGTAGCGAGTCGGTGCAGCCGCAGCCAGAGGGCGCCGCCATTATACCAATTAGGTATGTCTCGAATATATAGTATCATCATAAATAATGTTCTAGTTAAATGGAAATAATGTTGATTTAATTTTGATTTGTCGAGTTAAAAAAAGGATACATTTGAGTTAGGAATAAAGTACATTTTGTATAAAAAGTTGTCCATAAAACAATTAATTATATTTGAAAATCTTTTTGTAATTCAATTTGATTAACAATAGTATACAAATGTACTTTAATCCTGAAAGTATTACTATAGTAAAAATTGTTTACGTATAATGCATTTTATTTATCATCATTCCTTTATTGTTTATCTGTAATTATTATTGATTGACTAATTATTTTTATTAATCTGATGTCATTATTTGTATGTTTGTCTATTTATTTATTTACTCTTTTGTTTTCATTTAAATCTAAATCGATCTATCTAAAATAGGCTATCTAATGCATCTGAACTGCTTTATGAATTCCAATTTGTGTGTGTGCGTTTGTATGGGACTTATAGGCTCTGAAACGGCTGAACCGATTTTTGTGAAAATAAATATATAAGTACCAACAAAATCACGAAACATGGGCTTTCGTAGGGTCTGCTTTTGCTTTAACGTCCTCTGGCGGTCAAATTGGGTACTGTGGCTCCTGCCCAAGCCTAGCCGCCAAATCCAATCTTCTATCGGAACCATCACCTTGATTGATGCAATTGTTTCCTAAGCACACGTTTGGACAAACAATTTGCTTGGTAACATAGATTCCATCCAACCTTCCATTGTCTGCACCCCTTATACTCAGTAGGGTCGTCGGGGTGCTGGAGCCGATCCTAGATTTCTTCGGGCAGTGGGTAGGGGACACCCTGAACTGGTTTTCCAGCCAGTCGCAGGGCACAGAGACAGACAACTCACTCGCTCATTCAAACCTAGGGACAATTTGGGCCGGCCAATTAACCTGACATGCATGTTTTTGGAATGTGGGAGGAAACCGGAGTGCCCGGAAGAAACCCATGCAAGCACGGGGAGAACATGCAAACTCCACACAGGGAGAATGCGGTAGCTGGAATTGAACATTGGACAAATTCACTGTGGGGCTGCGCACTAACCATTTAGCTGCTATGTTTTCAAATAAAAATCATTATTTCTAACATTCTCCTCAATGTCTGTACTATACTTTCTATTTATTTTAAATCTCACTTGATTAATAAAAGAGTGACTCGGTGGACTGTTCAGCCCTTTGAGACTTTTTTTTATGTCTTATCGACTTTTCATAGAAAACACAAATTTGTCTGGGTGACCTCAAACTTTTGTAAATGGTAAATAAACTGACATGCCTTAATATAGATTTACTTTCTTAAATCTAAACCCGTTGTCACCATCCCATCAATTTTCGGGCGTCGTTGTTTCCAATGATCTTGAAATTTGACACGGATATTACGCCATCCTGGCAACAATGACGATCATTTGAAGCCTTTCAGGGATTCAAAATCGTTCTTGGAAGACGAAGAAACACCTTGACCTTGATGGACGGAGCTTCTTTGCACTGAGGTTGGATCGTCAACGCTTCGGCGGAATTCAATTTCAACAGGAAAATGAATTTAATGCAGGCCGGCGTTCTTTTTGTCATTGCTAGAAGGCAAAAGCCACCAATGTTTCATCGCTTAGATCCATGGGCGTAACCAGCCTGTTTTTGGGTATGCCTTAAATTCAACCCAAACACCCCCAAGAATTATAACATTTTTAAAACTATCTTTTGCTTAATAAAGAACAGGATGGGCTTTAAAATGATGAAAAATACTTGCTCAAAACTCACTTCAATCCATTTGATTCTGAGCACTGCTCTCGCCAGACCCTCGGTGGACTTATTGAGTTGTGTGCCTGCCCTGTACAGACAGTCATGCCCACCCAAACACACACACACTCACGCCTTCCCCAGTGATAGCATTTGCTGTGAGTTGTCTGCTGAACCGTGATACAGCTAGGGATTACTCTATGTAAAAATTTTATATGAAAATTTGTATATTTTTGCTTACCATTAATTTTACTCATTATTCAAATTACTATTTTACTTCAAATTAATGTTGTTGCTTTTTACTACAAGAAGGCATATATAATACAAAATGCCCCCTTTTAATGAAATAATCATTTTTCCAAGATTTCTTTTGGAACACAATAAAATCATACCTTACTGGCACCAGGCAGCAGGTGGAGCTTGACGTAGGGGTCCGAAAGCCCGTTGTGGTCCATTGGCTTGAGCCCCTGGCATAAAAAAAAACCAAAAAACAAAAAAGAACAACATATTGTTGTAGTTAGTATAGTGGTCGTGTGCTATGAGAAGCCATTTAATAAGTAAATCAGACTTGCTCTCATATATAACATAATACTCTCACACATGAACAAATATGTGCTCATATAGACACAATCATACCATCCACAAACACTACTATACTCTATCACACATACTACAATACTCTCAAACACACTACTATGCTCTCTCGCAGAGACTCCTGTACTCTCATACACACTATACTATACACTCTCAAACTAGCCACTATGCTCTCATACACACTTCTATCTCACACAGAGTACTGTACTCTAATAAACACATTATCTTACACATATTACTATACTCTCATACACACACTACTATGCTGTCACACACATACTACTATGTTATTTCACACATACGACTATACTGGGAGCAACTCCATTTTAAAGTCGAACTCTACAACATATGCACACACATCAGTGTGTATTGCCATGGTTACCAAACATAACCAAAGTAAAACAACACTGAGAGGTGAGTTGATCTTTTCACTAGTGGAATAGTAAGGGTATAGTAAAATGTGTGAGAGAGTACAGTTGTGTGTGTAGAAAAGAATAGTAATCTGTGTGAGAAAGTAAAAGAGTGTGTATGAGAGTATAGTAGTCAGTGTGAGAGAGTATTGTTGTGTTTGTGCATGGGTATGACAGTGTATGTGTTGTGCATGTGGCTAAGTGTGATGTTATATTTGGGAGCAAGTATGATTTACTTCATAAACGGCCTCTCTTATTCTTCTACTAGATTTCTTTTCCATCGCCTTTTAACACGTTTTTCCATTTCTACCAATAACCGTTTCCAGTCAGAAAGTCGAAGTGAAAAATGTTGTGAAAAACACCCTCCTGTGTGCAAAAGAATCTCAGTTATAGGGAATCGTAGCGGATGTTAGCAGAAGGAAGGTAGGCGGGTCCAGTGCCACCTAGCCAGACAAAACTTAAAAATAAAATAATAATCAAATAAAGAGGACTGCCCGATGGCCGTTAACTATACTGATAGATATTTGCGTGTCTTGTCCCCTGCGTCTCATAAGAACCTTATGTACTGCATGGGGTACATTAAAATAATGTAAGTGTAATTTTTACATTTTGTATTTTTTATGTATTTGCAAATATTCATCATGTATGTATTTTTTTATTTAGCAAGATAATTATCAGATGTCATGCAAAATAAAAAAGTTTTTTGACAGGTCTCGTCCTGTCTGATACCTTACTACAATCTCCGGTATCCGGTATTGTCTGTCTCGTCCTGTCTGATATCTGTCTCCAGTCTCCTGTATCTGATATCGATCCTGTCTGTCCCGTCCTGTCCGGTATCGATCCCGTCTGTCCGGTATCTGGTATCAATCCTGTCTGCCCCGTCCTGTCCGGTATCGACCCCGTCGGTGTAGTATCAATCCTGTCTGTCCCGTCTTGTCCAGTATCGATCCCGTCTGTCCGGCATCTGCTCGTGTATCTGGTATGGATCTCGTCGGCCTCTGGCTTCCTGTTCCACTGCCTTACTTCTTCCGCCCAGCGATCGCCGAATCACTGTCATTTGTGTTAACGTGCATGACCACCCCATTCCCGTAATGTGTCTGGGTCCTCCTCCTGTTCTGGTTCTGACATTTTGCCCATTTCAAAGTAATTTTTTTTCTGATTTCACAACAAATTTATTTGTATTTCAAAATGTTTTTTTTAGTTAAATTCGAAAAAAATATGGAAAAATAAAATGGAATTAGAGGAAAGGAAAAAAAAAACGCAAAAAAGTTAATTTTGCTCATTTCAGTATATTCTTTTCAGATGTTACCCTAAATGTATTCAATCTTTGCAATTCTGCAATACTAAAAACTTAGAATTCAGTTTAATCTGAGGAAAAATATAGTAAATTAAAATAGCATTTTAAGAAATTTAAAGGAAATACTCCAAATGAGTAGACAGTTAAGTTTGCTCTTTTTAAGTTTTCAGATTTTACTCTACATTTATTCAATGTTTGCAGCTCCCCACTACAACTTTGTTTTGTTAAATTTGAGAGAGAAAATATAGGAAATACTTAAAATAAGGACAATCATCTGCAAATAATTAATTCAGCAAATAATTAATTCAGCAAATAATTAATTCAGCAAATAATTAATTCAGAAAAAAAATTATCCAGCAAATAATTAATTCAGCAAATAATAAAAATTAGTAAAAATCTGTCACTTTTAACTACCAATTTAGAACAGTCAGTTTAAAATTGTAGTTAGATTCAAGAAGAAATATGGTATAACTGGGAAAAAAAAATACGGCAAAATAAGAAAAATAATACTTAAAACGATGTGGCTACATTAAAAAAAAAACAATAACAATTTAGAGAAGTCATTTTAAAATTCTAGTTTAATTTGAGAAAAAATACAGTAAAATAACAAACAATATAAAAATACGGAAACATGAGAAAAATAATAATTATAATGATGCGGCTGAATGGAGAATAACAATAACAATTTAGAACAGACAATTATTCTGTAGTGGGATAAATAAGAAACCCAAAAACTCAACTTTTAATACTTTCAATTTTAGACTGGGGGCGGCAGTAGCTCAGGAGGTAGAGCGCTCGTCTTGGGATCAAGGGATCCCAGTTCGAATCCCGGCTCGTCCGTGTTACATGTCGAATTGTCCTTGGGTAAGACACTGAACCCCTAACACCCCCAATAAGCAGTTTAGCGCCTTACATGGCTGCAATACAAGGCCGCTATTGGGAGATGTGGAGCACATTGTAAAGCGCTTTGGGAAGTCATTGACTTGAAAAGCGCTATATAAATGCAGATCATTTCATTTTTCATTTCATTTTAGACTATTTCAGCACATAAAAGTATATCTTCATATTTTTTTGTTTTGTTTTTTCAGAAATTTTCATTTATTTCAAAAAATACTGTAGGAAAAAACCTCTGCCCGTACAGTCAACATTTCATAAGGCTTGCTATGGCAAACTTGACTGACATCCCATTAACGTGACCATGCAAAGTAAATACATCATTCCTTATTTGTTTTTTTTCCCCATTCCTGCTGTGCTGAATGTAAAACAACCCAGAATCCAGAATCAATTTACAAGGCCAATCTAACTGCCAGGCCCGACCCAACTACTGCTCATCCGCCTCCCCATTTCCTTTCGTTCCCGGATGAATCATCACCCTTCATATGTCCCAAACACAGTTTTTATTAAGGTGTGAAAAGACAAATTACAACTAAGCACTACTGAAGTACACAAGATTAAATTTGATAAGACTAAAGAAAATAAACTGAAATAGCCCAAATATGAAGGGATGCCAAAGCGGATATCACCCAAGAAAACGATAAGGTACATTTCAATGGGTAGGTTTGCATGCAGGAAATACTCCGATTGGAAATGTACTATTTCCAGGATTCTGATTATATAAGCCATGCAGACGCACACAGAAATCCGATGAAGTTCTTAGTCCAACTGCGTGTATTCTGATTGCAATAGTTGGGTTAGTCATGTCAATTTCCGATTTCTCATGCACAGAGGTTGGTAGAATAGCCAAAGATTTTACTCAAATAAAATACTGTTAATTCAGAATAATATGACTCAAGTAGAAATAAAAAGTAGTCATCCAAACAATTAATCGAGTAAAAGTAAAAAAGTACTTGGAGAAAAAACTGTAAATGTAGCAACATCTGATAAATTTTTTTAAACCAACCATTCGATCAGATCATCAAATCATCAAAGTCCATTCAATCAACAAAAAATGTAATGTAATTTAAGAATAGATTAAAGTAATCGAGGTACATTTCAGTACGCGAATAAACAATAAAATAACAATAATACAAATCAAGGAAATAAATAAACCAGCTAGCCTAGGGGTCAGCAACCCAAAATGTTGAAAGAGCCATATTGGACAAAAAAAACCCCAACAAGTTCTTGGTCCAGAGCTGCAAAAAATTGAAAGCCTTATACAAGCCTTATAGTGAATGCAACCCAACCTGTGTTATCAAAATTACTATGTTGGATACAACACATCCATTGGAGAATGACGTGATTACTTTATTATATGATCATTTTGTATACACACACACACACACACACACAAAAAAAAAAAATAAAATAAAAAAAAAAAATATATATATATATATATATATATCTATATATATATATATATATATATATATATATATATATATATATATATATATATATATATATATATATATATATATATATATATATATATATATATATATATACATTACAAAAGCATGCATGACAGATTAACTGGCCGGTGGATATATGTTGGATGCAAAAGTTGTATCGAACCATATATGGCGTAAGTCGGATGCGCTAAATAACACACAATAGCTTTTTTGAACGTGGAAGCTACGCCTGATGTTACCCTGACATTAGTGACCATGCTCTCGGTTTGCCATTGTAATCTGAATACTCACTAATGCTATGTAAACTGGGTTATTCCTTTGTCTTTAAGTGTTTAATCTGATAATGCCCAAAATCAAACTTCTGTTCCTAATCGAACTATTCCCTTTATATAAATGTAGTCAATGACTCACACAAAAAAGAGAACCGAAAACTAAATAACCAAGAAGTTTTTACATTGTGTCTTGCAAACCAGTGGAGCATACTCATAAAAATGTGCAAATTAATTTTTCAAGTTACAGATAAAGTCTAAGGAAGCTATGCCAGAGAATACATGCCTGACAGAGTGTGCATACTTTTAGCACCTGTATGGAAGTGACAGCTGCATTTTGGACACTCCATTGAGTGTAATTTACGATTCATTAGAGACGACCGTGGTGGAAAGGCAGATGGGCGATATGCATCACAATGTCGCTAAAGGCGACCAGCAAGAAGAAGAAACATCTGCTAACGATTCTTGCCCGTACGTCCTAACATATTTTTTGTGTGTCTGGCACCTACAATGTACTGAATTGATGATATTTAAGATAGCAACTTGCAATTTAATACACTCTTGTGTCAAACTCCAGCCAGAGACTTTTCATTAGCCCGTCGCTAATGTGTTAGAATTAGCTAAACTGACTTCACAAAGAAGCTTCATAAAAAGCTATGTAGTTGAAATTAAATAGGTTGAAGAAAGGACTTGGGCTCTATTAACTTTTCAAATGTGTTTTTTGGCCCTTCTTAGTTATTACATACCTTTTTCAAAAGCTTCACATACAGAGACCCCTCGCTAGTCTGCGCCTTGGTTATTGCTGGTTCACTGTTTTTCGGTTTAGGAATTGAAATGTCTGTATCGTCAGCATTGTGCATTGAGTTCTCAGCAGACAGCAAATGCTCTCACAGGGCAGGTTATGAAGGGCTTTGTGTATTGGGTGGGTGTGACATTACGTGTGCACGACTGTTTTAGGCTGGTGTCAGTCAACAGTAGGGCTGGTGCACAAGTCAAGGTGTTCACCCAAAACACACTGAGAAGCATGAAGCCACCCCTGCCAAGCCTGTAGCTCACCAATGCCAGATCCATTACCCATGAAATGGATGAGTTGGAGCTAGAACTCGTGAGGAACCGCTACATTTGGGTATGTTGTATTTGAATCATTACGGAGACCTGGCTAAAGTAAAGATTCCCTTCTGCTAGCATGCAGCTAGGCAGCTACTTTTTAAATTGCTTTCCTCTTCTTACAGGAGAAGCCTTCCAATTTTGTTGTACATTTGTATAATGACAATGGAGACCATTCATTCAACTGCAATTCTGTGTTATGTTTTTAATTGGAGATCCAAAGCTGTCGTATACTCTCAGTTGGTAAAAACGTCATCTCAAGGTAAGTTTGACCCTTGGGGGCTATTATGAAGGTATGAAACTACAAGCGGATTTTCACTTTTTATTTCTATTCCCATTTACCGCAATAACCGGGGATTACTGTGTTTCTTTTGCATTCACAGGAGCTTGGAAGTGTTGAAGCTCTTCAGCCTCGGCAGAGGGCTAACCTTTCACGCGCACGGTGCACCACAGTTTGGTTTGTGATTTATCTTGCTCAAATTGGGTGTGTTTCAGCTTGTTTGTTTTGCAGGCACACACTTTTGAGTTCCCATGACGCTATCATCTCCGCATCAGAAGCATACGTCTTCATTATCATATCTGACCGAGCTAGTGACGCCAAGGCGACGGGGCATCAATCACGGAAAATAACGGGAGGCTGCGACAGGACCATTAGAGGTGAATAATGTGATGTACTCTTATTCTGTACTTGAGTAGAAATTAAGATACCTGGGATTTAACTGGGTAATGTATACAAAAATCATCATGTTAAAGTATAAATTTAATCCGAATCGTCCAAAAGTGGAATTGTCGCAGGTAAAATAAAACAAGTGCATCCGGATCACCTCCTAGACAAATGATTGGTTTGGATCAAGCTGTGGATAACGCTAGATCCTTATCAAGTGGTAGAAAACTGCTGGATATGGATCAAGTGGTAGATATTGGCTAGGTCTGGATTCACCAGGGGTTAACAGATGGAACAGGATTAAACAATAGTCAAAGAGTAGGCGGTAGATAAATCGTGGGCTTGATTCAACTTGTAGAAAATTAAAGAAGTTTTACATTGTAATCTTAAAAAAACTATGGCTGTGTTTTTGGTAGCCATGAAGCTTAGTATGCATTGCTTAGGAAAATTTCTCAAATGAGGCACAACAATACAGAATTCGGTGTTTCTCTAAGAAACTACAACATAGGCATCAACCTTTCCCCCACATGGTTTCTCCTTTGTTAATTAAAAAGGCAAGTTTCTCTTGTCAACGATGTACTTTATTCTTTTCTTTTATTCAATTTTCCTTGTCATGTAAATTAAAGTAGTTTGTTAGAATCAAACGATGTGCATTATTCATTTGTGTATTTATATTATTCTATTGGACTGATCAATCACTATCTTTATCAGTGAACTGAAAAGAATTATAATTTAAGCTAAAAATAAAATATGTTTATAGTATTGCTTACTACCTGATAAATGCTAGACACAATATGAGGCTATTACAATATTTCGGGTGGGAAACTGTGAGCACGCTCTCCTGGCCAAATCGACAACAACTGAATTATAATATGGACCAAATGAAAATAATTTAAAGCAATTTTCTCTACAATGAAGGGCGGCCCAGATCCAGATGTAGAAAAGTGGTTCATCAAGATCAAGCTATAGGTATTGGGTCGATCCAGATAGAGGTATAAGCTATAACAAAAATCATACAATGGATGAAAGTGAATCAATCAGTAACAGACAGATCCATATCAATCAGTAGAAAATGAGTAGATCCGGATCACGCTGGAGATAATGTGTGGCTCCGAATTCAATTGCTGATAACAGGTAGATAAGGATCAAGAGTCGGATAATTATTGGTTTTGCCTTTAGAGGTAGAAAACAATTTGATCAGGATCAAGCAGTAGAAAGGCAGAAGATATGGATCAAGTGGTAGAAAATAGGTTGATCCAGAATTAATAGTGGATTGATCCAGAATAAGTGGTAAATAGAGGTGCAGTCTGGAACATGTGGTATACAATGTATGGAATCAAGCATGGATCAAGAAACAAATAGATTCGTATCTTGTGGTAAAAAATGGTGGGGTAAAAAAAATCAGATAATAGGTGGATCTGGATCAAGAGTTTGATGATTAATAATTCCCTATCAACAGGTGGAAAACAGGTTGATCTGGATCAAGCAGCAAAAAGTGAATGTATGATGAATAAGCATAACAGGTGGATTCAGATCAAGTGAAAGATGATGTCTTTAAGTACAGGTCAAGCTGAATTTTCCGATGGACTTTTGTGTATATTACATTTCCACTGGATCTTGGTTACTCCGTGGCACGTGGATTTCCCCCAGAGCGTGAGGGGTTAACGCCGGTGGTTGGAGAAGGGGCTGATTTTTGTCGGAGGGAGCACCTGGGGTCCTGGATGCTTAACGGCAGATCCAAATAATGCCGGCGGGTGATGGAAGTGGGTAATGTGGCGAGCAGGGCAGATGGGTCCGACTCATCACCGGTTGATGACGCCACAGACGAGAGAAGAGAGAAGTTACCGCTCGGGGGGTCAAATGGGGACGCCCCCTCCTTGGTAGAGACTGGTTTGTTTTGGAACAAAAACAAAGCGGTGCACACAGCTAAGAATAGGGAGTTTGAGAGTAGCAACAGGGCCCGGAGGTATAGATAAGGATCATATTGCAGGTTTTTAGAAAATTGTTTTTATTTCCCCCAAAAAACAGGAATAAGATTTTTGTTGTTTTTTAATAAGGCTCTATCCCGACATTAGCATGATTGCTTGGATTTAATTCTACTGTTATCCCTCGTTTTTCACGGTTAATGGGGACCATATGGCGCCCTCTGTTGGCTGCGGCTGCATCGGCTCGCTACAACGGGTCAGGTGTATCGACATTTCGTTCTGTGTACATTGTTACAAAGAATGACAATACAAAGGAAATTGTTATATTATTATTATATCCCCCTTGCGATATGCAAAATCTGCAAATTAGCGTTGCCAGAAAGTGTGACCATCGTTTCTTCTTCTGCCTGAAGATGCTCCTGTTTGTTTAACAGGCCCATGACTGTGAGACTCAGTCCCCACATCTCCTCTTCCTGCACTCTGAGCATTGGGTCACCGAAGGGCTGAGTGCCAATCCCTCTCCTGTAGTGCTTCTACAACTACAACTTTAAGCCGATGGGGACAACCTCCCCCTTAAATTTGCTGATGACACCACAGTTGTCAGGCTGATTTCACAAAGAGATGAGGCAGCCTACAGAAAGGAGATCCAGAGGCTTGCAGTGTGGTGCTCTGATAACAACCTGGCCCTGACCACACAAAAAAACAGGTATGTCATCGAGGACTTCAGGAAGAACAGGAGTGACCCGACCCCCCTTATCGGCGTGTGTGTAGGGTCCACATGTTCTTGTTCCTGGGAGTTGAAGGATTTTATACATTTTACTATAAAGGATTTTATACGATTAAATCCAAGTTACATTTATCGCCTGCAATGAAGATTTTCACCGGGTGGGCTGAAGTTCAATGACAGGTCACGCTGATCCAAATTCGGAATGTTTTGGCTAGGGAATTTTGATAACAGGGCTCTGACGAAGGACGTCAGGCACTGTTTTGATAAACACTTGGTGTTGTTTTGAGTTTCTTCAGACATCGAGGCGAGGGCGCTTTCCTGGCACGCCCAAGGGAGGAGCCGGCACACCAGCTGGCGGAAAAAAAAACGTGGGTCGGGAGAAGGAAGCGAGAAGAACGAGAGAGAAGGCTTGACAGAGACTCGAGCGACACTAATTTGGCTAATTCGATGGAGTTCACTTAGTTAAATTGTTTAAGAAATAAAGTATGCCCCCCTGTGAAAATGTCGCTATTCTTGTCCATCTTTTCCCATCGAGAAACGAGCGCCCATTGTTAGGTGGTGTTTGGTTAATGGAGTCAGATAACTAACATTTTTATATTTATTTCCTAACAGAGAACTTTTTCGGAAAGCCAACACCGCAGCCATTATAAAAAAGGTCCAGCCAATTCCTCAGTGTCCTCAGGAAGAACAATCTGAACAGGAATCTGCTGCTGCCCTTCTACAGCTCATCCATTGAGAGCCTGCTGACATACTGCGTTTCTGTCTTGTACGGGAGTTGCACTGAGGCGGACAGCAGGAGGTTAGTGAAGGCAGCATTGCGCATCATTGCCTGCCCTTTCCCCTTCCTGATGGACATATATCCCACTCGTGCCCCAACATAATCAAGAACAGGTTACGTCCAGGTGACCTGCTGCCTTCAGGAAAGCGGTAAAGATGCATTAAAGCAAAAACAAACAAAATGAGGAACAGCATAAATATTACCACCCTGAACTTCCATCTACAGCACAGGTGTCAAACAGGCGGCCCGCAGGCCAAATCAGGCCCGCTAAGGGATTTGAATGCAGCCCGTGAGACAACACTCAGAGAAGCACAAGAGAAAAACAAGCTGCAGGTTGAAATATGTCCACTTGATGTTGCCAAAGCCAGGTGCCTCAAACAAAGACACTGTACTTTTATTTGTTTCGTGCTCTGTCTCTCTCTCTCTCTCTTTCGCTCTCTGTCTCTCTCTCTTTTTTCCACTCCTTTTCTCCCTCTCTGTCTCTTTCACTCTCTGTGTCTCTCTTTTTCTCCTCCTTTGTTGCTCTTTGTCTCTCTTCTCTTTCTCTCTTCATACCCTTCGCGCTTTCTTTTCTCTTTTCTCTCCTTCTGTCTTTCTATTTCTCTTTGGATTTCTTTCTTCCTCTCCCTTTTTTTTCCCCCTCTCTCACGACTTTTTATCATTTGTTTCTCACGCTCTCTCCCTCTCTCTCTTTTTCTTTCTTTGTCCCGCCCTCTCCTTTATCCTCCCTCTTTCTCTTATTTCTTTATCTCTTTTTCTTTCTCTTTAATCTACTAGTCCGGCCCCGGCAGAATGTTTGTTCTATCGTGTGGCCCCCGAGTTAAAATGAGTTTGACACCCCTGATCTACAGCATCCATGAGCTCAATTTACTGTACAATTGCAACTGTGAAATTGCACATACAGGACTGTCTCAGAAAATTAGAATATTGTGATAAAGTTCTTTATTTTCTGTAATGCAATTAAAAAAAAAATGTCATACATTCTGGATTCATTACACATCAACTGAACTATTTCAAGCCTTTTATTATTTTAATATTGCTGAATTTGGCTTACAGCTTAAGAAAACTCAAAAATCCTATCTCAAAATATTAGAATATCATGAAAAAGTATACAAGTAGGCTATTCAACTAATCACCTGAATCATCTAATTAACTCGAAACACCTTGCGAGGGTTTCCTGAGCCTTAAAAACACTCAGCTTGGTTCAGTAAACTAAATCACAAGTATGGGGAAGACTGCTTATCTGACTGCTGTCCAGAGGACCATCATTGATACCCTCCATCAGGAGGGTAAGACACAAAAAGACATTTCTCAAAGAGCAGGCTGTTCACAGAGTGCAGTTTCAAAGCATATCCACAAAAAGTCTGTTGGAAGGGAAAAATGTGGCCGGAAACGCTGCATAACCAAGAGAGATGACCGCAGCCTTAACAAAATTGTGAAGAAGAGCCGCTTCCAGAATTTGGGGGAGCTTCAAAGACAGTGGGCTCAAGCTGGAGTCCAGGTATCAAAAGCCACAGTTCACAGACGTGTCTGGGAAATGGGCTACAATAGCCGTATTCCCATGGTCAAGCCACTTCTGAACTCAAGACAACGGAAGAAGCGTCTGACTTGGGCTATGGAGAAGAAGCACTGGACAGTTGCAGAGTGGTCCAAAGTCCTCTTTTCAGACGAAAGCAAGTTTTGCATTTCATTTGGAAGTCAAGGCGCCAGAGTCTGGAGAAAGGCTGGAGAGGAGCAAAATCCAAGTTGCTTGAAATCCAGTGTGAAGTTCCCACAGTCAGCAATGGTTTGGGGAGCCATGTCAGCTGCTGGTGTTGGCCCACTGTGTTTCATCAAGTCCAGAGTAAATGCAACTGTGTACCAAGAGATTTTAGAGCACTACATGCTTCCATCTGCTGAAAAGCTCTATGGAGATGAGGATTTCATTTTCCAGCATGATCTGGCACCTGCCCACAGTGCCAAAACCACCAGTAACTGGTGCACTGACCATGGCATCACTGTCCTTGATTGGCCTGCTAATTCCCCTGACCTGAACCCCATCGAGAATTTGTGGGGTATAGTTAAGAAGAAGATGAAAGACACCAGACCTACAAATGCAAATGAGCTGAAGGCCGCTATCGAAGCATCCTGGGCATCAATAACACCTCAGCAATGCCACAGGCTGATTGCCTCCATGCCACGCCGGATTGATGCAGTAATCCGTGCAAAAGGATTCCCAACCAAGTACTGAGTGCATCAATGGACATTTTCAAATGTTTGATTTAGTTTTGCTGTTATAAAATTATTTTTTTACTTGGTCTGAGGAAGTATTCTAATATTTTGAGATAGGATTTTTGAGTTTTTTTCAGCTGTAAGCCAAAATCAGCAATATTCAAATAATAAAAGGCTTGAAATAGTTCAGTTGATGTGTAATGAATCCAGAATGTATGACATTTTTGTTTTTTTAATTGCATTACAGAAAATAAAGAAGTTTATCACAATATTCTAATTTTCTGAGACAGTCCTGTATTTATTATTTTTTATTAATCTTTTGTTTTTTAATGTTTTTATCCTTTTGCACATTTTGGGCCTTTTGTTGCTGACTTCTGATTTTGAAGTGTAAAGCCACTTTCTCATTAATTGCATTTTCCATCTTTTCTAAGGTTCGCTCGAAGAAATAGTAGACGGACGTATAGGACCCATTTTCAAGGGTGGCACAAGCATTACTTCAGAAAACAGAGTAAATATAACAAATCAGTACTGTAAGAATTGAATGTATGAGATTTTGATTCATGAATTAGTAAATTAGGCGATTAAGGGAACTGTTCACTGTAAACCGTGACGTGGCCTCCAGAGGAAAATTATTGCTTATATGTATTTCCCCCTTTAAAAGCTAAAATACAAATACCACTCTCAAAATGTATGTGCTATAATATGTCCCAATATAAGACCTATATTATAGAAAGATCATTTTTCTTATTCTGTGGTTGTCCTCACTTTTTTCCAATAATCCTTCAACCAATTGTTATTTATATAAAAAATAATCATGCCCCATTGTTTATATAGCATTTCTTGCCCAAAATCTCTAACGGTGTAAATAATTACATTAAAAAAAAGAAATAAATGCAAACAATGGGTAATATTATTTTTAAATAGAACATGGTGAAACCGGTGGGTCAAATTGACCCAAAAGGCACAAACAGGGTCGAGTTGAGAAGATTGAGCACAAAACAGGCACAGGTCGAGGACGTTAAGGTGTGGAATCACAATGAGGGGATGTCGGAAGGGAAAATAGGGGGTTGGGGTTGTTTGAGGTCTGCAGGTACAATGTTAATCAGGGTCCACTGGTGGTGAGGGGATGCTAGTAAAGATAAGACCCAACGATTGAGTCAAGGATTGGAGCTTATCCGGCAGGCTTACCTTCTTGTATCTAGGAACAGGAAGCTGTTTTGTGTGGACGTAGGTAAAGGTGTGTGCGTGAATGCAGCAACACACGGACATGAAGGCATGCAAAAAAAAAAAGTAAAAAGAAAGGGCAAAGAAATCAGGAAATTGAAAGACAGAAAAGTAATGGTGTCATAAATCAAAGTTATTGCAGGTCATTTGAAACGGGAAATTAGGGAATAAAACAAAAAATAAAACACATTTCAAAGTTCAATAAAGGACTTCTGTTTTTATGTGATTGTTGCTGATTCAAACCTTTGCCAAAATATTTTATTCATTTTCCAGGCAATTGCTTGTTAGCGGCATTTGCATAGCAGTGAAATAAAATAAAAATAAAAAACATGAAGACGCCAATTTGCAATTGACTGAACTCTCTCCCATAATGCCCTTTTTTGTTTTCGTTCGCTGATATTTTACATTTATAATAACAGGTCTTTTATAGCTTATAGTGTACCTCACATAGTTTCTTTGTGCCTCCTCGTGTTTTTGAACAGATGTTGTAATTCCGCAATCATAAGTCTTTTGAAGCGAATAACGTCCGGGCATCAAGTGTTTCCTCATTTGGTTTCTCTGTGCCTCATCATGTTTTTTTAAATGGATATTTTACATTTATGATCATAGCTCTTATAAAGGTAATAGTGTTTAAACTTTTAACTTTTAACTTTTAAAATTTTCCTCATCTGGTTTCTCTGTGCGTCATGATGTTTTTTGAACGGACATTGTGCATCCACAATCATAAAACTTTTAAAGCTAGCTGCGGCTCGGCATCTCTAAGAGTTTCCTTACCAGGTTTCTCTGCCTCACTATATTGTTTTAAAGGGATATTTGAGTTTACGATCACATGTCTTTTCAAGCTAATAGTGTCTGAATATCTATACATTTTTCCTCACCTGGGTTCTCTGTGCCTCACCATGTATTTTTGAACAGATGTTTTATATTTACAATCACAAGTCTTTTCAAGGTAATAGTGCCTGAGCATAGTTTCTCTGTGCCTCACTGTGTTTTTATAAAATCAGATATTTAAAAAACACAATCCTTGGTCTTTTAAAGCGGAAGCATCTTTAGGGTATTTTCTCACCGCGTTTCTCTGTGCCCCACTATGTTGTATGCTCACCAGACAAACTGTAAAACATGTCAGTGTTTAAACAGCTCGTTGGAAAACTCCGATACCTTCTTCGATTCCAGCGCAACAGAGCAAATGCAATGTTTTTCACTTCCTGGAAAAGCCGCCCTAGCAAACAAACCACCTCGATTCGGCCCTGATTTAATTAGCGTAACAAGAACAGAGCAAGGGTAGCCTAGCGAGGGCGGTGTGTGTGTCACCAAGGTACCAGACATTTTTGCTCCTCGGCGCACTCCAAGGCAGACGGGGGAGTGGAAATAACCTCATTTGTCTGCGAATGAAAAGGCGGCTGGAAAGGCAGGGGTGGTAATTGCTTTAATCAAGGTGAGGCGCGGAAGAAACATTTTGTGCCTCGGAAGCATTAACATGTAAAAGACGTGCTAATTGTAGCGCAAGGCCTGACCAAACTGCACAAAAAGAGTCAACATCGGGCCGCGTCAATAGACATAATGTCAAGTCAAGTAAAACTCATGTTTATTTGTATAGCAGAAGAAGTCTTAAAGGGCTGTGTAGACTACAGACTATTACTACACAATTCCCTGATCCAAAACCTACACGATGGCAAGGTAAAACTCAAAATCTCAGCATAAATCTAGGCTTAAAATACGCGAACATTCTGTAGCTTATGATCTTGATGATGTCTATGATTTGCAGCAACCAGTGCAGCCTGGTCATCCTGAAGGGGATTATCACATGTGTGGTCCCCTTTCAAGGTTTCTTTATTTTTCTCATGCCGAGGTTTTGAGTTTCGCCTTGCCCTCATGTAGGTTTTAGATCATGGGATTGTGTAATAATAGTCTGTAGTTCTTACAGCCATTTGACACTTGTGTTGGATAAAAATATTTGGACAGAAATGTCATGATGATTCATTACATTCAACCGTGCCCGCTGGTTTGGCGCCAGCTGCTGCTGGCTACCTAGTTGGTTCGCCGTCCTACTTAAGCTCAGTCCTTTTTTTCTCACCTGTTGTCAGTCCGTCAGCGAACCTCTATTTTCACAAGGCAAGTAGTTTTGACTCTGACTCCGTCTGTTCCGTTTTGTCACGCGTTTTCTACTCGTTCGTTCCTGATATCCCCGTTTGTCTCCTGCTAGGACCCGTTTTTTGACCCCGACCACGTTTTGGTCTGCCGTCTCGGCTAACGACCTATTTTTCCGTCTAATTACGCTACGATCTCCTGCTCTGGACGATCCACTTTCGCATTCTGAACACGTTCCAATCAATGTTCCCTCTAATTTTCCATGGGTTTGAGCGTTCACACACAATCGGTGAGCAACTCTTCAAACAACAGTGAGTGACAGCAATCCCAAGTGTGGCAACTAATCCATTATCAAACAAAACTTGACATCAAGTTACATTTTGCTGAGTTTCCGGCAATGCAAAATTAATTTTACTTTTGAATGAATTGACTAATGTACTATTGCAAAGGTTGTACGGCCTACAACAATATTTGTTTTTACAATTCTTCACAAGATTTCCATTTCTTTTTTTTCTTGGTATCTTTTGTCGCATAAAACTAACATTTTTGGGGGCTTATTTAGTCGGTTGCACAATACAGAACTGTATGTAATTAAATTTTTTTAGTGGAAGTTCGATGTTGGCAACAAGATTGACTTGGTATAATTGGAAATTATTTAAATGCAACACAAACTTTTACTTCTTTTTCCATGTTTTTTTCTACTTTTTAAAACATTATTTTTAAAAAAATCTTATTGGGTTTATTTTTTCCCAGCTGTTACTTTTTTCTTTTTTTGGTTCTTTATTTCGTTTTTCCTTTTTTTGTTTATTTTTCTTTTTTTCAGTCTTTTTTTCTGAATTTTTCCTGCTCTTTTTTCTCTTTTTCTCTCCTTTTGTTTCTTTTTTTCCCAGCTCTTCACTACTTTTACATTTTGGTACTTTTTATTTTTGGTTCTATTGCCCCCCCCCCCCCCCCCCCCCCCCCCCCTTTCCTTTAAGTAATTTTGTGCATAATTTTAGATAATATTTGGTAGTGTAGGGATTAAAGAAGCAAAAACAACCTGAAGAGCCGCTTGGGATCCGAAAGAGCCGGTTCTTTTTAGTGAGCCGAGCTGAAGAAGCCGGTTTTCGAAAAACTCTACTGACTTTACTCAACTTCGTTCTACTTCGACCTTGACATCCAAATACCACATTTAGAACTCAACGTCAGGGGAACCCTCGTATTTTTACCTTCATGCACTGTAACTTTGACTTAATTCGCTTCTTAATTAGCAATTTCGAGACCTGGTTTTTGTGAGCAGGGTAGATTTTCTTGTGCGCGGAAAAGCTCTGGGCAGTGCGCAATTAAGCACACACGCAGCTTAGAGGGAACTTTGGTTCCAATCCCGTGAGCAGCTTGCTTCCCGCGTCCAGCGAGCACTGGATCGCTGGCGCTGCCTTTCCTCTATATTTCAATAAACTTGTGAGTAACGTTACACATCTGGGTCTTACTTCTGTTGTGGTTGTGACAGAAATATTTTATACATATACAATAGTGTTATTTTTTTGACCAGTTAGGACATCTTGTAATTCAAACCTTTTGTGTACGTGGATTAAGTAGTTGAATTTGTTGCTGCCACATTTGGCAGTACATGAAATTCAACTTCTAATATGGAGCAGATCAGTGACAGTGCTGTCAGGGGAGGCAGGTGAGGCTTTGTCTCGCCTGTCATCATGGAAATATAGAAAATGGTTATATTTATTCAGTTCCAAAGTGCTTTCTCCTTTAACTTCACAATTACTGCACTTTATTTTTGAAACCACCGATTTTGCACATTTCATTAAGTATACTTAACTACAATTAATATGTAATGTATTACTATCATGGGTCTCTGCAATTGCAGAGTGAGGCACACAATTCCTTTGCCTCATGGCAGAGGGCGATAGTGAGACTGAGGATTCGTACAACAAACAATAGAATTCGTGATAGTTATAGCAAGCTAACAACAAGTAAAGCCATCCAGTTTCCTTTCAATTAAGGTAAGACAATTAAACACTTTTTTTCTTATGGTACATGCTCATGTATTGTTTTTTTTAATTCTTGCTCTTCTAATCAAATGATGAACAAGATGCTGGGTCATTTATTTGTCATGCAGAACATACAGCCCTCCAGGACCGGAGTGCCCAGGTCTGCGGTAGAAGATAACTTATAACATTGTATTTGTATTTCTTTTACTTAAAATATTTTTAAAACCTACATATTTACTAGAAAAAAAAATGTTGAAATTAAAAAAAATAAAGATACATTTGGAAATGGCATTTATATACCAATCATTTTCCTTATTTTGATATTTCTTTCTGTTTACCAAAACATTTTAACTCATAAAATAAGATCATTTATTTTTACTCTAAAGAGAAAAATAAAACTTATTGCATCAAGATAAAAGAAAGCTTTTTCTGAAATTTTGTTATATTTAATAAAAGGGAGAGTGGTTTCTAGACGAGGCTCTTAATCATGTCAGCTCAGATGAATGGCGTGCTTTGCAGGAAAGACTGCAGTTTCCCGCCTCAAATCGAATCCGATTAAAGTGGAGTTACTATGGAGTCCAGCCAGTGAATTAAGAAAGAAAGGTCTCTTATAAGGACTGTGCCACAATCGGAGGGTATCCAATCGATGGCGGATGGGAAATATTAAGACAAAATATTGTCATTTGCTTTTGCAGTTTTTGTTCCTCCACCCCGCTTATCATTCCTTTATTATTTTTAACCCATAATTAACGTTACTACTCAGTAGGGAAGCGTTGAAAATCACCAAAGCGAAAAAGAACTGAAAAAAGGCTTCCTGATAAGGTTTTTCTGTTATTAATTATTTGTCACTTTTTTTTTTATTTCCACGCCCTTTAGGGCAGGGAAGTCAAAATTTGTCAGTAACTGGGCCAGATTTGGTAAGCTTAAATTTGTAAGGGCTGACTTAGTAAGCCTGGCATTCTTTGAACATTATTTGATGAATTTACCCTCTATGAAAGGTTTGCAGTGCTGTGCGAACAGCGGCACGATTGCGTAGCTCGCCTTTGTAACCTTTTTACTTGACTCGCAGGGTCTTCTGAAAAAGCGCTGCTGTGCTGTTAAAACAGCATCCATTTGTTTCCCTTTTCACAGCGTTCGTTTACAGTTAGGTTTAGTAATCAGAGTGTTTCGTCTGGCAGTGCCTCTTGATATCATACTCTTTGAAAACAGCCACGGTCTCTTGGCAATTTAGGCAGACGCAGTTGTTTCGGATTTATGTGAAAAAAGAACCACTCTCATTTCCACTTGTCTTGGAAACGGCTGCCCCTTACAGTAAACTTTATTTTATTTACAGTCACTATGTCGGAAATGGGGTAGGCTAAAACTCTTACAGAAAGCCAAGGGCAAGGGCTACTGCCATCACCTGGTGAAATCTAGATTTATTTACTTCTTAATCAAATGTATTTTTCTACCGGCAGGCTACATATTATTCATTTTATGTCAGAGGCCGTGGGCCAATAAAAATTTGAAACGAAACTTTTTACAGACTTTTTACATACCTGGTTTAGGGCACATGTGCTTTTTTAACTGATGACATTTTAATATAAAGAAAGGGCCCAGAGGGTTCTGTTGAAACAGATTGGAATCTCTTGCCGGAGGTTTGGGTCCTCACCTATTTTCCTTGAAAGTTCAAAATCCATTGATGTCTTCTCTCCTTAATTTGAGGGCCCACTAAATTGCAAATTTACAGTTCAAAAAGAAGGATGTTGTGATATGACATCACATCTAAAGTTAGGTGAGGCGTGCAAAGCTGGTTTTCACTTAGAGGGGAGTTTGTGCATGATGCAGCTTTCAAAGGAAAGAAATGGAGAACACTGTCAAAAGTTTTACTGACAGAGTATTTTCTCAAAAGATTGTTTGTCCCCTTTGCTTATATTTTTTTGTCTTTGTGTTTTGTTGGATGTTAGTTGTAATTCGGCTAAAGTTCACATGCTAACACTACATAGCTAACTACAGTTCCACAGTTAAAATTCATAAACACATACTTTGTGTGTTTACATTCAATCTGTTCCATCAATCCGTTTAATCCGATTTGAGGCTTCCGAAAAAAAAACAAAAAACTGCTGTGATGACGTTACGGTGAGCCATGCAAAGCTAGTTTCCACTCAGGGGCTAGTCCTTAACATTTTGAACACGAAAAGGAAGGAGCAAGAGGATGCTTACAAGATCCCAGGCAAGATTTTGCCGACAACGCATTTTCTCAAAAATCAGTCAGTCACTTTCCTGCCTTTTTTTGGTTGACTATTGGCCAGACTTCTGCAAATGTTTAAATGCTATAATTAAAGAGCTAACTATCTACATTTTAGCAGTTTTTATCCGTAAATATGGACTTAGACCCTAAACCAAATTCCTTGAAGCAAAGATATGTGTGAGATGAATTTAACATCATTGTTATTTCATTCTGACTAATAATGTGTGGTTCTTTTGTCTTACACTGCACAAACTACCGCAGTATCATCATCATTAGTTACCTCCTTCTCCACTTTTCCTGTTACTATTCACTGTCATGTGTGTTAATAGATAAAATGACCCCAAATGATGCACTTATATAAAAAAGGAAGGGATAAACTTTTCAGTGCAGCAACTACAAGCTATTTACGTTTCATGATAAAAAGCCAATTGGGGTACTAATGTAGAACAAACTTGCTTGTGTTATTTGCGTTTTATCTCTCTCAACAGTTTTGCTTCATTTGTTACACTTTGTACTCCACCAGGATTTATTTTTATTACACCTGAATGCCTTTTTTTCGTTGTTTTATGAAAATTTAATATAACACATTAGCATCTAGTATATGCCCGTCAGTTTTTTATCATTTCATATTATGCTTTTAAAGCAAATTTGTGCAAAACAACTGTTTCGGATTATTATTTTTTTGACTTATTTCAGTTTTGCACCTGTATTTTGGCCAAGCTGTACTCATTTCTGTTCTCCATTTTAGTTCATTCCTTCCAGTGTTGGGAGTAACACTTCACAAAGGAACGCGTTCCCGGAACGAAGTTACTTATCTCTGCAACGAGGACAGTAGTAATAAAGTATTGTAACTCAACAGGTCTATTCTCTTGTTAAAAGGTTTCCTTCTTCACTCACAAAGTAAAATATTACCTGCCAGTACCACACCGTTGAATACAGCACCCAAGAAGGATGGGCGTGCTTATATTTACAGTACCTACAAAATACAACTTAATGCAGTTACA
This sequence comes from Urocampus carinirostris, assembly GCF_059441175.1. Taxonomy (NCBI): domain Eukaryota; kingdom Metazoa; phylum Chordata; class Actinopteri; order Syngnathiformes; family Syngnathidae; genus Urocampus; species Urocampus carinirostris. The sequence continues at coordinate 26,605,382 of NC_142365.1, forward strand.
ATGGCACCTTCTCAAGCAGAGTGCAAGGTCATAGAATTTCTCCCTACTGATATTATCCTTACTGTGTATACTCACATCCAAGCCATATTTAGAGCTATAAAATAAAATACTGAAGTCTGAGGCTCAGTTTATATGCGCATATTTGGTTGTGTCACCAGTAGCGAATGGTAGGCAGTGGATAGGAAGGGGTCATGGCTTAACAGGAAAAATTAAATTGATGAGGAAAATGTGAGCAGGGAATTCATGGTTAAAAAAGTGCTGAATATTGGTCTTTTTACTTGTAAAATTATTTTTGCAATACACCATGCCTGAAAAAAAAACATTTCGGACATTACCCAGAAATGGAGACAAAATACTTGAAGTTGTTTGAAGACAAAAGACAGAATGCATATGGGGTGTCTCGGCTTTGTTTGTTTGCAAGCTCTCAAGATTGCATAGGCCACTGAAGGGTTCAATGCTTTCACGGATTAGCGTACACATTTTCTTCTATTTATTTTATTCATAATGTGGCTATTTTTGAGCAGTCTTAGGGTTTTCGCCACAATGTGAGTATATACAGTAATTTGTAACAACTGTAATTTTTTTCATATTTTGGCCAGAGGTGCGACTGTTACCCCGGTGGGACTTATGTGTGAAATTATTAACACATTATTATATCATTGAGTTTTAAATTTACATTAGCAGTACTCTTTGTAATTGCACGTGTTGTTTTCACATTTAACCGCAAGAGGGCGCTCCAGGCCAGTGTTGATAATTTCAACCTTGCCCTGTTGTGGGTTGACATTTTTCAAAACGGACGCCATATGCAGTCTATTCTCGACTTCTCAAGTTGGAGGAGTTGTTAACCAGTTAAAGTGACCAGCATTATCTTTAGATTTATCTAAAAAAAACTTTATATGTTACGTTGTTACTGATGTATTCGATCGTGTCTAAGATATGCAGGTAAGTGTAACTTTAATATTACTTTGTATTTTCAAATTGCCTTTCAAAATGACATGTTTGTTTTTAGTGTTGGTTTTTATTGATTAAATTTCACCTCAAAATGAGACTTTTACCCTAGGGGCGACCTTTGTTTCTTTTCCCCTCCTTAATTATGCATTTTTTGGCTGATGTGACTTTAACTCAGGAGAGTCGTAAAAATACGGTAGATAGTTTCAGTTACAAAATGATTACTAAAATAGCTTTCTTCCACTTTGTAATATTCGTTCGATGCTGTCGCAATCAGATGCTGGGATAATAATTCATGCATTTATTACTTCACGGCTTGATTACTGTAATGTATTGCTCTCTGGTCTCCCGATGTCTAGCATCAAAATTTTGCAGCTGGTTCAATATGCGGCAGCATACAACTCCTAAATTTGCTAACCTGCACTGGCTCCCATCCGCCTAATGGTTCTGTTAATAACATACAAATGTTTGCATGGACTCTCCCACCTCATCTGATTTAATTTCCCCCTATGTTCCTGCACAGAGTCTCCACTCAGAAAATGCTGATCTACTTGTCACTCCAAGAACAAAGAAGAAATCTGCAGGCTTGAGAGCGTTCTACATCCGGGCCCTGGTGCTGTAGAATACTCTGCCTCCGGAGATAAGATGTGCAACATCAGGGAAAGTTTTCAAATCTAGACCCAAGACACACTTCTATTTCATAGCGTATTATTGATGCCGACCTCATACTTTTTTTTCTGTCCTTTCTGGCTTCTTGGTTTGTGGTTTAATGAGGTAGAAGGAGGTATCAAGATGAGTCAGCGGAGTGGCACCTGGACCTGAAGCATGTCAATGTCTGTATCGATCAGCCAGCTGGGATGGGAAGCTGTGCCGTTGCTGTCATAGACTTTTTTGACAATTTTACGGTTTACTTATGTTTTTTTTTCTGTTTCGTTATGTAATGTGTATTGTTACCCAATGCAACATCTATTGCAGCCTGGTGATCCTGGATGGGGGATTACCTCTTGTGTGCCCCCTTCTCAAGGTTTCTTCATTTCCTCTTACTCATTCTTTTAGTTTTCACTTGCCCGCATGTCAGTTACAGATCAAGGGGATGGTGTCATTGTAGCTTTAGCAGTCCTTTGAGTCATTTTCTGATTAAGGGCTATACAAATAAATGTGACTTGACTATCAGAGTGCTACTTTTGGGTGTCAATGAAGGAACTTGTAACTGTCTTTATTTACTTTTTTCAATAACGCGCCCAACATGGATCCCTACAATCAATTAATATGCTTAAAACGACTTCCCCACAGTTGGATGTGTTAAGTCACAATTCCGCGACAACACACAGAAAAAATATTCACGAGCTGGCATCTTAATATTGATACGAGCAACATATTGAAAGCGTGTCAGTCGCGTTATGCAAATTCAAATTTGATTCCCCATTCTCGCTTGCTAGCCACTGTTTATGCTTCGGCAAAGGGAAAATGTCAGCAGTCTGTCGCTGATGTAAAATAACATTTTCAATAGCCAATTGATCTTTGAGATTTAGAGCCGTACCAAAACAATGTCTGTGCAGGTAATCAAGCTTTGGTGCCCGACGAGATTTTTACAAAAGAAGTAATGGAATTACTCTTACGTCTGTTTTGTCTGCAAATCAAAAGAAATACAATTTTTTGTTTGTGTTGAAAGAAAGAAGGATTAAAGTTCGGATTCTGGGCCATTACATTGGCATGTACCTGTCAACCTTAACAATTTAGTCATATTCATGAGTGTTTGCTCAAACAATGTGATACAATGGTATTAAAAAATTAACATGCTTTTCATTTAACATACAATTTTTTGCCTAGTGATCAGTTTTCTTTGCTCATAAACATGATGCGCCTTTATGGGACAACTTAATGATGTCACAGTTGTTTTATTAAACATGTGCATCGTCCAGTCTCGCGGAAGTTGTGACATGTCTCAGACTCTTTTGTCGTACGTCAGTCATCTCATGGCTATGTACTAAGTATTCCCTCTCCCAAAGAAAAATAATAATTTCTGATTTGCTTAGTTTCCTGCGTCATTTGGGATGTGTTAGCATTTAGCGCGTCCTTGTGGACATTCTGTGTAAAAGTCCATGCTGATATGATATGGCTAGTTTATCAAAATATTACTGGAAGCCAGGGGTTGGGAACCTGTTTGACTTAAATAGCCATAAAAGCAAAAATATTTACAAAAAACATTTTTGAGAAAGCCACACAACATATTTTGATACAAAATTCAACAAAACAACCAAACCCAAATCCAGACAAAAGCTTATTCTTCAGCACATTTTGTTTCACTGTCTGTCGTTGGAAGATTCAATCAAATCTATGAAATAATTATAATAATAATGGCAGAGTCTGTGGCCCATATCAATATAAATATAGGACTTAAAATTATTCTCCCTCCCTTAGTCTTTTAAAAGTGTAGAGGCTCATTTTGACAGTTATTTTTGTTCTAAATAATGGTTTGAATTTAAAAAAAAAGGTGGGAGCAAAGTTATTTTGGAAAAATGTCACAAAATACTGCAAATGATAAGATTATCATCGTATTTACCTTCAGCGCAGACTGCACTGATCAATCAAATTAATCTGAGTGTTTTACTGGCGTTACTGGGTATTTACAGTTTGTATTGTGGGTTTTCATCATGAAGCACCTCAACAGCGAACAACAGCTTCCATTTAAAGGGTTTCATAGAAACCTACTGCCAAAACGGCGCATTTTGGTGTGACACTCTCTAAGTTGTAGTTATAAAATGTGACCTATAAATACTGGACCGAACCAAGGTTCAACTCAGTGTTGCTTCAGTTTAGTTTGTACCAAACTCGGGATCTAACCAACTGATTTTGGAATGCCACAGAGAAACGTGCAATTGTCAAAACCATATGTATTAATGAAAAGGGACAGATATGGCTCGCGAGCCAGAGGTTCTCGACCCCTGCTCTAAGCAGTTTATCCATCACTAATAGATTTGTTTTCTTTTCATTTGACTTATTTTATACTGTTATTTATGTTCATGCTTTATTACATGCCATATATTTGTTTTTTCTTATAATCTCAGTACAACATTGAACATAAATTATCACACAGAATGGTAAGACAAAATTGTAAATTTATTGTGTATATTGTTACTAGTGTTTACAAGTAAATTGTTTAGTGCTTTTTCAAAATTTGTGTTACATTTATTTCTATTGCGCTTGCTTACAATTTAGAATGTGGGTTGGTTTTGCCTATTGTACACCTGCATTGAATATTGATTATATTGCTATGGTTGGGTTAATTTGACTATGATTGACTCCCTAAGCACCGTTTTCATCATTGTCACTACAGCCAATAATGTAATGTTCTTTGATTTTCCCACCCTTTAGGGTTGATCTGCTTTTTTTATTACGTAGGAGATTTTAATAAAAAGAGAGGGTTCATGGGAGGCGTGATGGCATGTCCAATTCAATATAAACCAGAGCAGTTGCTTTAATTCATATTAATCTTCTCGTGTGGCTAAATTATTTTTTTGTAGGTCTGAAATGAAAAAATCGGAGTTTTCCAAGCCAGATTGTGCAGCGTGATTTGTACTACTGCAGAGTTTATCACGGATAAAAACTGTGAAACTACAAAAAGAATAAATAAAATCGAAAAAAGTGTATATAAATGTATCAAATAATAAAACTTTAAATCTGTTAGATTTGTTTTTGTGAAATGTTTATCTCTCAATTAGTATTGCCATTGCATACTATTTTTTTCTTGAGTTCAATATTTCATTGTGGTTTTTAGATATGTTTTAATGGATTTCTTTCCTTTTCTGTTTGCATTCTGTTTCACTCCCATGGATCAAAACTGTAAATATAACGGCCACTTGAATTCCCTGCACTCGGGCTTCTTGAGGCTTGTGGTTCTACGGTGGAAAGCAGCCTCAAGGGCAGAATTTTCTTTTGGATGGATGAAAAATTACAGTGCTACTGATCCGGCAATGGTTAAAATGACCTTGAAATGGCCACTTCAAAGCCGAATGGAAGACATCACATGAGCCATACGTCCTTTCTTTATTGGTTTATTGAGATTGATACAACAACCGGAATTCATATCATGCTTCAGGGCAGAGTTTAAAAAATAAAAAAATAAATACAGCCCTTCCAACCAGACAATTGCAGAAGTGAACCTAAATGGGAAGTGTTTTCTTTTATTTTAATTTTTTCTCCTTGCACTTTGAGTCGAGGAAGGATATTTATTAGAAGAGATGCACGATTACTGTTTTTTTTCCTACCAATAATGCAATAAATAAAATAAAATGATTTAAAATTAAATGAATAAATAAATAAATAAATGTTCTTTTATTAATAGAAAAAAAATGAACACACTTAAACACAAAAACAAATAAATAATAACAATAATAACATAAAAATATACAATCCTGTTCCCGGAGACCGATATCAATACCCAATATTTTTTAATCCAGCATGTTAGATTAAGAAAAATAAAATACATGCAGAAATCAAATTATTTTATGTGTATCTTTGTTTTTGTTTACAATTACAAAAAAACATAAAAGCTTTGTTAACCATGTCCCCAAAATGTATTGTTGGAGACTAGAGCTTGACTTTGTCAATCAATCAAATATGGCCATAGACTTCTCTCATAGTGGTGCATTTTAAGCAAATGTATGACAGCAACAACTAAATCAGGACAATTCAATTAAGTACACTACACTGAGTGATTTTAAAACAGAAAAGCAACACAATGGTTGGTGATTTAGACATTTGTTTACGGTCTTAGTCCGGCAGCTGTCAATTTTAAACTTATAAAAAAACACTGTCATAGGACCAAGACTAACATTATTAAATCTGGTTTTGCCACAACAATTAATTGATACAGTTACAAACTGGTACCGCATGTAGTAGCATTTTATTGAAATTATGCATGTTCAATTTTATATGCTTTATTTTCTGGTATATAAAGCGTACTGGATTTCGAGGGACTTTTAAACATTGGCATTTTGTCTTTGTAGGTGCGCCTTATAATCCAGGGAGTACAATCCTTTAACGGTTTAAATTCAGGTGCCTGTACAATTAGTCCTGTGCCGTCTTACTGATTATGGCCGAACGCTCCAATGCCTTGCCAACATTATGAAGCGGCACACAGGAGAAACAACCAAGATGCGCTACTACTTCTATAGAAATTCAAAATATAGTATAATGAGGAACATACAGTAAATGCTGAGAATCTTTCAGTGACGTGCAGTGAGGTTCGTTTCTGGTGAAGCACAGTTGTGTGTACAAATAAATGAACCTACATCTTATTAATCATATAATAGGCAGAGCAAAAAAGCAATATATAAACACTTTAATTGTTTTAATTAATTCTACGTGCTGCTCCTTTTGGATAAAAACATCAATAGATATGCAATCTTCCACAAAGACATTTTTCATCCGGTTGACTTGACTTGCTGTTGGCTTGCTAATAATATCACAAATTCAATTGTTTGAGGCTAACGTGTGCGCCAAATCAGAATCCTTGGTTTCACCATTGAACCCTAGTATGGGGCAAGAAAATTATGTGCCTTACTGTAATTATTTTTACTTACTTTTATTGCAGGTACGCAGCACAGTAATACGTTACATTGTAATAATAACATTAGTTGTAATAATACTTTTTATAATATAAAGTGAAAATTCAGTAATTTTGAAAAAAATTTTAAAGTCAACTAGGAATAATCTTTAACATTGGATAAATCCAACCATCTTATATTATTTTAATTTCATATTCTCTACCTGCCGCCGTCAGGGAAACTGCTGCAGTCTCTCAGAGCAAGAACCAGCAGGCTTAAGAACAGCTTCCTTCATCATGCTGTCAGGACTCGGAACGCTCTCCCTTGACAATAAAGTTGAAAGTGAAATTTAAGTTGAAGTTGATGACAGGTGAGGCCGAGACTCTCCAGCCTCGCCCCGACTGCACTTCAACTGAATCTTCCTAACAAATAGTCCCGGCTGATTAAAAAGTACAATGCAGCCGTCAAGTACTAAGGGTTATGTCAGGTCTTTATTTTCTATTAAACCTGTAACTGTGACGTCATATCTGTTTAATAATTATCGCCCTGATAATTAGCGTGCATACACTTATTATGTGCAAAATAACATTTACCTTGGCTTTGTTAATGGTGCAGTGCAGAGCATTGTTTTCCTGGTCGTATAGCAAGCTGAAGTCCAGTGTTCCCAACGTAGCTGCAAGAATAAAAAAGAAAAATCTGTCATTTCGACAAACAATTGATGTTCCCATTTCGTCTTATTCAAAGACGGAAACAAAAGTCTGGTTGTTTTTTTGAAGCTTGGCGGAGTGTACCATGTTCTTGTCATGATTTATAAAATGTTTAAAATTCCGTGGTTGCTACAAGATCTGATCCGCCTTTTACCACAAGAGGGCCAATTTAAAAAAACAAAAAATGTTTGCTTTTATGGCGGTATCCATGTTTCATATGCGGAGCAAATATGGCGGCCGAAACAACAACAGCAAACGACCCTAGTCAATATTCCTGATAGCATAGCCGTATCATTTTTTCTGTATAATGCAAACTTATCTCAAAAGTCAGTAGATAAGGGTCTCAATTATTATGTGCAGAGTTATATTCATGGCATCAAGTTGTCCAAAGACGTTAATAACCTTGCAAGTGTGGATGCAAAATGTTGGCAATCTATAATTCAGAAGCCCCGTACCAACTACATTCAGATTTGTAAGCTCCTACGGACTCTTACTGCACACAGACCTTCATGAGTTTTAGATATGTCAGCTCACTCTTATTTGGTGACCCATATAATGTCATAAAAGAAGCAAAGTTTTCTTTAGGCTGTCTTTGCAGTTAACTTTATGAGTTCATAACCTATGACAGAACGCACCCACCCATCCATCCATTTTCTGTATCGCTTTAACCGTAGTATGGTCGCGGGGGTGCTAAAGCCCATCCCAGCTATCTTCGGGCAGTGGGCAGGAGACACCCTGAACCGGTTGCCAGCCAGTTGCGGGGCACACAGAGACAGACAATTCATTCGCTCATTCCCACCTAGGGACAATTTGGGCAGGCCAATTAACCTGAAATGCATGTTTCTGGAATGTGGGAGGAAACCAGGGTGCCCGGGGATAACATGCAAACTCCACTCAAGGCTGGTAGCTGGTTTTGAACCCATGAAGAATGAAACCCATTCCGGAAATGTTTAAGGCGTGTCCGGGTTTCTATTTCATGGTAATACACCAAATTAACATGGCAGGGAGGAGCTTTACGTGATGCTGTGAGGCTGATAGGGTGTATTATAAGGAATTTGTTGAAATTGTAACTGATTTTTTGTAACTGTGAGTGTTGGCGTTAAAACACGGGTTGGCTGTAGAGGTATTCATTTTGATGGTTGATTTTACATATATTAACAGTAATGAGTCGGCTCATTTACAAGACTTTATATGAAAAGGAATCAGCCATTCAATCATAGGCGATGTAAACGTGGGTTCAAGCCCATTCTCTGACAGCGAACTTAAGTTGTAAGTGATCCACATTACAAGTGCCCCAGACACATTTTTAAGCCATTTTGATACGAAACGCTGTAAAAGCGTGTCAATCACATGTGCATTGTTTGTATTACTAAGATGCCCGACCTAAATCGGCAGCCACGGGCTGTCGTCTGCCTGAAGTTCTGATTGGCTGAACACAAGCGCTGTCGGATGTATGAATACTGCTTCCAGCATTCTTAAAATAATAATTGATACAGATGCTACATATTGGTACTAATACCACATAAGATTTTTTTTCTGCAAAAGGACAGTGTGTATTATACGACTACTGCATGTCGCTGTATGGTGAAGTATAACCAAAAACAAGTGCTACAAAACACAAGAAGGAATACACCACTTTACTTTTTATTTTAATATCCAGCCATTTTAAGGGTTTTAGGTACCCGTAGCAGCAAGATGGACAATTATGTCAGTCCCTTTGGGTGAGGTTCGTGTAATGAAAAAAAAGAGTATTTTTTTTTATCAGTATTTGAAAAAAATGCATGTTTATATAATATTTCATCTATATTTTCTTATTGATCAAAGAAAAAAACTATTCTACCACTAGGAGCGCTAAATAATACACATCGTCTTTTTAATGTTGAATATGTTAATGGCAATTTACTGAAATTTTTATTCAAGGTTTTGTGATGTCAATCGTCCGATACTTGGATTAAATACTATCGTCATTACCAATACCTTAAAAAAAGGCTGATTTCGTCAAGATACTTGGTATCATTTTTGCCTATTGCTAGTTTCTTTACACAAGGATTTTTGATTATTCAACCAAAAATCGACACGTTAAAAGAATAGAAAAATTAGTCATTTGTTGAAGTCCGAGTTTGTTTGTTTTTTTCCCCTTTTTAAAAAAAAACTCTACTTGGTTGATCCTTAATTCATTTAAGACCTATGATGAAAGAAGTAATGTAATGCCAGGCTGAGATGAAGTGCATCATTTATTGGGGTCACCAATGTGGTGCTCCAGACCAGCTCGCAGACACAAAGTAGCTCATCAGAGAGGGGTCATTGTGATTTTCTGAAAAATTTGATTTCTAACTGTCATGATGTTTTATTGGTTGACTGAGCCTATTCAAAACCTACTTCTAATAATTACGTTCTGGTAATTCAACTCACCATGAAAAAAAACGGTCTCTCTCTATTCAAATTCGTACTGCTACTCCCAACTGTTTTGGGTCAACATTGCGCTCACATCCTGTGGTGATCCACAGATAGGCCAAAAAGGGGTTTCAAGCTTGAATGTAAAAAAATTGGGATTATACTTTGAATATATAGATTTATAAGGTAGTGCTTGGAGACTGGCCTTAGTTGTATGTGCATCAGAACTATCATACACTCTGTAATGCTAATTATTAAATCCTGTCAGTTTCCTTTTTAACTCTAGTACTAACAGCCGTCATCGCCAAAAAGTTTGTTATTCAACAAAAATATGAAATCCATAAGTGATGCAATGTGTATTGTACAATGTGATAGGATCTAGTATTAGTATTGTTAATGCCTTTTAATGCTGAGGTTCACCTCGTCTCTGAACAGCTGTAAGACACATGCAAAGAAAAACAACGGCGACCAGATAGTGGAGGTAAAGCATCAGAGTCAGATCAGAAGTCTTAACCTCATACTGGTAACCATGGAAACAGTTACTATTTGTAGGAGAGCGAACATCTACCCCCCAAAAATGGCATGAAAATTGATGGGCGCCACCAGGCTTTACTTGCCCAAGTCGACTCTAGCCGTTTAGGATACCTGAATCATAAATAACAGTAATAGCATTGTAACAACATAGTAAAAGTCAGGTCAAACCATGTTTATTTGTATAGCCCTGAATCAAAAGAGGTCTCAAAGGGCTGTACAGACTATAGGACACAATCCCCTGATCTAAAAACTACATGAGGGAAAGGAAAAACTCATGAGGAAATGAAGAAACCTAAGAAGATGGCCGCACATGAGGTAATCCCCCTTCCAGGATGAACAGGCTGCAATGGACGATGCAAAGGCATCAGCAGACAATTCAGAAACATCATCAACATGAAATATAGGTAATAACAGAATGTGCGGTTGACAGCTTCCTGAGGCTAACATAATTCATAAGCCATTGAATATAAATGTATTTTAAACTTAGATTTTAAACAGTTCCACTAAGGTTGCCAATTGAATCTCCGAGGGCAGAGCATTCCACAGCAACTGGACCCAAATGGAGAATGCTCTCGAACCTGCAGATTTCTTCTTGGCCCTTGGAATCACTATTAGACAAGTATTTTTTGAGCGAAGGTTCCGGGCAGGATCACAGGAGGAAATGAAAACTGAAAGATATGAGGGAGTAAGCCCATGCATAATTTTGCATAATATCAACAGAACCTTAAAATCACGTCTTAAACTGACAGGGAGCCAGTTCAGGTCGGCCGAAATTCTAAAATTGCGGTAATGTGATCAAACTTTCTTGTCTTAGTTAAAAGCCTCGCCGCAGCATTTTGTGCCTAAAAACATAAGTCATTCTTTTAGATATGCTTTTCAAACTAGTAGCCCTTTGCGCTTATCAGTAACAAAAGAGTAGTTCTTTGCCTCAAAAAGGTTGGTGATCCCTGTTTTAATGGGTACTGGTCAAAGTTTTGCTAGTTAAATGCCTCCTTTTATTGAAAGAGGCACATTTATGGGTAAATTACAACATAAGAAAGGGAAGGGGTGTATTTCGATGCGTCAAATGCGTTCAACACGCAGGTTGCACCTCCTCAGCAACCTTTTCCTGATTGAAGTTGGCAGTTTGACCCGCGGGCTAAAAGTCAGCTGACAGAGGGCTTCTGCTTAGTTAGCTTTCCCTCTAGATGTCTTCTCAGATTTTTTTAAATACAAATCCTGCTGGACCCTTAAACGTCTAATTAGCTGCTCATTTTCTCCCACGTCTGTTTACAGACCTAATGTGTCTTTTTTGTCACATTCCACGCCTCATAAATAACAAAGTTAAAACATTCCACCCAAGCAAACACAGGAAAACCTTCTTTAGTCTTGTAATACAGGTTTTCATTGGAATCAACTGCGTTTTGATATTTGTCACTTTGAAGTTCAGGGCCCTCAGTCTCGTTTGGGATAAAACTTTTTCTTTAGACGCTTCGAAGAAAAAAAAACAAGAATCTTTTATTGTCTAGTAAGACAGTACTTTCTAAGGATCAACTGTGTCTTGATATTTCACTTTCAAGGGCCTTCAGTCTCCTTTCGCATAAAACGTTGTTAAACATTCCTTAGAAGTAACAGAAGGATTTTTTTTGTCTGTTAAGTCGGATCTATTTAGGAAATAAATTTGTCTTGTATTTATCTGTGCATCATTTGTTATTGCAACATCTATTGCAGCCTGGTCATCCTGGAAGGGGGATTACCTCATGTGCAGTCCCTTCTCAAGGTCTCTTCATTGTACTCATGTTGAGGTTTTTGAGTTTTTCATTGCCCTCATGTAGGTTTTAGATCAGGGGATGGTGTAATAATAGTCTGTGATTTTCAAAGATCTGTGGTGTGTGCAGCCCTTTGAGTGTCACGGTGGCCATGACGACCAGTATGCCACGCCCCGAACTCAAGCTGAAGCAGATCAGCTGATTGCTGTTCTGCTTTTTAAGGCTGGATTTTGGGTTTGGCGGGTGCTGGTTCATTACTCTTATACACAATCCCGGTCTGTTATGCTTGTCCTGTTTTAGTCTGTTATGCCTTGTCATGTTTTAGTCTGTTATGCCTTGTCCTGTTGAGTTCGTGCCGGAGGAACTCTGTATTGTTCTGTTTTGCCTCGGAGTATTGGGCGACTTTTATTTTATTAAATAAAACCTATGGATCGTCAACGCATTTGAGTTCTCCCTTCATGCCTCCTGCCTCCGTTCTGGTCCGGTCACCTTCCACGCCACCACGTCTCGTGACAGAATGAACCAGCCAACAAATAGAACTCAGCGAACGATCCCAGCGCGACTTGGGGAGAGCTGGAGAGCGCAGTTCGGCAGGCGCCTACTGAGTTGGCCTTCCCTGCCCGTTCGAACCACGGCCCCGCCCGTCGTGGCCCTTGCTGTGCCTCGAATGGGGTCCCGGGAAGAATTGACGCCTGCCTGTTCAACTCTCATGCCTGCCTGCCCGACTCCCGTGCCGATTGCCTGCTATTCCGTCTCCCCTGCGTGCCAGCCCGACTCCGACTCTGCTGCCCGTCGGGCCGACTCCGACTCTGCTGCCCGTCGGGCCGACTCCGACTCCGCTGCCCGTCGGGCCGACTCCGACTCCGCTGCCTGCCAGTCCGACTCCGCTCCTCCTGTTTTGTCTGTTCTGATTTTGACTCTCTCATGTCTTGTCTGTTCTGATTTTGACTCTCTTATGTCTTGTCTGTTCTGATTTTGACTCTCTTATGTCTTGTCTGTTCTGATTTTGACTCTCTTATGTCTTGTCTGTTCTGATTTTGACTCTCTCATGTCTTGTCTGTTTTGATTTTGACCCTCTCATGTCTTGCCTGTTCTGATTCCGCCTGTCCTGTCTGAATCGCCACTCTGAACCCGAACCCCCTGAGTCTGACTCTTCTGAACCCGAACCCCCAGAGGCTGACTCTTCTGAACCCGAACCCCCAGAGTCTGACTCTTCTGAACCCGAACCCCCAGAGTCTGACTCTTCTGAACCCGAACCCCCAGAGTCTGACTCTTCTGAACCCGAACCCCCAGAGTCTGACTCTTCTGAACCCGAACCCCCAGAGTCTGACTCTTCTGAACCCGAACCCCCAGAGTCTGACTCTTCTGAACCCGAACCCCCAGAGTCTGACTCTTCTGATCCCGAACCCCCAGAGTCTGACTCTTCTGATCCCGAACCCCCAGAGTCTGACTCTTCTGATCCCGAACCCCCAGAGTCTGACTCTTCTGAACCCGAACCCCCAGAGTCTGACTCTTCTGAACCCGAACCCCCAGAGTCTGACTCTTCTGAACCCGAACCCCCAGAGTCTGACTCTTCTGAACCCGAACCCCCAGAGTCTGACTCTTCTGAACCCGAACCCCCAGAGTCTGACTCTTCTGAACCCGAACCCCCAGAGTCTGACTCTTCTGAACCCGAACCCCCAGAGTCTGACTCTTCTGAACCCGAACCCCCAGAGTCTGACTCTTCTGATCCCGAACCCCCAGAGTCTGACTCTTCTGATCCCGAACCCCCAGAGTCTGACTCTTCTGATCCCGAACCCCCAGAGTCTGACTCTTCTGAACCCGAACCCCCAGAGTCTGACTCTTCTGAACCCGAACCCCCAGAGTGCGACTCTTCTGAACCCGAACCCCCAGAGTGCGACTCTTCTGAACCCGAACCCCCAGAGTGCGACTCTTCTGCATCGGCCTGACCTGAGTGCGACTCTTCTGCATCGGCCTGACCTGAGTGCGACTCTTCTGCATCGGCCTGACCTGAGTGCGACTCTTCTGCATCGGCCTGACCTGAGTGCGACTCTTCTGCATCGGCCTGACCTGAGTGCGACTCTTCTGTAGAGGCCTGTCCTGAGTGCGACTCTTCTGTAGAGGCCTGTCCTGAGTGCGACTCTTCTGTAGAGGCCTGTCCTGAGTGCGACTCTTCTGTAGAGGCCTGTCCTGAGTGCGACTCTTCTGTAGAGGCCTGTCCTGAGTGCGACTCTTCTGTAGAGGCCTGTCCTGAGTGCGACTCTTCTGTAGAGGCCTGTCCTGTTTATCTGTCCTGATTTTGCCTGTCCTGTTTATCTGTCCTGATTTTGCCTGTCCTGTTTATCTGTCCTGTTCTCGTCGGTTCTGCCTGTCTGTCATCCCCTGTCCAGTTGGCCACCAGACCCCCCCTGCCGAGCGCCGATTCCGATCCGCCCGACGCAGATGGCGCCTGCCTCTCCCCGTTCCTGCGTGTTCGGAGGAGGGAGCAGGGTTGCCCCAATCGCGATCGTCAACATTCCGGGGCGCGAGGTAGTAATTTTTTCTTTTTTGGGACCTCGGGAGCTGTCCCTTAAGAGGGGGGCTCTGTCACGGTGGCCATGACGACCAGTATGCCACGCCCCGAACTCAAGCTGAAGCAGATCAGCTGATTGCTGTTCTGCTTTTTAAGGCTGGATTTTGGGTTTGGCGGGTGCTGGTTCATTACTCTTATACACAATCCCGGTCTGTTATGCTTGTCCTGTTTTAGTCTGTTATGCCTTGTCATGTTTTAGTCTGTTATGCCTTGTCCTGTTGAGTTCGTGCCGGAGGAACTCTGTATTGTTCTGTTTTGCCTCGGAGTATTGGGCGACTTTTATTTTATTAAATAAAACCTATGGATCGTCAACGCATTTGAGTTCTCCCTTCATGCCTCCTGCCTCCGTTCTGGTCCGGTCACCTTCCACGCCACCACGTCTCGTGACATTGAGACTCTTTGTGATTAAGGGCTATACAAATAAACATGACTTGACTTGACATTTGTCACCCTAAAGGTGGTGGCCCTAAGTCTCCTTTAGGATAAGAATAGAATAGAATAGAATAGAATAGAATAGAAATAGAATAGAATATATCTTTATTATCATTGTTACAAAATGGGTTGAACATATTGTGACAATGAAATTGGCACTCCAGTTATACATTTTGACTGTAAAGATGTAAGATTAAAAAAAAACATAAAAAGATAAAAAGAATTTGGATAAAAATGAACACAAACTATTTACACAAGAAAGTGTGGGCATGTAAAAGCAGAAGAGATTTATATTGGGTGTTTACTTCCGGGGGATCGTAGTAGTGCAGGGATCGTAGTAGTGCATGTGTTTAAAAATGCTAAGAAGTAAAAACAGGAGGATTTATTGTGCTGCCTGTAAGTCGGGTCTTCTATAGAAACAAATGTGTCTCGACATTTGTTACTTAACAACCTGCTGCCCCTTTGGGATTACATGTGCTTGAAAAATGTGATAATAAAATTAATACTGTTTTCCTTTTATTTTTTTTTATGTTCGGGCTGATGTTTTGCTCATGTGTTGGTATGTCTTAAAGATCAAATGTGTCTCCATATTTGTCACTTTCAAAATCTGGCCTTAAGTCTCCTTTCGTTTAAAACTTGTTTAAAAAATATTGTCTGGTAAGTCGGGTCTTTTTTAGAAATAAATTTATAAAAGCCGCAGTCTCCCCTGTAATAAAATGTATTTCAAAACTGTTAAAAAAGTCATGTTTGTTGTTATTTTTTTTATATCTCTAATAAGATATTTTCCTCACATGCTGGAGGTCTTCTCATGGATTATGCGTGTCTTGATATTTGTTTATTTTCAAGGTCAGAGCTCCTTTTGGATAAATTGTGTTTAAAATTTTTAAGAAGTAGTTGTTTTGTTTGATAATTCAGGTCTTATTTAGAAAGAAATGTGTCTTGACATTTGTTACTTAACAGGTGTGGCCCCAAGTTTCTTCTGGGATGTGTTTCAAAACAGGCAAAAAGTAATGTTTTCTTTTTAAATTTTATTTTATGTCCACCCTGATACTTTGTTCATGTGCTGGCAGGTCTTCTTAAGGATCAACTGTGTTTTAGTATTTGTCACTTCCAAGGTTAGATTGTCATGGTCGCCTTGGCGACCGGTCTGCCCCGCCCCCTGGGCACCAGCTGAAGCAGTTCAACTAATCGAGTGTCTGCTATTTAAGGCTGGATTGTGGGCTTTGCGGGTGCTGGCTCATTATATATACACATTCCCCGGTCTGCTATGCCTTGTCCTGTTGAGTTCGTGCCGGAGGAACTCTGTACCGTTCTGTTCTGAGTGTAAGAATGTTTTTGTTTGTCTTGTCCCTGAGTTTTGGACAACTTTTATTTTGTTAAATAAAACTTATGGATCGTCACGCAATTGAGTTCTCCCTTCCTGCCTCCGTTCTGGTCCAGTCACCCCTTCCACTCCACCCCGTCTCGTGACATAGATAAAGCGTGCTTAATATTTGGTGAGAAGTAAAGACAGCATGATTTTGTTTTATTTTTATATCTGGTGAACCCATAAATCAGGGGTCATGGACCTTTTGGACCCAAATAGCCATTATAACAAAATATTGTGTTTTTGGGGGGGAAAAGCCACACCATATATCTTATGACAAAATTCAACAAAACCACCAAACCCGCTCTCTAGACAAAAGGCAATTTTAAAGTGCATTTTATTTCACTGTGTGGCGTTGGATTAATTGATAGAATTACAGTGGGACCTCGGTTATCGCGGTTAATGGGGACCAAAACCACCAAAGCCGCCCCTTCCTTTTTTAAATTTTTTTTATTCTATTATTATTTTTTAGACCTGCGAAGCTCTAAACCCGCGAACGTGGAACCACGAAGTAGCGCCGCCCCTTCAAAAATGCTTAATTATAATTATTTTTTAAATTATTTTATTTTATTATTTTTATTTTTTAGGCCCGCGAAGCTCTGAACCCGCGAAAGTCGAACCGCAAAGTAGCTATAATGTAATACTAGTAATGCCAGCGCCTGTTTCTTATATCAACAATTATAACACTTTAAACTTGTCTCCCTCCTGCAGGTACTTAAAATAGCTGGGGCTCATTTTGACCTGCATTTTTTTTTCGTAAATAATGGTTTCAATACAAGGTGCAAAAAAACTATAAACGATAAGTTTGCTGATGTGTTTCCCTTCAGCACAGTGGGCTCGTGTGAGAGAGAGAAGAGTGTGCTGAGTGCATAGCTCCGCCCACCCCCGCCGCTCACCCAATCAAATTGGTTTGTGTGCTTGGCTGGTGTTTTGGAGGGTTTACAGTTTGTTCTGTGGCTTTTTATCATAAAGTGTCTCAACAGCGATCATGTATAGCCTAATGAGCTTCCATATAAAGGATTCCTTAGCGGCATAGGGCCAAAACGGGGTCTGAACCATTCTCTATTCTAGTGTCGCTTCAGCTTGGCACGAAATAAGTTCAGCTCTGCACAAATCAAAATTGGAACAACACAGGATTAACTTGCTTGAGAAAGATTTTATGTTCAAACAATATGTACTTATGAAACGGGCCAGATCTGGCTTGGGAACAATAGGTTAGCGAGCCCTGCCATAAATGCTTAATTTACATGCTGACGCACTTCTAGGCGGTGACCCTCCCTCTCCTCTAAAATAAAACATGTTTTTCCACCTTTAAGAAGCGATATTGGGCCTACTTCAGTGGGCTCCATGCGGTCTGAAGAAACAAGTGGCATAGTGTTAATTTGCTTGTCTGTGCCAGGCTCCGATGAGCAATTTTCATGCATGCTCTGCAGGCGCAGCCCATTGTTTCCTTCTCATTAGAGAATAATGTCTAATCCCGGTAAATAAAACAGAGATGTTTGTTTTGCTTCTTGCAGAAGAAATCCTTTCTGCCAGTAGGCAAAAGTAAGTTGTTTTAGTAGCAGAGAGACATGCCGAATTGACACAACAATCCAGAATTGACCTAGACAGGGGGTTTATTTGGAGAGGCCAAACAGAAAGAAGCGTCTGCAATTGACACAAGTGCTTCCTTCACCATCACAGAGTGGGAAATTATTCACACATTTGCATAGTGATCATGAATTAATTGTGGTACCAGTCAGTCCTATTTTCCTTCTTTTCCTCCTGATAGAGAATAGGTATTTTAGGGGGATGCTATGTTGGAAATTTTCATTTTAGTTTATTTTAAACTTTGAAGGTGAAAGATTTGACACAATGACTGCAATATTAAAACAAATAAAACATCCGTATGCTCTACTTATTAAAAAATTAATTAATATCACATCATTTAAAAAAACATAAAAATAATTGGTAAAATAGAATAAGAATGAACAAAACAAATTACAAAGTATTCAAAGTGATTAAAGCGCGCCGTGTTTTTTGTTCGTTGGGGTACCCGTCCAGCAAGATGGTCGACAATTATTTAAGCTCGCTCTAGGTGAGACCTGTGTTATGTAAAATAAATGAAAATATCTTAACCCCCGAGTTTTTTTTTCTCAAATACAACTTTCCTACATATTTGCTTATTATTTAAAAAATACACCTTCTTGTATTTTTGCTTATCATTCAAATCAATGTTGTTTTTCTAGTCAATAAGGGTATTTTTTTACCACTAGTAGGCGTTAAATGAGGCACAATGTCCCTTTAAACATAATTTATCTTTTCCTGACTTGACTATTTCTTAAGATTACCTTAAAAATATACAAATAAAACTTGATGAGCAAAAGCATTTACTAGCCCAACAAGACTGAAGTACATTTTGCTTATTGCTTATTTACATATTAAAGTAATTTCATAAAAAGTACTTTTTAAAAAAACTGCTGTGGGCAGTCTGGTGCCAAGCATCTTGAAGTACACGCACGGTGTATCTTAAAAAGAGGGGTCAAAGACCTTTACCACTGGCTTAATTGATAGAGCATATGATTAAAGTCTTGGCAATTCCCGTAAATTCCGTACTATAAGGCGCTACTTTTTTCCCAAACTTTCAACCCTGCGGCTTATTCAGTAATACGGCCAATTTATGTAATTTTTCTAACGGCCGCCAGCGGCGCTCGAGTACGAAAGGTAAGATTTAGACTGGAATTTCTTAGTTTGTGCACAAATTAAATTAGCGTGGACATATCCTTACCATGGGCAGCACGGCGGCGCAGTGGTTAGCGCTTGTGCGGCACAGTTCATGTCATGGGAACCTGTCGTGGGTTCAAATCCAGCTCCAGACTTCCTGTGCGGAGTTTGTACAGTATGTTCTCCCCGTGCTTGCGTGGGTTTCCTCCGGGCACTCCGGTTTCCTCCCACGTTCCAAAAACATGCATTTCAGGTGAATTGGCCGGTCCAAATTGTCCATAGGTGTGAATGAGCGAATGAGTTGTCTGTCCCTGTGTGCCCTGCGATTGGCTGGCAACCAGTTCAGGGTGTCCCCTGCCCACTGCCCGGAGATGGCTGGGATGGGCTCCAGCCCCCGCCGCGACCCTAATGAGGATAAGCGGTACGGCTGATGAGATGAGATGAGATATCCTTACCATGCAAATTGCAAAAAGAAAGGCACATGACGCAACTTTCAAGTTAAACACAATCGAGCAGTCCGATATAGAAGGAAACAGAGCTACCATACGTAAACTTTACTTTGCGAGCGTGATACTAGCGTGTTTTTTAATAAGGGAGCGTGGGACGACGTCTATGTGACACAGTATCTTTCCCATACTGAAGGAAGATGACTTTGATGAGGTCAGGTATAAGGGGGAAGATGAGGACGGCATACCGTGCTTACTACAAGCACATTATCAATTCTTAACAGAGCTGTTTGCAGTGTTGCGAGCGTGTCGCTAGTAGCGTTTTGCTACCCTTCACAGGCACGGTTTGGGATGAACGTTATAATATTATTATTAAAGCTTTGAAAACTCTGTCGGTGTACAGTCTTTCTTTGTAAATATGTGTAACCATGTATAATATGTATTTGCAACTGTATATTTTTGTAATGTATTTATTTGAGAAACTTATTCTGATATGTTTTGTGCGAGCAAATGAGAAAGAAGGGGCGGGGCAAACGCGGGCTGACAGGAAGTGGAGTAAAGGTGAGACGTGTTTGTGGACGCGGCCGACAATAGTGGATATATATTTTTCCCACTCTTACCTTTGGAAATGTACACTTTTTTCCTTGGATTACTTTCAACGGGAACCCGGACTCTGCAGGTCTGCTTTAAATCTTAAGTACCTGTATCATTTTCGGCTTATTTTGACGGCTGTGTTTTTTGGACTGTATCGGGTATGGGTTAATATCTATTGACACTAACAAAGATGTTATATAATGAAATTGTGAATATGCTTGATTGCTAATAAGATTTTCGAGAAGGTTTGTTCAAACCTCACTTTGTGTTGGCTGTTAAAAACGTAATATTGGAATATAATATTGTGAATGTGCTTAATTGCTGTTGAGATTGTCATGATTGTTTTCTGTTTTTAGTGTCAATAAATTTGTTCAAACCACAGACCAAAAATAATCGACTTTGGCCTGGACGGATCTATTGACACTAACAAAGATGTTATATAATGAAATTGTGAATATGCTTAATTGCTATTAAGATTTTCGAGAAGGGTTGTTCAAACCTCACATTGTGACATTGTGCTTGCTGTTAAAAAAGTCATATTGAAATATAATATTGTGAATGTGCTTAATTGCTGTTGAGATTGTCATGATTGTTTTTTCTGTTATTAGTGTCAATAAATTTGTTCAAACCAAAAACCAAAAAAAAATATCGTGTTTGTATTGCGGTATTTCAATGTGGGCGCATGTGGCTAATATACAGGTGCGGCTTGTGTATGTACAAATCGGTTTTCCTCCCGAAATGTGGTGGGTGCGGCTTATAATCAGGTGTGCTCTATAGTCCGGAATTTACTTACCCGCATATACAATTTTATTCAGTCAAACAAAGCTGCAATTTTATTGCAACATGGAAACTAGTTTGTTTACAGGTATGTGTAATTAGTATGTTATACTGTACGATAAACTTCAATGATATTTTCATACTTTTTAAAACCCAACCCTGTTATAGGGCCGAAATTGTATTAGAACTGAAGCGAGTTTTATCAGCAATTCCTTGCTGAGTTGTTCTCAACTCATTTTCAAGTTTTTAGGAATTCAAAGTGATTGACTCACATTGCCAAACAAAGTAACCTGACAGCCAAAGTCAAGCCAAGGATGAAACGGATGCCGCGGGAGATGAGGGGGGATATGGAACAAAATAGTTCATAAATTTCTCACATCTTTATTACCACATAACTTCATTTGGCACGCGAAATCTGAAGCTTTTGACGCTGCGTTCTGGGAGGTTACTTTGCATTTAGCTGATTTATTGATGCGAGATGAAGCACAACTGATGAAAATCAATGTTCGCTTCAGTATTTACATCTAATATAGAAAGCTTTTCTTGTAAAGTAATTTGGAAGTAAAATCTATAAAAGAACATTTGATTCGAGGGGATTCACCGAAAGGAAAATAGGGGAAACTGATCATGTAAAACACAACATATATTTTTAATCAACAAATGATATACTTATCTTGCACTGACTTGCTAAAAAAAGGTACAAAATAAAATGATAAACAACAGACAGGCTAGATGCTAGTTTTCATAAGTTTTCTTCATCAAATTCTTATAACACGACAACAACAAAAATCCAGTCGGACAACAAAGTGATGCAGAAGGAGTAAAACCTTTAAGAGATGTAAAATGCAAATGATACCACAAGTTTTTCATGTAGGGGACTGAACTACCACAGGTGCATTTCTCCTAACCTTTTCTAACTAGCGACTCCACCAACACCTCAAAAGACCCACAATTGGGTCACAAGACCTTTCTTTTTTTCTAGAGCACACACAACAGGGCCAACAGGCAGACATTGCATTCATTCACCAGGGGGCTGGTTGGCCTTTGTCCCCCTGGTACCATAGGGACAAAGAAAGCCAGGATCCAGAGCAGGACCCCTCAAAGAGGAAGCCTTCCGCATGCCACCGACGAGGCCTGAATGGCCCATGGATTGGCCCCTCCCTGTCAAGCTGCAATGAAATCCACAAATTAAGTCTCCAAAATGGGGAGAGAGTTGCAGCTTTCCCCTTAGACCATGCGGCCTTCCCTGCCCTCTTCTTTTGGGCTGATCAATCATTATCATTATCAAGTACCTAATATTGAATTATTTTAGCTTTTGATAGGCAGGAGAGTGAATAGTGACCAGAAAACAGGCGAAGCAAGGAAAGAAGGTGCATTAGTTGGTACAGTTGAATGCAATTAACAATAATATCATTGTCCTCAGGTGTTGTTCCAGCGGCTTTTAAGTCCTCTGTCATTAAACCTACACTTTTTTTTGGCCAGTTAGCCCCTTTTTGTCTGCTCGCCCTTAGTTTTACTATTACTGCATCTACCTTTGCCTAAGCATTCTCCACAAAAACTACCAAAACTTGGCTTACTTGTAACTTCTTTGACTAACTAAGACATAAAACAATATGGCAACTGGCTTGCTAGGGTGCTGGTGTTTCTCCAATGAGGTCACAACTCAGGATGACAAAGATAAGACACGCTGTTTTCAAAATGGAATACTTTAAAAAATAATTGCAATGTACCGATAACATGTATAGATTTTATGCAAAAACTATCTACTATTTCCTCACATTTTGCATATTCAAGAACTTGGGACTACCTTGACATGGTTTGGTATTGTACCATGTAAAATAATGAACTTTCCAGCAAAATGAAGTGGATGTGTGCCTGCTTTTTCGGGCATGTGTAATCGTGAGCGGTTTGAGAAAAGCTTCATCGCCTCAAAAGCTCCTAAATATATCGAAAGCCTCGTTCGGGATAACTCCGGGCCTGGAAGGTTACCCAGGGCACAATAAGAAGTGATGAAAAGCTGTTTTAGCTTCGATAAACCTGAAATAGTCACAAAAGAGTGCTCGGAACTCGATAACCTGGAGGGAGTTGCTTGGCGACCGTTTCAAGTCATGTTGGGACAGTTACAATGGCGGATTGAAAGCTGTTAAGAAAAAAAAGGCTCTGGTTTAGTCAATACGCCGCTTCACGTAACTATTGCAATTTGAGTCACAGTAATCACAAAGGGACATTATGTGCTACTGCAGTGCCTGAAAAGTGTGCGCTTTTTGTTGGAAACAACTATGATTCGTCATTATATTGTCATGTAACACACATACAGGGGATGGAATAGTCGCGACGGAGCATGACGTGCTGCAGCACCACAAAAGCTGACATAAGAAGGATTATAAGAGTTTTTTTTCATTCTTAATACTGCATTTATGCTGTGTTGTGGTCAGGATTCGTAGGGTAACTTTAAAATGTAATCCGATTTAGTTACTAATTACAAGTTGAAAAATGTAATCATTAACGTAATCCAAACAACATAATATTGCAGTAATGTTTTGATATCTTTTGGATAAGTCCAATACCAAACAGACAAACAGACTAATAAAAGACAAAATAAACTAAATCTTAAAAAAATGACTACATTTTAGATAAATGAACAGTGTAACCTTGAAAAAGAAATAGAGGAAACCGAAATCAATTAGTTCCTTGTAGTCCAACAAAAAAATGCTCACATTTTGACCACGTAGGATAGTGTATTTAGCAAAATAAAAAGTTCTCTTTCACATGGTGGATAAGATATGCTTTGTTTTAGTTCACATTAAGAGCACATCACGAATCCAATATTGTTTCAAACACACAGTGTTTACTTTTTAAATTGCCAACACACTCTGGGACTTCTTGTCATGTACAGTAGATGTAGGACACATGTGAATTAGTGCATGAAGTGAATGGATGTGTCAGAACCCAAACAGACGGTGGACCCAAACGCGTAACTTTTTCCCACCAAGCTTTATTTTACGGAAATGGGGCAGTCATGCACGGGACCACAAACGCCAGCGATTCGGCGATCGCTGGGCAGAAGAAGTGGGGCAGAGAAGTCAGGCGCGTGAAAACAGGAAGCCAGGGGCAGACGAGATCGATACCGGATACCGGATACACGAGCAGGATACCGGACAGGATGGGACAGATGGGGTCGATACCGGATGCAGGATACACGAGCAGGATACCGGACAGGACGGAACCGACATCGGATACAGGATGCACAAGCAAGATACCGGACAGGATGGGACAGACAGGATCGATACCGGATACCGGACAGGACGGGACAGATAGGATCGATACCGGATACAGGATGCACAAGCAAGACGGGACAAGCGGGATCGATACCGGATGCATTATACACGGGCAGGCTACCAGACAGGACGGGACCGACGGGATTCGACACCGGATACAGGATGCACGAGCAAGATACTGGACAGGACGGGACAGACGGGATTGATTCCGGAAACTGGCTACCGAACAGACGGGATCGATGCAGGATGTACGAGCAAGATAACAAACAGGACGGGACCTACAAGATCGATACTGGATACACGGGCAGGATACCGGACATGATGGGACAGATGGGATCGATCTCGGATACTGGATACACAAGCAGGATACCGGACAGAGTCAAAATGCCTGCCTTGCAAGTGCAGAGGTTCGTTGACAGACTGACCAGGAGTGAATGGAGTACTGAGTTTAAACCAATCAGGCAATGAGCAACAGCTGGTGCCAAACGAGAGGGCACAGGTGAGGGCAATGGGTAATTGTGACAGGATGCTTAAAATGAATTCATTCCATGTTATTTCATTTGTTCATATGTGTTTGTTGATGTTGTCTTGTCTTATTCTACGATATTTTTCAACATTTTTTCTCATAAAGTATGAAAAACAATTCTTAAAAGGAACATGTGCAATATCAGACAAGTTTGATAATTTTAAGTTTTTCTCATTTACATATAAATAACAGGTAAAAATGTACTAAAACAAGAAACTAATAATAAGAATAATGCTTATTGAAATAATTGACAAATATGGTCACATAAAAAAAAAATCCTTAAAATCTACCATCACAAGCATGTTTGGTAATTTTAAATATAAGTGCTCTTGCTTGAATATAAAATTAGGTGAAAACTATGATAAAATAAGATATAACAATCAAAATTATACTTATTCAAAGGAACAACAAAACTATGCTAAAAAACAACAGCAAATGTGCATATCAGACAAGTTTGTTAATTTAAGTATTATTTGAAAAAATATATAAAATAGGTACAAATTTGGTAAAATAAGTAGATAATTATCATAATCACTTATTCAACTAAACAAGTAAAAATACGGATTAAAAAAAAGAAAATGAGCCTTGAAAATGTTAAAATGTTAAAAGTGTTAATTTTGGTCATTTTATTATTTCAATAAACCATGCCTGGAGGGAAAAAAAGAAAACATATTGAACATTACCCAGAAATGAAAAAGGAGATCTTCGATTGTTTGAAGCTGAGAGACAAAATAAATATGGAGTGTCTCGGTTAAGTGATCAATTGCAAGCTTTCAAGATTGCGCAAACTATGAAATATGAAGGGTTCACTGCTCCCACACGTCAATGTACACGTTTTCTTGTATTTCTTTTATTATGTGGCTTTTTTAAAGCAGTTCTAGTAGGTCAGGTTTTATGTGAGGTCATACAGTAAATTGTAACTAGATAGTTACTTTCATAGTAACACGCTACATTTTGGTGTCAATAATATTGGGGGAAACTGCTTTTAAAATAATTTAACTAGTAACTGTAACTCATGAGTTTTTCAGTAATACTAGTGTTCCAGTGCACACTGGTTGAAAAACAATTCTGCTCCCTTATATGGACGCAAATGTGTCAAAATGGGTTGAAATTGTCACCACGTAATTATACATCTAGCAGTATAACTGCCTGAAGTAAATTACATATATCACACTTGAAGAAATGGTGCCATTTCAACGCCTCTAAAAATTTACCATGTCTATTTTTAATAAACCATAAGGCGTCAATCGCAAGGGGTTCGCGGAGACTCGACGTGATCAAAAAATCAAAACGCCACAAAACCACCTCATAATTTTTTCCGCCATCGGCTTGGTCGTCACGGCGATATCTGCCCCGACGGCACACGCTTATAAAAAGTGTGATGCATGAATTGCCTGACACTAAAGGTGTCGCCATGACAACTGAGAAGGATCCGTAAAGTGTATTAAATGACAACAAGTGGACCTTGAGCTTGTGTTTGCCCCTTCTGGAATAAAATCTTGTGTCTGAAGGTTGGTGGGGGGGACATGAAATTGTATTGGCGTGGATGGCGAAGAGTTATCTGGGTTCAAGGTGGTTCACGGAGAGTGCGTAGCGTAGCACTAAACAGGCGGCAAAGCAACACGTACTTTGTCGTCGAATTGACATGGGGATCACGTCAATGTCTAAGTGTGGACTCGGGTAGATCCACAATGCCGCCTTTATGAACGCCTCGTCGTCTCATCAAGCATGCGGGTGCATGCACGCTTTAGAGGGAACGCCTTTATTTGAACTAAATCGGCTGGCCTTCTATTAGGTTACCATTAATTCCAATACTGTTGGGAGTAATGCATAACAAAAGAACGCGGTTCTGGAACACAATTACTTTTCTCTGTAACGAGCACTATAATGCGTTGCTTGCAAAATTTTGCATCTCAACTGTGCGTTACTCTGCTACTTTTTAGATGTAGAACACGGACAACAATGTTTCCTGTACTTTGCTGGTTCCTTCTTCGCTAAAGAAGTATCATACTACCCGTAATTGGCCAGCAACACAACCATTAATACAACTATTGGCAGGGTGGTTATGTACATACTCCCCTCAAAAAACAACAGATTACAGCTACAGTAGCGCCATAGCTCAGAGTATGAGGAGTGAGATTTCTCCTCAAGGATATTCTGATATTCTCCCTACCGTGTACACTTACATCTAAGCGTAATTTATAACTAAAAAAAAACTTAAATCAGGGGGACAGCTTAAATGTGCATATATGGTTGTGTGTCACCAGTAGTGAGTGGTAGGCAGCGCATGAAGAGGGTGCGTGGCTTATACAGGAACAATGAAATCAATGGGACAAACATGAGTACAGAATTTACGGTAACAGAGTGCTGAATTTATGCAATACGTCATGCCTGGAGAAACAAAAACGTCTTGGACATTACCCAGAAATGGAGAAGGAAATATTTGAGCGGTTTGAAGACAAAAATATAATGGATAAGACCACTGAGTGATTTACATAAATCAGGTATAGACTAATATTTAAGATACATTTTGGAAGCATTGATCATGTATTGAAAAATACTCTTCACGTTAATGATTTATTTAAGGACTGTGCTGACAGCAGAAACTTTCAGATCTTTGCTAGCCTTTTTGTGTTTCTGCTTGTTTTTTGACCCCTTGATACCTGTCTTTGCTTGATCCTGGAAATCCTGAATCTTGCCAGGGTTGAGTGTTTTCTGGACAGCGTTTTGTGTTTATCGTTTTCCTCCTTGTACAGAGCACTTTTTTTAAAATTACATTTTAACTAAAAAAAATCTCATCACTCAGCTTGTGTGTCTGCACATGGGTCCACCTCCCCGAAATGTAACGTCAATCATTGTTTCACCAAGGAGCCAGAATTTTTGCACTAAATGGAATAGAAGATACCTGTCCAATAGCAGATAATTTCACTCTTTTTGATCATTTGCATTAGCATTTATTTTTACTGTATTTTTTTCAATTCAATTTTCTTGTTTTTCTTGCAAACTACGCAAAAAAGATTATTAATCTCTTTTGGACTATATTTTTATCTTGTTTTTCTAAAAAAAACATTAAAACAGATTTAAAAATAAAACAAAATCATCAGTTATAGCGGCGCGTCACAAAAAGCTTTGAAATTTAGACAAATGTAATATCTGTCACGGACCAGAAACGGACACAGGACCCAATAGCGCTCGTTTTCTCAGTTTTATTGATAAAGAGGGAGAGTAAGGCTTGCTTCCACGATCCGATGGCTGACGGACAAAAGGAGCGAGCGGTGCGAAAGTGGCACTTCCGTGTCTGGCGAGGAGAATCGGAGACAGGCAGGAATAGCAAGTCGTTGGCCGGGACTGGAGATCAAAGGCGGCGTCGAGTTCGTAAGCGAGGTCGGTAGCAGGAGGCAGGCAGGTAACGGGGCGAAAAAAGTCAGGTAACCGACAGGCAGAACGGGGCATAGTCAGGTTGGCAACAAAGATCAGGCAGAAAAAAGCAGAGCAGGAACGGAGTCGGACGAAAAGGCTTACTGAGCTGAAGGCAACAGTTCGCATAACAATCTGACGGCTTCCAAGAGGAAGCCGGGGGTTAAAAAGGAGAGTGTCCACCAATCAGCTGTCCGAGCTGTTGGCGCCAATTAAGCCGCCGCAGCTGCGCTAAATCGGCAATCATGACAATATCACCCATAGTGACTCGGTCAAAAATCTAGGTGTTATATTTGATCCTAATCTGTCGTTTCAGTTATACGTGATATACTAGAATAGCCTTCTCCCACCTCCGTAATATTGCGAAGATGTCAGACAGGACGAAAGGAAGACTGAGATCACTTGCGCTCGTTTCTTGGTTTTATTGAAAGGAAGGAAATGACAAGGTAGGATTCTTCGATCCGTTGGTCGGCGGATTGACGGAACTTGACAGGCGGGTGAAGGCTTGGCGGGAATGGTCGCGGACAGGCGTAATCGTAGTGTTGTTGGCCGGGGCTGGAGAAGAAGGGCGTCGTAGTATTCGGAAAAGAGTTCAGGAGTCAGACGGGCAGGGCAGGTCGTAGGCAATTACAGAAACGGGTCGGCAACGGAGATCAATCAGAAGAAAAAAGGGAGCAGGCAAAGAGTCAGAGGTACGGGCTTACTGAGCTGAAGGCAACAGGTAGCGTGAGTACAATCAGACAAAGTGTTACCGGAAGCTGGGGATTTAAATGTACAGGGTGCACCAATCAGCTGTCCTGGCTGTTGGCGCCAAATCCTGAACACAGGTGTTCCCGATCCGGGTGATTGTGACAGAAGATTCGTTCGATGCTGTCCCAATCAGATCCAGAGGTTCTAATTCATGCATTTATTACTTCTCGGCTTGATTACTGTAATGTATTGTTTTCTGGTCTCCCGATGTCTAGCATCAAAGATTTGCAGCTGGTTCAGAATTCGGCAGCGAGACTCTTGACTAAGACAAAAAAGTTTGAGCATATTGCTCTTGGATTGGCCAACTTGCACTGGGTTCCAGTCCACGTAAGATGTGACTTTAAGGTTCACTTACTAACGTACAAATGTTTGCATGGACTTGCGCCCTCTTATCTCTCAGATTTTATTTCCCCCTATGTTCCTGCACGGAGCCTCGGCTCTGAAAATGCCTGTCTACTTGTGACTCCGAGAGCCAAGAAGTCTTAAAATCTAGACTTAAGAGACACTTCAAAAGCTTATGATTTATGCCCACCTCATATTTTGTATTGGCCTGTCTTTTTCCACTGCCTGGCTGGTGGTGATACAAAAGAGAAGGACGATTTGAGATGAGTCAGCAGACCAGTGTCTGACCTGAAGTATGTCAACACCTGCATTGACCAGCTGGCAGAGATGGAAAGCTGTGTCGTTGCTGTTGTGGACTTTTTGGACTATTTTAGAGGCTTTAGGCGTCGTTGCTATCATGCACTTTCCGGACAAATTTCAACATGTTACCTAGTCTTCTCTTTATTGATGTTTATTATGTTTGTGTACTGTTACCCAATGCCAAATCTATTGGACCCTCGTCATCCTGGAAGGGGATTACCACTTGTGAGGCCCCTTCTCAAGGTCTCTTTTTTTCCTCACGCTGAGGTTTTGAGTTATTCCTTGCCTGCATGTTGGTTTAAGATCAGGTGATGGTATAATTGTAATCCTGTGCAGTCCTTTAAGACATTGTTGTGATTAAGGGCTATACAAATAAATGTGACTTGACTTGACTACATAAAAATGTCCAATTAGCAGATAACTGCACTTATTACTCATTTTCACTTTAATTTAAATGCAGCCTGGTCATCCTCGAAGGGTAATTTTTTCATGTTCAGTCCCTTCTCAAGGTTTCTTCATTTTCCTCATGCTTAGGTTTTGAGTTTTTCCTTGCCCTCATGTAGGTATAAGATAGTATTCACTGCTGAGAAAATTAAACGCCTGTGTAGAGAAACGCACGGCGTGCATCAGAAAAGAGAAGGCCAAAGTGAGAAACTTTTGATTATGAAATGCAATGAATGCCAGTGTTGCTCCGGGTTGCTCTGTTTACAAGGGGTGGTAATGAAAACAAATGGTAGCATGTGGTAAGAGACATGATCAACTGAATAAAAATTTTGGAACTTTGGACATTTTAAAATAAAATGCTCCCATCACTCGTGTGTGTGTGTAAGAATTCAAGCGTATCGTGTACAACCAAGTCCAATCAAATCAAAATGTATGTGTAGCACTTTTCAGCCAACGAAATGCAATTCAAAGTGCTGTGCTCTTTCTTCTACAGAGTCATTATGGAGAGCATATTGGCATACTTGTATCACCGTTTAAAATGCTTGGTGCACAGAAGCAGACAGGAAAACACAGACCAGAAAATCATTGGCTGCTCTCTGCCTGTTCTGGAGGACATTGCTGGTTTGTAAAATGGCAGCAGCCCTAATTACATTGTTAAAGACTCCGCTAACCCATGCTACCACCTATTTGACCTGCTGCCCTCTAAGGAGTAGCGGGCTTAGGCACAGTTTTTACTGAAAGCTTTCACCATAATAATTAAGCACACAATAAATACTTCTATTCTATTCTATTCGATTCGATTACCTATTAGGATTGACTTGGGTTATACTATTCAAAGTAATGTCTCGGTTGCCCATTGCCCTCATTTGGACGAGCCCATTTGGCGCCAGCTGCTGCTCGTTGCCTGATTGGCTTTGCTCCTATTTAAACTCAGTGCTCTCATTCAGTCCTTGTCAGTCCGTCAATGAACCTCTGCACTTGTGAGACTTGTATTTTGACTCTGTCCAGTATCCTGCTCGTGTATCCAGTATCCGGTATCGATCCCGCCTGTCTCGTCCTGTCCGGTATCTTGCTCCAGTCTCCTGTATCCGGTATCGATCCAGCCTGTCTCGCCCTGTCCGGTATATTGATTTAGTCTCCAGTATCCGGTATCGATCCTGTCTCGTCCTGTTCGGTATCTTGCTCCAGTCTCCAGTATCCGGTATCGATCCCATCTGTCTTGTCCTGTCTGGTATCTTGCTCCAGACTCCAGTATCGGGTATCGATCCCGCCTGTCTCGTCCTGTCCGGTATCCTGCTCCAGTCTCCAGAATCCGTTATTGATCCCATCTGTCTCGTCCTGTCAGGTATCTTGCTCCAGTATCCGGTATCGACCCCGTCTGTCCCGTCCTGTCCGGTATCTTGCTCATGTATCCAGTATCCGGTATCCATCCTCTCTGTCCCGTCCTGTCTGGTATCTTGCTCGTGTATCCGGTATCGATCTCGTCTGCCCCTGGCTTCCTGTTTTCAGGCGCCTGACTTCTCTGCCCCACTTCTTTTGCCCAGCGATCGCCGAATCACTGTTTCCGGTATCGATCCTGTCCTGTCTGCTATCTTGCTCGTGTATCCGGTATCGATCCCGTCTGTCTTGTCTTGTCCGGTATCCTGCTCGTGTATCCCGTATCGGTCCCGTCCTGTCCGGTATCTTCCTCGTGTATCCAGTATCGATCCCATCCGCCCCGTCCTGTCCGGTACCTGCTCGTTTATCCTGTATCTGGTATTGATCCCGTCTGTCCTGTCTGGTTTCGATCTCTTCTGCCCAGCAATCACCGAATCGCTAGCGTTTGTGTTCCAGCGCATGACTGCCCCGTTCCCTTAAAATAAAGCTTGTGTGAAAATGTTACGCATCTGGGCCCACAGTCTGTTCGGGTTCTGACATCTAAAGCAAATAATATAACTACAACATCCATATAAAACATTAAACCATTGTTTCAATCAGATCTTTGGCACCCCAACTATGGCATATAAACCTTTATATTAATTTGACAATTCGAGAGTCCCAATTTCGTTGTTTAAAACCTTCAAATTCACCCCTATTACAAAACCGCAAGACCGTTCTAATGACTGTCCATGTTGGTGCCTTACTTTGAAGCTTTCTAATTGCAAAATGTCAATATGTTAACGTGTCACAAAACTAACATTTTATTATTTTCTTTCAGAGGAGAGTTGTGCGACAGCTCGCTGTTGTTGTTTTTCTGTCAACCATGTTGAATTTCAGCAGCGGACGGGAAACTTCTGACAGTAATCGCACCCGTGCGCGCTCGTCTGCTCTGGCAGCTTATCGGCCCATCACAGTGCACGTTATTGTCCATTATGGGATTTTTTTCCCCCCTCCGGCGGCACAGACGACACGCCGAGACACTCCATACTTAGAAAGGCTTATGAAATGCCCAAAACCCCACCGTCACTCAGCGCGAAGTCAAATCTTTTACAATAGATACGGAGATACGACCTTGTTTTAAACCTTTATTCCACTATTGGTAAGCATAGAAACCATTACTAAATGTTTCATGTGGGGGGGAAAACTGGCCTGGAGAGGAATGGGCACTGCCAGGGTGTACTTGCCCAAGACACACCACACGAAGTGATGCCCCTATGACCCAGGTGGTTAAGGGATCTGTGAACCGACATTACCGACACATAACCTTAACTCAACAGGTAACAAAAGACAGAAATGTAAAATCTCAACAAAGACTGAACAAACAAATAACATGCCCTAAAATCATGGAGCTGATTTTTTTCAAAAACTCGAGACTATGAACTTTGAAAACAAAAACACCCGACTGGCTGGAAACAACAGACCTGATTAAGAGGACATGTTTTGCTGCTGTTCATTTTTTGAGCTTATGGCGATTTTAACATTTTCAATTTCTCATTAAAATACTGTCGAACTTGTTTTTTAAAAGTTTTGAAAGAAGCTGTTCAGAATTTGGAACTTTGTAAATTTCTGCTGCCATCTCTTGGCTTAAAAGTCATGATTGCAGCATCTGTCAGCTCTATCGCGATGCGCGTGCAAGTAATTGCATTTTTTTAGATGCACATTCAACTCTTTAAGGACATCTCAAATGAGAACCCCACCTTTAACAAATAAAATGTATCATAATTGCAAAAAGATCCACTACACAAATACCTACAGTATACAGTTGACAACCAGGTTTTTCTGTCCCTAAATAAAAATATTTTCTTGCGACGATGTGGAATATGATGTTTTTTGGGCCCCTTGTTATGACACTTTCCCCACCGTACAACACCAACAATAAATCATTTTGCATGACCAAAAACGTGCAAAAGTATAACTTTGCAGTGTCCGTGCGTATGACTGTGTGAGTCTTGTGCATCACACGTCTTGAAGAGGCCTCTCAGCTATTGGTCAATCTCATCTAAAATGATAGTCTGCTACTAGTTTGTGTAACGGCTTGATGACGAGGCTAAAATGCTTCCTTTCTCTCCCTTTTTTTCAGTTAAGAATCTTGTGTAACAAATGTTATTTTGTTTAACAATGGGTCCCAAGACTTGCAGTGATGCTAAGGGGGAAGCAAAAACTGAATAACCGTGCAAACCAAGCTTGAGAAACAAAAGAAATACAAAGGAATATTTACCAGTAACCAATCTACGATCGGGATAATTACGAGGACTAAGAAGAGGATTAAAGGAAAGTCTTCTAAGGGAATGACAATCCTCGCAAGTGAAAGTTTAAACATTTTTTTGATTTTAATATGGCATCTGGCACCCACAGTTCGACTGTGAGGCCCGGTCTAGACTTTCTGTTCCGAGGCAGGTCAGATCAGTAAAAGAAAAGTCAAAATTTTTAGCTTTTTTTTCAGTAATATGCTTTTACATTCAGCCTATATTACCGTATTTTCCGCACTATAGGGCGCACCGGGTTATAGGGCGCACCCCCAAAAAATAGTTTTTGGTCCTATATCTTCCATAGATAAGGCGCACCGGATTATAAGGCGCTACAATGGGAACGTCGACAAAACAGTCAGATGATTCAGTCAAACTTATTACCCCCTTAACATTCCCAAAGCTTGCAAAGAAGCAAATACGTGTCGTAGACACGTGCGGATGCGGTGTCCGTACGATGTCACTTAAATGCGTCATTTCAAATATCATATCATATCGGACTTGCTACGCCATTGCTAAACTCGGCCGATTGCAGGGTTTGTTTTGGCCATCTAGCCAATCCGAGGCTCCGAATAACTTCAGCCAATAGTGATCGATTCAAATGATGATTGACATATTGGTTAGCCAATGAAACGCCGATATATAAATCCCAGCATACACCGTGGACTACTCCACGTTCGGGGTAAAATCGAGTCGGCGGCTGTTGTGTAAGTTGCGAGACCTTGCGAATTTAATATTGAGCCATATATAAGGCGCACTGTATTATAAGGCGCATGGTCAGCTTTTGAAAAAAATTAAGACTTTTAGGTGCGCCTTATAGTGCGGAAAATACGGTAGTAACATACCCTACATATTGTAAGCAAAGATGTCAAGGGATATATTCTAAGCACAAAAATTCACAAACAATGGGATGGAAAAAGATTTTTGGCATGGAATGTGCTTACTGTTTGATTTTAACAGTGAATGCAGTTTTACAGCGGCCGGAGAGAGCATTTGCTTTGCATTTATTTAAAAGATTATTACTTTTGATAGAAATGACCATTATACTTGCTTCTTTTTTGAAACACCGTATTTTCCAGACTAGAAGTCGCTCCGGATTATAAATCCTACCATTCAAAAAATGCGTCATTGAAAAGGAAAAAACATATATAAGTCACACCGGAGTATAAGTCGCATTTTTAGGTAACATTTTTTTGATAAAACCCAACACCATAAAGATACATGTGCTATTCATAGGCAATTTGGAATAAAAGAGAGCAACGGCTGAATACGTTTGTACGTATACAAACATTACATGATTGATATGCCTGTTATTTCAGTGATGACGTAACATATTAAAATGTAAATGTACTTTATTTGTACAGCCCTTTACAAAAATTATTTCGGTGTACCAAAGTGCGTTGCAGTAATAACGAAGGAACAATAAGGAAAAAACAAACACAAATAAATGACAATAAAAACAATACATACATTTGTATCAAATAAGATAAATTAAAATAAGTGTCCTCGAACTACTGTGTATTAAAATCCATCCTGAAGAAGTTGTTTTAGCCCCAGGTCAGTAATTAGACACAACTAGACTGGAAGCTGATTCCATAGTCTGTCAGCAACAGAACAGGCTCGGTCACCCTCGCGTTCATATTTTGACCAGGGCACTTCCCGCACAAGTTGGTCCTAGGATTGCTAACAGTTAAAAGCTCGGATAAATAAGATGAGACAAACCCGTTAAGAGCTTTGAAAACAAACATGAAAAGTTACAAATCAATTCCTAAACGGATGGGGAGCCAATAAAGGGATTGGAGAATAGGAGTGATATGCATTCGTCTGCTGGTGTTAATCAAGTTGAAGGCGACTGATTGATGACATGGAGACGCCAAAATAGAGTGCTTTGCAATAATTTAACATTGAGCTTATTAAGAAGGCATGTATAGCTTTCTTCTAGGTTAACTTTGCTAGAAGAATATCAATATAATTAATATTATTAATGTTATTAATATCAATATTAGCTATAATATTAAAAGTTATTCGTATAAATCTAGCATAAATAACATAATTACCAAACTATAATTCTCACTCCAAATCACTAAATCTAATGACATTTTCATCCTCTGTGTCACTGCCACGGTAAACAATGCGACCGCTTTCGTCTTCCTTTTCTACGTCGCTTATGTCGTACTCATGGTTACCTCTGCCTCCTTCTGTTCACAATTTTCAGCTTGTAATTTTCTGAATATAATTTTCTTTTCTGTGCCAATTTTGTTCAATTGTTTTTTATAGATTAGAAATCTCTTTTGTGGAAGTTGAAAAGATTTACTTGTCATGTCGAGTCACATTTGTTTGTATAGACTTTAATCTCAAAATGTCTCAACGGACTGCTCAGGCCACAAATACACCCTCACCTGATCTGAAACCGACATGCAGGCAAGGAAAAACTCAAAACCTCAACATAAGAAAAAGAAGAAACCTTGAGAAAAGGCCAGGCCACAATAGATGTCGTGTTGCGTAAAAATAAACAAAACATAGTGAATATCACTTAAAAAAAAAAAAAAAAGTTAAATAATAAAATATTTGGTGATATGACGCCTTATCTTCTGAATGTTTGGATCCCGACTACCAGTAGTAAGAAATTTTGCTAAAGTAAATATTCTCAACTTCATCAAAAGTGAATTCTAAAAAAGGTGCAAATCTTGCGGTTTAGTGTGAACATAATATGTGAAAGGATTAACCCGGTAACAATGTGTCAATCATTTCACAGATAAGTCTCACCAAAGTATAACTTTCAAACTATTAAAAAACATGCGACTAAGGGACCAGGACAAACGGTAGTTAGAAATTAATGTATATACTCACATTGAAGCTGAACCCCAAACACTTCTCAAAAATAGCTGGGTAATAAAATAAATTGAAGAAAATGTGTATGCTAATCCCTGAAAGCGGTGAACCCTTCATATTTCCAGGTTTTTGCAATCTTGATAGATTTCTAACAAACACACCTCATATCCATTTTGTCTTTTGTTTTCAAACCACTCAAATATTTCCTTCTTCAT
Source organism: Urocampus carinirostris (assembly GCF_059441175.1). Taxonomy (NCBI): domain Eukaryota; kingdom Metazoa; phylum Chordata; class Actinopteri; order Syngnathiformes; family Syngnathidae; genus Urocampus; species Urocampus carinirostris. The sequence continues at coordinate 26,641,921 of NC_142365.1, forward strand.
TTCCGGGTAATGTCCAAGACGTTTCCTTTTTTTCTTAGGCGTGGTGTATTGCAAAAATATTTGCAAAATAAATGTATAGTCTAGAAATTACGGTACTCAGAAATGTATGGCTCAATCAATCAAATTATCCAACAAGCCGGATCCTGTCCGCAGGCTGTATATTGGACATGACTGGATTTGACAAAGTCTAATATTTCTCTACTCGTATATCTAAGAACGGTGATTTTAGACTGTGTTTGTCTATGCGCAAGGGAAACCTTAGGTACGGCCTCATGCGTGCATTACGAATGTATAAACTAATTACACTATCTGGCTGCACTATGGCTCTTCCAAAAGCACTATGGGAAAAAAACCTGACTAATCTGGTTGGTTGCCAGGAAGTAAGTGAGCCCGGCCGATGAAAGAGGCAGGGACCCCGATTTGCGCGAGCGTCAAATAGGCCACCACGTTTGGTCGAACTTCATTTAATATAAGGCCGTGGAGAAAATGAATGTCCACTTGCAGAAGATTGGAAGCAGGGACGAAGATCATGCGTAAAATGAAACGGGGTGCGATCTATTTTTATGGCTGTTGGCGGGGATTTTCAATAAATTCTGCACGCTTCGAAATGATTCTCCAACTTTTAAGATATTCAATTACACTGGCAAAATAAAATTGCAATTAAGTGTCACCATCTGTGGAGTATTCCTGGATGAGCTTTGGATTTAATCCAAAATGTCAGCTACAAGCCAAAATGGTCCACTATCTAGATGATTTCGGGCACCAGCAATTGAGACTTTTTCATGGGTCCTGTTTAAGTGGATTTAAATTGTTTTTTTATGGAATTTGCCCGCTTTCAAATGAAAAAGAATGGCTTTCTGTTTGATTACCTCACATGTTTTGAGGACTTGACGCTCTTATGCTCATATGTTTAGGTCAAGGTCTGTATGCCGCATCAGGCCCCCCAAGAAGGTTTTCTTCTGCTCGCGAGATGATCTTGATTCTTTGTTGTATCATACACCTGGAATCACTGTGTGTTTGTTTCCTTCTCCTTGCACTCTATTTTAGGGAAAGCGTTAGGGACAGGTCCTTGAGACATTTTTGTATGGCCAGTTTTGATACACCTTTACCAAATTTTAGATCGAATGGTGTTGAGACTTTAGAACAAGGGCCGGGAACCTTAGAGACCCAAAGAGCCATGATACAAAATATTTTGAATTTTTTTAGAGACCCACAACATATATTTTAAGACAAAACTCAGCAAAACCTCCAAACCCGTTTTTCAAACAAAACCTACATTTTCAGCCCATTTTATTTCACATGATCTGATGAAATCTATGATAGAGGAATAATGCAAGAGCCTGCGTCCCATATAAACAAATAAATCAACAGGGTGTAAGCAGAGTTTTATTTGTAAAAATGTCACAAAAAACTGCAAAAGAAAGTTAATGGATGTATTTTCCTTCGGCGCAGTGTGCATGTGTGAAAGAAAGGGGAAGGTGCTGTGTTGCATAGTTTTGCCAAATCCTACCGCTCACCCAATCAAATTGCTCTGTGTGCTTTGTTGGCGTTTTGACTTGTTTACAGTTCTGTTCTGTGGGTTTTTATCTTAAAAGTGTTTCAAAAGTGAAATACATTATTTAATGAACTTCCATATAAAGTACATCTTCTTTAGAGTTGTATAGCCAAACCAGGGTTTGTTGGTGTGACACCTTGACTCCAAACTAAAGTTAAAGCCTTTTATATACTGGACCGAACCGCTTGCATAATTAGCTTTGTTTCAGCTATGCACACACTATACTTGACTGTACTCATAAAAAAGCCATATCTGGCTCGCAAAACATAGGTTCATTTTAGGTGGTGTCTACAACTTGAAATTTTGCTACTCTCTTCCCTTCTCCCCCACTTTCTTGCTTCCTAATGTGTTTTAAGTCTCTGAACAGCAGTGCTAAAAGTGAGGTAAATAGCAGATAGGTGAGGTGAAAAAAAATATAAAGGCTCTTTTGAACTTAGTCATTACATACTTAATAGAGAAAATATTTATCTTTCAACTATTTTTAAGAAGGCTCAAACGACACACCCGACCTTTAACATTAGAACCTCGGATTCGATTGTTCCTGTTCAAATCTGAAACCAGTGTCAGGGTAGACATACCTAACCTTCAGTCTTGTCACTTGAAACACTCGTTGTTAACTTGTAAATCGACACATTTGAACATCAACATGAACACCAGCCTCGTGTCAATCTACCGTGACCCCTGAGGACTAAATTGAGTGACGCGACGGCGTAGTCGGACAGATGTCGCTCAGTCAGGCTGCCAGATGTGATTTAGCATCACTTGCATGAAGATCACCTTCATGCCCCTATCATCACACTGCAGACAAACATGCCCCCCTATCTACCCACACCCTGTCACACAGCTTTTGGTTAACGCACTTGCACATATACAGAACAGTGGTTCCTCTTTATACAAGCACCTCTAAACACGAGAATCTCGGTATAAGTTTTTTTGTTTTTTTTTTACACAAATCTACCTCGCTTTACAAAGGAAAATTCAGTTCACGAGCAGTCCCAGAGGTTACCACGAGAGACCGTTTGAGACAGCGAAAGACTTGTGACTGCTTACCGCCAGCATCAGCTCATTCAAAACAACAAAGAAATGGGTATTGGACGTGGATGTTCATTTTATTTAAAGATACAGTAACTTTAATTTGTGTGCTTACGTATCATCAACTCTATCTCTCAACTTCCCCCTATTGCTCCCCTTATTAATGACAGCAGATACTCTTTATTAAGCAAAATAAACCTTACAAAAGCAACCTGTTTACTCACAGCAAGACAGAATATGTAGAATTCCACGACTACATCCAGCTCCAACCTCTTCATGAAGTTTGCGATTGACACAATTGTGCTGGGTTTCATCAACAACGGGGATGAGACAACCCACCGGAGTGTAGTGAGCAGGCTGACCCAGTGATGTAAAGACAACAATCTCAACAATTGTTGTCGAATTAAGCAGGGGACACACCAGGGATTCCTCACTCACAAGCAACGGTGCTGCAGTAGAGAGGGTGAATAGATCAAGTTCCTGGCTGTGCATATCATCAAGGACCTGTCCTGGAGTCATAATATCACATTGAGTCATAAAGCCCTCAACATGTATACTTTCTCCACAAACTTAGGAGAGCAAGAACGCAGAACCTCATCATGCTCTCACTCCACACAGGCACCATCGAGAGTATTCTTACCAGCTGCATCTCCATGTGGCATGGCCCCTCCACCAGTTTCTGCTGAAAGACTGCAGCGCATTGTGAGAACAGCAGAAAAGGTCATAAGTGTCCGCTTTATGCCCCCCTACAACTCTCTCCTTATCCGCAAAGCCACCAGGAGTGCAGATTACCCGACCCACCCATCTCACAGCCACTTCAACCTGCTGCCGTCAGGGAAAAGACTGCGGAGTCTCACTAGTGAAGGATTTTATACATTTGAATATGAAGGATTTTATACGATTGAATACAAGTTACATTTAGTTTTATGCAAGATATTCACTGACTGGGCTTTAGTTCAATGACAGGGCACGCTGTTACAAATGCAGAATATTTTGACTAGGGAATTTTGATAACAGAACTCTGACGGAAGACGGCAGGCGTTGTTTTGAGAACAAGGCGCTGTGTTGTGAGAACGGTGGGCGCAAAACAATTCCTTGGCAAACCCATGGGAGGAGCCGAGACGCCATCTTGAGGGAGACATGGGCCAAGGAAAAAAAGCTATGCCCATGGGAGGAGCCGAGACGCCATCTTGCGGAGAGACGTGGGCCAAGAAAAAAAAGCTAAAGGACTTGAGAAAAAGGCTTCCCGCAGACTCAAACGTCACTAATTCGGCCGTTTTCGATGGATTACACTTAGTTAAATTGTTAGGGAAATTAAATCTGCCCCCTTGTGGAAATGTCAGCTTCCTGTTAATCTTTTCCCTCAAGAAACGAGCGCGCATAGATTGTTGGGTAAATGTAAGTTGTGTTGGGTAATGGAGTCAGATAACTAATTCGAACAATTTGGTAAACGGTACATTTTGATATTTAATTCCAACACTAGCCAGAACCAGCAGCCTCAAGGAACGCTTCATTCATCAGGGTGTCATTACTCTGAACTCTCTCCCTCTCACCTTTTTAGCCTCTACCACATCAATGCAAAATTGCTCTATTTAGATTCCGAAATAGGCAAGATGAGGTCTTTTTTTTGTTTTTGATTTTCCCGTATCAAAATTGTTATAGGTACACAATTCAAAATGATTGAAAGATGTATAAAATATGGGTAAAACATAAGCTGACAGGTATGCGATCTCCGACTTCCTCCATATCACTGGCACAAATTCGCTACGGCACTCATAATAAACACTAACTTATTATGAATAACATTTTGTTAATATCATCTTATTTATCTGACGACTGTATTTTTTTATTTTGAAGTTGAATTACTATTTGAATGTGTTTTCAGTGATAAGGAAGATGTGTTTTATGGCTATATAAGGCTCTCTTGGATGGTTTTGGAAAGATCAATTCGTTTTCAATTATTTCACATTGGGAAAATTGGCTCGCTACACGAGCAATTTGAGCTACGAGCACAATCCTTGAATGAATAAAGCTAGTATGAAGAGGTAACACTGTACATACATATCTTTCAAATGGAACCGACCGTCTTTACAATTTAATTGCACTGATGACTTAATTTAAAAGTATTGTTCAATGGTAAGGTATTTTTGTTGTCTTGTTGACATCATTATAAAGTACTTGTATTTTCGTTACATTGCTCCTTTTTTGGGTTTGACTCTCTTGACTTTCAGTTTGAATCAGATGAGGAGTAAAAGTATTTTATTTTTTGTAGCGTCAAAGGTTTTTGTTGAATTTTATAACACTTTTAGCACTATTTGGTTCCCATCACAAGCTAGCTTGAGAAGCTAGCATCGTGACACGACGTGAAGATTTATGAATGTTCGCATATCTCATATGCTCAGGCCGTGGTCCGGTCTGAGGATTAAAAAGATGTGACGGCACGATAGGCCTCAGTTGCACGGAGCCTTTCGTTTTGTCCTGATGTGGCACCCGGAGATCAATAAGCCGCCAACAGACGCAAATTGATTGATCGTGCGTTTTATCGCTAGATAGAATAGTGAAAAACCCAGCGTTGATACCTTTTTGGGGAAAATGCTTCCAAATCGGTGTTAGCCTCTCTCCTGTTTTTCACATCCATCAGGGAGCCACCACAAATCATCAGCTTCTTTTTTATTTAATTGTCACAATATTTATACTCTGTGCCAACTTAATGATGTTCAACAATTAGTTGATTAATAAATTACTTGAGTTTTTTTATTATAAATCTCTAATTTTCATATAAAAAATCCTCCAAATACCCCTAATTTTGGCTAGATATTCTTATATTAAAGGATAGACCTTACACAGGATCATGAACACAGCCAGAAAATCATTTGCTGCTCTCTGTCCAGTCTGGAGGACATTGCCTGGCAATGCTACTGCACATTTTAAGGACTCCTCTCATGCTAGATGTACTTTAAAACAAAGACCAAGAAATTCACCATCACCACTCTAAAAGGGCACACAAAACTGTTAATTATGTCTTACATATGTATACAAACATTTATATTAACATTTTAGGTTATATTCCTATATTTGCACAATCCATCCATCCATCCATTATCTGCACCGCTTATCCTCAGTAGGGTTGCGGGGGAGCTGGACCCATCCCAGCCATCTTCGGGCAGTGGGCAGGGGACACCTTGAACTGGTTGCCAGCCAGTCACAGGGCAAACAGGGACAGGGACGCTCATTCACACCCAGGGACAATTTGGTCCAGCTTCTCTTATATAAAATAGGGGATAATGGGTTTGCGGCCCACCAAGTGCAGTTCGTTTTAAGTGGAAATACAGTAATAGCAAAAATTGGACCTGACAAAAATGCACTTTGCCAACAGCAATATGTGATTTAGGATAGTGGTCGCAAAAGTACAGTTCACTTTTTTGGCGGGCAAAACCCTAAAAAATAGCAGCCAGACCCGACAAAAAAAGCCCTTTGGTGGCCCCTGCTCACAGCAATATGCGATCGGGGATAATGCAGTGCGGGATATTCTTTAACCCGTGATGCACTGAGGCTGCAATGTATGAAGTGCATAGTAGTGAGGAATTACAGTATATACAGTGTCTTGCGAAACTATTTGGCCCCCTTGAACTTTGTGACCTTTTGCCACATTTCAGACTTCAAACAAAAAGATATAAAACTGTAATTTCTTGTGAAGCATCAACAATAAGTGGGACACAATCATGAAGAGTAACACACTTTATTGGATATTCTAAACTGTTTTAACAAATAAAAAACGAAAAAGTGGGTGTGCAAAATTATTCAACCCCATTGAATTAATACTTTGTAGCCCACCTTTTGCCGCGATCACAGCTGCAAGTCGCTTGGGGTATGTTTCTATCAGTTTTGCACATCGAGAAACTGATATTTTTGCCCATTCCTCCTTGCAAAACAACTCGAGCTCAGTGAGGTTGGATGGAAAGCGTTTGTGAACAGCACTTTTCAGTTCTTTCCAGATTCTCAATTGGATTGAGGTCTGTACTTTGACTTGGCCACTCTAACCTTGATATGTTTTTTGGTGAACCATTCCATTGTAGCTTTTGCTTTATGTTTTGGATCGTTGTCTTGTTGGAAGACAAATCTCCCTCCCAGTCTCAGGTCTTTTGCGGACTCGATCAGGTTTTCTTCCAGAATGGTCCTGTATTTGGCTCCATCCATCTTCCCATCAATTTTAACCATCTTCTCTGTCCCTTCTGAAGAAAAGCAGGCACAGACCATGATGCTGCCACCACCATGTTTGACTGTGGGGATGGTGTGTTGAGGGTGAGGAGCTGTGCTGCTTTTATGCCAAAAATAACGTCTTGCATTGTTGCCAAAAAGTTCTATTTTTGTCTCATCTGACCAGAGCACCTTTTCCCACATGTTTGGTGTGTCTCCTAGGTGGCTTGTGGCTAACTTTGGACGACACTTTTTATGGATATCTTTAAGAAATGGCTTCCTTCTTGCCACTCTTCCATTAAGGCCAGATTTGTGCAGTATACGACTGATTGTTGTCCTATGGACAGATTCTCCCAGCTCAACTGTAGACCTCTGCAGTTAATCCAGAGTGATCATAGGCCTCTTGGCTGCATCTCTGATCAGTTTTCTCCTTGTATGAGCTTAAAGTTTAGTGGGACGGCCCGAGCTCCTTGGGATGTTTCAAGCTTGGGAAATCTTTTTGTATCCAAATCCAGCTCCACAACAGTATCTCGGGCCTACCTGGTGTGTTCCTCGTTCTTCATGATGCTCTCTGCGCTTTAAACAGACCTCAGAGACTACCACAGTGCAGGTGCATTTATACAGAGAGTTGATTACACACAGGTGGATTCCAACTATCATCATTTGTCATTTAGGTCAACATTGAATTATTCAGAGATTCCCACTGAACTTCTGGACAGAGTTTGCTGCACTGAAAGTAAAGGGGCTGAATAATTTTGCAAAACCCCTTTTTCGTTTATTTTTTAATTTGTTTAAAAAGTTTAAAATATCCAATAAAGTGTGTTCCACTTCATGATTATGTCCCACTTATTGTTGATGCTTCACAAGAAATTACAGTTTTATATCTTGATGTTTGAAGTCTGAAATGTGGCAAAAGGTCACACAGTTCAAGGGAGCCAAATAGTATCGCAAGCCACTGTATATTACATTTTCAAGATAAAAGAGAGCACTCCCTCCTTATACTTAAGCAATTTCATACACATCGCACAGCGGGTGAAAGCTAATTTGCAGTCTTTCATTATTTCTTCTTGCTCTGCAATTAGTTTAGAGTTGTACAGCATGGCTGTTGAAATCCAGTGCGTTCATTATAGTTCCCGCCACGGACAAACAATGGGGCTTTGTTTTCAACAATTTGCTGCAACCATCGAGGGCTGCAAATCTCAGTAATCAAGACACTAATGAGGCAGAGTCCAAAACAATCACACGCGCCGACGTGACATTAGCGGATGTGTGTTTTGTATTTCCGATGGCGACTCACGCCTGGGTTTGTTTTCTTATTTGCTGTTCATTTATGATGCACGCTAGACTTTGACTGGTCACCTACAAATGAAAAAAATCCCACAAAGAGAATTTTGTCTTGACGAGAATTCTGGTATTTGATTGTGAAAGAGTGATTACTTGGGATGAGGTACTATAAAAAAAGATGAAAAGCAAGACATCGGAGGGCAATTTTTCCCCCAACCTTCCTCCGCTTTCAAATTGAAGCAGTTCATCAGGGCGTTGCTGGCCGTGACAAGAACAAGCTGGGGGTGTGAGGTCATGACAAGAGTTACGGCTTGATTGGCATAGGGGCCACAGAGATAGCCAGATTACAAAAAGAAACACATACACATGTTGTAAATAAACAGGGACGTGTTCAGGGTCCCTACTTTGTCAATCACTAGTTGCCAGTGTTTGGTGTAACACGTTGCAAAGGAACAGGTTCCTGGACCCCAATTACTTTTCAGAGTAACGAGTACTGTAACGTGTTATAAGATTTTGTAACTCAACTGTCATTACTACATAGTGCATTACTCTGCTACTTTTTAAAAGAAGTTCTTAAAATACAATGTCTTCTGATCTTTGTTCCTCCTTTGCTCACCAAGTAACATGCGACTTTTAGCAACACAATCTCTATTACAATACTTGATAGGGGGTTTATAACTCGTTATGCAGGAAATTTCTCAATATTATCTTTGAAAAAAGCATGCCGTTGTTCAGTATCTTTCCTTGTTCTTCCAGTGGTTAGCCAAATAACTGTTACGTTCATCGATATTACGCGGTAGCATATTCCTATTTTTTTTTTAACTTTTTTATGTATTAATCATCTGCTCATGAGGTAGGACAGGGAAATGTTTTTAATGACATATTTTCTTTAATGAAGCAGTTTAAGATTTCACTGCAAACAAATAATACAATTAATCAACTAAAGTAAAGACCTTGCTCATATTTTTTTTTCAAATTTTGATTAATATATTTATTATTAAAAAAACTGAAAAAGTTGATGTGGTTAAAGAAAAACATTTTGTTCTACTGGCAAATTGTTTTGCTCATTTTGATTATTTTCTCTAGAAAAACAAGATACAAATTTAAAAATTGAAACAACAGGTTAAAGATATTGTAAAATCCAAAATTTGAGTAAATTTAATAACCAAATTGGATAACCTGTTTCAATTTCACGATCAATGATAAAAACATCTCCCTGTCAATTTAGGTACCATGATAATTTAAGCTTTAAAAATAAAAAACATGAAACTGGTGCTTGGAATTCATTTCCAAGCATTTTAAACGGAGAGTTTACCTTAAGAATTTTTTAACTAAAGCCTTGGCTCAAAAAAGGTTTAAAAACACTGGTCTAAAACAGCATGTGTCCTTTTTTGTTTATAGTCGAGCCAGAGGTGATTTTAGGTTCAGAGCTTTGGGGGTGTCCAGCTGTTTTTTTTTTTTCACTTAACTTGCCAGTCACAGATCCCACAAATCACGAATACATCTTCCTTAAGTTTTTTTTTTTGCCAAATATCTGTCAAGCAAAGCAAAAAGCAGTTTCTTGTTTTGTTTTTTGTTTTTTTGTCATATTACAACCATTTAAAAGCTTAAAAATCTTGTCCCTGGAGGCTCTTTTTTATGATCCAAACTGATCCACTAGGTAGTTGGACAACTTTAACAGTTGTGGACTAGTATTTCTATCCCCTAAGTTGTGGGCTTGATGTGCAAGCTGATTCTCTCCCTGAGCTCCAACAGTCTCTCCCTTTTGTCCTTTAAAAGTAAAAATCATTCAAATTAGTTTCAATTTATAACTTCTGTTTTATGGAAAATGGTTTACAGAGCGGGGGAAATGGCATAGTTATCAAAATAAATCTTACATTTTATTCTGGATGGGATGTTTTTAACTTCAGCCACTGTTCATATATTGCTCCTCTGTGAGCGTGTTACTCATGTTTTCAGGGTCCTCAGGATCCTTCTCCTCCCTTTCTACCCCTCTCTCTGCTAGCAGCGCTAGGAATCAAATGGACTGAACCCTTTCAAAGCAGTGGAATAATTTTAGACACTGCGTTGTTGAGTTTTAAAAATGCTATGATTTCTGGGGGTGCTTGGGTTGATTATTGGGGTGCTTGAGCATCCCAAAGAACAAGCTGGTTACGCCCAGGGTTCCGCCCTTACGAGGTACCACGGGACAATGCTAGAAATATCCTTGTTTTGTCTGACTACCTTCCCGGAAACCATCTTGACGATAACATAGAGTAATGGCACCTCACACCCACGCTCACTTCCATCTACAATCACTTGATTGGGCCTCTGACACAGTCTGTGATTGGACTCTTTTGTAGCATTGTGCAATGCTTGCCCTGATAAATGCAGACTGCTAGCCTCTTCTTCTCCAGGAGTGTTCATTCAACCGCAGAAATCACTGACGTATTTAAAAGTGTGGCAACAAACTTTTGTGCAAGTACAAACTGTAATTGGTAATGCTGGAGAACTTTCACTTAATATTGAATGTGATTGAGAATTCACACAGCCACAGTTATAAGTGGATGTCCACAGCCAACACCTACTCAACAAAACAAAATACAAAGATATTCCTGTTTTGGTATGCGTTTTGTTCAATTTTGGTAACGGGGAACTATGGGGACGTTTACATGCCTGCAATAACCCGATTGGAAACGGACTATTTCCAGTATTCTGATTAGGTAAAGCCATATAAACGCTTACAATAATCCGCTTAAAGTCAAAGTTGGAGTATTAGGTTAGGTCTGGGATGTAAAACTAAGTTTGGCTCCGGGGCCGGATTCAGACTTTCTGTTCACAGACAGGCCGGTAAAAGAATTTCAACTCCTAATTGATAGCTTTGTTTTTCAGTATCACCAGTATCATGTTTATCACTCAGCTTACATTAGTAACCTACCTTACATATATTAATAACAAATGACAAGGTATCTTTTCGACAAAAAAAACAACACATTATTTTCATAAACAATGGGGGAAAAGATTTTGTTTGGAATTGAATGTGTTAACTGGTTAAAGCGATCAAGTAATCTGATTGCTTTTCAGCACGTGTAGTTTCCCTTGTCTGGTACATATTTATGCTGGAAAGCACTTTTGTACTTGTGGTAAAGAGACGAATTGCAAATCCTTCCAACTTTATAAGAGCTTTTAGATAGTTTGAGTCTAGCAATGAACAATTACTTAATGTGCAATTATCCTGGAGATCTTTTTAATTTGAGGGGTCAGCAACCAGTGGCTCTGGAGCCGCATACTAGTGGCTCCCTGGCACTTTTTAAAAACTAATGTCAGACTTATGCATTCGTAATAAAATGATTTCCATTATGCATTGCGGAAATCTTAGATAGACTCAATAAATCAATCAATCAAAAAAACAAAGAATCAATCTGATGTGTGTCACAGTTTTAATAGTATCGCTTGTTTTATTAGTATGGCTTCATTAAACATAATCAAGCCAAAACTGACTCTAGTAGAGGTGTAAAAATATAACTCATTAGTAAAGCTTTGCCTTCAGAGTTCAATGAGACGATCGGTAAAGTGGAATTTGGTTCCATTTAATAGCAAGCATTAAAACTGGGTCATGAGAATAAAAAAGTCAGTTTCATTTATAATGCACTTCCCACAGAGAGGAGTCACAAAGTACTTGATCTGATTCCAGAAACAATTGCACGAGTTAAATGCCTTCCCAGCAGGAAAAAATATCCCTCCTCAGATCCCTTTCACAGCACACAAAGAATACATGAATACTGTCATTTGCTCCGATTGAAATGCAGATCTAGCTAATGAGACCCGGTGTACATTTTTTTGTCCATGGAGTAATCCAAAGAGTTTTTTTTCCTTCCTTCTTTACATTTGGCCCGGTTGGCCATTTCCAATTAATCCCGAGTGCCAACAGTTAATTGCTTTGAGCCCACATCCAGATGGGGAAGGGGTGGGTGGGGGTATTTGTATCTATGGACAAAAGGTCTCACTAACTGCAATTATTATCGCAAGCAAGCCAAAGGTGCATTATTGGCGGTGACATTTTTGGGAGGGATAAAACTGAACAGCAGCTGGCAGGATAGAAATAAGAGGCAGTGAAAGGCTTGAGTTTTTTTGCTTGGTTGTTGTTTTTTTGCATTGATTTTTTTCTTTTTAGGCATGTTGCAACAAACATCAGAACGTAAAGTTACCAATCACCGGGAAAGATAAAAATAGATGATTTATTACTTGTCGGCTTGATTACTGTAATGCATTGCTTTCTGGTCTCCCGATGTCTAGCATCAAAAGTTTGCACATGGTTCAGCATGTGGCAGCGAGACTCTTGGGTAAGACAAAAAAGTTTGAGCATATTACTCCTGTATTGCCCAACTTGCACTGGCTCCCAGTCCACTTAAGATGTGACTTTAAGGTTCTCTTATTTAGATACAAATGTTTGCAAGGACTTGAACTCTCTTATCTCTCGGATTTGATTTCCCCCTATGTTCCTGCACGGAGCCTCCGCTCGTAAAATGTCGGTCTACTTGTGACTCCGAGAGCCAAGAAGTCTGCAGACTCGAGAGCGTTCTCCATCCGGGACCCTGTACTATGGAATGCTCTGCCTCCGGAGATAAGATCTGCAACCTCAGTGGAAGTTTTTAAATTTAGACTTAAGACACAATTCTATTCAAAAGCGTATGATTCATGCCCACCTCATATTTTGTATTGTCCTGTCTTTTTCCGATTTGAGATGAGTCAGCGGACCAGCGTCTAACCTGAAGCATGCAACGCCTGCATTGACCAGCTGGCAGAAATGGGAAGCTGTGTCATTGCCAGTGTTCCCTCTAAGCTGCGCGTGTGCGCAATTGCGCACTGCTCGCACATTCTCAGCGCACAAGAAAATCTTGCCAGCGCACAAAAATGAGGGCTCAAAATTACTAATTAAGAAGCGACTTAAGTCAAAGTTACAGTACATGAAGGTAAAAATACACGGGTTCCCCTGACGTTGTGTCCTAACTGCGGTATTTTGAAGTCGAGTT